>NC_087077.1:6432482-7054982 GCF_026151205.1 Bolinopsis microptera
GTCCCCGTCGGCCGTCAGTGTTTAACATTGCGGGTATGTTTAATTAGACCTGCTGATAAGAGTGCGAGAGAGCGCGGTATTTGGACGTGTTTTGGAGTGTGTTTGGCTCACCTTTCAAAAATATTTTGCTTCCCGGTAGTCCTAGCCAAAATTTCCCACCAGGCTGCTCGAGTGGATCCCGAATTTTCTCAAGCGGATCCCGAGTTTTTTCAATTTCTCACAAATTTCCCGGTAAATCGACAACAAAAAATGCCGTTTCCCGGTTTTGAAAGATAAGTTTGCAAGGTTACCCACGTTACCCGCCTGTTGCTAGGCTACCCCCGTTACCCATATGTTGCTAGGTTAACCCCGTTACCCATCTGTTGCCAGGCTATCCCCGTTACCCATCTGTTGTTAGGTTACCCCCGTTACCCATCTGTTGCTAGGTTACCCCCCTTACCAATCTGTCGCTAGACGCTAGGTTACCCCCGTCACCCATCTGTTGCTAGGTTACCCCCGTTGCCCATCTGTTGCTAGGTTACCCCCGTTACCCATCTGTTGCTAGGTTACCCCCGTTACCCATCTGTTGCTAGGTTACCCCCGTTACCCATCTGTTGCTAGGTTACCCCCGTTTCCCATCTGTTGCTAGGCTACCCCCGTTACTCGCCTGTCTAATAGTAATACTGTAGTAGTGTAGTATCTCTCCACAGCTGGTTCTAATGATATGGTGCTATTGGGCTACTCCTTCCTCCCTACTACCACCCTAACTTGTCTCCTGATTTTAAATTGTTTGTTTTTAAGGGTTCTCTCTCTATCCGACTATGTTGTATGGCCTCCCTCGCGTTACGTAATGATTAACCCTGAGTTTTAAAGACTGAAGGGTGTATCTCGGGCACGCTCCAGCTGTTTAACCTGTGTATCTCGGGCACGCTCCACCAGCTGTTTAACCTTCCCTACTTCTTCCTACACTACAGCTTGTTTAAAGTGTTCCACTTGTTCCTACACACACATACTGTCCTCTTATTATTATATATTTGTTAAAACCTTGCCAATTTCCGGACCCGGACCACCTACCTGAAACTAGAAACTGAATATTAGAGCGTGATGTCATTACCACCTCTCATTTGAGTTAACTCGAGTTGTGGAGCCTGTTTCGTCCCGGCTATCCCAATCCGACTTTTAGTTTCATAACTAGTTTGCGTTGTTATTTTCCCTGTCTTGTAGGGTTGAAGGCTTCCCAATCCGACTTTTAGTTTCATAACTAGTTTGCGTTGTTATTTTCCGAATCCGACTTTTAGTTTTATAACTAGTTTGCGTTGTTATTCTCCCTGTCTTGTAGGGTTGTAGACGACCGTTGTTTGTTTCCAAAATTAACTACCGCACTCTTTAAATTATTTATCTGCAATATCCTCTCAACAGTCGTACTTCCTCAACAATTTCAAATATTACTCAAACTTCACAATTTTTAAGGGTAAGATTTTAACATCTTTACTTCAATTATTCCATTTACAAGGTTATGACAAGACCCTGTAAAATTGCGAGACAGATTTCAGGAGTCGTTACTCGTTATAAGTTTTAACATTAAGAGCCCTTCTTAGCTTCGTGCTCATTCGTAGCTAGTTAGCGCTAAGTTTCTGGTTATAGTTTGCGCTCCGCTTTTCTTCGTATTTCCAGTTCTGGCGTTTTGCCTAGATTTGACGCATTTGTAATGACTGTGACTTGATTAAAATAAAATTAGTTCAGTTCAAACAATTTCAATAATAAATAAAATTATAGGAGCTGTTTACGTTAATCTATTTATTCAACAGTCGTCAAATTTAAGTTGGTATTCATTTGGAATATTTAGCGGTAAAGGAGAATGCAGAAAATAGTGAGGCGGTTCTCAGACCGGATAACAACACAGCATGATGTGGACAACTCGCTGCGCGGTTCCAACCCTAACTTCCTCCGCACGTGGTCTCTACGCCGCAAACCCAAATCTAAACCTCCCTCCTTCCGCGAGTCTACCAGCGCCACCAGCTTTATAGACCCAGCTCCCACCTCGTGTCCGGACAGACCTCCGGGCCTCCCTCCCGGACCTGGCAGACACAAACCCAAGTCAGCTCCTCACTGGGCTACTGAATCTCCCTGTGTCAAGTATATGGAACCTGTTGATATTAGTAGTCTCAGTAGCAACGAACATTTGGATCACAGAAACGGAACTTTACCGAAAAGGAGAAACAGTCCACACAGGTTGTCTGCAGAGCTGACAATGTTATCGCATGATAAGGAACTCAATGACGCTATGGAAACGGGTTTTAAAACCAATTTCTTGTGTTTGAAAACGGAGCAACAAGCAATGAATAGCGCGAAAAAGCTGGAGTACCCAACAGTAGTAAGTATGATTTCATGTCTGGTTTTAACTTCTTTGAGAAGCCGCTTTTTATAAGGCGGGTGTAAGTGCTAGATAGCCTTGTTTAAATAGAAAGATGAGAACTGAGAAGGTAGCGTCTTATTTCACGTGTTTAGAGAAGGTAGCGTCTTATTTCACGTGTTTAAAGAAGGTAGCGTCTTATTTCACGTGTTTAGAGATGGTAGCATCTTATTTCACGCGTTTGTTATTTGTGTAACAGCTGTTTGTTACGTTTACCTGAATTAGTATGCTCTGTAATAATGTAGTAGACAAGTTGCCGGGTATCTCTCAAATATTTGTCATATTACATATTTAGTATTTACACGCAGTTGGTTGGTTGGTACGATAGGAATACGGACAAGTTCCCACATCGAATTATTGTTGAAACCTGGCACGCGGAGTATTGTAGGTTACACACCGTTGTAGTTGTATTGACCTCCCTCTCTCTCTCTCTCTCTCTCTCTCTCTCTCTCTCTCTCTCTCTCTCTCTCTCTCTCTCTCTCTCTCTCTCTCTCTCTCTCCCTCTCTCTCTCTCTCCCTCTCTCTCTCTCTCCCTCTCTCTCTCTCTCTCTCTCTCTCTCTCTCTCTCTCTCTCTCTCTCTCTCTCTCTCTCGCTCTCTCTCTCCCTCTCTCTCTCTCTCTCTCTCTCTCTCTCTCTCTCTCTCTCTCTCTCTCTCTCTCTCTCTCTCCCTCTCTCTCTCTCTCTCTCTCTCTCTCTCTCTCTCTCTCTCTCTCTCTCTCTCTCTCTCTCTCTCACTCTCTCTCTCTCTCTCTCTCTCTCTCTCTCACTCTCTCTCTCTCTCTCTCTCTCTCTCTCTCTCTCTCTCTCTCTCTCGCCTTCTCTCTCTATATATATATATATATATATCTCACACTCGTTCTCTAAGTCCTCTAAATGTGCTCCGCTAAGTTTTAGTTAGCTAGCGACTATAATTTTCTAAATTTATCCTCCAATTTTCCCTGTCAACGCACGCACACTGCGTGTCAACTACCAAAAAACCGGGCTTCTTTTCTAGTCACGTATAATGAGGTTTGACGTGTGTAAGTAGGCTACGCCTCTCTCTGCTCTCCAATTTCTTTACTCTCAGATCTGTAGTTAGCAAGTTTGTTCAGGATTGTTATGGTATGATACCCGACACATGGTGAGAAACTTCCCACCAGTACATTACTTACTCCCTCTTGTTTATTAGTTTATATTTATTTAGCTTGTACATATATTGTCCGGAGAAAAGTTAGTAGTACTAGTTGTAGTAGTTGTAGTTTAGTTTTATATGTGAGCTGGTGTTGTGGCTCACTTCTTCTCAGATAACATTTCAACAAGTCGTGTTACTGGCTACTACTACTACTAATATATATATTACTGTTTTTTATTCGCCCTCCGTTAGGTTCAGTCCTCAGTTTCGTCAGTATATTTTGTTGCTTGCATATCTTAAGTCGTAGAATGTTGCATATTTTCTGTCTGCTGCCTCGAAAGCATTCACCTTGCCAGATGATAGAATTCCTAAAAATTCAGTCCCTAATTTATGCAAACACGCGCTCACATATTCACACATAAGTGACCCTGTAATAAGATATGCGCATTTTTAATTAGATCTAATAATATGCGGGATGTTTAACTAGGGTAGGGGTAATGTTACACGCTGGAATTACCTTCTATAACAGCTCTGCTGCAAAACAACTTCCTTTACAGTCTTTATCTGTCTAGTCCTCTCTTTTCTCTCTTTCTCTTTTAGACTCATTAATATTAATAACACTTCTTCTGCTTGCTCTTCTTTTTGCTGTTTGCCATGCCTGAGGGAGGGTACCCCCCTGTGCCACCTGTGGTGCCACCTGTGCCACCTGTGGTAGTAAAGCCGCCCCGTCCTAAAAGGTCAGTAACAGAAACTACTGCACAGCCGATGGCGGAGACAGTAGCCCCAGTGTTGGAGGAGGACCCTATTAAAAAGAGTGGACTAGATACCGTCGAGGGAACGGCTCCTAAGGCTACGGTAGAAACTAAGCTCAGCGCAGAAGCACCTCCTAAGAAACAGAGGAGAGCTAAGTTGAAGGCAAAGGATTCCAGTGACAAGGTGATTGAGCTAGTGGTTCAGTTTACTGCTCCGCATTTGCATGACGCCTAATAATTTCCCACGCAGCAGGTATAACGCCAGACACGACGTCATATTCCTACTTTTGGGATATCGCCAGATCATCTTTGTGGTATTTCCGGGGGCGACACTTGCAATAAAGCCCAAATAGCGGCTCATATTACAATCACCGGTACTAAGGACCACTCTAACGTCGCCTACTGTGTAAAACACACTCGTCTACATTCTACAAGTCTCATATTTAGTTGATATATCTCCAAACCCACCAGTCTCCGCCTAATTTCACTAAAAATCAGACTAACTAGAAACTTTTCCAGTGTAATGCAGACTAGTGTTCTGTCTTTGCAATTCAATAGGCTATTGAAGGGTCGTTTATTCGAATATGTATCTAGGCTATTGAAGGGTCGTTTATTGGAATATGTATAGGCTATTGAAGGGTCGTTTATTGGAATTTATATAGGCTATTGAAGGGTCGTTCATTGGAATATATTATAGAGGCTATTGGGTCGTTTACCAATATTATATATTATACATATTAAAATTCATAATATTTCAGGCAGCGACGCAGCTCCTTACAGAATCCCAGCTAACAGGTAACTCTACACCCCCGCGCCCCCACCCCCGCCCCCATGTTTAGGGTTGACTGTGTCTGATTAATTAAAACATCTGATAAATTCCATATTATAATTAGATTACTAGTAGTATTAGTATTGTAACTCAGATGGTAGATGGTAGTTTGGGCCACTTGAGAATTATTGTTGACAGATAGAGTAAAATCAGTATTAGATCATAATAAAAACAAGTCAGGTCGCTTAAATGAATTGCAAAGTGTTAGTTATATACGAGTACTATTCTGATTAAGTACTACTCCTACTGACCCTCCCTCCCTGTCAAGGCTTCTCTGTTAGATATTGGTACTAAGAACACGCAACCAGAATGAAGAAGCACAGATAAATGAAGGGTTTCTCAAACATAAATAATGGATTAATATTTATAAAATTAAATATAATAACAATTAACTAACAATTAATTAACAATTCCGTCCCACAGCACTGGAGAACGCGTTTAAAGTAGGAGATGTGGAGGACAGAGGGGTGGTAGACGCAGGACAGGTCCAGTACATAGTACAGCAGGTACTGGGGGACGTGCTCACTGTTAGCGAGGTCAGGACTCTTGTGCAGAAGGCTGAGGCTGTAGGCGCTGCAAGTATGTTATTTATGTGCCAACAAACACACACTCTTATCAACAAACAACATATGATTTTATTATGATATATGATATTAGTGACATTTTCAGGATAGATTGGTTTTAATAACAATTACTTAAGTCCTAACAAATCTGGGAAATAATAATATTACATGCAGTTTATATTATAATAATATTACAAGTAGTTTATATTATAATAATATCACATGTAGTTTATATTATAATAATATTACATGTAGTTTTATATATTATAATAATATTACATGTAGTTTATATTATAATAATATTACATGTAGTTTATATTATAATAATATTACATGTAGTTTATATTATAATAATATTACATGTAGTTTATATAATAATAATATTACATGTAGTTTATATTATAGTAATATTACATGTAGTTTATATTATAATAATATTACATGCAGTTTATATTATAGTAATATTACATGTAGTTTATATAATAATAATATTACATGTAGTTTATATTATAATAATATTACATGTAGTTTATATTATAATAATATTACATGTAGTTTATATCATAATAATATTACATGTAGTTTATATTATAATAATATTAATACATGTAGTTTATATTATAATGATATTACATGCAGTTTATATCATAATAATATTACATGTAGTTTATATTATAATAATATTAATACATGTAGTTTATATTATAATAATATTACATGTAGTTTATATTATAATAATATTACATGTAGTTTATATTATGATAATATTACATGTAGTTTATATTATAATAATATTACATGCAGTTTATATTATAATAATATTACATGTAGTTTATATTATGATAATATTACATGTAGTTTATATTATAATAATATTAATACATGTAGTTTATATTATAATAATGTAGCTAGTTTGCTAACCTCTACAATATCAGCAGGTGTATTGAACCTACAAGAGTTTAAAGATCTGTTAATAGACTTGCTGCATACCACCACTACGAGATGGGGGGAGATGCAGACCACACTGGACGGCTACGTGGGCTTCGACACTGTCCTAGAGCAGCAGAGGAAGAAGTTCCTCAAGAAGGGATTTGAGTTCAACCTCATGGTAGTGGGTAAGTAGTGGGTAACCGGGGGTAAGAAGTGGGTAACCGGGGGTAAGAAGTGGGTAACCGGGGGTAAGTAGTGGGTAAGTAGTGGGTAACCGGGGGTAAGGAGTGGGTAACCAGGGGGAAGTAGTGAGTAAGTAGTGGGTAACCGGGGGGAAGTAGTGAGTAAGTAGTGGGTAAGTACTAAGTATTGGGTAACCGGGGGAAGTAGTGGGTAAGTAGTGGGTAACCGGAGGGAGTAGTGGGTAAGAAGTGGGTAACCAGGGGGAAGTAGTGAGTAAGTAGTGGGTAAGTACTAAGTCGTGGGTAACCAGGGGTAAGTTGTGGGTAAGTAGTGGGTAACCAGGGGTAAGTAGTGACTAGTGGGTAACCATGGTCCATGTGTAAGTAGTGGGTAACCAGGGGTACGGTAACCAGGGGGAACCAGGGCCGGGGGAGTTAGATTGGAAGGCGGACTTGTGTAGATATCTGTTTGTATGACTATAAGTTATGTGGTACCACAGCAAATACCAGCGTCCAGCAAGGTTACCTAATATTAGCTGTCTCTCCTTGTTACATGTACCTAATAATCTAATATACCTGTCTCCTTGTTCTATACGTTTTGAATGACCTTATTTTGGTTAGGTCACTACTGAGTGAGGTAAATTAGGGTCAGGTAGGCTGTAGATAACTGCTGGTAGCACTCTGGCAGCACTCTGTTAGTGTGTAATGTGTATTGCCATGTCACTAAATAGTGAGATAATGGGCCACCCTGTATAGTAGTAATTACCTCATGAAGAGTGTGACTCACTGCATGTTACACTCTCCACAGTACACACTTCTAGTATTACACTAGTATTACTGTACACTGTACAGCAGGGTCTACTACTTACTTACTGGTTAGTAATACCACTCACTCGTAGTATTTACAATCCATGTTCAAAGCTATCAAGTAATGTTGCGTCGTAAGAAGAGCACTTCAAGTATCTCATTAATGCACATCATTACTGTACACGGAAATCGTTTTAACTCGCTTCTCTCTCCAGTCTGCTTACATGTCATGTGGTAACTCCACATGTCACGTGGTAACTCCACATGTCACGTGGTAACTCCACAAGTCACGTGGTAACACCACGTGTCACGTGGTAACTCCACGTGATCAGTGCTCTGATTAGTTACTGTCGAAGCAGTGGGGTTTGGCCAGTAATTGGGTAGATATTAACGTAAGGAATTGTTCTGTACTTCAATTAATTAATATAATATGCTTGATTATTTATTATGCAATATTGATTGAGTACGGATACCCCCTAATGAGTGGGGATACCCCGGGGGGGTCCAACTACAAAAAATACGAACGCACCCCTAAAATTTCAAATTCGTATTCGTATTTTTTCGTATTTTTTCGTATTTTTTACAAATCGTCATTTTGATAAATAGAAGATCACACATCTTCGTAATTAATCAGATCTAAGCTCAACTAAGCAGTGAAGAAACATTAAAATAATATGTAAACCATCATGTATCATACATAAAACCTGGGGGGGGGGGGGGGGGGGGGGGGGGGGGGGGGGGGGGGGGGGTGCAACAACAAAAACGATGAACCCACACAAAATTTTGAAATTCGCTTCCTTTTTATCGTTTTTTTATTAAAATTTGGAATATATTGTGATCCATTTTATGTTTATTTGGAAATTGGTCCATTTAACTGAATAATGTATAATCATTGAACAGCTATAAACTTGTTATAGATCTTTAATAAGAGGGTTGGAGTTGTCATGTACTCCTAGACCCGAGTGCTTTGGCCTCTTGTGAGATCGATTGTTTCTGCTCATTGATTTTATCCCTGCTACTTGTTATTATGTATTAGTACAACACTAGGTACCGGGTTATATTTTGTGGTCCGGTCTTTAAACATACCATAATATCACTAATACGTGACTGCACCTTAAATGTATAGTCAAGTTCATTTGTATCGTGACACATGCTTGGCTGGGGGATCATGTTTTGTGTCCGTTTTTGTCCGTTCGGTACCCTATATTTTCAAAACGGACAAAAAGTAGGGCGGACAAAAACAGACAAAAAATATTATGGAAATAACATTTAGATGCTTCTCTCCTCCTCCTCCTCCTCCTCCTCCTCCTCCTCCTCCTCCTCCTCCTCCTCCTCCTCCTCCTCCTCCTCCTCCTCCTCCTCCTCCTCCTCCTCAGTTCTCCTCCTCCTCCTCCCCCCAGTTCTCCTCCTCCTCTTCCTCCTCCTCCTCCTCCTCCTTCTCCTCCTGAGTCCTCCTCATCCTCCTCCTGAGTCCTCCTCCTCCTCTTCCTGAGTCCTCCCCCCAGTCCTCTTACTCCTCCTTCTCATCAGTCCTCCTCCTGAGTCCTCCTCCTCCTCCTCTGAAGTCCTCCTCCTCCTCCTCCTCCCCCTCAGTCCTTCTCCTCAGTCCTCATCCTCCTCACCAGTCCTCGTCCTCAGTCCTCCTCATAGTCCTCCTCAGTCCTCCTCCTCCTCCTTCTCCTCCTCAGTCCTCTTCATCCTCCTCCTCAGTACCCGATCCCCCCCCCCCGCTGAGTCCTCCTCCTCCTCCTTCTCCTCCTCAGTCCTCTTAATCCTCTTAATCCTCCTCCTCAGTCCTCCCCCAATCCTCCTCCTCAGTCCTCCCCCAGTCCTTCTCCTCAGTCCTCATCCTCCTCACCAGTCCTCGTCCTCAGTCCTCCTCATAGTCCTCCTCAGTCCTCCTCCTCCTCCTTCTCCTCCTCAGTCCTCTTCATCCTCCTCCTCAGTACCCGATCCCCCCCCCCCCCCGCTGAGTCCTCCTCCTCCTCATTCTCCTCCTCAGTCCTCTTAATCCTCCTCCTCAGTCCTCCCCCAGTCCTCCTCCTTCTCCTCCTCAGTCCTCGTCTTCATTGTCCTCCTCCTTCTCCTCTTCCTTCTCCTCCTCATCAGTCCTCCTCCTCCTCCTCAGTCCTCGTCCTCAGTCCTCCTCATAGTCCTCCTGAGTCCTTCTCCTCCTCCTTCTCCTCCTCAGTCCTCTTCATCCTCGGCCTCCTCAGTCCTCCTCCTCCTCTTCAGTCCTCCCCAGTCCTCCTTCTTCTCCTCAGTCCTCGTCGGCCTCATTGTCCTCATCCTTCTCCTCTTCCTACTCCTCCTCATCAGTCATCCTCAGTCATCCTCCTCATAGTTGTCCTCGTCCTCCTCGTCCTCGTCCTTTGTCCTCGTCCTCCTTGTCCTCCTCCTCAGTCCTCCTCTTCTGGAGTCCTCCTCCTCCTCAATCCTCCTCCTACTTGTCAGTCCTCCTCCTCCTCCTACTCCTCAGTCATCCTCCTCAGTCTCCTCCTCCTCCTCCTCTTCGGTCCTCCTCCTCCTCCTACTCCTCAGTCCTTCTCCTCCTCCTACTCCTAAGTCCTCCTCCTCCTCCTCAGTCCTATTCCTCCTCCTCCTCATCCTCAGTCCTCCTCTTCCTCAGTCCTCCCCCAGTTCTCCCCCTATCAGTCCTCAACCCAGTCTTCCTCCTCCTCCTCCTCCTCCTCCTCAGTCCTCATCCTCCTTCTCCTTCTTATCAGTCCTCCTCCTCAGTCCTCCTCATAGTCGTCCTCCTCCTCCTCGTCGCTCTCGTCCTCCTCCTCAGTCCTCCTCAGTCCTTAGTCCTCCTTCTCGTCCTCAGTCCTCCTCAGTCCTCCTCATTCCTCCTCAGTCTTCCTCAGTCTTCTTCAGTCCTCCTCAGTCCTCATCCTCCTCCTCCTCTTCCTCCTCACCAGTCCTCCTCCTCCTCAGTCCTCCTCCTCCTTCTCCTCCTCGTCCTCAGTCCTTCTCCTCAGTCCTCCTCAGTCCTCCTCCTCCTCCTCCTCAGTCCTCCTCATCCTCCTCCTCCTCCTCCTCACCAGTCCTCCTCCTCCTCAGTCCTCCACAGTCCTCCTCAGCCGTCCTCTTCCTCCTCCTCCTCCTCCTCCTCCTCCTCCTCCTCCTCCTCACCAGTCCTCTTCCTCTTCAGTCATCCTCCTCCTCAGTCCTCCTCTTCCTCATCCTCCTCCTCATCCTCCTCAGTCCTCATTGTCCTCCTCCTTCTCCTCCTCATCAGTCCTCCTCCTCCACAAAGGACGCCAGACGAACCTATCGAGTGCTTCGGTTATGCACGGGGCAGCAAGGAAAAATCGGTGCCTTGAGCTTGATGCGAAAGGCAGCGCATGACGTTGCACACACTCGGGGGAAGACACTGATTCCCAATCCCAACCAAACACGGGTGTACAAGGGCAGAGCCACCAGCCTCAAGAAACTTAGGAAAGCACTCAGGGAAGGCATCGACATGGGGAAGGATATGATTCGTGCTCACACAAAGCTGTCCGGGTGCGAACTCGATATACCTACTGAACCTGACTGTTACACTCTAGTTTATGATGATGACAGGGAAGAGGCTGAGCTTGAGGCTCCCAATGATGATGATGATGAAATGGAGATTTATTACCAGTCAACTGGAGTTCTCACAACCGACGGCCGTTGGTACCATGTTGATACTGCTGCTGAGAAGTTCATGAACCACGGTCGGTCATCAATGGCAGGTCATACACGCCAAAGGAGAATCAAAGACTACAGTTTCGACAGGGTGTCATTTTCTCGGCCTTGTGAATCGCTTGGAAAAGACTGTAAACGTGTATTTGTTGGTGACAAGGGCTGGTTCGACAAGAAAAAATTCAAGCAAGCTGTCAAGTTCCGCGGGCAGGCTCTTTTCATGTCAACATCGCATATATTCAGCAAGGGTGACAGGTCGTCTGTCTGCCATGTACCCACTAACTCCTTTTGTTCTACCCATCAGAACTATCATGTTTGGGTGAAGTCTGATGTAGATGGTAAGATTTACCTATCAAAAGAAGTTTTGAAGATCACTAAGAGAATTTGAAGTTTTTCTCTATTTTTAATCCTAAGGAATTTAAGCTGTTACTATAACCATGACTACTTTGTGTAATAAGTTTATCTAAAGAAAGATCTGATAGACTATTAATATGAATGTGCCATATATAGTCTATATACATATTATAATACAGGGTGGCCCAAAAGTGACTACCCACACGCAACCTTTTAATAACTCACGTAATTCGTCTTCAAATTGCACTAAAATTTCAGAGATTATAGATATGGGTCAAACTTAGATTTCCTGAAAGTTTTGTAAGCCACGCCCAATTACAGTGGGCGTGGCGTGACACTCCCTCTTTTTCACTATTGTCTTCATAAAATGAGAACGCTTTAAGCTAAGAACTCCAAATTTTTTGCACACATTTGGCTTGATAATTTAAAACCTATCCCAAAGTTTCAAGTTCATTGTTTAAAATTTGGCTGAGTTATGACCATTTCAAAATTCATCGGATACGTGATCCGAGCACTCAGTCAGTGATCTCTGCACTTGGTTAATGGCCTGTTTGGCTCACATGCACAGCTTGATTGGTTGCAGGGCTTGTTAGCCCTGCTAGTCACAGGTTCGTTCCTTACAATCGATAAAAAGGAATGAACTATCCATTGAATCATCGAAAATGGTTCACTATCCTCCCTATACTGCGGAACAACGATTGTTTGTCTACCTGAACAAAGAGAATGGGGAGTTCTGCCCTCAGCTTAAACGACAATTTCAAATGAAATTCAACCGACCATCCCCTTGCCGGAAAAGCTGCTTTGATATGCATCACAAAAGACGAACTGCGAGGACCGAAGAAAACATCACCATGGTTGTTTGTGACGTGATGGATACATCTAAAATTGGCACCCGAAAACGAGCTCCTGCCTTAGACCTCAGCAGAACATCCCTTCAACGAATCCTAAAGCGAGATCTTTCTTACCGGGCCTATCGGATCACAAAGAAACACCAACTTTTAGACCGTGATTTCTGATTTTCCTGAAAAGGTCACGATCTGCTGCGCCATCAGTTCTCGTGGAATCCTAGGACTTTACTTTTACGAAGGCTTTGGTGTTTTCCTGTCTAGCAAAGTCATTATCGGTATCCAATCAATCATGATCAGGTCGTCATCTCCTCAGTATGTTTGGTAAAGCCTAATGAACCTCATTAATACACGCTAACGCCTTACTCTTGATCAGATTGGGTGACGAGATCACTGATTGAGTGCAGAGATCACTGACTGAGTGCTCGGATCACGTATCCGATATATAATGGGTTCAGCCGAAGCTGATTAAATTTCGTTTTAAGAAGTTTTAAGAACCCAACTTACCAGACTTTAAAAGTATGCGTAATGCGTATTTGGCAATAATATTCTGTGATGTAGCATTCAAAGACCTTTATAAATCACAATTAATACATCGAATAATATCTGAATTATGATAATATCCCAGTGATTTTAACGTTTACGCTTACGTGAGATTGACAAGCAGTTAAACTCCAATTATTAATTAGTAGGTAATCGTAGTATTGTATTTTCATTTGTTCACCAGTTTTGCTGCGTCTTATTTATTTTCTCTGATGTCATACAGTGTAATATACAAAGATACAACGGAGAATACTATACGAATGGATTTATAGATTCATTTCTCTGGGATATTTCGTTATTTCTAGAGTAAAAAAATGTTGGTAAAAAATACGAAAAAATACGAAAAAATACGAACGCACCCCTAAAATTTGAAATTCGTATTCGTATTTTTTGTAGTTGGACCCCCCCCCCCCCATACCCCCTTATGACTAATGAGTGGTCCTTTACACGTTTAACCTGCACCTTCTGAATTAATATCTTAAGATTAGAACCGCCCCGTGATGCCCATATAAGGAGTGGACTAGATAAGCAACCTCAGCTCCCCGTGATGCCCATATAAGGAGTGGACTAGATAAGCAACCTCAGCTCCTCGTGATGCCCATATAAGGAGTGGACTAGATAAGCAACCTCAGCTCCCCGTGATGACCATATAAGGAGTGTACTAGATCAGCAACCTCAGCTCCCCGTGATGCCCATATGTTTGTTTGTTTGTTTATAGAACCCGTCCCCAATCTCGTATCGAAAAATGACTAAACTCAGGTCTGAGTGTGAATACGGGTGGTACCTGCAAGAGTGTTCATTAAGCATTTAGAGTTCTGTAAAACTGCAGTTACAATTGTGCGAGAGTATTTTTAGTATATACGGTCGTTATCAGGTGTAAATCCCTACATGCTTCCAAAATTTGTAATCTCCAACTTTCTGCACAATGTACTGGAATGTTTTGGAAAAAAGGAAAATGATATAAAATCAACGATTTAATGTTAGGAAGGTAAATTTTGGTTTCTTAAGTCAGCTCCTCATCTTTATAAGTGGTCAAATTTATGTCTAGTGGTCAAGTTTTAGCTCTGTCATCAGAGGTTCGTATCGAGAATTACTCGGACCGAAAATTTTTCTGGAAACTACTCTTGTTCATTACATGTAAATACACTTTTCATGCTACCCTGATCATTATGAGCTTCTGAAGTCAGTACATACCGCCCCGTGATGCCCATATAAGGAGTGGACTAGATCAGCAACCTCAGCTCCCCGTGATGCCCATATAAGGAGTGGACTAGATCAGCAACCTCAGCTCCCCGTGATGCCCATATAAGGAGTGGACTAGATAAGCAACCTCAGCTCCCCGTGATGCCCATATAAGGAGTGGACTAGATAAGCAACCTCAGCTCCCCGTGATGCCCATATAAGGAGTGGACTAGATAAGCGACCTCAGCTCCTCAAAATGTTTTATGGAACCTTGCAAAATTAAATGTCCTGATTTCTCAAACCTGTGCTGTGTGGAATGTACCAGAGCATCATTATCACACCTAATATTTCTAAATGACCATTTAAGTAATTATATAGTCAGTTTGTCTGTGATCTGACCTAATGGTGGAGTGTTAAAGATGGTTAATAGTGGTAGAGTGTTAATGATGGTTATTCTTATCCCTTTTTAATATTTTCGATTGACTAAATGTAGGAAATAATATCACTTCATGTAGAACGCTGTTAGCAGCTTGAATTAATATCATAATATCACGTACGAAATTAATACACGTGTTAATTAATGGGATCTACACGTGTTCCCCTTTTGCTGTGGACCAGGGTAATTATAGCTAGAACTTACTACGTATAATGTTATAAATTGATTGGAAATTAATTATCAAAGAAGTACTATGTAATTAAGTCCTAGTTTGTCAGTAAAATTGACTGATTGATGTTTAAAAAAAGGAGAAGTATTTTGTAAAATCACTAGAAATAATGTTCATTCCACGTCCTGATAATGTACGCTGCTGAATATTTTGGTAGTGAAATAACACTCAACATTATCTTAGGTGAGTCTGGCCTGGGCAAGAGCACGCTAGTGAACACTCTCTTCAAGTCCAAAGTGAGCAGGACTAGTTGTACTAACGAGCCTCCCCAGAAGATACCCAAAACTGTCGAGATTAACACTGTTACCCATGGTAAGTGGAGATTAACACTGTTACTCATGGTAGGTGGAGATTAACACTGTTACTCATGGTAGGTGGAGATTAACACTGTTACTCATGGTAAGTGGAGATTAACACTGTTACCCATGGTAAGTGGAGATTAACACTGTTACTCATGGTAGGTGGAGATTAACACTGTTACTCATGGTAAGTGGAGATTAACACTGTTACTCATGGTAAGTGAAGATTAACACTGTTACTCATGGTAAGTGGAGATTAACACTGTTACTTATGGTAAAAATTAATCCATTTTTTGGCAAGATTTTTACAAGCTGGAGGATTAACAGTAATAATTAACCAAATGTTAACGTTCCTATCTAATCTGCGGTATACATAATATTGACACTGATGTAACACTTTACACATTTCCTCTCTTAACAAACTGCTCGTCTCCAGTGATAGAAGAGAAGAACGTTAGATTACGGTTATCAATCACTGATACTCCTGGATTCGGAGACCAAGTCAACAACGAGAATTGGTAAGTTATTTAGTTATTAAGTTATTTTGTTATTTTGTTATTTTGTTATTTTGTTTTTTTTTTAATTTTGTTATTTTGTTATTTTTTTATTTTGTTATTTTGTTATTTTGTTATTTTGTTATTCTGTTATTTTGTTATTTTGTTATTAATTAATCTCGTTATTAGGTTCTCTAAGGGCATTTCCACATTGTTTTTAATGAACTTCATAGTCACTAATGTGACTTTACTAATGTGACTAAAGTCAGTAGTCACTAATGTGACTAAAGTCACTAATGTGACTTTACTAATGTGACTAAAGTCAGTAGTCACTAATGTGACTTTACTAATGTGACAGTAGTCACTAATATGACTTTACTAATGTGACAGTAGTCACTAATGTTACTTTACTAATGTGACTAAAGTCAGTAATCACTAATGAGACAGTAGTCACTAATGTGACTTTACTAATGTGACAGTAGTCACTAATGTGACTTTACTAATGTGACAGTAGTCACTAATGTGACTTTATTTCAGCTGGTTGCCAATATACGACCAGATAAACAAGCAGTTTGATAAGTTCCTGACGGAAGAGAGGAGCGTGGTGAGGAGGAAACAGATTCCTGACAGCAGGATTCACTGCTGTCTTTACTTCATAGCTCCTACTGGTCACGGGCTCAAGGCTCTAGATATCAGGTATTTAGAAGGCTCTTACTCCTGACACGTGATAACACCACGCACATACCTTAAGGGGGCAGGGGGAAGTCTTTATGAAATTTCTCTCGAAATTGATTTTATAGTTGTTTCTGATAGAGGGGAGTGATATCTACCAGATATTTTTGGTCCCATGGAAAAATTTTGTTCCTAGCCGAAATTATTGCCGGTCAAAGGTCAGCGCTCATGTGTAATTGTATTGCGCGAGCGATTTTCAATCGCGCGCCCTGAAAATCGAGTCTAAAAATCTATCTCCTCCTACATTTTTTGAGCAATCACCTTGAAACTTTCAGGATATGTTCTAAGGACCATTTAGAAACTTTTACTCTTTTTAGAATTTCGAGATAGGCCTTTAAAAAATTTTTTATTCGATTTTGAAAATCTTGGACCTCGTTTTTTGACGATTTTTTCAGGTCCAAGATTTTCAAAATCGAATAAAAACTCCCCTCTATTAGAAACAACTATAAAATCAATTTTGAGAGAAATTTCATAAAGACCCCGGCCCCCCCCCCCTGCCCCCTTAATTTACTAAAACATCTTGTTTGGCATCCGAGCGGGGGGGACTAATATTTACCCTTTAAACAAATATATTATGTCACATAAATGTTATTAACGAATGGGAACAACATTATTTCAGCTGTATGAAGAAGCTACATGACGTAGTGAATATAATCCCTGTTATTGCTAAGGCTGACACAATGACTATTGAGGAGAGAGACGCCTTCAAGGTAAAGCATGGATATACTCTTAATTATACATAATGGTTTCTTAAATAAGTGTAAATTAATTAATTATAACCTACCACGTAGCAATGCAATGCTTAAAAATTTGTGCGAATTTTAAATTTCCTGGTTTTTCATGATATGTAATAACTCCAAGTCGGGTCTTGATTTGCTGTCATCAACACTGTTCAGAAATACTGAATACTTACTCCACATGAGTAATATGTACCAAACATATCCTTATTTGGCTATGTAAGCAACATGGCGCTGAACATTAAGTGCTAGCTTACAGCCTGCATAAGTATGGCTGTATTTAGCACTTTGTAGCTTACTGGAACTTTTATAGCTCTCTGACTTGTCAAAACCTGTCCACTTAACAATACGTGTCATTAGGTCACGTGGTGCCCATATTAGGTCACGTGGTGTTAGTACTAGAACGTCGTTAGTAAGTTAGCGTCACGTGACAGGGATCTGAAAATACTATTGGTGGGTTGTGAATATCGGAGCAGGGTGTTGAGTGACATGACACACACTAGATACACAGGACTATATCTGCACACACTGCTCACAGTGCGCGCTTTAGTGTGTAGGAGATAAACTCACATGTGTAATACTGGTGATACCTGCACACTCAGCTATACTCACATGTGTAATATACACAGGGCCTATATCATTGAAATTATTTAAATTATTGATAGCTTATTTTAAACGTTTATTAAACCAAAGTGGAAAATGGTGAATATTTGTTTAGCAGTAACACGATTACAAAATTATACAAGTTAAAGTTCTTACTCTTTGGCCAATTTTTATTTCTTCATACTGATAAAACGGCATTTGACCCAGCTAAAAAAGTTTCAACTATATATCTCACGGTTAAAGTTGTGTATTCCTACAATCTATATAGATCTTACTTCTATAAATTATAATTCAAAGAATTATGTCTGTTTGCACGACCGCCCACGTGCAAATAAGGTAAACATTATAAGTTGCAAAGTAACCATGGTAATGGTGTTGAAACGCGCACATGCACGTGCAATGATTGTTTTAACGTCATTTTGTGGTAATTACGTTGTGTTCACTCATTCAGTGCGTGATAAATTTTAATCGGCTGTGTCTTCGGTTGTGATGGATATTTTTGATGCAATAAAACTGCAACCTCCCTCCCTGTGACCACGGGCTTTCTAGTCAACTTAATAACACCAGAATGTGTGTGTGTCTGTGTGTCTGTCTGTCTGTGTGTAATTTCCGAACGGTTATACAAAAAAAAACGGTAATAGTTACGGGACTGGTTTTTTCGGTATAGTGCTGACAAAACTCTGACGAAGCCCATAAGCAAATTTTATAAAAATCGGCCGTTGGTAAGTGGTTTAATTGATGATTTTGTTCCAGAAATGTGACATAAATGGATGGGAGAGAGAACGCGGAGGATAACATGTACCGTAATTAGTTTAGCCCCACGTAATACTATAAGCTTAGAGCTCACTCTTGCGGCCGCTTTGTTTCAACTGTAGGGAGATTTCATACTTTCATAAGACAGCATTATGCGTGATATCAAATATATAATGCGGTTGTATACTTTTACATTGCAACTGTGACAGTAAAGTCCCGGCCGAAGGCACGGGTACCACTAGTATTATTATAAAGCGAGACGATATATCGTCTCGCTTTATAATATACAAATATTTATAATATAATAAGATTGTGTTGCTGTGTGTTTCACAGGTTGAGGCTGCATACAGAGCCCACTATGCAGTGTGCACTACTTTGCAGCAAGATTATTAGCGTCTAATTAAGAGCAGGATTACAATTGCCTGGAAACAGCAGCTAAATTGCAGCTAAATATGTCTTTAGACCTTACTTGATCACTCTGTGGGGAGGAAGTGATGGGTTACACTGAGTGATGGGTTACACTAAGTGATGGGTTACACTAAGTGAGTGGTTACACTAAGTGATGGGTTACACTGAGTGATGGGTTACACTAAGTGATGGTTACACTGAGTGATGGGTTACACTGAGTGATGGGTTACACTAAGTGATGGGTTACACTAAGTGATGGGTTACACTAAGTGATGGGTTACACTAAGTGATGGGTTACACTAAGTGATGGGTTACACTAAGTGATGGGTTACACCGAGTGATGGGTTACACTGGTCACTGAGTGATGGGTTACACTGAGTAATACTGCAGAGTATTATATCGTGCAATTAACTAATAATGTTTTAAATGTACTACTTTTAGATGTAGCTTATATCATTACGTCTGAGAAACTTGGCAGTTGGTGTCCGGGACCCCCTCAAAAGTCACCGGTCCTAGTTTGTTGCTATCTCGAAATCAAGTTTCACAAAAAAATACCCATTGGCCCCCCCCCCCGCCCCCCCCCCCCCTAAACAGCAATTAGAGCCAAACGTTTTGATACCCAACTTTTTGTACGGAATAATTTCATCAGTTATTCGTGGTTAAAAAACTGATGCACTGAGAATGGAATTTTCTTTGTTCTAAGTGCCAACATTCCGCATACAAATAAATTCCGACTTATTTAACCGGTAAAAATGTAGAATTTAATGCAGACCAGTTCATGTGTTACGTCATCAGCATTTACCAGATTCTAGACCTCAATTTGACATAGCTAATGTGTAAATTAAATCAGTGTCACAATTTCCCGACCTTCTTTAGTGCTGAAGTAATGTGTGAACAATTATACACAGTTACAATTCCCCACCACAATCTCAATCTACTGTATCTTATTTAGTGCTTTACTGTAGAATGTAGTACCTACTCTGCTTGGGATCCCTAAAATAGCAAGCATGTTCGAGGTCTGGATATTATGTTATTTATTATCTGACACACAGTTAATAATATACAAACAGTTACTAATTTACACACAGTTACTAATATACACACAGTTACTAATATACACACATTTACTAATATACACACAGTTACTAATATACACACAGTTACTAATTTACACACAGTTACTAATATACACACAGTTACTAATATACACACAGTTACTAATATACACACAGTTACTAATATACACACAGTTACTAATATACACACAGTTACTAATATACACACAGTTACTAATATACACACAGTTACTAATATACACACAGTTACTAATATACACACAGCAACTAATATACACACAGCTACTAATATACACACAGTTACTAATATACACACAGTTACCACAGTTATTATCGACCCTGACCTCATCAAGCAACGGACACTGGAGAAACTGGAAAATCAGGAACTATATGAAAAGTTGGACTGTGACCCTACCCAACAGCTGTATGAGAAACTCTTCAAGCACTGGGTACAGGGAAAAGAAGAAGGACTGATATTAGCAAGGGATGCGAAAGAAGTGATGGGTGTTTCTGACAACACCAGAGCAGACCAAACTGGACCAACAAACCGCCCCAGTACCCTCCCACACTATCGCCCTGGACAGCCGTATTTCTACCCTGCTTTTAAAATCCATAAGCTGAAAAAAGAAGACCTCATACCAGGGGCAAAACCACCAGCTAGACTCATTACCGCCCTCCACGAAGGAGCCAGCAGACGACCGGATGTCTTCCTAGCTGATAAATACCTACGTCAACTAGAAAGGGATTTTTGCGAAGACCTTCTTATTGATAATAGAGACGCCTTAGTTTGGCTCGACAACATCAACAATACCCTGGACACAGAACTCAAAAGCAACATTAAAGCATTCACATTTGATTACAAAGCTTTATATGATTCATTGAGCCCCCACCTTACAATCCAAGCTTTGAAGGTGGCCATGGAAGAAAAGAGACCAGAATGGTCCGCCAAATTCAAGGAGTGGTTGATAAGAAGTGTTGAACTCAGCTTTGAGTCGTCTATAGGCAAATTTAACGGAGAGTGGTACAGACAGAAACGAGGAGTACCGACAGGAGGCAGTATCTGTGTACAACTTGCAAACATAGCAGTATACCATGTCATGCGTGAGCAAGTCTATACAGACACGGAACTAATGGAACCTGTAAAATCGGTCAAGAGATACATAGACGACGGCTGTGGAGTATTCCATGGTACGAAAAGACAGTTTTCAAAATTCATCGCGACTGTCAACTCAAGGCTAGCAGAACTTGGCCTCCACATTGATGAGAACATCATAGAAGATAACAATGTTTATGTGTCGTTCTTAGACATCAAATTTTGTTTCGACACCGCAGGTGATCTTCAGACAGACCTCCATGTTAAAGAGACTGATGCCCGCTCCTACCTGTACTTCGGTTCCCACCACCCGAACGATACATTCAGCAGCATAGTCTATAGTGCATGTCTGAGACTCCGGCGAATCATCAATGATAACGACAGACTCCGAAAACAAATTGATGAATTAAAAACCTTTTTCTTCCAATCCAACTACCCTAAAACTATGGTAGATAACATCAGTGAAAAGGTCAAAGGCTTCGAAAGATGTCTCAAACCACTGGAGAACTCAAACAGCAATGTCCTGGTACCAAAGTCTCCAGAACCAGCAGTCCGCGTTATTTCAACATTTGGCAGTGATCAAGAGTTAGTAGAATCGGTGCAAAGATTGGAACCAGAACTCAGTAGAACCAGGAGCTTCTCAGGATTATCTGGTTCCCATACAAGTGGAAACACCCCAGGCTCCCCAATATCATCTAGAGCCGGTACATCACGCCCTATCTTCAAATTCGTCAGACGTACTGGAACATCATTTAGAAGGAAGTTAGTCAAAGCAAAACAGTTTGCGGATGACTTAACCCAACCTCACACAAGACCATGTGGGGGCAGACACTGCGGTACCTGTAACATCATATCTCCACATCCATCAATAACAGTCAATGGACAGCGAGCCAAAGCAGTGACTGGTACATGTGTCAGCTACAATGTTGTATACCTCTTCAGTTGCCAACTTTGTAACATGTGTTATGTAGGAAGAACGGTGCAGCCCCTCAGGGCACGAGTAAACGAACATCGCGCCCATTACTACAAACTCATTTCGGACAATACGTTTGTCCCTGAAGAAAACGACGACGGATTCAGCTTGGGTAAACACCTTGTAGAAGTTCATAACATGAAACAACGTGACAATTTTAACCAGGCTTATAAAGTGTCAATTCTCAGTAATAGTAGCCCAAGAACTCTAGAAGTGGATGAACACCGTTATATTCAGAAACTTAGAACTATACGTCCATTGGGGCTCAATGCCATGGACCCGTTTGGGATTCCATTATTGGATTTATCTTAAATGTTTTCTATTGCATTGGGGCACAAGAGTTATGTTTTAAAAAAATATTCATATCGTTTTTAGTTGTGTCATTTCATTTCCAATGTTACACTTTGTAGGAACTGATATTAACCGAGTTTCTGATTCAGGATGTTACTGAAGATAGTAATGAAAATGTTTTAACGCCTCAGTACTGTGTTTTACTACAGCTCAACCTGCTCAGTCTGACTATTTGGGAATTTAAACTCTTGACACACAGTTACCAATATACACACAGTTACCAATATACACGTGACAGTCACTAATATACACACAGTTACCAATACACACAGTCAAATAACGGAGTAGTTCGCTGTTTATTAGTCTCATGATTGAAATACTGATATCTGGATATTATCCGGTTGGAAGAGACAAGGACAAGTGAAACAAGGAAGTTAGGAGTAAGGGCAAATTTTCGGCGTCAACGCCATCTTCAGGCTCAAATTATTTGTTATATAGTAGTGTTGAAAGTATTAAAATTTTTAATACTTTAATACTTTCAACACTACTATATAACAAATAATTTGAGCCTGAAGATGGCGTTGACGCCGAAAATTTGCCCTTACTCCTAACTTCCTTGTTTCACTTGTCCTTGTCTCTTCCAACCGGATAATATCCAGATATCAATACACACAGTATATCTGTATATCTATAACGTATCAGATATTTATATAATGTTGTAACTTGTTAATGTGTTATCAATACATCTAGTGACCATGACACAGTAATACCCCTGCTATGTATAAAGATAGTACATAATAGAGGGTGCATACAATAGAATCTTACTGCTAGTACATGTTAGCAGTATGTATATAACATGCTATGTAGTAGTACTACAGTAAAATAGATGTGCCCTTTTAAGGTCCCTGCTGTAGTGCTGTGTCCTTAACACGCGGCCCTACAATATAACTACAGTACATTATATTTCAATTAGTTTTAAATAGTTAGCTGATCGTTTATTATTACTATACTAACAGAAGGAGGGATCATGTTATTCAACAGTAATAAAAGGAACAGTTTCACTTTAATAATCATAGCTGACAAGACTCCTTCAATTTATTCAAATTATTTTACCGCATTTACAAAAAGAAACGCGTCTATTCTAATAATGAAATGTGGTATCCAACTCGAAAAATATAATACACTACTACTACAAACAACTACTACAGTGAGGTCTATATTGCAACTATTACAGTGAGGTCTGATCGTCATCTACATATAGCTTGCTAATAATATTATAATATTATATGTTACCTATTAGTATTAATTTGTTAACTTACAGGAGAGAATAAGAGAGGATATAGCTGAAGCTGAGATAAAGGTGTACCCCAGCTCCCTCCTGCCTGAGGATGAGGATGTGTTGCAAGCTAATGCTCCCATCAGAAAACATCTTCCCTTAGCTGTAGTCGGTTAGTTACAAATATCTCAAATTAGAAATTCTCTACATGTAGCAACTGTAGTTGGTATTGAATTTGTGGGAGGAACCCACTGAATGTGGGCTATAAGGGAGGTTTCACATATTACTAAAAATAAAATCTCATATATTTGTTGAGCTGGTGATTACAATTAATGTGATGTCATTATTACCGGTCCGTAATACTTGTTAACAGGCAGGTGTAATGCCACCACGCTGACTAAGCTAACTAGTAGCACGCCCTCTTATTATTTGTAAAAATGACATCATCTTCTGAAATGTTGCTTACTCTTACATGTGTGCATTACAGGTAGTGATAGAGCCCTCACCATTAACAACAAGAGTATTCTGGGTCGCCAAACTAAGTGGGGTTTTGTGGAGGTCGAGAACCCGAACCACTGCGAGTTTTCATTCCTACGTGACATGCTCCTCAGGTACATTACACGTCTTATTGTTATAACCACCCCTCAAAGGGCATTTTACTGGTGAGTAGTAGTACTCCTTTATAATATATAATGTCGTGTGTTGAAACCGTTCAGATGTGTTCAGCTGAACCAGAGTTCAATGATAAGTTCGCTGAACAACGGACTAATATATATGTAAAATAATTTAGTTCATAATTAGCTCCAATTATACATTTTATTTATGGGAATAAGGTTATTAGAGCTTTCTAACACAAAATTCCTATTTGGGCCTCAGAGTTAGTACTTCACTGTAAAGTATAGTACTATGTTTTGTGCTTGCCAGTTTGAAAATTACACAGGTTCCTTAATTTCTTAGGGCAATATTTTGGGAATTCTATTTTTGGTAATTACTGAATTTTATTGTCCACAGTTCATGATTGATCCACTGAAATCGCAAATTTGTAATCCTAGATGTAAGTTACAATCTCCAAAGTCTGGGAAATCTTTTCTTGACTGGAGAAGTGCGAAAATGCTCAACTAGATTGAATTTAGAGACTGGATGTGATGAGTTGTACAGGTGTTCAACGTTCACTTGTTTACAGGACGCACATGCAAGATCTGAAAGACACTACCCATGAAGAACACTATGAGAACTATCGGCGTCAGAAACTCTCTGAAGAAGTTGGGGAAAACAACGGAGCAGGCGCATAACGCACCGGCGCACTGTGCCCGGCGCACAACGTACCGGCGCAGTGGCGCACTGTGCCCAGCGCACTTGCCTCATTCATATATCTAGGATTAATTACGCTGTTTCTTTTGTGTAAAATAAGATAATTTTCGTATGGAGCCCCATGCGTGTGTAATGTGCTGCTATATGACTCGTTTGGGAATGCAGCTCAAATACACGCTCACCAAACTCATAAACTGCTATAAAACTTTTTGATGTTTCTGCCGTTCTTTTTTCATCTTATAAGCTCTTGTTAATGATATATTCTTTCTTAATGATAGCGATTAAATCAATTTGCACTTTCACTACATATATGATAACATAGCAGTGTGCTAATGTTACAGTGTTAACAATGTTAACAGTGTGCTGCAGTGTGCTAATGTTAAATTTAGGCATAATTAGGATATTTAATGATTTGTACAAAGTTTGAAGCGCCATGTTGGAAGTGTTTAATTTTGGCGGCAAAGTTTGCGACATGTATATTTTATTACTTTACATTATGATATTGGACTTTGTTAACGAAGAAGCCATACGTTGAGCAATATGTCAGTAACTTCATTCTAATATCTAACGCCCTGTGGTGGCCGATACAAGCTTTATAACCGCTCCTTTGTTGTTATTTGCAATTCTAGGAATAATCAATATGAGGTCATTAACCACCGCATTTTTGACAAACGATACAACAGTAGGTTAAAGAAAAAGGTAAAAATGTCAAACATTCAGAAAATATCAAATATCTCAAACAAAATCGTTTTAATATTTTACGTTTTAAGAATGATATTTTTTATGTTTAAACTAGTATTTTGACACTATGATATTAACTTACAATTGTTTCGAGAATAAGTCCAAAGATTATACAAATAGAATATTAGGCTACGGCCTGATTTCTGGTTCGCAAATTTTTGACTAAGTTATTGATCGTTATTAAACGTCTTGTATGTGGTGTCAATTCTTATTTTAAATCCGATTTATATAAATGGATAGATATTTGTACTTATTCGTGAAACGAAAATAACAGGGATGCAAGTTGCAAGATCTTATGCCTTTTGGTTGTGAGTACACACAACCCAGCGACTATGCCCCGTTCAAGCCTTGCAATTACTGAAAGCTCACAAAAGTTTATTGTAAGTCTACGGAATGGAGCTGTGGCGGCGAAGTGTTCGAATGCTATCGCTAGTTTTTGGCCCAGATTTGTAATCAAAAGTTGGTCCACCTTGCGCACGTGAGAACAATGTTGTCGCAGTGTAGAAATCGCGATTTGTCTGGATATTGGAAGATTAATCTCGCAGTCAGCGACAGACCTGTTCAAGTCGTAGTACCTAGTTGCTAGACGCTAGTATCGCAATATTTCAGTATGGTCTGATGCGACCTACCTTACTAAAGCCGTTAGTCAGACTAAATGTATATTTATGTGCAGATTAGGAGATTCATGACTGTGGGCGGGTAGGTTTTTAGCTTCTTGCCTAGACAAAATAGGTATTAAATCAATAAACCTTACAAATTTGCTGAAAATTATGGCACAGCGAGATAAACAAACATTCCTCGCTAATCGCCAGACTATCGTTTTAAAATTCTTTTTAAAAGTATGTTCGCCAAAAGGATTATGTGACTTTTGAGGTCAACATTTAATTACACATTAAGCCTTTACTGACTATTTTTCAGTTAGCCAGCTTCGTTATCTACTCTGTATTTAATAGCTATACCGTCATTAAAGTCTGTCTATAAGATCAATGATTATTCCTAAACCTTAAAAGACCTGTAAACCTAATCCGATTAGTATACCTATCGTGTAATAATGTCAGAAACAATAAAAGTCCGACCATCCCTCACTCCTCTCCTTCTTCCTCATCCTCTACAACTCTCTTTCTGTAGATCACGACGGTGTAGACTATGGCGAATATAGTCATTATCACTGCTTGGACCACAGCGAAACTCTTTGTTTCGGGTGAGTATTCGGTCTTCTCGCCGTCTCCGACAACCACGTTGGTGAAGAGGCATCCCAGAGGAGGGTAATTGAGCGAAACTTGGATCAGGAGGTAGATAAAGCTGGCAGCGAAGGAGTGGATAATGGATCGTGTGTCGGAGTATTTGGAGAACGCCACCACGCAACAACCCATAGCGCACATGATCCAGCCAACTGAACCGTCGTTGTAGCAGAACTCTAGGGCAACTGACGTTTATTTGGATGGTTCTTGCAGTAAAAGATACCATTTTATAGCAAAATTACTATTCGTGCAAGATCAGGGGGACATGAAAATTGTCTCGAAATGATCGAGTTTATAGTTTTTTTCCTGATATAGCCTGTTTTCTGATACCATATATTTTCTGGTCTCATGGGAAAATATTGTTCTTAGCCAAAGTTTAAAGTTACCGCCGGTCAAAGGTCAGCACTTAGTCTTATGTGTAACTGTAATGGTTTAAAAATCCATCTTTTCCGCTACAGTTTTAAAACAATCACCTTAATCAAACTTTCAGGATATATTGATAGGATCATCAGAAACAGAAGAGATCTATACAGCTAGAATTTTGAGGTATGCTTTTTTTAAATTGTATTCGATTCCGAAAATCTTGGACGTCGTTTTTTGACGATTTTTAAACGTCTGCCAAAATTCGTCAAAGACTTCGGGCCGACAAATCGGGGGATCCTATTCCTGGTACATTCGGTAACTGTAAAATCGAGGTTACAATTCAACTGTATCAGTATCTTTGAGCTAGCTGATTATGCACCATTTAAATAGAAAGGGGGGGGGGGGGGGGGGGGCAGCCGAAAATCGGGGGAAAACCTACATTTTAATATAATTTAATATGGTCGTCCCATATTAAACAAATAAAATTAAACGGTGGGTAAAATCAATCGTTATCGAAAAGCAAATTGAATATAAAATTAAAATCAAACTTACTTTTTAAATGGGCCTCTTCCGCCCTGATGAATATCGTCACCGCCAGTATAGCCACAATCATGATCTCAGAGTCCGGCAAGGCTGAGGCGATGCTGTTGATGCTGGTCTTTGTATATCCAACACCAGCTTTTGACACCTTTTTTGAAGTTCTTGCAACTTTCACGGAAGCTGTTCGGGTGAACTCTTTGGCCTTGGCCATATTTCCTCCATCTTCTATGTCTTCTCCCATTTCTTCTGAAGCTTCCTAAATATCATAGCAAAATATTAGGATTTTCATTTTTCATCACCACGAAGGAAACTGATTTCGAACTAATCGATATTGTGCTGTCATTGGCAAGATATGCCGCAAAACCAAAATAGAATGATCTGATTAGTGATTTATTACATATTAGGGTATACTATACTGATACACTTCACTTTACAATCCTATCATGCAGAGCACAGCGTGACTTGAACCAATTCAACAATACGAATTTATTCGAGCAAATATACTCGGGCATTTACACAGAATTGCAGTAAATTAATGAGACGGAAGTTCGTTTCTGATATTACGTTAAGGACTTTAAATAAATCGTGCAGCGGAGGCTTTCTCCCACAGGAAACCCATTTTTTTTTAATTCAATGACCTTAATCGGCTCGCTATTACTGATCACCACACAGCTTTTCATGTTGAATTTCTATCCGGGTCAAATTATCCTTGGACTTGGAGAAATTGAAAAGGTTCAAACAACGGTGCCAAACAAAGATCATGCACGACGCACGTATGTGTTTTCGCAAACAGTAAATGGCAGTCGCACAAACAAATCAGCCGATAGCCCACAGTCTGATTGATGATCTGTGCACTGTATTCAACCTAACCCTCCGATAATTTAGATATAATAAATACACAAAGGGTACGTTCTTAAAACAAAAGCAAGGCCTGTGGTTATACCTTACTGGTTTAACGCTTGCATTGTGTTGCACGTTTTACAAACTGTTCGCGGCACACCTGGACATCGCTGTCCAGCTCCAGGGAAATCATAAATGTTTTGTGTCGATAAACGATCGTGTAGATCTTCCAACTATTACAATCTATCAACCTATTGAAATAAGAAATGCTCTTCAATTCTAATCGCGTTCTTTTGTTTGGACGAAATGTCGCGTATTCACGTGGCCAAGCATTCGCACAATTCATCGAAGGAGCACTTCTACTGACAGCTAAATTATTTTGCGATAAAAGACTATAGAAATTGAAGCTGCTCAAGAAAAATATTGGCAGAACACTATCTTCACATCGGACAATTTATCTCCGTCAACAAAGGCTCATTTCGGTCCTATTGCAAGATATCTCCACCAATCACCCAGTCATTTACCCAGTATTACAATCTACCTAACTTTTACCTAGTAACCCATTGTCATTAGAAATTCCCTTCAATTTAAATCCCCCAATCTTGTTCTGTTGACAATCGACATGTCACGTGGTCGAGCCATTCCACATAACTCAAGATGTATAATATAAATATTAAGCCATACAATAAGCAATTCTGTAGCTGATCGGTGGATTATTTTGGATACAACAGATAATACAGAAATAGAAGCTGAGGAAAAATATTTCCGTCAACAAAAGATTATCTTGATCCTATTGCAAGAAGCCTTTGTCCATCACCAGCAGCCAGTTTTGCAAGAACGGAGGTACTGTAATTGTCTCTGATTAGGAGAGAGGCTCGTCTAACACCGGAGCCCATGCACTGCCACTGTAACTTGGGCCCTCTGAAGCACTTGTAGTTCGTACTTTTGCAGTCTAATGCAGTTTTCTCTCTGGTGATGAAAAGTGAATTAATGGATTTGTGAATAGTTATTTTTTTTGAAATCCACCATTAAATTCTTATCTTATCTTATCTTATGAGGATTCGTTGCGACGCAACAAGGCCATCGAATGAGTCGACCACCTTTGTTATTTTACTTCGGCATTACCTGCATTACAATGTAAACCAGCACTTTCAAGGAAGAGCTTTACAAGAAGCCGAAGGATCGTTCCTAAGGCCAGCGAATTTGAAAATTGTGTTAATTTTATTCAATACTTTATCTAGTCTAGTGTACACACTAGACGTACATTATAAAAACCATAATAAAGTAAAATCGTTTCAAAATAACTTTTGATGCACTTACATGTAAGAAAGCTTTGAATTATCAAAGTCAGCTTCTTTTGCAAGATCTCGGTTGCCAATCAACCTCTTATATACTTTTAGATCTGTGCCTGCAAAGAAATAATGCGATTCTTAATATTAACTGTTAATTATAGGAGTACCATTTCAATGCCATCGATATCATTTTGATTAATTTTATAAAGTGCAAAATTGTATTTGCTCAGTTCTATTAATGATTAGAAGATGATACAGACGCTATCATTTATCATTTAAAGATGGATGAATACAATTTTTACTCACTGGGATGCATTATCATGTGTCCAGATATTTCAATAACACCAGTCATGCTAGGGTACACTACGTCGCAAGCACTGTAATGTATCGGTGTCGTAGAGTTAGGTTGGGAGATGTTGTACACTGGAGAATTAGCATTTAAGCACCGTGGTCCATCAATGAAACACTCGGATCCGCAGTCGTATTTTGGCGAAACTGAATAGACCATCGACTGCCTATAAACCCGACCTTGGATTCTGTATGCTGCTGGACTGGCTGCCTGGTCACTGACCTGTGAAGCTAATGGCTGGCTCAATGGTTATTTCGAAAAAGTATCATGTGATAGAATTGCTCCGATCAATTTTAAAATACAAAAAAAAATGTTTCCTATTAATTTGAAGCAAATATAATTCAATCAAAATGAATAATTAATCATTAGATAGAGCCATGAATTAGACGGACTCGATAACGTACCATGGCCATGGGAGTAGGATTTGATGCCGGGGTTTTTACGTAGATACAGATGGTAATGATTGAGCCGAGAGAAATTCACGCTAGGAGTATTGTTTGGTTGTCGAAACTTGAACCTGCAAACAAAAGTTGATAACAGTTTCCGTTAAAATGCATTTCGTGCCAAATGCCAATTGCCTTAGTGTTTTTGAGTTTGAATCAAAAAACGATACGTATTAATTTCTAGTATATGTAATGAATTTCGATTTAAAGTTTGGAACATGAGAAATTCGTTAGGAAGTATTATAAATCTTTGATCCACGTGATAACTAAATGAAGCCAAGAATTGAGAATGCTAACCAACCGACCTCTGCATCTGACTGCGCTGCTTATTGTAGCTTTGTCTTCTTTTCTCCAAAGTTTCACGATAGGCATCTGTGCTGGGCATGGTAGTTCTGTCAACCTAGTTACCGATTTAGATCTTACGTAACTGTGTGAACGGACACAACATAAAAGGTTTGAGGTATCTGACTTAGGTCATACGACACGTGCCAAAGTGTATGTCTCCATAGAAACGTGACTGATGTACGTACGTCGCATCAAAGTTATACAATTTAAAGACAAATCGACTATTTCACATCATGGCATGGGTTCACATAGAAATGCATATAATTTGACAGAAGTTGTATTGCTCAGAGGCGTCAATTAAACGTGTACATTTAGAAGCTCGAACTCTGAAGAGACAATATATTTTCCATTGATGTTTTTTGTGAAGAAATGATACACTCATCGACGTAATTCTGGGCTTAAAGTTAAAGATCAATATCGCTATCTTGTGAGGAGACTTGCAATTTCGGATAGTGGCATAGTGATTATATTATCCCGTGATTCGGAAAAACTCGTGAAAAGCAGATCACGGATCGATCGATATGATAAAAGTTTATTAAGTTCGCGCGAAAACCATTCCACTTTCTTTATAAAAAAGACGCTTGATTTGGCGCCCTCCGTTTTCGTGCCAGACTATTACGACCAGGAAATGCTATGTACTACGCTCAAAATAAAACTAGGATCATATTCCATAATTTACATTGTAGAAAAGTTTATCATAACTCAAGTCAGATAACAAAGAATCAAGCCAATACAAAATTTTACGACCGCTGGGCGCTGCAGATTTTAAGATATAGTAATGTTTGCAATTCGAACAAAATTATCTGATCTCGACTGAACCGATAACGGTTTAACCTCTTCTCATTTTGCTAATCGCCAATGACATCCTCAGTCTCCCTCAAATTCTAAATATGCATTGATACAAACTCAGCATGCACTAAATTAAGAATTAATATTAAGCCATTCTTAAACGGTTCGTTAGCTCACACTGGTGTATTTTCTACAGAGCTTTGTATAAAAACGACTATGAAGTGTAAAGATAGTATGAAATGGCCGAATTCTGGCTTAATCCCAAATCAAATTATGTTTTTATGTTCTGAAAATAAAAAATGATTCCACGAAAATTTCTCAAACAAATACCATACTTGACAATAACACATCATTTATGAGAAAAGGTCTCATTTGCGATCACTTGATATACAATATACTGAATAACAAAACATCAAATTGAAAGTCTTACTATAATTTTGAACTCAAAATTTAGCAAAAAGCTAGACATTTTTATAATGCAATGCACACGTGTGCTTAAACCGTCGAGGGATTTTAAAATTATTTCAACATAAAAATCTTACAAATGATTCCGAAACACAATATTTTGAATGAACGTTAACGTGAAACTTCAAAACAGAGCCTGAAAATTGTCCCACAATATTACATGAATTGTTTTAGATCTCTGAGTTGTAATGGGAGCCTTTGGATTGTAATGGAACTTTCTGAATCGTTCTAGAAGACTGGATTGTTTTCTGTGTTGATCTGTTTAACTATACCCTTTCGTAACCTCCAGCAGCAACAGTTCTCCTTCGACCAATCAGATAAGCAACAAGAACAATAACGACAAGAGCCGCGAGAGCAACACCAACTGCTATCGGAACAATATCTTTCACTTTCTGGTCAGCCTTGCAGTAGTGGTCTGAAATTGAACGAATCGCTTTTTAAGAGTGTCATCGGAAGTATTATATAAACTGAAGAATCTAATCAAATCTAGTCTCAAACTTGCAAAGTATTCAAACTTAATATAATTGCCAACATTCAAGATATCTATCTATGCCAAATGGCTTTTGCCCTCATGTAACCACTACTACTATGAGGGAATGTAGCATAAAATACCACTCAGATGCTACAGAAGACAACCGAATAGCTGTTCAAGAGGGCAAACAGAAGCTAGGCGATGCTTATCAAGCAGCCAAAGAGCACCTGCTGGAGGGGCAGGTCCGGGAACTGGAGGAAGCAAGTTGGCAGGGCAGACATGCTAAAAGCTGGACCATGATCAACAAGATCACAGGTAAAGCTCCATCATATACTGGCAAAATCAAGGGAAACTCACCAACGGAAAGGGTTCAGAAATGGAAGGACTATTTTGCTACTCTTCTCGGCTCACCACCGACGGTAGAGAACGCGGAAGAGGATATTGATCCAGTCCACCCACCTCTGAATATCGGAACAGAACCGTTTACGTTGGATGAGTACAGGAAAGCAAAGTCCAGCATAAAGGAAGGGAAAGCATGGGGTGACGACAACATAGCCCCAGAAGTCTTAAAACGATGCGACCTTGATCAAATTGTCTTAGACTTCTGTAACAATGCTCTATTGAAAGGTGAGAAACCAGACCAATGGTCAACTGCCAACATCATACCAATTCCAAAGAAGGGCGACCTTAGCGAACCAATGAACTATCGGGGAATAAGCTTGTCATCCCTAGTTGCCAAGTCTCTAAACAAGATGGTTCTAAACCGGTTGAAGCCAGAAATCGAGACAATTCTGCGTAGAAACCAGAATGGATTCAGACCAGGAAGGTCAACAACTCAACAGATATTGGTACTGAGACGTCTTATAGAGGGTGTCAAGAGTCGGAAACTGCCAGCTGTTCTGACATTTATAGACTTTAAGAAGGCTTTCGACAGTGTACATCGTGGGAAAATGCTAAAGATTCTAGAAGCTTACGGCATTCCAGTCAAAATCGTGCAGCTTATACGGCTCATGTACGAGAAGACAATGGCCAAAGTCCTAACTCCAGACGGAGAAACTGAATTGTTCGAGATACTTGCAGGTGTGTTACAGGGTGATACCTTAGCACCTTACCTCTTTGCAATAGTCATCGACTACTGTATGAGGCAAGCCATAGGCGATGATGCGGAGCGACTTGGACTCACCCTCGAACGTAGAAAAAGCAGAAGAGTGGGGCCCAAGATCATCACCGATGTGGACTTTGCAGATGATATAGCACTTATATCTGAGGACATGGACAAGGCTAACGAGTTCCTGCTTAGAGTAGAATCGGCGGCAGCAAGCGTGGGACTACACATAAACGAAGGCAAGACCAAGGTCATGACACTGAATATGGAGGATCGATCTAGCGACCTACAAAGTCGATCCGGGGAAGCCATAGAAAATGTAGATGATTTCATCTACTTAGGCTCCTGGATTGAGAGCACAGATAGGGAGATAAGGGTTAGAAAGGGAAAAGCGTGGGGTGCCCTACATAGACTGAAGGATATCTGGAAATCCAAACTCTCAAAGAGCCTAAAGATTAGATTGTTCATAGCGGCTTGTGAATCAGTACTGCTCTACGGATCAGAAACCTGGACACTGACAAAGGCTCAAGAGAAAAGTTTGGACGGGACATACACAAAGATGTTGCGTATGGTGCTGGGTATCTCATGGAAGGACAAGGTCAGCAATATAACTTTGTATGGTAGCCTCCCAAGGCTGTCAAACAAGTTACGAAGCAGGAGATTAAAAATGGCGGGACACTGCATCCGACATCCTGAGCTACTTGCCAGTGATTTAGTCTTATGGGAACCTACGCACGGTAGAGCACAGCAAGGCCGACCAAGACAAAGCTACTTGTCTATGTTACTGAAGGAAGTTGGGACAAACTCTAAAGAGGAACTGCGAACCCTGATGCGGGACAGGGATATATGGAGGGGGTTTTCTGGCGTAGATCGGACTTAGCTCCGACATAGTAGTAGTAGTAGTAACCAGATTAAGTGTATTTAATTAAAGGAAGTAATAAAAATGGCGAAAGTAATAACTAAATAAAATAATCATTACAGTAAATCACAATGTCCGCTAAGAACGCATATTTGAAGCAAGAACAAGGTTACATTAAATACTTCTTTTGTAACATTCATAACCAAAGGATGTAATTATTTACAGAGCTTTGTGAAAAAACTCATAATCATTATTGCATATTTCAGATTAATTTTTCATTGGCTAACTTTTCAACAACAGAGGAATTTGTTTCCCTTTGAATCAATCAAACTAGATGAATTGTTGTAAATACTGAGATCAAACTATCAATCTACAGGCTATCGTCAAACATGTTGCAAGGCGTCATCTTCAGTGACATAAGCCCTCAAATTATTTGTTATATAGTAGTGTTGAAAGTATTAAAAGTGTTTAAAGTATTAAAACTTTTCAACAAAAAGGATCACATCCATATTGATTGTAACTTACAATCGTAATCAGTAGTATCCGGTAAAAGAGGGCCTACTCTGATGGTGAGACCTGTCTCACTAAAGTTGATAAACTCTCCTTCAACTGAGGTATCATTAGCACCTGGTATCGTTACATTCTCCAGTTTTACCTGTATAATAGATCTCGTAGAATAAATTCTGTAATCAGCATTGTAGTTAGTATTTTATTGAGTCCCGTAGTCAGTATTTTATTGAGTCCCGTAGTCAGTATTTTATTGAGTCCCGTAGTCAGTATTTTATTGAGTCCCGTAGTCAGTATTTTATTGAGTCCCGTAGTCAGTATTTTATTGAGTCCCGTAGTTAGTATTTTATTGAGTCCCGTAGTCAGTCTTTTATTGAGTCCCGTAGTCAGTATTTTATTTAGTCCCGTAGTCAGTCTTTTATGAGATGTATTCTTCAGTATTTTTGTAGGTCTCAATGTTAGAGCTATAATCATTAGGTTATCTCAGTCTTCTAAGTTCTTTCAAACCGAGGTTTTTCAACTTCAACTATATTATCATGTACACTCCATTTTATCTCATTTCCAAGAGCCAGCTAGCAGTGACGTCAATGAGTGTGTTCTCGTATTCCTACTCATCTTACAACTTTACTGATATACAACACCAGCTTATCTCTACATTTGTATCAGGTGATTGTTGACAGAGAATGAGTCAGCATATTTGCAAACATTGTTTGCACATTTAACGAGTTGGTGAAAAGTGAGAACTCGCAAGTCAAAAACCAATGATTGGTATTCCGATTTAAGGATTAAAGTATGAATCTATAATTGTTTCGTAGTGCTTAAATATGCATTAATTGAAGAAAAGTGCTAAATATTATACCTAATTTTCATCTATATCTCGTGCGTGACGTTATGAGCAGTTTGGCAGTGACATTTTTTGAAATATTTTAACATCAAAATATTCCTCTGCAAGTTAATATAATATTGAGGATTAAGGTTTTCATGTTAGCGCCTGTAGTAGTGTAGTAGGAGTCCTCTATAATAAAGCTTTATTAAAATAGCGAACCCTAGTTGAACGATAATCGGAGGATAATGTGCGAAGAAAGAAAACTTATAATTTTAAATATAACTGGTATATTTGATATTTCGTGAAACTTAAAGTTCGAAATGTCCGAGTTTAATCAGTATTGGACACTATAACCGGGTATAACTTTTATGTTAATTTAATAATTAATAATTAATAGGTATTAATCTAACATATTATTATAATTAATTCGACATGAGATATGACGGAAGTTAATAAGAAGATAACCTAGGTAATGTTTTAGGGTGGGCGACAATTGACCCCCGACAATTGACCCCCCCCCCCCGACAATAACCCTAACCCTAACCCTAACCCTAACCCTAACCCTAACCCTAACCCTAACCCTAACCCAGTATGTAAAAATCAAATTCCCTCTATTAACCCTGAATAGCGTGACGATTACAAGAAAAAAGGGGTTTCTAAGAAATGTCATCGCTTCTAATTAAAATATGATCAATAGGGTAACTATTTAAAGCAATCGTGTTATGTTTAATGTATGTTATGTTTAATGTATGTTATGATTAATGTATGTTATGTTTCATTTATGTTATGTTTAATGTATGTTATGTTTAATTTATGTTATGTTTAAAGTATGTTATGTTTAAAGTATGTTATGTTTAATATATGTTGTGTTTAATGTATGTTATGTTTAATGTATGTTGGTGTGTCTAGTACTATAGTCTCGCTGTAAAATTGGCAAACTTTGTAAGAGTCACAACTAAATAATGAGATATACTCACACGTGACTACATGTGTTATAGGTGTTATATAAGCAGACAGCAGGAGTCTGTCAAACTTCACCATTACTCCCTCATTCCTACAGATTTCAGGTCGAGTTGGAACACAAACGGCTGGTATGTAGATCTGTAATGTTTGTCTGTTTGTTTGTCGGTTTGTCCGTCGGTTAATGTCAAATTGTTTAAGTCTTTTTTATGTCAAAGATGCTTTTAATAATCTATGTTCTTGCAAAATAAATCGAAAGTTTACGTAAAATTGATCCCTGTTTCTAGTATAAGTTTCATTCAAATCATAAAAGAGTAAATTAAAGTATATTTATAAACTATACTACTATATACTAGTTGCTACTTTATAAACTACAGAGCCGTGTAAAGGGTACTCAGGCCTGGAACTTGACATAATGCCAACATGAAAATAATGCCAGAAAACCTGCTGTTTGCTGCAGGAGTAAGTATGGTTGATGGGTGTTACGAAGTAGGAACCAATCGCTGTAGCTTGTCTTCTTCCCACTGTAATAATCGTAATAAAAGAAATAACAAAAAAAGTATAAAACGCTGAGAGATGATTGGAATTGAGAAAGCAATGTGGTGGCACCCCCCCCCACCCCAATGTGGTGGCACACCCCCCAATGTTTTACCTGTTTTGACATCAGCAGGGCTAAGTGTATACTCGTAGATCATCTTGCTGACTCCCCAGTGTTGGGGGTCCATACTTGCCACTTTAGTCTTGTTCTTGTTCTGAACAGAATGGTTATCATACAACACTTGCTTTACATATATTGAGAATAAACTATACAAATATTTCTAATCTCCTTTCATATCAAGCTAATTACATATAACAAACATACCTTATTTGTGATAATTGGGACAATTAGAAGAAAAGTGTTTTTTTTAATGAAACAACAATTATAAGTCATTCTTGGTAGAAATATAAGTTCATAGTTTCAGCCTCTCAAGCTTCATTATGTTATAAATAATAATAATCAAATTGTAACATTTATTACACGCTACGACATTAAAATATACCCAACAAAGATATACATTTAAGTCATTCAAGCGAGACTTAGTGTGAAAATATCATGATTATGCACTTCTTTATCAGTTCAGATTTTATGGACAAATATTAGTATTGGTTATCAAGTAAGTAAACTTACTAAATATTAGTACATTAGTTATCAAGTAAGTAAACTTACAGTACAAATATTAGTATTAGTTATCAAGTAAGTAAACTTACTAAATATTAGTATTAGTTATCAAGTAAGTAAACTTACTAAATATTAGTATTAGTTATCAAGTAAGTAAACTTACTTAATATTAGTATTAGTTATCAAGTAAGTAAACTTACAATATCGAACTCAATGGTGAGGTCACTTCCTCCCTCGCTAATCACTGCCATGATAGGTCCCTCTGTCTGTTTACAGTTGAAGTTGGAAATGGTAGAGGCATTCGTCAGCATTACTTCGTACGAGTTCAGTTTCTGGGGAGGATAATAGTACTGTCAAGTGGTAAAGGACTACTGCTACTACTACTACTACTACTGCTACTACTACTACTGCTACTACTACTACCACTACTACTACCACTCAACCAATACCACCACCACCACCACCACCACAACTACTATTATTACTCGAGATCACGTCGTGTTAATGTATTATTTGTGTTACTGGAAACCATTTGCCAGCAGGAGAATCATGTATGCAATAAGGTAATAATAAGACAATAGTGCGAGCAAATCAGCTGACAGTGCCTCTTTGTCTGATGTACAGGATACTGTAGTCTGTAAGATGTACTAGGGAGGTAACAAGTAGTGTAACAACTCTACTGTACAGGATATTGTAAGATGTACTAGGGAGGTAACAAGTAGTGTAACAACTCTACTGTACAGGATATTGTAAGATGTACTAGGGAGGTAACAAGTAGTGTAACAACTCTACTGTACAGGATATTGTAAGATGTACTAGGGAGGTAACAAGTAGTGTAACAACTCTACTGTACAGGATATTGTAAGTTGTACTAGGGAGGTAACAAGTAGTGTAACAACTCTACTGTACAGGATATTGTAAGATGTACTAGGGAGGTAACAAGTAGTGTAACAACTCTACTGTACAGGATATTGTAAGATGTACTAGGGAGGTAACAAGTAGTGTAACAACTTTACTGTACAGGATATTGTAAGTTGTACTAGGGAGGTAACAAGTAGTGTAACAACTCTACTGTACAGGATATTGTAAGTTGTACTAGGGAGGTAACAAGTAGTGTAACAACTCTACTGTACAGGATATTGTAAGATGTACTAGGGAGGTAACAAGTAGTGTAACAACTCTACTGTACAGGATATTGTAAGTTGTACCAGGGAGGTAACAAGTAGTGTAACAACTCTACTGTACAGGATATTGTAAGTTGTACTAGGGAGGTAACAAGTAGTGTAACAACTCTACTGTACAGGATATTGTAAGTTGTACTAGGGCGGTAACAAGTAGTGTAACAACTCTACTGTACAGGATATTGTAAGTTGTACTAGGGAGGTAACAAGTAGTGTAACAACTCTACTGTACAGGATATTGTAAGTTTTTTGTCTGGGTATATGCAGCGATGCAGTAGATTTAGGAACAGCAGATGCAGTTTATGGTCCAGGTTACTGCAGCAGAAGATTGGAATTTGGTTGTTTAGTAATCCTTGCAAAACACTAGGTATTGTTAGTACTGTTGGGATTCACATGTCGTTACTGTCCATAACAATGCTGAGCTTGTATAGAGTTTATGTTGGGAGTCACATCATTGTCTCCAAGGATATAGAGAAGCGCCATTATTTATTAAACCTCTGCTGAGTTTCAGGATTCGAGTGCAAGCTCTTGTAACAGGAATGTTTATAACAGATGTCAGTGACTCAGGTGTCCGTGGACAAAAGTTAGGATTCTATGGGAATTCATGGGTTTGTTTATTCAAGTATTTTATAACAGAAAAGGACCCACAATACATTTACATGCTTCCTCATTTAAAATCATAATCATTATCTCCTATGTTGCAGTAAATATAGTGGCAAGCAGATCAACATCTGTCATTTCGAGGAACAGCTCAAACTCACAACTTCAAACTAAAGTAACAGTGATAATAATAAGTGATGTTCTTACTTGGATGCCCTTTTTGGTGGTATGTCTTCTGCACTACTTAAAAATTCTAGATGGTACCGATACTATGTATTCAGCATTCTCTATTGTGATACTACCACTAAATTTGATAATAAACCCATTGCTGTACGATGAAACATTACACAAGATTGGAAGATATGGTTGCTCATTTGCTCGAACCAAAATACAGGAGATATTTTCTGAAGAACTCAGTCTTTTCAGCAGGGTACATTGAATAACACTGTGAAATTATCCAGTTCTAAATTGCAATATAATATTGCATATTGTACACAATAGATTTATTGTTTCGAAGTAAATAATTAAAAAAAAGTTAATCAATGAAATTAAAACTCACGTCATCAGCCATCTTGTATGTAATGTTAAAAGAAATAGTTCCACTGATATTGAAACAGTCTTTACTGAATGATGTGGAGTCGTCAGCAAAAACACCTGAATTATTAATTTTTTTGATCTAACCATCAAACATCTAATTTAATTTGTTTTAGTATCATAAGCTAATCCAATGGTTCTTTTGCAATATATTAGCAATAGCGTTCTAGCGCTAATTAGCAATAGCTAGCTTCGCCACCTGATAATGTCAATCATGATAGTTAGTGCTAGTTTCAGGAATGTGCATTAAAAAATTCCGGGTAAATCAAAACTATTTCCCGGTACGCGTACCCACTTTTGAAAGGTAACGCGCCATGTAGTTATTGAACAGCGCATACTTCTCAAACTGGCGCTATCTATTGCATTATACTGCTAGTTGGGCTGTAAGGGCTGGCTAGCGCAAGCCATCAAGTTAAGAATGTCACAAAAAACCAAGCCAATTGAGTTTCTTGTAAACAAACTAGAATCTACTTCAATACTTTGGAATAACACAATATAGGGCTTCAAGGTTATTTACCTGACATTAGCATCACAGCAGCGCATAACAAAGCGTACTTGTACATGTTCTAAAAATAATCGATATTTTAAGTAAGTGAAAAAGGATACAGATCTTTAAAAGTTGGTGGGCGTGAACAATTTCTTTTAAATTCTAAAACTGCCAACTTTATACAATCCTAAAAGAATAACACTACCTATATATTTATATGTTTTATAAAACATACCCAAACGGTTGTATTCAAGCCATTGAAGTGTCTCCTAGTTTAGAATAATAACTTAGTGCAGTTTATCAAATATTCTCAGGGATACCACTTAGGTACAGGATAGCTGCGAAGGGGCTGATGCTGTCAGAGCTTCACTGCTCTAATACCACACTCTGCAGGTTATCTCTTCCCATAAGGGGGAGGGGTCTTTATGAAATTTCTCTCGAAATTGGTTTTAGTTGTTTCTGATAGTAAGTAAGTTCTGATAGAGGGGAGTGGTATCTATCAGCTGCTTTTGGTCCTATGGAAAAATATTGTTCCAAAGCCGAAGTTATTTCCAGTCAAAGGTCAGCACTCGTGTGTAAATGTATTGCGCGAGCAATACAATTAAGAGTCTAAAAATCTATCTTCTCCTACATTTTTTGAGCTATCACCTTGAAACTTTCAAGATCAGTAATTCTAAGGACCATTTAGAAGATTCTGTTTGACCAGAATTTTAAGATAGGCCTAAGGAAACATTTCATTCGATTTTGAAAATCTTGAATCTTGTTTTTTGACGATTTTTCCAGGTCCAAGAGTTTCAAAATCGAATACAAAATTGTCTAAGGCTTATCTTAAAATATCCACCACCATCTATATTATATTTAAAAGTTGACGAAATCCCCCCTGGTAACAGGGACAAAAAACACTGAAAACTGACCAAAAAACCTGGCACCATCAAATCTTACCTCTAGACAGTGGCGTAACAACCGCCCCTGCTAACCCTGCTAGCAGGGGGGGCGGCACCTTAGGGGGGCGGCATTTTCCTGGATTGTAGGTCTGATTTCACGGAAAAAGCGCCTTATAGGTGTCCTACCCTGTCGAATTTAGCGTTCGGTCGACGTGAAAAAAATATTTGGGGTACCATTTTTGCTTCAGGGAGCGGCAAAAAGCTGTAGGGGGCGGCAAAAAAAGTACCCAACCTTTTTTTTAATTTTTTTAAATTTTTTTTTAGGGACACAAAATTCTAGGGGCGGAAAAGGGGCGGCAAATTTCAATCAGCAGGGGGGCGGCACAAAGTAACGTTACACCACTGCCTCTAGAAACCCCAGAACTCATCAAGCTTAGTCAAAACTAGTTGACCAGCTACGTACAGTTTCCTGGACAACTGGAACCTTTTTGGGCCATGCACAAGCCAATACGTATGTGAAGATTGCATTTCACTGGTAGATGACACCCGTTCTTCCAAAAACTTTTCTCCACCTGGTCCACCTGTACCATCTGTGGTAGATGCTCCTAAGTCCAACCCTGTGATGAGTCATGATAATGGTCATGATGAAGCTCCTGATATTCTCTCCAAAGTTGAGCATCTGATGAGGGCAAACAACTCTGCCCTTCTGGAATCATTTCGTGAGGAAATGCATAGCATTATTGTCGACAAGCTTGCTCTATGTGCTCCAGCCTCTGAACATTCACTTGAAGAGCGAGTTTCTAATGTTAACAAAGAAAACTTGCAATCCCGGTCTCCAAGTGCACTGTCCTCTTACAGCAATTTTGCTGAAGCTCTTGTAGGTGGTGCTAGTTCTCCTCAGCCAAGTAAAGTGTCCGCTAACATAAATCAAATTAGCAAGGAAAGTAAAGAGATATTGGTGCTAGATAGTCCCTTTCCTTCTGCTGATATTTCATCTGCTCCAGATGTTCTATCTGAGTTGCTCTATGACACACGATTGATTGCTATGAAAACTAGCCTACTAGATTCACATAAGAAGATAACGCTAGTTTTTCCATCTTCATCTGATAGGCTGAAGGCTAAAAGTCTTATTGAAAACTCTGATGTCATTAAATTACTTGGTTTTCACATCACTCTCTCACAGAAAGCTCTCCCTAAGGTCACTGTGTCTAATATTCCCAGTCAGATATTCGAAACCATTGATCGCCATGGTTTGCCCGCTGAAGATTTCCGGTTACAGACTAAAAAAGCTCTTCTAGATATTATTCCCTTGAAAAATCCTGGACTTAAACACTTGCTAGATAATGAGCATTTCTTTGAAATTGTGTACATAAATGTTGGACTAAGGTACACTACTGCTGGGATCAAGGTCTCTCCTCAGATTAGGAACCTATTGACAGGAGACGGCAAAATCTTCATTCTGAATAGTGCTTGTCCTGTAAAGGATAGATTCATCATCAAGCAGTGCTATAATTGTCAGAAGCTCCACCATATTTCCCAAAATTGTCCTGAGAAAGAAACTCTGGTTTGTATGTATTGCAGCGGTAGGCATAGAACATCAGACTGTCATTACAAGGAAGACCCTATCAGACATAGATGTCGCAATTGCAGTCTGTCAAAAGATCCAAGAATCTCATCTCACTGTAACACTCACTATTCCAGCTCAGAGCAGTGCCCCATCATGCAACAGGCATTGAATCGGTATAAACAAAACATCCTTACTTCAAAAAACTAGCTACAAACTCTAAGTCAGAATGTCAGAGTATGAACTTTGCCCTGTTCAATTGCAGATCCATCTGCAATAAAACTGCTGGAGTCATGCAATTGCTTGAAGACTTTGATACTGATATTTGCTGTGCTACAGAAACTTGGCTGAGAAAAGATGACAATGCTAAGTTTTCTGAGATGAAAGAACTTGGATATTCCATTCATAGCCAGCCAAGAGCTGGGCGGGGAGGAGGTGTTGCTGTTCTATATAAGAAAAGTCTTAAAGTGACTCCTCAGAAGTGCAAGCGATTCAAAACGTTTGAGTCTTGTGAAGGTACCTTCAAATCATCTTCTGGAGATATACTACGAATTGTTTCAATTTACCGTTCTGGCACCTCCACATCTCAGAGTGCTAACATCCCCCAATTTCTAACTGACTTTGAGCAACTCTTGGTTGATTTAGTAGACAAACCTGGAAAGCCCTTGATCATGGGTGACTTTAATATCCACATTGAAGACGAAAATGATTCAGTTGCACAAAGGTTTAATTCACTACTTAAGTCTTGTGGGTGGGTGCAACAAATTTCAGCTGCAACACACAGAGATGGGGGCATATTAGATCTTGTAATTACCAGGGATGGTTCTTTTACTCACGATTGCATTGAAGTTCTAGATCCTGTCATTACTGATTCTGGTACATCGTCTGACCACTACTTTGTTGCTTTCAATTGCAATATGTATCTCCAGCACCCATAGGCACTCTAGAACCAATTACTTACAGAAACATTGCTTGCATAGACCTAGATGCTTTTGTTGAGGATATTCTTAAGTCAAAACTATGTGACACTGATTGCTTCAATGACCTCGATAGTGCAGTTGATATCTATGAGTCTGAGTTGAGCAGTATTTTGGACAAGCATGCTAAAGAAAAAACTTTCATCCCAAGAAAAGATCATAACGCTGAATGGTGGTCTACACACTGTCAACAAGCAAAAGCAATGAGAAGAAAGATTGAGAGACTGTATCAAAAGAATCATGATTGCCCAGATTATAAACGACTGTACAGGAAAGCATCAGAGAGAGCATCCTCAGTCATTGTATCCACAAGAGATCACTTCTACAAAACAAGGTTACAAGATAGTGCAGGTGATGCTAAAAAGACTTATTCCATCGTTAATAAGTTGCTCAATAAAGAAAAAGTTAGTACTACTACACCTTCTTGCTCTTCAAATCTTGAGAGTGCTAACAACTTTGCACAGTTCTTTAAATCAAAGGTCGACAACATATACAACAACATTTATTTAGAACAACAATCGCAAGATTCTCCTAAATCAGATGAATTTGTTCCTCTTTCTAATAGCCCAAAGATAGTACAATTCCGTCATGTGTCTGATGAAGAACTAGTAAGCATCATAAAGAATATGTCTAACAAATTCTGTGATCTTGACCCCATACCTACAAAGATTCTCATCAAGTGTCTCCCAGAACTCCTTCCTCTGATCTCATTTATAGTCAATGAATCATTAGTTAAAGGTGAGTTTCCTATAAAACTTAAGGAGGCTCTCATTCGTCCAAGTTTGAAGAAACGTGGCCTTGACGGTGAATCTCTATCTAACTATAGGCCTATTAGCAATCTCTCATTCTTGTCAAAAATCATTGAGAAGTGTGTATCTATACAGCTCACCAGTTATCTTGAGGATAACAACTTGCTTTCTAAAGTTCAGTCCGGCTATAGGAAGTTTCATAGCTGTGAAACTGCAACAACCAGAATCCATAACGACATCTTGATAACTATTGACAAGAAAACTAAAGTTGTTCTTTTACTTCTAGATTTGAGTGCTGCCTTTGATACTGTCAATCACCCAAGATTAATCAAGAAGCTAAGATCTGCTTATGGCATTACAGGCATTGCTCTTACATGGATCAGGTCCTACTTGGCTAACCGTTCATTTTGTGTCAAAGTCAAGGATTCGTCTTCCTCAGCAACTGTTCTTGAGATAGGTGTGCCACAAGGTTCAATCCTTGGCCCCTTGCTATTCATATTGTACACCAAAGATCTTGAGAACATTGCAAGTATGCATGGGTGCTGTATTCATTTGTATGCTGATGACACCCAGCTGTATTTCACTCTTGATTCTGATGACCCATCACAGCTAGAGCACAATATGGAACACTGTATGTCTGATATCAAGAAATGGATGACAAACAATTTCCTTCAACTGAATTCTTCTAAGACTGAAGTCATCGTTATATCCTCTAAATTTGACTCAACAAATATTCCAGCCTCTCTACAGATTGTTAAGGATCAAGAGCCACATGTTGTTAGTGGAACTGTGAAGAGTCTTGGGCTGTATTTGGACAGTTATCTTTCAATGAGTGATCAGATTACGTCAGTGGTTCAAGCATGTAATATTCAGATCAGAAATTTGTGGTTTATTGCATCAAAACTGTCTTTTAACCTTAAGATTCAGCTTGTTCATGCTCTAGTACATGCTCTAGTTCATGCTCTAGTACTTTTAACGGCCAGGTAGCGCAGTTGGTTAGAACGCCTGTCTTACAATCGTTAGGTTGCGAGTTCGAAACCCACTGACTGCCTGGTCGTGGGGTGAGCGTCGTCGACGTTCAGCTAAGGATCATGAGTGGTCTATGCAGCCCCCCGGTCTACTCAGCCGAATACTCGAGAAATCGGGTGTGAGGGTTAAATGAGGAGCTGCACATTGCAGCAAAGTCTCGGACGAAGAAAGTATGGTACACACTACCTTAACCGTCACTGGCCAAAAAGATCCTTCGGCTTCCTGTAATTGGCTGGTTGCACTTGTGTAACATTGTGGCTGTTGGAATACACCGAAGTAAAATAAGTGTCTAGATAAAAAAAAAAAGTACTCTCTAGAATTGATTATTGCAATAGCGTATATTTTGGACTGAGCTCTTATGATTTAAGTCGTTTACAGAAGGTGCAAAATTCTGCTGTAAGATTTATTTTCGGGAGAGGAAGAAAGGCACACACTACTCCACTACTTAAGAAAGTTCATTTTCTACCAGTTAGATTTAGAATAGATTTTAAGATTGCCCTACTTGCCTACAAGTGTTTAAATAATATAGCTCCTCCTTACTTAAAAGAGTTGATATCTCCTAGGCAGCAAAGTTTTAAAAATGTACGTCTTGATAATGATTATTTTTACCTTAGTTTTCCGCCCTCTCCTAACTATGTAAACACAGAGAAAGCTTTTAGTCACTGTGCAGTTAAAGTATTTAATTCCTTGCCATACGACATAAGATCAGCTGAGTCAGTTACATCTTTCAAGACCAAACTTAAAACATACTTCTTTTCTCTAGCATTTGATTGATTTTGCATTTACATAGGTAAAATGAACTTGTCATGTCTAATTTTCAATTCGAGTAGACAACCTTAGAGGAGAGAATGCAATCTATCAGCTGGTTGACATTCTCCGCATGAAGATTGAACAGATAAAAAAGCTCTCCCCTAAAATCAAACTCTTTGTCACCGCAGTCCTCCCAACCAGACTGCCCCAAATGAACAAGAACATCATGATCTTCAACCGACTAGTCGATGAATTGTTGAGTGCCAACTTTAACCAGACTGTATGGCACATTGGAGTTGGCCACTTTCTGGACAGTAGTGGACTCCTTGCCACTAATCTGACCAGAAGTGGTGATGATATACATTTAGGTATTTATGGTATTGCAAAATTTGTGAGATGTGTGAAGCACTGGGTGTATGTGAGAGCGAGGCAAGAGTGGACAAGACGTGGAAAACACAACCAGTCAGTGGGGTCTAACAACCCCACTTAGTAAAAATGAATATAAAACTGATTAAAGATGTGTGTGGCCCATGCAGCAGATCTATTAACATTGGACAACCTTTACTGGAGTGTGAAAACTGCAATAATGCAATCCATACCAAATGCTTCAAATCTGCCAAATATTCTTGCAAAAATGGTCTGTGGATGTGTTACGAGTGTGCTAGTTCTGCAGAGGAACGATACTATCCATTTCCATCTAATGAAGAATCTTATGACTCTGACAGATTCTATGAAAATAGGAACCAGGAGGATACCCTGATTGCATCGTATTCCCTTGTACTTGAACGCTGTCGTCGCTACTCTAAAATTGAATTTCTAAATGCAATTAAGCAGCTTAATTCCTTAAAAAACCCATGTTATCATCTCTATTCTACAATGTGGATGGAAATGCATCCAACTTTGATAGCTTCTTGATTGAGCTCAGAAGTATAGGACACTCGTTTGATATGATAGGCCTTGCTGAAACCAATACTGATCCTGCGCAGCAGGGTCTGTATCAAATTCCAGCATACACAGGATTCTATAGCTATGGGGAAACATTGGCGGGCAAGAAGAAAGGCACTGGTGTTGCACTCTATGTATCTGACAATCTAAACACTGTGGTCTTAGAAAAAGTATCACATTGTACTCCAAATATTGAAAGCCTCTTTGTTGAAACCACAGATAGCGCAGGCTGCAAAATTGTTCATGGAGTCATGTACCGACCCCCAAATGGCTGCTTTGACAGCTTTTGTGAAACGCTGGAGTTAATTGCAAGACAGCTAAATGGAAAAACTGTCAATTTGTTGGGCGACTTTAACTCAAACATACTTAATATTTCTACCAGTTCCCAGCTCTTTGAGGATACATTGTACAGAAATGGCTTCTATCCGACTATATCCATCGCAACACATTTTCGTCAAAACTGTAAAAGTTCATGTATTGATAACATTTTAACAAATAAAATAGAGAATGTAGTCTTATCAGGTGTTATCGAGGAGCGGCTTGGTGAGCATGCCCCTATATTTACCTTTACCTCAGCAGAGACCCCTCGCAATACAGAGCCCCAGAAACATGTCCGATATTATGATTACTCAAGCTCCAAATTAAAAAGTTTTGTAACTGAACTTGAGGTGAATGTAAATCAGCTGACTCCTTCGACACAATTTGATGAGTTTACGGCATGTTTTGACCAGACACTTGATAAACACTGTAAACTGGAAGTACCAAAAGTGACAAAAAGAACTCCGAAACTCAACCCATGGATTACAGACGGTATCATCCAGTCGGTAGAAAGAAAACATGAACTACGTAAGGAGTGGTCTGACACTGTTACCAATAAGAACCCTGGTGGTAATCTCTTGTTCTACCAAGTATTTAGCAATTATCGTAGGATGCTTAAAGCCATCATTAAAGCTGCCAAACGTTCGCATTACTGCAACGAAATCCTCAACAACTGTGAAAACAGCAAGAAAACTTGGCAAATTATCAATGAACTTAGAGGCAAGAAGAAGAGACAAACCAAACGCCCGTTTATCATTGATAATCAAAGAATAGTTGATAGAAGGACAATCGCTAATGGATTCAATGCTTGGTTTGTCTCTATTGCACCCAAGCTGAATGAGACGCTTAATGACCTATCTCATGGCATGCCTATATTACCCATGAAAACTTTTTATGACTTCCTGAATAAAAGAAATGAAAAAACTACTATGCTAGAAGATTGCTCCCCAACCGAAATATTGAAAATTATAAATCAGTTTGAAAACGGCAAAGCTAGTGACATTCCAATAAGTGTAATAAAAAAGTCATCTCATATAATTGCACCTGTCTTATCAAATTACTTCAATATCCTTATGGCCGAAGGTATATTTCCAGATGTCCTAAAAACTGGTAAGATAACACCTGTATATAAGAAAGGTAACCCTGAAGAAATTGAGAACTACCGTCCTATATCCACACTGTCTGTCTTCGGTAAAATCTTCGAAAAGCTCATTTACTCAAGAATATACGGATTTGTTAGCTCTCAAGGAGCCATATCGGAGACACAGTTTGGATTTAGGCAATCCCATTCTACATCTAATGCAGTCAATTACTCTGTAGATTTAATTACAAAATCTCTTAAACTCAAGAATCATGTTCTAGGAATATTCATTGACTTAAGCAAAGCCTTTGACACTATCGACCATTCAACACTACTTATAAAATTAGAGGGCTGTGGAATTAGAGGAGTAGCAAATAACCTTATAAAAAGCTACTTAACAAATAGACTACAATACACCGAAGTTGTGGGAGAAAAATCAGACACCCTATCTATTCAATTTGGTGTCCCGCAGGGTTCAATACTTGGACCTCTCCTATTTCTCCTCTACATGAACGACATCTCAAACAGTTCTAAACTAGGATCATTTGTTACATTTGCTGATGATACCAATATATTTGTTGTAGGAAAAACAAAACGTGAGGCCTATGAACGTGGAAATAAGCTTCTTTCATCATTGCAGTCTTGCATGCGAGCAAATAAGTTACATATAAATATGTCCAAGTGCTGCTACATACACTTCAAGCCTCCCATGAAAGGTTCTAAGTCAGAGACTCTATCAGATGATGAAGTAGGACTTACTATAGACAACTTTCCGATAAAAAAAGTTTCATCCACTAAATTCCTTGGAGTTATAATTGATGAAAACCTTTCATGGGAAGAACACATTAAAGCCCTTAAGCGAAATCTAAATCATTCCACTTCCACCTTATGTCGACTTCGCTGCTCCCTTCCAGAATTTCTACATCAACAACTATACTATACTTTGTTTGAATCCCATCTCTCTTACTGTATATCTGTCTGGGGTGGGGCAGCGAAGCATCGTATAAGCTCTCTGTTTACCGCCCAGAAGTACTGTCTTAGGGTTATGTTCGGTGATAGGGAGGCTTACCTTGATAAGTTTAAGACCTGTGCACGTACCAGACCAATAGGGCACCAAAGACTTAACAACAAGTTTTTCATAAAAGAACATACTAAACCGCTATTCAAACATAATAATATCCTAGCTATCCAAAATCTCTATACATACCACTGTTACCTCGAGCTCTACAAGATAATGAAATTTCGTGCTCCAATATCCTTACATGAAGGCTACACATGCTCGACAAGGAAGCCGACCCTACTTATTTGTCAGGCTGACCCACCTGATAACCATAATACAAGATCAACCAACATTTTTAACATGATTACTCCAAAAATTAGAATGGATGACTTTACCATGAGTGTGATGTGTTTGCGGGGAAAGCTTAAACGTGCACTATTAAATAATCAACACAGCCACGCCCCGCTTGATTGGACAATCAAAGATTTTGACTGCAACAATATTGTCTTCGAAAGATCACTACTTGCTGGTCACACACATGTCAGCGAAATTCCCCTAGTCTAGTGTTTTCCAAGTCTTGTTCTGTGAGAAAAGTATGTGTGAGAAAGTCTTTAATAAAATAAAATGAATGTATATTTTTGAATTTTTAACATTTAATTTGATAATGCAGTATAAAGAAATTTTTAATTAGCACTGTATAGTTTAAGATATTTATATTAGCTTATTATAACCATTGATACAACGAACATAATTTTTCAACAGCTCTCGAATATCCATCTTAAAGTTGCATCTTATATCCTCAAACTACACAATTTAAACTTAGGCATATATATAGTGTAGACTTTCTGTCACAACAAGACTGTAACCCATAGTAACAAACACAAACAGAACCCCTAACGTCTGCTAACAATTTTCTTCTGATCCTCATATGAGCCCTGTCTCTAAAAACTCAACTGAACTAGCGTTTTGGTGTGTGCAAAAGCTTTCAGGCACGCACATTCCCTGCCCCGTTAGTTGCCTGTCCCTTCAAAATCAAACTAACAGTCAAGGACAAAAAGTCATACACCAAATGAGCATTATATTTTTATAAATTGTTTTACATCTCTTTACTCTGTAAAATGTGCTAAAAATTAAATTTCTTGTTTCATTGAAATTTCTTGTTTCATTGAATTAAACTAAGCTCAGTTAATGTAAGAGCCGCTTTAGAAAGCACTGGAGTTTATCTCCAGGATTAAATTATATCGAGTTATATGATTTAGCTATAAGGCGGTTTATAAATGTTGTAACTTCCCTAGCATCTTTAAGTTGATGGGACTTATTAATGACCTCCCCTCCACCACCAACAACATGGATGCTTGCCTTGTTACTAGGTACGACACTCAGCAAGCTAAGTTAAGCCTCCATAAGGACGATGAAGACCTAATAATATCACAGTCCAGCTCCATTTGCACTTACTCTATAGGGGCTCCACGGTCACTTGAGTTTGTGCTCGATACAACCCAAGTAGAACAACGCACAACTAGGGCCTCTAGGTCAAGGCCAGCCCAAGAGTTGATTAACGCAGACTTCACCCTCCCTGCCACCAATGTAAGGTTTTTTTTTTACATATTTGATAGATTTACAGATCTGGCTTGACAAAAATTTTCAGAAAAAATCATGTTCGCGGGAAGCAAAAATCCGATGAGTTTTTTAGGGGGGAGGGGTAGGGGGTTGAGGGGGGTTGGGAAGGGTTGTCATATGACGAGAAATTTGTTGCAAAAATTAAACAATCTTTATTTGTTGATATTATTCACCCCTGTTGCCTAGAGTGGTGGGTCTGCACTTGAGAAGAGTGGGTCTGGCCGCTAGAATGGTGGGTCTGCAATCTAGAAGTGGATCTGGCAACCAGAATGGTGGGTCTGCAATCTAGAAGTGGGTCTGGCAACCAGAATGATGGGTCTGTACCCTTAAAGAGTGGTCTGACAACCAAAGTGGTGGGTGTGCACTTGAGAATAGTGGGTCTGGCAGCTAGAAGTAGTAGTAAACCCGCGATGGGGTGGCATGTGCCTCAATAAAAATATTACAATCATTTATTATTATATCAATGTATCATTAAATATTTCAAAAATATCAATAACGTATGGTTGATCCTTCACACTTGGTAAAATATATAAAAATAAAGTTAATCTACACTAAAGAATAAATAATCTATATTATATAAATCAACAATATTAACTCCCCATCTTCATGTAGTCATTTATCAAAGCGGTAGAAATCCAAGTAATTTTAGTACGCGGTGCGCAAGGAATTTCGTTTTTTTTTAAATGTGTAGGCAAGATAAGCCTAAGTGTGGCAGTGAAAATTGAAAAATAAGTTGCAGAATAAATTGCAGTGACTGACTGTCAAATGCATTATCGCAGTTCATTTATTTGACTGCACAGTGCACTAACGTTTAGGATTCTTACAGCTGTTATATTTTGCTAATATTTTGTTTAAAAGTTGTAAAGGACAAAGTTCTTGTCCGTCCACGAAAGGTTTTCTAGGTCAAGTTTTTGTTTGTCCAGTAAGTAACGTACAATGTTGTCCTTGTATGAATTAATAAACTTATCTTGTAACTTAGGTACGTTGAAGGGAAGGATTTTGTTTATTTCGTTTATTGTGTTGTTATATAATCGTGGTCCTACGTTAGAGATGCTATAATCGGTGATCCGTAATCTGTTGATTAATGGTGGGTATGCAATCTAGAAGTGGGTCTGTTAACCAGAATTGTGGGTCTACACCCTTGAAGAGTGGGTCTGACAACCAGAATGGTGGGTCTGCACTTGAGAAGAGTGGTTCTTGCGGCTGGAATGGTGGGTCTGCAATCTATAAGTTGGTCTAGCAACCAGAATTGTGGATCTGCATTCGAGAATAATGAGTCTTCACTCTAGAAGAGTGGGTCCGGCAACCAGAGTGGTGGGTCTGCACTTGAGAAGCGTGGGTCTGGCCGCTTAATGGTGAGTCTGCACCCTTTAAGAGTGGGTCTGACAACCAGAGTGGTGGGTCTGGACTTGAGAAGAGTGGGTCTGGCAGCTAGAATGGTGGGTCTGCAATCTAGAAGTTGGTCTGGCAACCAGAATGGTGGGTGTACGTACACCCTTGAAGAGTGGGTCTGACAACCCGAGTGGTGGGTCTGGACTTGAGAAGAGTGGGTCTGGCAGCTGGAATGGTGGGTCTGCAATCTAGAAGTGGGTCCGGCAACCAGAATGGTGGGTGTACGTACACCCTTGAAGAGTGGGTCTGACAACCAGAGTGGTGGGTCTGCACCCTTGAAGAGTGGGTCTGACAACCAGGGTGGTGGGTCTACACTTGAGAAGAGTTGGTCTGGCAGCTAGAATGGTGGGTCTGCGATCTAGAAGTTGGTCTGGCAACCAGAATGGTGGGTCTGCACCCTTCAGGCTTCAAGAGTGGGTCTGACAACCAGAGTGGTGGGTCTGCACTTGAGAAGAGTGGGTCTGGCAGCTAGAATGTTGGGTCTGCAATCTATAAGTGGGTCTGGCAACCAGAACGGTGGGTCTGCAGTCTGCACCCTTAAAGAGTGGGTCTGACAACCAGAGTGGTAGATCTGCACTTGAGAAGAGTGGGTCTGGCAGCTGGACTGGTGGGTCTGCAATCTAGAAGTTGGTCTGGCAACCAGAATGGTGGGTGTACGTACACCCTTGAAGAGTGGGTCTGACAACCCGAGTGGTGGGTCTGGACTTGAGAAGAGTTCGTCTGGCAGTTGGAATGGTGGGTCTGCAATCTAGAAGTTGGTCTGGCAACCAGAATGGTGGGTGTATGTACACCCTTGAAGAGTGAGTCTGACAACCCGAGTGGTGGGTCTACACTTGAGAAGAGTTGGTCTGGCGGCTAGAATGGTAGGTCTGCGATCTAAAAGTGGGTCTTGCAGCCAGAATGGTGGATCTGCACTTGAGAAGAGTGGGTCTGTCAGCTGGAATGGTGGGTCTGCAATCTATAAGTGAGTCTGGCAGCTAGAATAGTGGGTCTGAAATCTAGAAGTGGGTCTTGCAACATGAATGTGGGTCTGCACCCTTGAAGAGTGGGTCTGGCAATCAGAATGGTACGTCTACACTCTAGAAGAGTGGGTCTGGCAACCAGAATGGTGGATTTTCGCCCTAGAAGGATGAGTCTGGAAACCAGAAAGGTGGGTCTACAATCTGGAATAGTGGGTCTGGCAACCAGAATTGCGGGTCTGCATTCTAGAATAGTGGATCTTCACTCTAGAAGAGTGGGCCTGGCAACCAGAATGGTAAGTCTACACTCTGTCAACCAGATTTGGGGGTCTATAAACTAGAATATAGGAGATATGGCTACCAGAATTGTGGGTTTGGACAACCCGAATGGTGGGTCTTCACTCTAGAATAATAGGTCTGGTGGGTCTACACTTTAGAAGAGTGGGTCTGGCAACTAGAATGGTGTGTCTGCAATCTATAAGAGTGGGTCTGGCAACCAGAATAGTGGGTCTGCAATCAAGGGAATCAAGATGAGTGAGTCTGGCAATCAGAATGGTGGATCTGCACCTTAGGGTAGTGGGTCTGGAAACAAGAATGGTGGGTCAGAATTCTTGAATAGTGGGTCTTCACTCTAGCTAAGAGTGGGTCTGGCAACAAGAATGGTGGGTAAGAATTCTAGAATAGTGGGTCTTCACTCTAGAAGAGTGGGTCTGGCAACCAGAATGGTAAGTCTACACTCTGTCAAGTGTCAACCAGAATTGGGGGTCTAAACTAGAATATAGGATATATGGCAACCAGAATTGTGCGTCTGGAGTCTAGAGTCTAGAATAGTGGGTCCGGCAACCCGAAAGGTGGGTCTTCACTCAAGAATAGTGGGTCTGGCAATCGGAATGGTGCGTCTACACTCTAGAAGAGTGGGGCTGGCAACCAGAATGGTAGGTCTTCGCCTTAGAAGAGTGGGTCTGGCAACCAGAATGGTGGGTCTGCATTTTATAATAGTGGGTCTTGACTCTATACCTACTAGAAGAGTGGGTCTCCTCTCTAGAAGAGTGATTCTGGCAACCAGAATGGTAATTCTTCACTCTGTCAACCAGAATTGGGGGTCTATGAACTAGAATATAGGAGATATGACAACCAGAATTGTGGGTCTGGACTCTAGAATAGTGGGTCTGGCAACCAAAATGTTGAGTCTGCACTCTAATAGAGTGGGTCTGGCAACTAGAATGCAGACACGTAGCCAAGGGGAAGACCCCCGGAAAAAATTGAACCCCAAAAAAAATAAGCCCCATGGTCGCCTGGTAAGTTGGCTGTGTTTATGACTGTTTGATTAAACGACACGACAGGCAATCGACTTTAGCATTTCGTAAATTATTCCCAAATCCCACTATACAATATGTTATATGTACTTATTCCATTCAATGTGACAAGTACTGAGTTCCCCCTAGCCCCCAACTTTGTATTATTGTGATGTCTGAAATTACAAATTTCTAATGTCAAATGTCGTCTGAAACACCCTATTTCTCAAAAATTTTCCGGGGGCTGCACCCCCAACTTTGTATTATCGCCGTCCTACAAATTTCTTAAATGCCTAATGTCGTCTAAAACAAATAATTTCTAAAAATTTTCTTGGGGGCTGCGCCCCCCCCCCCCCCCCCAGCCCCCCAACTTTATATTATTGTGATGTCTGATTATTACTGCGCCCCCCCAGCCCACCAACCTTGTATTATTGTAATGTCTGATTATTGCTGTCCCACAAATGGGTCTGGAACACCCTATTTCTCAAAAATTCTCCGAAGGCCAGGGCTGCGCCTGCCTAGCCCTCCAACTTTGTATTATTGTGATGTCTGATTATAATTACTGTCCTACAAACACGTCTAAAACACATAATTTCTCAAAAATTTTCTGATTGGCTGCCCCCCCCCCCCCCCCCCCCTCCCTAGCCAACCAACTTTATATTATTTTGATGTCTGATTATTACTGCCCTACTAATTTCTTTAATGCCTAATGTCGTCTGAATCACCCTATTTCTCAAAAATTTTCCGGGGGTGCGCCCCCCTAGCCTCCCAACTTTGTATTATTGTGATGTCTGATTATTACTGTCCTACAAATTTCTTTAATGCCAAATGTCGTCTAAAACACATTATTTCTCAAAAATTTTCCTGGGGGTTCGCTCCCCTAGCCCACCAACTTTATATTATTCTGATGTATGATTATTGCTGTCCTACAAATTTCTTTAATGCCAAATGTCGTCTGAATCACCCTATTTCTCAAAAATTTTCCGGGGGTTGCGCCCCCCAGCCCACCAACCTTGTATTATTGTAATGTCTGATTATTGCTGTCCTACAAATGTCGTCTGGAACACCTTATTTCTCAAAAATTTTCCGAAGGCCAGGGCTGCGCCCCCCTAGCCCCCCAACTTTGTATTATTGTGATGTCTGATTATTACTGTCCTACAAATTTCTTTAATAATGCCAAATGTCGTCTAAAACACACAATTTCTCAAAAATTGTCTGGGGGGCTGCGCCTTCCCCCCTCCGTAGCCAACCAAAGGAGCTTTGCCCCGGCTACTTGTCGTGTCGGACTACGTGCCCAGAATCGAAAAAACTTAATCTTCAAATGAATAACGGAACCTTCATTATGAAGTTACGAGATGATAATATAATTGGGAGGCAAAGTGGGTATCGGGCTTGGGGCTCATAATGCGCAAAATTTGGCCGCTGTCGAGTGGGTCTGCCTAAAATTCACAGATCTAGCTATGGGTCTGAGACATTTGTAAAAAAAAAACCTTACACCAATGGCACACTGAACATCATGAAGCCTGGTGCACAGCAAGTCATGAGGCACAGGATTGCCCCAGGAGTTGCACCTTCTGACAATGAAATTTGTTGGAGGTATAGTCTCTCCTTCAGAAAGTTAACCACACCTTCCTCTTCCTCTTCCCCTTCATCTCCTATTCTTCCCTCTCCTACATCCGACAGTCCTAATAAAGTATCCCCAAAAGCCCCCATCACAGACTCTCAAAAACACCAGAAGTCTATTATTCTCATTGCTGGTGACTCCTTTGCTGCTCGATTGGACGCTGATCGCCTCAGTAGAGGTAAAGAAACTGTCACCAACATAGCTAAGGGTGGGCTTAAGATCTCAGCTATACAGAAATCTATTGAGGCCTTTCATACAAAGAACCCTCTTGTGCAGGTAAAGAAACTGTTCTTAAGCTTCGGTGCCAACGACATCCGGTACTGTACCCAGGGTGTCAATCATCTCAAGACCCCTGTGAGTGACCTTATGAAGACAGCAAAAAAACTTTATCCAAATGCACGTGTTTTTGTACAAGCTATTCCACCAGTCCACCCCAACGGACAAGATAAAATCCCTGGTAATGTTTGTGCTATGAATAATTTGATCTTTGATCGCTGCTCTAGGCATAAACTGTTTTACCTTGATGTTTTTTGGGCTTTCTTAGACCGCTATGGAAACAGAAACGAGAGATTATTTCCTAAGTGTGACAATAGGGGCTTTTATGATATTCATCCCAGCCCCAAGGCTGGGATGCCAGTGTTGGCAAAGTTCTATCTCAGAATCATACACTCAAAGTGGTTTAATCTAATGGGATACTGATGTGGTAATCCAATTCAATATTTCAATTTTTCATTGTCTGCATCAGTATCCTATTGGATCTGATCATTTGGATGTTATTTATATGTATTCAAACGAAGTGATAGCATAATGTATGTTACTTCATATTATAGCACAATACCTAACAAAACACAACGGCGAGACACAATTCTGTTAATAATATACTTAAAAGTTCCATGGGAATATCGGCTCAACAACACCGTGTTGCAACTGGTATGTTTTCTAGGTATGTTATCATCAGTAAAAGTAATAGAGGTAACGGGGAAAATTTGTTGTCCTGTCTTCTGTCTCGTCATATGTTATGTGCTCTATTGGGTATATTTTATTTGTATGTTATTTTGTATATATTTTCTTTGACTATCGATGCTAATATACTCCCTGGTGCTCCCCTACAACCTAAAATACACTCTGTACCATGTTTGAGGTCATCCATAAATCTTTACTTTATGGTAATATTTTGTACCATTTTTCTCAGACACTTCAAACTTGTGTATAGGGGTGAGAGGGGCATTGGGGCAGCCTTAACTGCAATTTCTGTAAAATTGCTATCTACCACAAAAACTGAACTGTCACCTACCATGTCACCGAAACAGACTGTTAAGTTACTTTTCGGTATTACCAGCAGCTGGCTTGGGGTCATGTCTAGGTGTGGTCTGGTTTTTCTATCTCTCCTTAATATTTCCCTGATAGTAATTTGTAATTGTTCCTTACTGAACCCTGGACCAAATTTATCCGTTGTTTACAATAATGTCCATGGTTTCCTAAATACTCGCGATCTAGCATCAGGAACACCACCACTAAATATGACCAAGATACATGAATTTCATGGTTATATCTACAAACATAAGCCTCACATCATTATTCTAAACGAGACATGGCTGAAAAATTCCATTCTCAGTAATGAGGTGCTCCCTGACAAATACAAAGTATTTAGGCTTGACCGATCCTTAAGATCGCATCCAGTGGATGCAACCCAGCCCAAGAAATTCAGAAAAAACGGTGGTGGTGTTCTGATTGCCCATAGAACAGACATTGATATCTCTAGTCTAAAGTTTTCTAAGGTTAGTGTTCAAGCTGAATTATTATCCGTCATAATTAAGACTCAGTGTGGAAGAAACTTTTGTATATCAACATTCTATAGAGTAGGAACGCTTGGCTTAGATAATTTTGAATCTTTCAAGAAACATTTTGTTACTTTAGCATCTGCCAGAAAGTTGCAAAGACACATTCTGGTAGGGGACTTTAATTTGGCTTCGATTTCTTGGCCAGATGGTCAGTCATCTTGTCAGCTACACTCTAGCTTTGTAAATTTTCTCACTGATGACCTCGGACATACACAACTTATTAGTTTCCCTACTCACAAGTCAGGCAACACCTTAGATCTTGTGTTCACTAACATTCAGAACCTTATTAAGAATGTTAAAGTTTTAGATCAAAACGAAATGTGTATGTCCGACCACTTTTGTATCACATTTGACATTGATATTAAGACCAAGTATATTAAGCAGCCTAAAAGAAAGATCTTTAATTATAGCAAAGGTAATTTTAGGGGCCTGAATTCTGAGTTATTTAGCATCGATTGGGATAATATATTTGAGTGTAATGATCCTTATCTTGCCTGGAGTCGATTCAGAGGAGTTCTTGATGCAGCCTGTGACCGATGGATCCCTAAAAAGACCATTAAGTCTCAGTTCCAGCCCCCATGGTATGACTCCGAATGTGATCGCCTCCTACGAAATAAGGAGAAATGGAGAATAAGGCATAAGGGGAGCAACTCTGAGTCTCATAAACAAAAGTTTCGTGCATTTCGCACAAAATTTAAAAATTTGATGGACGAAAGAATGAGACTCAGTGTTGAGGATGACTCCGATGATGCTCTTATCTCCAAGAAATTCTGGACCTACGTTAAATCTAAATCAAAGTCAACCAGGATCCCTGAAACTGTCAAATATCATAATCGCTTTCGAAACAATCCATCTGATCAAGCTGCCCTTTTTAACGAATATTTTTATGAGCAGTTTTCTCAAGAGAGCGATTATGGCATTGACATAGATTTTCGTGATGATTGTTTTTCAAGTCTTGTGTTTAGTAGAGAAGATGTTCTGTTGATTCTTAAAAAGTTAAATCCTAACAAGGCCCCTGGCCCTGATGGGATTCATGGGAGAGTCCTCAAAAACTGTGCCCAAAGCCTTGCATACCCACTTAGTGTTTTATTTAACCTGTCTTTCTCGAGCGGATGCATACCCCCTGATTGGAAGCTGGCACTTGTAGTACCAGTGCACAAAAAGGGCGATAAGTCTTCGGTTGAGAACTACAGGCCTATCTCGTTAACATCTCTTGTAATGAAAGTCTTTGAAAGGTGCATAAAGACTGCATTATACGCTGCGTGTTCTGATCTGTTGGATGACCGACAACACGGTTTTGTTAATGAACGCTCATGCACAACCCAAATGATACCTTTCACAGACAATCTTGCACTTGCATTGAATAACAGGTCCAGGACTGATATAATATATTTTGATTTTGCGAAAGCCTTTGATAGCGTTTCGCATGACCTCATTTTAAGTAAATTAAAGAATATTTTTTATGTCGATGGACTAATGCTTAAATTTATTAAGTCCTATCTTGAGGGGCGACAACAACAAGTAGTGATAGGAGGCCAAACGTCTTCTTCTCTACCAGTTCAGTCTGGTGTCCCTCAAGGTTCTATACTCGGCCCTTTATTGTTTGTAATATTTATAAATGACATGTTCTCCTGTGTCTCTGAAGGCACCAATATCGCCCTTTATGCAGATGACACTAAAATTTGGAGGGAGATTCTTGGTTACCCTGACCATCACATAATCCAAAATGACATCAATAGATTATATGATTGGTCAGTGAGAAATCGAATGAAGTTCCACCCACAAAAGTGCAAAGCCCTCTCTGTGTCCCTGCAAAGAAACGTGCTGGATAACTTGCCATTCAATACCTTCTTTTATAAACTTTCTGGAAGTGATATTGACTTTGTGCCCTCTCAGTCAGATTTAGGAGTCGCAATAAACTCCAGGTTTAATTGGGGTGCACAATGTAAAGCGCTTGTTTCCAAAGCTACATCTAGACTTGGACTACTTAAGAGAACATGTCATTTCACTACTGATAAAAGGCAGAAAAGATCGTTCTATTTAGCGTTAATTAGGTCTATATTTGAACATTGTTCTGTCATATGGTCCCCTCAATCTGCAACCCATCTTCAACAGTTTGTTGCTATCCAAAAGAGGGCTATTAAATGGATCAATGGTGAACCTTACTCCAGTTATAATGACGATAAACTTGCTACAGAGCAAAAGAAACTAAATATTCTCCCTGTTAAACAGAAGTTTATTTATAACGATCTTATGACCTTCTATAAAATAGTGAATAGCATAATTCCAGTTTCGCTCCCTACATATATAGTCCTATGCCGTCCAGAGGGCACCCGATACACTAGGCACAATGCTCAAATAATTGATATGTCGGATACTTCAACTTACATGAGTACCACTGTGCCCTGCTCGGATGCCTTCCGAAATAGCTTTTTTCATAGATCTATGCTGAATTGGAATAGTCTACCAGTATGTATCCGGCAGTCAGAGCGGATTTCTACTTTTAAGGCCAAACTGATCAAGTACCTCTGGGCTGCCGATACTGTCTGGCCAGATTAGCTCATCAGTCTTATGAGTCTCAGAAATTTGTTTTTGTTGGTTACAATTCTGTCCGTCCAATTTCCTATCTGCTTGTCCTTTTCTTATTTCTTTATCAGTTGTGACGGAATTGTAATGAACAAAATCCTTATAATTATTTATGATATGTTTGATTTCTTGTTAATGTTTGTCATTCAAATTTGGTAGACGGCCCCAACGTTAATGTGGCTCTTGCTATGTGTTGGTTCAGCCGAATTAATTATTATATTTAATCAAGTTTATTTTTCTCGTTAGTTGTCATCCGGCCAAACATTAAGCAACTTATATTGCAGTACCATTTATCATTTAGTAATCAAAATATGTCATTGTAATTTTGCATGGCTGAAATGTAACGCTTGATTTATATATATAATGATTAATTGAATTTTCAAATAAAAAAAAAAAATTATTATAATAGCATGTATGGTCCTGCAGTGGGGTCTCCTTGTCCTTGGATCTGTGTTTGGTCCGTCTATTCTTAAAATTTTCCATTTGTGTCACTTAGACTCACCTATTATGTTAATCGACACCACTGGTCCTAGTTAGATTTAGCCATGGCACGATTACTCAAACGTAACAGTTAAATAGGTGTGACATACTATTATATTCTTATAATTATATCATATGAATTGATTGCACTGCTAATAAATAAAATACTTTGTTTTACTAAAAAATACTTTGTTTTACTTTTGAGACCAATTTTAGCTCGCAAATGGAGTTGAAACCTCGCGATTTTCAGCAGGGACGTAGAAAAAGGATAGGAATTTTGATTTAGGCTTTGGAATTTTTACAATTAACGTCGGAAGTGAGGAAAAATTGGCGACAGAATAATGGCGTAATTTCATCAAAGGTTATTTTCTAAAGTCCAATTAGAAGGTCTTTCAGAATGATCCCATTCCAGAAACCGAAGTTATGACGGAATTATACGACAAAAATCAATGTAGCTCCAAAAGCAACACGTCATTAAATATGGCACCATAGCGGAGCTAACTAATTATTCCAGAAAAGGTATGACAAATGAGGTTTTGTGAAAAAGCTCACATTCTCGATCAAGAAAACAATAGTACAACAATTTTGAGAATCCGAGCAAGTTTAATTCTATCGTACACCTCATACTAAAACATGCATCTATTATATTTTTCTATTTTACTCTGGATATCAATAGATTTTCACTCCCACTAAATCGCTCGCCCAAATTTTAAGAAAATTCTTGTGAAAAGGCCCTGAGAGTATAAAAGTAGTTGGGTTTGGTGTATTTTTGGACACTGATTCCGATTCACCCCCAAGACGTAGGGTAAAAATGCGTCCCTGGAAAGTTATCTGCAAAAAACTGTTTTGGTCACGTGACAGGCCAAAAACATCAATTCGATTGTTTAGTGCTCGGGTTAGTGTTAGGGTTGTGGATAGCTTCGGGGTAATGGTTAAAAATTAAAAATTGGCCAAGGAATAAAAATTTTAGTGCCCAAAATTTGGACCCCCAAGTACAGTGGTGTCAAAAATGCAAATTAGATAGGTAATAATTATTTTAATATCTTTGTACTTTGGTTTCATCCTTTTGTGGCAAAGAAGCGTTTTGTAAATATTTATTCCACTGGGAAGTTTTAATGAATTATTTCATACAGGGGGAGCCGCGCACTTCGTGCGCGGCGGGTCATATAACGTATGACAAGAAACAAGCGCGTCACTCACTAGTATCATGCGTATACACCTGGCTATGTGAATATTGCACATAATAAGGAAAGCATTTTTACCCTGTCATGGGGACCGGGGTTATTCAAAATCAGCGTGCGAAAATACATCGATTAAAGTTGGTTTCAACTGTCGGGGGCTTTTTAGAAAAATTTCAAAGATCGACTGTAGATTGATTTAGCATGCTCAACTTGGTATATAATAGGACCTCGGGTTGATTGACGATGTCAATCCTTCGCATCTCGCCGATCTGCATACGGCGATTTGTGGTTGCGAGAAGAATTATTGGATGCGCGCGCGGCTCAGTAGTGCATCGCGCTACAAGACCTCGGGCTTCTTTACCTGGGGACCCCAGGCTATTATGTTCACATAGAGATTAGGCGGAATGACAGGCTGAGCGCGGCCCAGTAAGCTTTCTTTGTTCATAAACAGAAAATTTTCCGATTAGTAGATGCGGTGGAATGACAGGCTGAGCGCCGCCTAGATCAATATTATATCTAAATGGATGGTCCAGTGTTTCACTTTCGGAATACATCGACTGAAATTACATTTATACTGCATACTCTCAGGTCTCTTAATTAACATGATTCTAAAAATTTGGGCTAGCCAATGGTATTTAGTGCATTATTGTATAATCCCTACCGTCAATAATAATAGGCAACAGAATCGAGTGGAAAATTGCATTTGCATTTTAGATGTTTCCATAATTGGAATAAATTCAGTCTCAATGACATCAATTATTAACCAAATGCAAATTAAACGTGTCTGAGTATGGCGACACCGTGCCAAGCACCAAGCAATATTATACATATTATATATATATATATATTTCATGGCTGGACTTCTACACAATAAAAGAAAGCGGTTGTGATTATATATATGATTATATATGATTATATATATATATATTTGGTATTTAAATTTAAAAGAAATGCGTCTAGTGTTTAGTAACGCGTAAATTTAAAACTGAATGAAAAGCACGAACGCACGTACGTAACGACAGTGTTAGTTTTCTTGCCATGTCATCGATAAAAATCCATTGTAAATTTAATCAGTCAATTGGGGAATAGACTGAGGGGGAATTTATTTTACTTTATATTTTATCGTCCACACTTTTGTCATTATGCATTCGTTCATCAACGAAATCAAATATGATGCATGATTCAAATGTATACAATTTGTGTCAACGCGCTAATAAAGTGCAATTAGATTTGGACCTATAATAATATCCGTGTAGATTCTTGAACGTTGATTTCTTTTTTACGGTAAGTGTTAATTGTCATACGTTGTATGACCCGCCGCGCACGAGTGCGCGGCTCCCCCTGTATCGCCGAAACTCTACCACTATAGTGAAGCGACCGTGGGGGTCACCACGTGATACAAAGTGTTAACAGTTGCACTGGAGCAGTCTCTGTATTCTGCACTCTAACGATTAGGAGGAGGCCTTTTCAGGTACAAATACAAGTAATTTTATTGTTTAGGTACATTTTCAAACATTTGCATTTAAACTCTAACTCTTATTTTTACCATTATCCAGATTCTAACCTTATAGATAGTTATTAATATTAACTGCATAATATCAATAAACCTATAGCTATGTACCCGGGCTAATAGCTAATTATATCAGCGTTTGGTTGCATTTCACAAACAAGATTCCTTTCAATGTCAAACAAATAGATACCAAATGATTTCTTACACTATAATTGTACTCTGTAGTCCTTTTTTTGTAGTACGTGATTTGTAGTACGTGATTTGTAGTCCTTTTTTTGTAGTACGTGATTTGTAGTACGTGATTTGTAGTACGTGATTTGTAGTACGTGATTTGTAGTACGTGATTTGTAGTACGTGATTTCTGCCGTTTTCTCAGAAAAGGCAGTAAGTCCAATTTTTCGAAATATGACAATATTGGTATCAAAATTTTCAGTAGAAAATTCTCTACAACATGAGCTACATATTAATGTATAGAAACATTGTTGCATGCAATTTCTAAGGAAGTAAGTCCCAGTTGAGAAACATTATGTTCGGTTTTGGCCAATTATTTTCTGAGAGAAGGACGTAAGTCCGGACTTACTGCCTTTTCTGAGAAAATCTTGAAAATCTTCTGAGATAAGGAAGTAATTCCGTGGACTTACTGCCTTTTCTGAGATAAATTATCTGTGATAGGAAGAAGTAGCTGGACTTACTTCCTATAAAAGCATGCTAAAAGCGGAATTTTAGAAAGCGATTTCCCAAGAAGAACATAACTTTACTGCCGATTGATATTTTCGCTTGAAATTTTCAGAATCAATGTATAATTACATTTCAACTTTACTTAAGTGATCAAAATTTTCATTCAGGCCTCACAAAAAATTTGGTGGCCGATTTTCAAAAACGCCGGATGTATTTTATTCGCAAAACATAAACATTGGAGCAGTTATTGAGCTGTTATAATCGCAGAGAATGTTTAGTTTAGGTATATCTTTTAGATCAAGTTCATTTTCATCAAAATATCGATAAGATATCATTTAATGCACTGAAATCTTTCAAAATTGGCGAGTTTGCCTAAATAATGGCATACTATTATTCAAAAACATTTATTATATGATATGGAGCAATTTAGATTTACCTAATTGTTTATATTTTACAATATAATCCAAAATACATAGATCCAAACCTCAAAAAATTTGTAAAAAGCTTAGACTTACTTCCTTCTCAGAAAAATATTGAACAGAGATTTTTCTCTGAAAAGGAAGTAAGTCCAAGTTTTCTCAGAAAAGGCAGTAAGTCCATCCAGTATGAAAAATAAGCTCGATTATTTGGCATAAAAATGGTTATATCTAAGCTTATGGACGGCTCAAAGCTTTAATTTTTTGACAAATTAAAATTTGACTAATTATTGATAACTCAACGTGTTTACTTTTGATCTTACGTAAAAAGTAAGCGGAGAAAAAACCATAAACGCAAAAGTCGCAATATCTCGAAATGGCAGATATATGGACTTACTGCCTTTTCTGAGAAAACGGCAGATTTGTAGTACGTGATTTGTAGTACGTGATTTGTAGTACGTGATTTGTAGTACGTGATTTGTAGTACGTGATTTGTTATCATTGTAATTTATCAATACCCGGCCTGGCATGTTTTTACAACCCAAACTGTAATCAATGATATATATTTATTTTTATTTGTTCGTATCCTCAGCCTATGAATATTATATTTTTACCCTACGTCATGGGGGTGATCCGGGATCAGCGTCCAAAAATACACCGATTGAGATCAATTTCTCACGAATTTTCTTAAAATTTGGGCGAGCGATTTAATAGGGGCGACGAAGATTCGCTTAATCGCGCTCGGTTGAAAAAGAATTCAGTCGCAAATCTGAAATCCATATCAACAATCATTCAAATTAAACTAACAATAGTCATTAAGAAACTGCATTGTTAATTTAATCGGAGGGACATTTTTAATAGTAAGTCATAATACTAGTACAATAGAATTATTAGTATACAACCTTCCATTGTCTGTAGGATTATAATACCACTACAACTAGTCACTACGACTATCGTCTGTGGGACACAGTCGTACGTTTATTATACTATTTGTCTCCGTATGAATTTAAAATATTTGCAAACTTTTATTTCAATCTATTTTACGTAAGATATTTTCCTTTTCATAGGGGAATCATTCTTTGTTTAATATCTCCCTAAGTACCTAGTAAATATGAATCGGAGTTGTCCTATTATACTATATACCTATATACCTTCAGCCCTCAGTCACATTTCCCTCACTCCCAGTTCATTTCATTTCCCTCACTCCCAGTTCACTTCATTTCCCTCACTCCCAGCTCACTTCATTTCCCTCACTCCCAGTTCACTTCATTTCCCTCACTCCCAGTTCACTTCATTTCCCTCACTCCCAGTTCACTTCATTTCCCTCACTCTCAGTTCACTTCATTTCCCTCGCTCCCAGTTCACTTCATTTCCCTCACTCCTAGTTCACTTCATTTCCCTCACTCCCAGTTCATTTCATTCCCTCATTTCCCTCACTCTCAGTTTACTTCATTTCCCTCACTCCCAGTTCACTTCATTTCCCTCACTCCCAGTTCACTTCATTTCCCTCACTCCCAGTTCACTTCATTTCCCTCACTCCCAGTTCACTTCAATGTAGAAATTATATAGAAAATAATATGGTCTGAAATGTTGGATTTCGTCAAGAAATTCCTGCCAAAATTACGAAACGGCGCATTAATCGGCGTCTAACTATAAACAGGTTCACGCCGTGTCATAGGCGGCGGCGTTCGGTGACGGCGTGCAGCACTGTTGTTTATGCAACATTGCAACCTGACACGGATCTGTGCATAATACTAATAGTAATACTAACTTAAAATAATATGCTATCATATAATAATAATATGGGCCTTGTGGGATACGTTTATGGTGAAATGCGGTGACCGACAACTAAGAATTCAGGCTCCCGCAGTCCCGCAGGTATCACATCACATGGCCCAATCAGGGACGTCATTTGTGATGTGATCCATATTATAACCATCCTAACAGCCGGACAACCAAGAACCTGGGTAGGGTTCACACTTCACATGACAGTTTAGTAAGTAGCTGTGTATTATGAAGTATATTAAGAAGTGTTTGAGCTCTCGGCATGTGTTCACATAGCGGACGTGAGCCAGGTCCGAAAGGGGCTGGTTCTCGTATCAGCCACTGCGATACCATATTCACTGTGATTTGATCTGCCTATTGATTATTCGACTGCTTTTGGACGGTTATAGTTGGGTTAGCTAGTTAGAATAAAATGTCGGCCCCCCCTATACTATTACTATTGGTAATGATATGGTTTAATTATAATCATACATGTAATGGTTTGTTATAGCTGTGGTCAGTTTACTACCGCCCTCATCAGATAAACATTTCACGTGTGGCAGTGCAATTGTTTCATATTCTAGCTCAAACTTAGCTCTCCTTCAAAGTTTTATCGGTTTTCAAGAAAACAACAATTTCAAAGTTTGGCACCGGTAGTATCTTAATAAGTTTCACGTCTTTGTGTTTTCAGTCTCGAATTTACCTCATCGCATCGGAGTTTGTTGACATACATTATTGTGCACCAAATAAATAGATCCATTATATATTCCGATGTAATGAGGGACAGTCTAAACTTCAAAAGTTTGAGAGCTGGAAGATTAAACAATTGGTTAGCTCCTCAAAATAAGCTCTCGGTGCAAGACCGACGATAATGAAACTTCTAGATAATTAAACAATGTAGTTGAGATTTGAATCTAAAGGATTGTGACATTCAGGGCAAATGAAGTATGAACGAGCGAGGACTATTGTTATGCAGCTGTTAGGTACGTACCGACTCAAAAACGGCTGAATCCCCGCCTAGAAGAAAAACTCATTTCACAGTTTTCTTAGATATAAATTACTTCGACTTGGCGATTCAAATTTGTTTACTCCTATCGACTTAATCCTCTCGGGCAATGAAACATTTCTGCCCGGATCTGCACAGCATATGGAATGTTTAAAGTATCTCCAGATTAGTTGTCAGGGTCTTAGAGGGAGATTCAAAGCAAATAAGGCGGATGCCAAAGTATTTACTGCACGTGCCAAAGTATTTACTGCACTGAGACCCGCCGCTATCTCTTACTCTTGTTATACGGGCCTCATTCGGAAGGTGATTGTTTGTTTTCGTGTTTGGTGGTACAATTCATTTAACAGATTGTTTCACTATGTGGCATTTTTTCTGAGTCAAGACATCATTATTTGTCTTCGTAATATTCAGAACTTGTGCTCGGCCAAGTTTAAGTATTTAATGATTGATTGTTTTCAGTAGTGGTTCCCATACATAAAGTAGTGTGATCAAAACAGTGCGATTATAAATTAATCGCACTGATTATAACACCAGAAACTGGTATAATACGATTAGTGATTACACCAGTTACTGCAGTCGGCTGCGCCTCCTGAAATAACTGTTTCCAGATATATAAGGAAAATCTTTTATCTTGGCAGCCTCTGTTCTAAAATCTTAGATTCCCGATCCCTCATCCCATGAGATTTTCAAAACAATATAGCTATCTAAAACTAGGAGGAGATAATGATCTCGTATATCTCAGAGCTAACTTTTAGAGTAGTTCTCTGACCGACCTATCATTAACTCGTCATGTTTACAGGCTGTACGATTAGACGCTGTATCATCACTCTCAATCGATGATCACTCGATTAAAATACAATTATATGTTTACTCTAACCAATAAAATACTTGAACCATTCATTTTGTTTAAAATTTCTCAGCTGTTTAAAGGACGACTGGTAGTTTGCACGATAGAAATGAACTTTTTAGATTCTCCTGAACAAAATTTGCTTGCCTCGTGACGTTTACAATTGGGTAATCTGGTGTAGTGTTAGATAGGTAGTTTACAATTTGAAGTAACTGTAAGCTTCCCGGTTATTTTATTATTCACACTTAAAGGCAATTTTCGGTATACCAAATTTATAAAAATCAGAAACAAACCATTCTGTGTCAACTCATTAGACTGACTAAATACTAACTGAAAGTTATCAGATATTCACACTGTTTGATCGGCAGAACCATCACACCGTCATATTTCCATCTTGAAGAGAATCGTTGTGGCTACTGGCTATCCATGCAACTAGACACGAACGGGTTAACTGCAACACAGCTCACTCTATCTACCTTTAAAGACAAATTCTTTTTCCGTGATCAAGTCAGTGAATAGTGATATACAGTGTATAGTATAGTGATATAACAGTCTCTTCACAAAGTTTCAAATGCCCTTAAAATTAGTTTGACCACAACAATGTGAGGTTGGGGTCAGAGAATAATGCATAATATAATATAATGATATAATGTGTTACTTCAGGTGAACCAACATGGACCCGCATCTATACTATATTTTGAGCAAAAAGTGGCTCTCTATTAAAACCTATTTCTGCTCGCAAATGGATTTGAAAACTCGCTGTTTTTAGGAAGGTTGCAGAGTAAGAATAAGCATTCTTAGAATTTTTATTTTTGGTTAACATTGTTTGTAAATAATGTCAGAAGTGAAGAGAAATTGACATTAGAATAATGTAATGGCGATTAGGGAATACTTAGAACTTTGTCGTCAACGTCAAATAGGAATCCATACTTTTTACAGTAGTATGAAGCTAGATGAAGGAGAAGAATGAGAAAATAACTGATTTTACGTTTCCTCGAATATAGCAGGTTTCTAGTACATTATATAACGAGCTTTTAATTTGAAATGTGATCATTACATTGATTATAAGTTACCTGAAATAAGTGGTCCGAATTAATCCGTCCATTAAAAAGATATTGCAGTTGATAAATCTTACTATATATCCTGCTAGTAGATATAAAGTATGCCTTTCAGTTTCGTTCACACCAGCCTATATCAGTTTATACGATTATTCATCTAATATAACTCAATGAAATCGTCAACCTTTCATCGCATTTTACATAATACATAAATTACTATCATCTTACTTTTTAAATGTATTTTATAAATAATAAATTTGTGGATAAATGTTAAAGCTTATATATATCACAGTATATTATCACAGGTGAAAATTACTAAAGGTAGTAGACTGTAGAGGTACCATGAAAGGTAAATCTGACTAGATTTTTACCAAGAACAGAATTCTTTCTAGTTCTGAGGTTGGCTGCTGCAAGTTTTAAATTATTTTAACATAATATTATTATGTTAAATATGTAATATGTAATCTGAATATAAACTAAACGGATGTGGCAGTTAGTTGGCTAGGAAGCTACATTTGTCATATTAACTTTTTATAAATATAAATAAATATAGCTATTTTCTTGGGAGGTACAATATTTATTTGAAATATTAACATCGTCGATAAGTTACGAAGGAACTCGGCGGGCGAGTTCAAAGTAAGTAGGTTATAAACTTTAAACTATTTTCAAGTTACCACCTTGTCTGGTTTGTATGGGACTATAGCTGCTCGCTCTTACTTTAGCACACTCCAGTAGTATGTGACCCTGGTTATTAGGAAAGTTCGCACGAGATGGATCATGGACCACCTTTTTCCCAATTTAACTCACAGGAAGATATTTTAAGATAGGCTTATGATATTTCACATGTCTATAGTTGAACTAATTGAGTTTCGATTAATCAAATTTTTGGAGTATTTAGTCAAGGGCAAATTGAGGCTAACAAGTCATTTCTAATTTTTGAAATATATTTGAATAATAACGTCACAAAAATGGTCAATTAAACCACTTACCACCGACCGATTTGAAAAACCTTAATAATTTGGCTTCGTCAGGGTTTTTTCGGCACTTTACCGAAAAAAACAGTTTCATATCCCTTACCGTTTTCTTGTTTTAACCATTCGTAAATTACAGCCAGACTCACGCACACACACACACACACACACACACACATTTATTAAGATTTCAGTATAGATACTATAAAGTATACATGTACAATATCTCATGTTGCAGGAGGGAGATGATTCCTAATTACTGTGAAATTATCAATTATGCATGAAAATAAAATACGTTTGATACTTTAGAGGCTAATTTCTATTATTTCTTTGAATTACTATAACCATGGTAAAGATGCCGCCCTAATCTTAGCACGTGCACAGAGGAAGCAGACACACTAGGCTATATCTGTAAAGTGTAATCTGTATATTACGTCAACTCAAGACTTGTACTCCATACCAGCACATTGTTAGACGCCAATTATCAGTTTAGCAAGTAGTGCCAGTCTAGTAGCAGCATTAATTAAGTAATAGTCTATAATAGGATAGCAAGTAGTGCCAGTCTAGTAGCAGCATTAATTAAGTAATATTCTATAATAGGATAGCAAGTAGTGCCAGTCTAGTAGCAGCATTAATTAAGTAATAGTCTATAATAGGATAGCAAGTAGTGCCAGTCTAGTAGCAGCATTAATTAAGTAATAGTCTATAATAGGTTAGCAAGTAGTGCCAGTCTAGTAGCAGCATTAATTAAGTAATAGTCTAGTACCAATATCCCATAATTTAAAACTTTCTTTGTATTGGCAGTGTGAGGCGCCAATGTAATTATACAAGTTAAAGTTAAATGCCAATTTTCATACTTGGACCTTAATCCACGTTCCGGCCACGTTCCAGCCACGTTCCGGCCTCCATAGCCTCCACCAAGCCAGAAAGTCTAACTATTTTTTTGTTTAAGAGCTTTCAGTCTCTTATCGATAGTAAATGTTTTTCAATACACGCGGTCTATTATTGTCATATCAACTTCGAATCTTTTGTTTTTCCAGCCTGTTACATATAGCACGATGTGCCTGAAATATGAGCTGTTTAAGCTGTGGTTAAGACATCCATTTATCTTTGAGTCGAACCACTATATATTTGACAGATATGAAAATGCTGTAAGTGTATCGATATATTTTTTAATTTCTTTTATTGAGTTTTATAATCACAAATAATGTTTTGTTTCAGTGTGTGTTTCAAGGCTGCTCTAGTTTTCAAATATTTTTGTTTCGACAAGAAGAGTTCACTGTTAACTTCACAGACTTATAACTCATATAATATACGTACGTACGTTTTGGTGAGTTTGGCAGGGCGTGCTCAGGATAACTGCATCGAGTGCGTCCTCCTCCAGCTCAGCATTGAGTTATCGTTTGTCTCGGAGTGTAGCCCGGAACCGGTGGCGTGTCTGGGTACTGTTCCATAAATCTGCCTAGACCAACTTTGAAACTGTGTAGCAATATATCATATATTATATATATTATATATATTATAGGGGTCTTCGTGGCAATTGTTTGATCGTGAGCCTTTTACCTATTGGATTTTGCTTGTCAAATATAATTGCTCAGAAGATTACTCAGAAAGAAGGAAAAAGATAAAAAGCAGTTAAAATTTTGCTTGCTAACTTAGCATTCATCATGTTAACTTATACTAAATTTCTAAAAAAACTCGAAAATTAATACTTTCAAGTGCCTAATTATACATTAACGAAGAATCTTTATTCATATTATGAAAACTTTACTTACATATTTACTTACATATTTACTTACATATTTACTTACATATTTACTTACATATTTACTTTCATATTTACTTACATATTTACTTACATATTTACTTACATATTTACTTACATATTTACTTACATATTTACTTACATATGTTCGAACCTAATTTTTGTCTCCAAAGTTATTAAATTTCACCGAGTGCCCGATTTTTAATTTGAAAGTGTGCACTGACTGGGCAGTGCACACTTTACTAAATGGTTTAAATCAGGACTTTGTGTTTTACAGCCTGTGTTCCGTATACTTTTACCTTTATAAGGATATGAATCATACTAAATGTGGTAAACATAATTATGGTATTGATTACCTTACTCGGGAATATTATAGCGGGTTAATTTATGACTGGGAAAATTAATGACCGGGAAAAATATGGCGGACTTTCCCAAAACCTGCCAAATTATCCCGGTCATGTATTTACCGGTGGCCGACCTTTCAAGTTTTTTTTCAGAGGTCAACAAATTTACAACCGAAATTTTTGTTTTTGTTACTTGTTAAAGAAGTTATTTCAGTTTACAGTTATTGATATTACTCAGAAATAGAAAAAAAGACACGTCTATTTAAAGGAAAATAAATCTAAGCAATAATAAGTCAAATCTTCATTAAAGCGTATTCTCATTCTCATTATCGCTAATGTCCCCGCCATTATCATTATTGATATCCCCCTGAGCTGCTGACCGTCAAATTCGAAGTTGTATTGTTGTCTTAACAAGACTTTCATTTTGTCCGCTAATGGGGCTACTGCTCTGAAGGTCAGCCGGAGCTTAATTTCCTGCCCACCGCTTGGTATTGGGGAACGTCTTGGCTTTGCATCTTCAACTGCTCCAGTAATCAATTACTCACTTCTAGCGGGATGTGGCCACAAGTTACTTTAACGGGAAAAACTCCCTCTTTCTTTAGTCTACACACTGCACACGAGAAGCGATCAATCTTTAGAGACATTATTATTATAATATATATTATATATTATTATTATTTTCGTTTTCTTCTTTAACATATAAATTGTTTTCTTCTCTACAATTCACTGATTCATGGGCAAGAGAAGTGAGAATCACGGTCCACCCTGAAATCTGATTTCTATAACCAAATTGTGATTTTTATAACGAAATTATGGTAGCAACCGCCAATAAAGTTACAGCCCTCCATCCACTGCTTCAAAGGTCTTCTCTAGCACATATGAGACTTCAGGTAAAATATGATGATCACCACCCCCTTGGAACCCCATAATCTGAGTCGGCGGGTTTTTTTATGACTGGTAAAATTTTTGACCGGGAAAAATATGGCGGAATCTATCAAAACCCACCACTTTATCCCGGTTATAATATTCCCGAGTAAGGTATACAATTTAACTATCTCAATTCCCAAAAATTTGGTTGGAAAAATGTTGGCGGCCCTCTCACCCAAATTTTTCACATAAATTAATGGCACATAAACCATACGTCGAACAAAAATGTCGTCAACCAAACGTTTTGTATTATGATTTTGGCACTTAATATCTGTAGTTAAATCATTTGATGTTCAATTCCATATAAATTAACTTGTTTCAAATTCGTATGTATTGCATTCAAGAAGACGTGTTAACAAGTTAATAGTTATGATCCTTTTAAAAAATAACTGAGTGAGTTCACTTTCATATTAAAACTTTTATCGGCTGGTGCCTGGTCTGGACAGTCTGGTCAGTGGTTGAACGAATAATACAGATGTAACCAAAAAGACATCGTGAATAAGTAAAGATATCGAGTGAATCCAGTGGTGGTTGCAATCCATCTTGCATGCACAGAGTGAGACAAGTATCTATTTTAACTTTATCTAACTCCCCTGTTCACTGCTTCATGGTGTTCTTCGTATTTGTTGCGTACAGGTAGTTGAAGATGAACTTTCTGTAGCAGGCTGTTGTTCTGTAGCCGTTGTTCACCAAATCTTATATTGATTCTGGGTCTTGTAGCTCGAAATACATCCGATAAAATAGTGCTTTCTGGTAAGTTTTATCAAACAGACTGAATGATATTCATAAAAAAAACAAGAATTGCGCCAGTTAGCGGACGCTAGATTTCCATCGACCGTAATTAATTACAATTAACGATCGTTTCATATTGGTTAAATTACCAAATTTCTTTGGGGCGTTACAGAGAACAAAATGGAGGGGTTGCCGTTGTCAATTATTTGAATCGAAAGTTAAACGACCGGACACCGTAGCGCAGCCTGTGCGGTGATATGCATGATGCAGTTAAAAGGACGTCTGTCCGACAGCGACTCTTGTCCGACTCAATATGTTACCAGAAAAAAAAGACATCTGTCCGAAATTGTGATCTAATTGCAATACGACACATTTCCATTTTCCAATTAGAGACATGATCTGAACTGAGATATGACCTGAGCCGAACTCTACCATAGTTTATTTTCATTTGATGACAAAAATTGGACAATAGTTTAAATGTTATATAAATAACTGATCTCCATACCGCTCTCCTGTCTGTAATGTAGGCTGTGATGTGATTGGCAGCTTGTTACAGCTTGTTAGTGTACGGCTAGCATGATCCTGTCCTCAAATAGTCAATCACGTATCGATGGATCAGATCTCAATGGATCAAATCAGCATTATATTAGTCGACTGTGGAAGCAACGTCACAATTTATTACACGTCATGAGCTTGTGAAATACAAACGTGATCCGAAATTACAAATGTGATCCGAAAGTTGGACAGATGTCGCCAAAAGCGACTCCTAATCAAAATGTATAATAGCGAAGAGAGATATACATGCGCGACGTACACGATTTATTAGCTCGATTCTTGGTATAGAGTACACCTTGACATAAAAGCATTGTAAAATGCGCGCGCGACCATCACATCATAATTTGTAAAGGAGCACGTGTTTGCGGAGGTTAATGCATGTTTTGCTTTGTGACACGACGAAAAACATATACCCACTATACCCATTCTCAAATCCTACCACTTCTAACCATCTATTGCCTTTTTAGGCGATGGAAAAAATATCTCTAGTAGAGTAGTAGGGAAAAAGGAACTGTATGCTGGTCAGCGTACTGGACGATGGTTGTGGTTGTGTTGGTGAAGGAGCAAGTGTGGTTGTGGTTTGATATGTAAACTGGATGGGTTTAACGAGTAGTCCTGCCTTGATAAATTATTTGTGCGGGTAAAATGTATCCGCAACATGCCTAAAATGTAAGTTGCTTGACTGCCTTCGTCAATATACAATCATGGCGGGTTAAATTATGACTATTAAAAATATGACGGGATGGAACCGCTTTATTAATAATGAGTAATTATAGGTGGCCTCATGTCTCGAATTGCACATTTCATATACCTCCAATTGCAGTATTTTATTAATACATTGTGAGCATTATATGTGCGAGTATTTACTGCTTAGTAATGACAATGCAGTATTATAATCTATACTAATAATCTCAAGATATATGTGTGTCTGTCTGTCTGTTTCCGAACGGCTTAATCAAGAAAACGGTAAGAGTTACGGGGCTGGTTCTTTTGATATAGTGCAGAGAAAACTCTGACCAAGCCAAATGATTAAGTTTTTTTAAATCGGCCGGTGGTAAGTGGTTTAATTGATGGTTTTGTACTGCAAATTGTTAAAGTGACTCACTTTTGTCCCTCTCACACTCTCTACCTCTCACTCTCTCTCTCCCCATTTACAGCTCCCCTAATTACTGCTTTGCACTCAGAATGAAATTGCGATCTGTTTGGACTAAGTGAGTTAATACTTTTGCACCAAACTACGACACTGTAATGCATGTTTTCGTGTGTACTTTTGCATTTCATCTGCGATTATAGTGAAGTCCCGGCCGTAGTAGGCACGAGTTGCACTAGTATAATCATATTAATATTAACTTTGAGCCGCGCTAATGTGATGCGCACTGATCATCAAAGCGATATGTTCTGGACACGTGCAATTATCAGGGTGATAATGAGGACACACGTGCAATTATCAGGGTGATAATGAGGAGACACACAATTATCAGGGTGATAATGAGGAGACACACAATTATCAGGGTGATACTGAGGAGACGCACAGTTATCAGGGTGATAATGAGGACACACACAATTATCAGGGTGATAATGAGGACACACGTGCAATTATCAGGGTGATAATGAGGACATTATATTAATGTTACACAATATGCCAACTATTATATTGAGCTGCATTAATACCATTGACTATGCGACCAATCGTACAGGGACCCGATAATAATCCCCCATTATCGTTTCCCTGACCTGTCCCTATATTTACTGTCCCTATATTTACTGTCCCTATATTTACTGTCCCTATATTTACTGTCCCTATATTTACTGTCCCTATATTTACTGTCCCTATATTTACTGTCCCTATATTTACTGTCCTTATATTTACTGTCCCTATATTTACTGACCGATCGTACAGACATGTAGTTGTACCCCCACCCCTACCCCCATATAGGGGTATATTGAGGTAAATATGACAGTCAAGCACTTAAAAGATATCGTGCTAAAATTTATTGAGTATACACAATACTATTTATAGAGGGTGACTTTAATAACCATCAATAGTTACAATAGCTGGGCAGTAGCAAACTAGCATTACCTTGTCACATTGTTAACTGAGCACAGTACAGCTATACTGTGTTCACCTCTCTGAGCAGTACAGCTATTCTGTGTTCACCTCTCTGAGCAGTACAGCTATACTGTGTTCACCTCTCTGAGCAGCACAGCTATACTGTGTTCACCTCTCTGAGCAGTACAGGCTATACTGTGTTCACCTCTCTGAGCAGCACGGCTATACTGTGTTCACCTCTCTGAGCAGTACAGCTATACTGTGTTAACCTCTCTGAGCAGTACAGCTATACTGTGTTCACCTCTCTGAGCAGCACAGCTATACTGTGTTCACCTCTCTGAGCAGTACAGCTATACTGTGTTCACCTCTCTGAGCAGCACAGCTATACTGTGTTCACCTCTCTGAGCAGCACAGCTATACTGTGTTCACCTCTCTGAGCAGCACGGCTATACTGTGTTCGACTCTCTGAGCAGCACAGCTATACTGTGTTCACCTTTCTGAGCAGTACAGCTATACTGTGTTCAACTCTCTGAGCAGTACAGCTATACTGTGTTCACCTCTCTGAGCAGCACAGCTATACTGTGTTCACCTCTCTGAGCAGTACAGCTATACTGTGTTCACCTCTCTGAGCAGCACAGCTATACTGTGTTAACCTCTCTGAGCAGCACAGCTATACTGTGTTCACCTCTCTGAGCAGCACGGCTATACTGTGTTCACCTCTCTGAGCAGTAGAGCTATACTGTGTTCACCTCTCTGAGAGCAGCACAGCTATACTGTGTTCACCTCTCTGAGCAGCACAGCTATACTGTGTTCACCTCTCTGAGCAGCACAGCTATACTGTGTTCACCTCTCTGAGCAGCACGGCTATACTGTGTTCACCTCTCTGAGCAGTACAGCTATACTGTGTTCACCTCTCTGAGCAGCACAGCTATACTGTGTTCACCTCTCTGAGCAGCACGGCTATACTGTGTTCACCTCTCTGAGCAGCACAGCTATACTGTGTTCACCTCTCTGAGCAGCACGGCTATACTGTGTTCACCTCTCTGAGCAGTACAGCTATACTGTGTTCACCTCTCTGAGCAGCACGGCTATACTGTGTTCACCTCTCTGAGCAGCACAGCTATACTGTGTTCACCTCTCTGAGCAGCACGGCTATACTGTGTTCACCTCTCTGAGCAGCACAGCTATACTGTGTTCACCTCTCTGAGCAGTACAGCTATACTGTGTTCACCTCTCTGAGCAGCACAGCTATACTGTATTCACCTCTCTGAGCAGCACAGCTATACTGTGTTCACCTCTCTGAGCAGCACAGCTATACTGTGTTCACCTCTCTGAGCAGCACAGCTATACTGTGTTCACCTCTCTGAGCAGCACGGCTATACTGTGTTCACCTCTCTGAGCAGCACGGCTATACTGTGTTCACCTCTCTGAGCAGCAAGGCTATACTGTGTTCACCTCTCTGAGCAGTACAGCTATACTGTGTTCACCTCTCTGAGCAGTACAGCTATACTGTGTTCACCTCTCTGAGCAGCACAGCTATACTGTGTTCACATCTCTGAGCAGCACAGCTATACTGTGTTCACCTCTCTGAGCAGCACAGCTATACTGTGTTCACCTCTCTGAGCAGCACAGCTATACTGTGTTCACCTCTCTGAACAGCACTGCTATTCTGTGTTCACCTCTCTGAGCAGTACGGCTATACTGTGTTCACCTCTCTGAGCAGCACAGCTATACTGTGTTCACCTCTCTGAGCAGTACAGCTATACTGTGTTCACCTCTTTGAGCAGCATAGCTATACTGTGTTCACCTCTCTGAGCAGTACGGCTATACTGTGTTCACCTCTCTGAACAGCACAGCTATACTGTGTTCACCTCTCTGAGCAGTACGGCTATTCTGTGTTCACCTCTCTGAACAGCACAGCTATTCTGTGTTCACCTCTCTGAGCAGTACAGCTATACTGTGTTCACCTCTCTGAGCAGTACAGCTATACTGTGTTCACCTCTCTGAGCAGCACAGCTATACTGTGTTCACCTCTCTGAGCAGCACGGCTATACTGTGTTCACCTCTCTGAGCAGCACAGCTATACTGTGTTCACCTCTCTGAGCAGTACAGCTATACTGTGTTCACCTCTCTGAGCAGCACGGCTATACTGTGTTCACCTCTCTGAGCAGTACAGCTATACTGTGTTCACCTCTCTGAGCAGTACAGCTATACTGTGTTCACCTCTCTGAGCAGTGCAGCTATACTGTGTTCACCTCTCTGAGCAGTACAGCTATACTGTGTTCACCTCTCTGAGCAGCACGGTTATACTGTGTTCACCTCTCTGAGCAGTACAGCTATACTGTGTTCACCTCTCTGAGCAGTACAGCTATACTGTGTTCACCTCTCTGAGCAGCACAGCTATACTGTGTTCACATCTCTGAGCAGCACAGCTATACTGTGTTCACCTCTCTGAGCAGTACAGCTATACTGTGTTCACCTCTCTGAGCAGCACGGCTATACTGTGTTCACCTCTCTGAGCAGCACAGCTATACTGTGTTCACCTCTCTGAGCAGCACGGCTATACTGTGTTCACCTCTCTGAGCAGTACAGCTATACTGTGTTCACCTCTCTGAGCAGCACAGCTATACTGTGTTCACCTCTCTGAGCAGCACGGCTATACTGTGTTCACCTCTCTGAGCAGCACAGCTATACTGTGTTCACCTCTCTGAGCAGCACGGCTATACTGTGTTCACCTCTCTGAGCAGTACAGCTATACTGTGTTCACATCTCTGAGCAGCACAGCTATACTGTGTTCACCTCTCTGAGCAGTACAGCTATACTGTGTTCACCTCTCTGAGCAGCACGGCTATACTGTGTTCACCTCTCTGAGCAGTACGGCTATACTGTGTTCACCTCTCTGAGCAGCACAGCTATACTGTGTTCACCTCTCTGAGCAGTACAGCTATACTGTGTTCACCTCTCTGAGCAGCACAGCTATACTGTGTTCACCTCTCTGAGCAGAACGGCTATTCTGTGTTCATCTCTCTGAACAGCACAGCTATTCTGTGTTCACCTCTCTGAGCAGTACAGCTATACTGCGTTCACCTCTCTGAGCAGTACAGCTATACTGTGTTCACCTCTCTGAGCAGCACGGCTATACTGTGTTCACCTCTCTGAGCAGCACGGCTATACTGTGTTCACCTCTCTGAGCAGCACAGCTATACTATGTTCACCTCTCTGAGCAGCACAGCTATACTGTGTTCACCTCTCTGAGCAGCACGGCTATACTGTGTTCACCTCTCTGAGCAGTACAGCTATACTGTGTTCACCTCTCTGAGCAGTACAGCTATACTGTGTTCACCTCTCTGAGCAGTACAGCTATACTGTGTTCACCTCTCTGAGCAGTACAGCTATACTGTGTTCACCTCTCTGAGCAGCACGGCTATACTGTGTTCACCTCTCTGAGCAGTACAGCTATACTGTGTTCACCTCTCTGAGCAGTACAGCTATACTGTGTTCACCTCTCTGAGCAGCACAGCTATACTGTGTTCACCTCTATGAGCAGCACAGCTATACTGTGTTCACATCTCTGAGCAGCACAGCTATACTGTGTTCACCTCTCTGAGCAGTACAGCTATACTGTGTTCACCTCTCTGAGCAGCACGGCTATACTGTGTTCACCTCTCTGAGCAGCACAGCTATACTGTGTTCACCTCTCTGAGCAGCACGGCTATACTGTGTTCACCTCTCTGAGCAGTACAGCTATACTGTGTTCACCTCTCTGAGCAGCACAGCTATACTGTGTTCACCTCTCTGAGCAGCACGGCTATACTGTGTTCACCTCTCTGAGCAGCACAGCTATACTGTGTTCACCTCTCTGAGCAGCACGGCTATATTGTGTTCACCTCTCTGAGCAGTACAGCTATACTGTGTTCACCTCTCTGAGCAGCACGGCTATACTGTGTTCACCTCTCTGAGCAGCACAGCTATACTGTGTTCACCTCTCTGAGCAGCACGGCTATACTGTGTTCACCTCTCTGAGCAGCACAGCTATACTGTGTTCACCTCTCTGAGCAGTACAGCTATACTGTGTTCACTTCTCTGAGCAGCACAGCTATACTGTGTTCACCTCTCTGAGCAGCACAGCTATACTGTGTTCACCTCTCTGAGCAGCACAGCTATACTGTGTTCACCTCTCTGAGCAGCAAGGCTATACTGTGTTCACCTCTCTGAGCAGTACAGCTATACTGTGTTCACCTCTCTGAGCAGCACAGTTATACTGTGTTCACCTCTCTGAGCAGCACAGCTATACTGTGTTCACCTCTCTGAGCAGCACAGCTATACTGTGTTCACCTCTCTGAGCAGTACAGCTATACTGTGTTCACCTCTCTGAGCAGCACAGCTATACTGTGTTCACATCTCTGAGCAGTACAGCTATACTGTGTTCACCTCTCTGAGCAGCGCAGCTATACTATAAATCAAGAGGCTTGCATATAATGAACATATTGACACGGGTGCAGAGTTGAGTCTGTACGGAACCTAGTAGTTTCAGATCCTTGTTTAACTTGCCGTACAGCAAGGTCATCCACTACTTTAGCCCGGCGAGGCACATAACTCCCTCTACAACTCCATGACAAATATGTTTGACTGTCTTTTGTAACCGTCTCGCTCAATATATAAGTAATACGGATATCACTTGGGTGTACTTATGTTCTTTAAATCGATCATTTTGTTAAACGATTTCATAAATAAAGTTAGGGAAGTTGGTTAAGAATATATTTAGAAAAGCACGTACAAAGATAGTTAACCTAGCCAGCCAGTTCTGCGGTAAATACAACGAGTTTCCTCTGTTGCTTATAAAGACATGACACATCACTTTTCATAGTAATTATTAATAATGTTTGGTTAACAAGTTGTTACTTGCCACAGTACTTGTCACAGTAATTACTTCAGCGTCTACAAGTGGTAAATGTATGCGTGCAATCAGTATGTTTTACTTTTGTTTTACTTAGTTCTTTAGATTGCACCAGTAAATTTTGAGGCTTTCTGTTCATTTATAGATTGACTTTCAAGCTGTACATAAACCCATAACGGCTAGCTTCCAATGGACAAAAACATGTGACATATAGAATAGTAAGTATTGTGTTATGAAACGTCAAACAAAGAAGCTATCTTCTATAATTGTGAACTATAAATAAAACTATCGTGTGGATATATTATGCTTATCTTGGTGGGGGGTAGGGGGTTGTGGGGGCCGGGGGCCGGGGGGGGGGGGGGGGGGGGGGGGGGCCACCGCGAAAACAAACATTTTAAGTTAAAGTTTTCAAATCCAGTTCCACTCGCTTATAACGTTAATGTTGACATGCTGTACTATTTGAGCATATAAATGATACTGATTACTGATCAGTGATCATATTTTTCTCAGATCATTCGCCATTCTTAATTAATTCGTAAGGCCACGCTGTTTTTTACTGTTTACGTCGCCGCCGACAAAGTAAACTCAGCCCATTAATTTTTAATTATCAACATGGATATCACCGATGATTCCCTGTCCACCAATATTGTGCTCCACCCGTGACCCGGGTGGAGCACAATGTTTTATCAATTTAACACTTTATATTGATGTACTTATATGACTTCTGCAGTTAAGGTAACTGCATGAAATAAGTCTAATTATATTGTCCGCGATGACTCTGGTTAGTCCGACGAAAGGCTTCAGCATTATTTTAGGCAGGGTGAGTTACCATAGTTACCATAATTACCATAGTAGAAGGTTGAGGGACTTTTACTGTTTATACTGTACTACATCTACTGTATTACATCTACTGTATTACATCTACTGTACTACATCTACTGTATTACATCTACTGTACTACATCTACTGTACTACATCTACTGTACTACATCTACTGTACTACGTCTACTGTACTACATCTACTGTACTACATCTACTGTACTACATCTACTGTACTACATCTACTGTACTACATCTACTGTACTACATCTACTGTACTACATCTACTGTACTACATCTACTGTACTACATCTACTGTACTACATCTACTGTACTACATCTACTGTACTACATCTACTGTACTACATCTACTGTACTACATCTACTGTACTACATCTACTGTACTACATCTACTGTACTACATCTACTGTACTACATCTACTGTACTATATCTACTGTACTACATCTACTGTACTACATCTACTGTACTACATAAACTGTACTACATCTACTGTACTACGTCTACTGTACTGCATCTACTGTACTACATAAACTGTACTACATCTACTGTACTACATCTACTGTATTACATCTACTGTACTACATCTACTGTACTACATCTACTGTACTACATCTACTGTACTACATCTACTGTACTACATCTACTGTACTACGTCTACTGTAATACATCTACTGTACTACATCTACTTTAATACGTCTACTGTACTACATCTACTGTACTACATCTACTGTACTACATCTACTGTACTACATCTACTGTACTACATCTACTGTACTACATCTACTGTATTACATCTACTGTACTACATCTACTGTACTACATCTACTGTACTACATCTACTGTACTACATCTACTGTAATACATCTACTGTACTACATCTACTGTGCTACATTTACTGTACTACATCTACTAACTGTAACTATGGTTTTGATTTTTTTCAGTATGTTATGATGTAAGAGAAAGATTAAACTTGGACGTTGTTTTTAGCTATCCCTTTTTTATAACTTTTATCTAACATAATTATAATTTAAAATAATAATAGACAGAACCAAACAGTTAACCCAATCGATTTCAAATAAGTAAGTATTGCAATTTTATTTAATTGATCAAGCCATTGAGTTCAGAAATTAAGTTGAATTTCAGTTACAAAGCAGAGAGCTGCCTATTTTATTAAGCAAGTAGGTACAAGTAATATTTTAAACAGGTTTAAATAGGTTGTGCGGTGTTTAGTTTAACATTTCAACATTAGGCACGATATGGTGGAGGGGGGGGGGGGGCTCTATTAGGCATGATATGGTGGAGGGGGGGCTCTATTATGCATTATATGGATTGTGATATTTTAAATTTCCGATGTCAGCGAGTGGAACTGGATGTAAATGTGCAATTTTAGGTTTGCGGTGAAAGCTGATCCACTACTCACTCAGTAAGAGTAAACTAGTAACAGTAACCACATGCTAATTGATACGTTTAGACGCGGCTAACAACAGTGCACCACCTAGGTGGTGAAGCTTTACTTATAAAACAACACCTTTCTGCAGAATAGCGGGTTATATTATTATTATAATATTATGAGGTTATTATAGGTGTCAACAGAAGAAGGCAGGTGCCACCCAAGCTGGCACTAGTGGTACTGTAGCTCTAGTCCGTCTATCTTTCACTTAACTCGATTAGCGCTCTCTAGATTAAGTCATACGATAGGGCTGGCTCTGTTGTAACATTGTCAACATTACTGTTACTTGTTTAGTGTTTACTGTTGCTAGTTTTGTTATCTTGAGTTTGAGGAGTTATCTTGTGGTGGAACTGTTGATATATCATGTCCCCCTTACCATAGTTACCATAGTAACCATAATTACCATAGTAACCATAATTACCATAGTTACCATAGTTACCATAGTTACCATAGTTACCATAGTTACCATAGTTACCATAGTTACCATAGTTACCATAGTTACCATAGTTACCATAGTAACCATAGTTACCATAGTAACCATAGTTACCATAGTTACCATAGTTACCATAGTTACCATAGTTACCATAGTTACCATAGTTACCATAGTTACCATAGTTACCATAGTTACCATAGTTACCATAGTTACCATAGTTACCATAGTTACCATAGTTACCATAGTTACCATAGTTACCATAGTTACCATAGTTACCATAGTTACCATAGTTACCATAGTTACCATAGTTACCATAGTTACCATAGTTACCATAGTTACCATAGTTACCATAGTTACCATAGTTACCATAGTTAACATAGTTACCATAGTTACCATAGTTACCATAGTTACCATTCCAATAGTTCTACAGCAGCTCACTTGTTTATCAAGGCGTTGTCACCATCTTCAGGGCAATCCCTTTGTTTATAATTGTTCCCCAATATCCCTCATTAAAAGGACAAGCTCGTGTACTAGTCCTAACTAATTAATATAAACACGGCATGAACAAGTTCCACTTCATTTACTATATCCAGTGTTACCGTTGAGCTACTGGTGGTCAAAGTAATATCACTATTTGCCACACCTTTGTAGTCTGTTTAATCACAATGCTGGCAAGCATTACCGTCGCCCTTATATTCACAATACTATTTACCCCCTATACTATTATATCCCCTTTATTGATTTCCAGGCATTAAGACTCATCGAAAGTAGATCAGCAGGTACATTTAAGTTCAAAACATTCTAATTCAATGTTAAAGATGACAGGAATAAGAAATAGTTATATATGGAGGTTTTTAAGAAATTTGCGCAAAATACGCGCCAGCATGTTATACGAAATTAGGTAAAAAACCCAAAATCGCCATATTCAGGTGCCTTAAAAACCATGTTAAAATTGAGTTAGAGATCTGAAACTTTGCAGGGCGTCTAGACCTTGTCCAAATCGACTGTAAAAAAAATTTCATGTTTCAGGAGTATCGTGAAGTGGGTTTTCTGGAACCCCTGTTTTACAACAGATTGTCGTGAAGATATATATATATTATATAATATAGACGCTTTTTGCAGTCAATTGTAGCCTACATTTAAGTGTCCGTAGATTCGAAAGTATAAACGATACAGTCATCTCGAACCACAGGTTTTAAAGATAATCGTTTAAACTTCAGTTTACATTGTATTGAAAAATAATTTAACGTCATCATCATCACTTGATGACGTCATCAAATTAAGTGTTTTAAAAACTTGATTTTTGACAAAGTAACAACTTTTCAAATCGATTTTACGCTATTAAGGAGTAATTTTATTCAAAATCTGAGGACATTTTCATCTTAGATAATTGTTCAAGCATTCCGAAAATCTACCGGAATAGTTTCCTACCTTGCTCCTTCATAAAGATATTTGCTATTGAAGTTAGTGCTTTTTTGAAGAATAATTTTATAAAAACACAAAAGTTGTGAATTAGTATTCTCTGGTGTTGGGTCATCCCTTGGGTTGTGGAGCTCAATTTTGCTTCTTAAAGGTGTAAATTGTGTTATAGGCTAGTTTTAAAGTTAAAAATCAAAAAGTTGCACACGTGGGGACACGCCCAAATTTATTTAAAATAGCTAAAATTACTAAAAATTTTGATTTTCACGATTTTTATCAACTTTGGAGTCCCGTTGTGATCCAAGTTCTTTTTGAAATCTTCTGAAACTTTGCATGCTTATCAAACTATATATTAAATACCACTATGCAAAAATTTACGGTGATTCAATATTGTATGCGCACGCAACGTCCGCTCAAAGTTTGCACGTGCGAAAGGTGAGAATTTTGCTCATTCGTGATTTCGAATATATTCTGCTTTCCACGAAATTTAAATGGCATTATATATGAATTTAATGCCAACTTGAATGAGTAAAAAGTGCCATATTCAGTCGGTTATCGACAGATATACCTAACTAAACACAAGGAAACGTTTTCAAAGGCAGAATTTCGAAATCGTCGGAATTACCTCCTTGTTAATGAAGTTTCGATTGTGTAAATTATCCTGACATTATAATCAAAAAGAAATGATATTTGACCAAAACCCATAATCATGGGTAGAGTGTACCGCTGCCAGTGTCTCTCTTTTCCAAACAAAAGGAAATGATATTAATTTGAGGAACCGTCCGCTAATGCAAATTGATACCGAGAATGAAATCGGTCGCTCGCTTTTCCCATTTAATAAGCTTTATTACAATTCGTAAGCCGTGAATGAATGGGAAAAGCGAGCGACCGATTTCATTCTCGGTATCAATTTGCATTAGCGGACGGTTCCTCAAATTAATATCATTTCCTTTTGTTTGGAAAAGAGAGACACTGGCAGCGGTACACTCTACCCATGATTATGGGTTTTGGTCAATATTATCATGTATTTAACAAACATAAAGTTGAGCGCATATGCGATATTCAATTTGAGTTTTGTTACTCATTACATCTAGTAAAGTAAAATACTATTTTTGACATCATTTGATCATAATTCATTAAGTTATACATTTCTACAAAGCTAAAGTATGACGATGAAACCAAAGATGATCGTTATCATTGGTTATGTTTCTTTTTATTTTCAATATTATTGATTCCTTCAATTTTGAATTTTATAAAAATAACTTCTCCTGACACTTAAAAATAATTATCATTGCTTAACGAATTAAAAATACGCCTTTTCTTAAACTCGTCCAGATTAATCTTAAAACGCTAAACGCGAACGATCTAGAGGTGGTCTAATTCAAACAAATGGCTCGAGCTGGCGCGCGGGGAAACGTTATTTTTACAAATAAGCGACCATTTTGCAAAAAACCGGAAGTCTCTAGCTCTTTTACTTTCGAAGTTTGGGCCCCGCCAGTAAGGTTTCCTGGGAACTATCCAACGTTGCAAATGCAATGTAACTATATCAATTATTTGTTATATAGTAGTGTTGAAATTATTAAGTATGTTCCTATCCGGATATTACATAACTAAATTCCTTACAATCCAATTGTAAGTTTGTGACCTACAAAAACGCGAGTCCGCAACTCATCGACCTTCTTATAATATTATTAATATTATTAACAATAATATGTGTCTTGTATAATATTCCAAAGAAACATTGTATCAACCGTTAACAATCCAACATGAACAAATCATAAGATGTAATATTTTCCTTAGAAATGCACCTATTAACTTATTTTGTGATAGATGCTACTCATACTGCAAGGTCAAAGACATACCTTTTTGATATTTATAATGTTCGCCGGAAATATTCCATATAGTTATATTATTATTACAGACCTAATAATAATATTAAATATAGCTATAGAAAGCTCTTCGTACATTACAACACATAATTTACCTTGGCTTGATTTCGTGCCCGCGCTCGCCCTCACTTTCGGTTTGAGCATTTAATTATCACATTTAATTATCGCGCGCACCACTCAACGGTCAAGGTATTACTTATACTATTATGGCATTGATATTATAGATTAAAATCATGCCCACTAAAATGTAAACTTTTGCAATGTAACAAAACCTGGGAGTGATCTATTCTAACTCAAAGGAAGTAAAGAACCCGGTTCTATTATAATATTATCTGTATATATAGTATTATCTGCATATTATAGTATTATCTGTATATACTGTATAGTATTATCTGTATGTATTAATGCTTTTCATACAAAGTTACAACAATTGTCTTCATGTTATGTATCCTAGTTTTGGACAGGATATTACCCGCTTAAGATATTTCCATCGCGTTACATAATATTCAATAAATGTAATAGATTTGTAGTGTTGTAATTAGTTTAAAATATAGTATTATCTGTATATCTTACTATATATAAAGCGAGACGATATATATATATTTATTTATCTGTGCCATTTTACTGACACCACGGCATCAACTTTAACACGACTTTCCGCAAAAACCGTAAAAGATATACAACTGAAACTTTTTTGACTGGGTCAAATGCTTTAATGGCCTTCAAATCAGCATCAAAAAATAAAAAATTGGCCAAGAAATAGGAGTTTTAGAGCCCAAAATTTTGACCCCCAAGTGGTGTCAAAAACGCGAATTAAATAGGTAATAATTATTTTAGTCTCTTGAGTCTTGACACCACTTTAGGGTTAGACGGGTTCCTGCTAGTATATTATAATTTATATACATAATATTATATATCATAGTATTATCTATTCGACCAAAACCCATAATCATGGGTAGAGTGGACCGCTGTCAGTGTCTCTTTTTCCCAAACAAAAGGAAATGAAATTAATTTTAACTATTTTTTATTCCTGTCATCTTTGACATTGAATTAAAATGTTTTGAACTTAAAATATCCCTGCTGAACTACTTTCGGTGAGTCTTAATGCCTGGAAAACAGTAAAGGGGGTATAATAGTATAGGGGTAAATAGTATAGTGAGTATAATGGCGACGATCGTGCTTGCCAGCACTGTGATAGGCATTATATTCAGTCCACACTAAATTAGCCCCCAGCCCCCCGCCCCCCAACACACTCACCAGATATTAAGGTCCAGTAAGAGACATTAGCTGAAATGAGCACCTGTAAGCGGGATCTAAAATATTTTCTAGACCGAACTAATCAAGAAAATGGATGTGCTGCCAGTCGGTGGTGAGCTCAATGGGCTGATGACCTTATTTTTGCTGAGCCCCCCTGCCCCCCATAAATTCTAATCGAATTGAACTACATGCCGGTGGTGCAGGTGAGGGTATTATAATTACCCGAGGTAGCTGGGATATCGGCTACTTTGTATTACATTAGCAGTAGCACTAGCTACCTCCTTTTATCAAACCACCAGTGGTTGCTCGTCCAATAGCAATAACAGATCTCTCTCTAATCAGGCTAAATTATAATCAGTATTTATCTTAATCACTTGTCCAATTAACCAGATTTTAATAGCTTCTGTTGTCTTTTGTGCTTGTTCCTATCATTGGATTGAGAATTACAGTACTTCGTTTCATTCAGTCAGTATCCCGATGTGATGAAACATGGTTTAAAGACTAACTGTATCTGTTGATTACTTTGAGATCAGAGAAAAAAATGGTTGCAGCATTTGTTAGCAGTTTACAATTTAAAATCTTATTTTAATTCTTAAATACTCATTCTATTTCAGAATGTTTCCAAATGTCACAGATTCAATATCGTTCACAACGGAGATAACGTACAGTCAGAAGATTGACAGAATCTGGGGATCAATTGGTAAATTCACGGACTCAAGCTTCTGTACTCCAGCTAAAATATACAAAGAAACAACATATAAACTTTGTTACTCATTAATAACTCTAATTCAAACTCTAACTCTAACAGTCTGACTTTGGCTTTTACTCCAACTCTGACTCTAATTTATTTTGTCATTTTAACTCTAACTCTAACTCTAACTCTAACTCTAACTCTAACTCTAACTCTAACTCTAACTCTAACTCTAACTCTAACTCTAACTCTAACTCTAACTCTAACTCTAATTCTAACTCTAACTCTAACTCTAACTCTAACTCTAACTCTAACTCTAACTCTAACTCTAACTCTAACTCTAACTCTAACTCTAACTCTAACTCTAACTCTAACTCTAACTCTAACTCTAACTCTAACTCTAACTCTAACTCTAACTCTAACTCTAACTCTAACTCTAACTCTAACTCTAACTCTAACTCTAACTCTAACTCTAACTCTAACTCTAACTCTAACTCTAACTCTAACTCTAACTCTAACTCTAACTCTAACTCTAACTCTAACTCTAACTCTAACTCTAACTCTAACTCCAACTCCAACTCTAACTCTAACTCTAACTCTAACTCCAACTCTAACTCTAACTCTAACTCTAACTCTAACTCTAACTCCAACTCTAACTCTAACTCTAACTCTAACTCTAACTCTAACTCTAACTCTAACTCTAACTCTAACTCTAACTCTAACTCTAACTCTAACTCCAACTCCAACTCTAACTCTAACTCTAACTCTAACTCTAGCTCTAACTCTAACTCTAACTCTAACTCTAACTCTAACTCTAACTCCAACTCTAACTCCAACTCTAACTCTAACTCTAACTCTAACTCTAACTCTAACTCTAACTCTAACTCTAACTCTAACTTTAACTCTAACTCTAACTCTAACTCTAACTCTAACTCTAACTCTAATTCTAACTCTAACTCTAACTCTAACTCTCCCTCAGGACTGTTATGCGGAGCGTTCACCATTATTGGCAACATGTTCGTATTCACGATTCTCATCAGGCTACCCAAACGTAGTCTCGCTGACTTTGCTTTCATCAACTTGTCAATTATAGGTGAGAACATGTCCTTTAGTTGAATTAGCTGCATTAACATCTTCTATAAGCTGCATTAACATCTTCTATTAGCTGCTCTAAAATCTTCTATTAGCTGCACTAACATCTTCTATTGCTGCACTAACATCTTCTATTGCTGCACTAACATCTTCTATTAGCTGCACTAACTTCTTCTATTGATGCACTAACAATAGCTGCATTAACATATTCTATTAGCTGCACTAACATCTTCTATTGATGCACTAACATATTCTATTAGCTGCACTAACATATTCTATTAGCTGCACTAACATCTTCTATTAGCTGCACTAACATATTCTATTAGCTGCACTACCATCTTCTATTAGCTGCACTAACATCTTCTATTAGCTGCACTAACATCTTCTATTGGCTACACTAACATCTTCTATTACTGCACTAACATCCTATATTCGCTGCACTATGACTAACATTTTATATTAGCTGCACAAAAATCTTCTATTAGCTGCACTTACATCTTCTATTGCTGCACTAACATCTTCTATTACTGCACTAAAATGCTAATAACTACGACATTTACCACTTACCTTGGTTAACTGATAACAGTAAAAGTGTCACTATTTCAGACACTATTAGCGGTTTTACAGCTATAGCAGGTTCCTGGTTCCTATTGGATGATAGAACCTGGCTTGCTAGCAGTGGAGTTTTACACACCGTAACTTGCTACATGGCAGGTACTTCAATTCAACTTATTTCCTGTCTCCATTGCTATACTTGTAATGTGAGGACGGAGGGGGGAGGCAGGGGGGGGGGGGGGGGGGAGGGGGAGATAATGATAGCATTACTAACACTATATTTAGAAAAAGGACCAAGGAGTGTCTAAATTTAATTTCGCGATCCCGGCTATTAACGTATTAGATTAACAAAGTAATATGAGTTAGACAATAATGTTGTCATTGGGAATGATCGGAAATAATTAAATCGGTGGTTCAGAACATTTCCCGTTCTCCCTTTTACTGGCAAATAATTTGTGGGGGTGTTAGTACACACTACACATGACTGTGCTAATGGTTTATAAGGCTTCACTCATCAAACCAGAGGGTAAGTAGCCTTAAATAAGTTTAAATAATAATCACAAAGAACAAACAAATGAATCTAAAGGGGAATTAGAGTTAAATTACAAAAGTGATGACATAGCCTAACTGTCAACAATTTATTGTTTAAAATGGCCGGTTTAACCTAGTTTTAAAAAGTATACGTTAAGTATTACTGTTAATTTCATACGATTATTAATATACTTGGCAAGACCTCTAACTTTGGTAAGGTTTACTGAAGGTGACATTTCCAGTAAAACATGTTAATAACTAACTGCCCTGCTAAAGTTACGCCCACTCCCAGGTATGACCTGGAACGCAGCGTCCCTAACTACACCCCTCTTGGTATCAGTAGTTAGCATTGGCCGGCTATCAGCTGTTTATCTGCCTCTAAAATACGACAAGATCTTCACCCGCCCTGTAGTTTACTCCATGCTAATCTACTGCTGGTTACACGGAGCTGTCGCTTCTTCTCTCAGCTTGTTGGGGGACACTGGGAACGGTAAATATGCCCTGTTTTAGCGATTATCCCACATATTGAGGGAGTTTTACTTACCACCCCCACAATAGTATCTGCTCTTACACATGGTAAACAGAGTGGGGACTGGGGGGGGGGGGGGGGGTTTAACAGGCTTCTCTTAATCCATTACTGCGTTCAGTAGTATCATAGACCACCATAATTACACACCATTCACGTCCGTACAATCACAATCTAACGGACAATCGCTTAACAAGAGGACTGAGAATGTTGTGGCTGTCACCATGTAAAACCCCCGTTCCATGGCCGGATATTATGCCAAATTATTAGACGGAGATCGTCTACTGATATTTCTCCGGATATTTCTCCGGTTTGCAGTTCCACGACCGGAGACCATCCACGGTAATTTTGTTGATTCTGTATGATTCTGTATGAATTAATCTCCGAGAAATTCCCGGAGAGCTTCATCTCCGTCTAATACAGTAGACGGAGCCGGAGAATCATCTTCGGAGATGATCTACGGGAAATGGACCTCCGTCTAATAATTTGGCATAATATCCGGCCATGGAACTGGGGTGTAAAGACAAGGCATTATAATAATTAATGTGGCTATAATAGTGGTTGTAATGAAAACTAACAGTCTTCCTCTCGGAAGTTATAGCTGAAACTTATTACTTTGGTAGATCCTATTGCTGAATGATGATGAATAGTTAATTCTCATGGTTATTAGTAATAACAGTAATACAAAAACACGTATGTTTCAGGTAAATATGCGCTATACAGAGGTTGGGGGTTCTGCGACCAAAGCATCAAGAGTGCGTACGAGAGCAAGAAAACATTTACAGGTAATATAGTGGTAACCATGGTAACAAGGGGGTCACCACATGGTAACAAGGGAGTAACCATGGTAATATGTAGTAAAATTTACAGGTTACTGTTGTTAAAGTATGTCTATTGATGAATTAACATGTTTTATCTATCAGCTCTGTACATGACAAAGTCTGATATGACTTTATGTTTCAGCTCTGTACATGACACAGTCTGATATGACTTTATGTTTCAGCTCTGTACATGACCTTCTTTACGCTTCCCATGATGCTGACATGTGCTTGCATCGTGTTTTGTAATCTACTGGTTATGACAAGGATAATAATGATGAAGATAAAACCCGACCCGAACGTCATGCTATCTGAACAAACCAGCACTACCAAGGTAGGTCCTTTCCTGCGCGCTTTTAATTTGTCCAGATATTAATTAATGAGGATTATATAAAACTGTTGAATATTTAACTACTATTTGTGAATGTCCCCTTAACTACTCTCAAACATTAATCAGCACCTGATCAGCGGTGACTTTCTCAAAGTACTAAAAACATAACATTAACTAAATACCCTTCAGGTAATGCTGACGAAGATAGGGAATATGGGACACCAACTATCTCGAGTAGCCACAGTACAGAATTTTGGAAATTCTATTAGAAAGGGCTACAACTACAAGGCCTCGACAAAAGATGCTCAGCAAGAGTTGTCCATGAGCACAGCGACTACTGGTGCAGAGAGTAGCGGCTACAAACACTTCGAGATAGTATCACTTGACAATAACAGTGAAACTCACTTCAACAAGACAACAGGCTCTTCAGTTAAATCTTCACTGAAGAGAAGGCAAAGCAAACTGAACAAATTAAAGAGTTTCCAGAAGCAGAAGAGAGCCAAGAGGGAAAACAGGGCTATTTTCATGACTTTTCTAGTGTCAGTCAGTTACCTCATCTGCTATATGGAGATTATAAACTTTTACACCCTTGCTTCATTCAATGACTCCCCGAGGACGCTCTTTGAGAAAGTACTGGGTATAACGGGGAACCCTCTGGTGGAGACGTATGTCTATTTGTGGTATTATTTCTCTCTGTTTGCTGCAGCTGCTACTAATGTCCTGCTCCACCTGCTCTTTAATCACGTGGTGAGGAATGGACTCACAGCTAAGGGTAGAAAGTCTAGAGAGGAGATGAACAATAGGAGTAGTGGTAGGTCCTGTATGACAAATAACTGAGTGGTGGTTTAACAGGCACATTATGATATTAGGTGGTTTTACAGGCACATTCTGATATTAGGTGGTTTTACAGGCACATTCTGATATTAGGTGGTTTTACAGGCACATTATGATATTGGAGGGTTTTACAGGCACTTTCTGATATTAGGTGGTTTACGAACTCTTCTAAATATTTAACATTATATCACCTCTCTCTCTCCGATGTAAATTCTCAATACCTCAATATACTTTTATTTTTTTTTATCTATGGATATTTTTACAATTAACTTAAAGTTGTTTGAAAAAGTACCTTATCAGTTAAAATATGGTCGGCTAAAACGTGGGCGCAAACGCAATACGGCTAATCATACTTTCCACCGATCAACAATTTCATATACGCCATATTTAGCTGACCAGATATTACAGCACATATTATACATGTTATACATGATATATATATTATATGTATTAGTCAGTACTATTTTATTAAAATTACCATGTGGGACAACGTAACAATATGCAATTCTAAAAATAACTCTATTCTTTGTAAAATCACCAGTTTATGACACCATGTTTTTTTGGTGTTCGTTTTGTTGGCTTGCAATCAGATTGCACTAAAATTGCAGGTTATTCGTCAAAAATCGTAGTAAAAAGGTTTGAATTTTGACAAGGGACATGCATCGTGTGGCAACAAGCCGAACAAATAATAGCCAGTCAGTGACTAAAATACAGAGTTGAAAAATACGTATTTTACGAATTTTATAAAATATCAAAAATACGTTAAATACGGCGTATTTTATTTTCGTTGAATAAAATACGTAATAAGTGTTATTGTACCATTGATAGCTCCAATAAAGTAATTAGTACTATTGCTTTATATAAATTTACGATTTTATCAAAACTCGCATAGCTCTGTCGTTTTTCACCTCGCATATGACTTCAGAGTACTGGGCACGTGCTATACCAAAGCATTAAAGCGTTGAAGTTAAATAGAAATGTGTCTGAAAAAAATGCAAACGAATGACATAACTTTAGTCTTTGAATGAAATTTCAAGAAAAACGTATTTTAGCGTATTTTTGACGTATTTTATTTCTAAGCAAAAATACGCAAAATACGGCGTATTTAAAAAATTATCTCACGTATTTTTCAACTCTGCTAAAATATAGATTGAGTCGCTATTTTAGCCTACCAAATCGTAATCGCTTAGGTATTTCACACAGGGACAGTTTCAAAATTGCAGTTTTCATTATTTGTCTGACTTTGAACTTACTCCCGTATAATATTGTACATCATTGATGAGCAGGATTAAACTGCGAGTTGTGGTAGGTATATTGTTGCGGTTCCTTGTAATTTTATGTAAGAGGCTAGTTTATACGTTCAATCTATTCAAGATGGAGCAGTGAAGGTGTTCCATAGTTTGGCGCTGGGTAATTTAATATCATCAAGATGCTGCTGGATACTGGCTGCCTGCTGATTGCTGGGTACTCCTAACATCTACCTACAAACATACTACCTTCTACATCTACCTAACACATACTTTCTTTTTTTTTTGTTGGGGACTGGCCCGTGGTACCAGCCAATGTTTACTCAAAAAATATATATAATATCAATGGTAATAAGAAAATCATCCCCGTGGGGCACATGCATAAATATAAAATGTTAAGGAAATCTCAAACTATTCAATTTAGACTCTACCGGTAAAGTATGCAATGAAGGTTTATAACTTAAAGTTTAATTTTCTAATGGTTAATAGGTAAAGATTAAAAACAGTAAAACAAGACTGAGCACTTCAAAATTTGTAGAATTTGTAACTTGATTTGAAATACGCGGCGATAAAAAAGAATGTCCAATGTTGGCAGTGTAAATGATGAGATATGCGACGTTTATTGAGTGATGCATAAGTGTGTGCATATAATCTAAGATGTAGAGACAAGGTTATTATCGGCATTTTGGTTTATGTTACGCTTTGATTTTCTTAGTCCTGTTATACAAAATAACATGAAATTAGGCCATTCGTCTTCGATGTTTTCATTTTGCTGATCGATGAGCATAGTTTTTATACAAGTTTTGTAAATGTTCAGGTTAAATAGACTAGGCGGGGAAGTTGCTGCAACATTATATCGGTTTATTGCTAATAATGGACCTTTAAAAAATACTGAGTTGTTGTAGGGGTGTTGACCATACTTTTCTGACCATTGTTTACTGGGCCGCGCTCAGCCTGTCATTCCGCCTAATCTCTATTCTTTAATGTTGTTTACCAACATTAAAGCCTGGGGTCCTCAGGTAAACCATTGTGTAGTGAGAATAGAATCCGTGTTAGTATTAAATAATGGTGCGCTTTTGGGAATTGTTTTCTTGTGAGACAATGGTACTAGATTAGGAAAGTTTTTCAATTTATGCATTAAAATGAGTGCGTTCTTTACAATGATACTGTGTACTGTCAATATTTTATGTAAATAAAAGCCAGACTTAGTACTTGCTGGGGGGATACCGTCCTTGTACCAGTAATTGACGAAACCAGGTAATACTGCACGAAGGCCCATTTTCTGTTTTACAAAAAGTGATTCAATATGAGACTTAGCAGCAAAACCCCATACAAGGCTGCAATAATTAAGGTGTGACTGCACAAAACTTTGATAAATTTGAAGACGTGCTTCGAGAGGCAGATATTTTTTAAGTTTGTACATGACTCCTATGTATCTGGACATTTTCATTTTCATGGCAGAGATATGATAGGACCAGTTTAGTTTATCATCTATTATAACTCCTAAAAAACGGGCTTCTGTTTTTCTCTCAATTGTGACACCAGAAATTGTCACATCACGATAATTAAGATTCCTTTGTCGAGAGAAGATCATATAATTTGTTTTCTTAAGGTTGAGAGCTAAACCATTATTATCTACCCACTTAACTAAAGCATCGCTAAGAGTTATTAGTTTATCGTAAACTTCATTAAGATTTTCTCCTATCAGGAAGATGTTGGCATCATCTGCGTACATAATGAAATTGGCTATATCTGATATTTGAGGCAGGTCGTTTATGTAGATTATAAAGAGTAAAGGTCCTAATATTGACCCTTGAGGCACGCCGTATAAAATTTGGTTGGTTGAAGATTTTGACGAGCCAATTGATACAAACTGTTTCCTGTTAGTGAGATATGACTTGAACCAGTTTAAGGCTTGACCTCTTATGCCGTAATGGTCCAGCTTGCGCAAGAGTATGGAATGATCCACAAGGTCGAAAGCTTTGCTGAAGTCGATTAAAAGAAGTAAAGTTACCTGCTTTTTAGACATTGAATTAAGAATGGTGTCTTTTGCGTTGAGAAGAGCATGTTCACAAGACCTACCCGGGCGAAAACCGTATTGGTTTTCACATAGTATGCTGTATTTATCTAAAAAACTTAAAACTCGGTTATGCATTAGCTTTTCAAATACTTTAGAGAATGAAGCAAGAAGAGATATTGGTCTGTAATTTTTTATGTCAGATTTAGATCCACCTTTGTGAATTGGGACCACCTTCGCTTCTTTCAAAGCCTGTGGAAAGATCCCCTGTTCAAAAGAACTGTTGACAACGTGGGCTAGTACACTAGTAAAACTGGGACAACTGTTAGCGATTTTTAGAGGTTCAATTTTAGTGTCTAGTGTGGCTTTATTCTTAAGCAGGTTTATGACGTCCTCAATTTCAGTGGCAGTAACTGGCTTTAAGTAAATACTACTTGGAGTGGCGTTGCGAAGTGTGCTCTGGGTTCCACCAGGATCAAAAGTGGTCCTACTACTAATTTCAGACTTAATTTTTGGAGCGATGTTTGAGAAGTAATCGTTAAATTTTTCTGCTACAGCTGCCGGAGTGCTGATTGAGCCGTCTTCGTCAGTCAGTTTTATTAAGGTAGGTTTAGATTTTTTCCTATTTAGAAGACTGTTTATCATTTGCCACTGCTTCTTAGAAGTTTCTTTGTTTTGCTCAAAAAATTTTTTGAAGTGCTTGTTTTTAGCTTTATCGATGTGTTTATTACAAAACTTCTTCAGACGGTCATATTTACTGCGGTTGCTATCAGATGGTTCCTTAACAAAATCATAATATGACTCATTTTTACGTTCTATAGCTTCTTCGAGCCAGGGCAGCATCCATGGTTTCGGATTAACACGTTCATTTTGTCTTCGTGATTGTCTTTTTGTAGGATAGGCAGACTCGTAAATCTTATTATAAGCCGTATTAAAATTATTGAACTGTTCGTTGGCATCATTGGTATTGTTAAAAATTTCTGACCAACTTTCATCTATAATTAAGTCTCTGAATTTTTGATTGTTGGTGTCGTTAAATCTACGTGTTTCAGTTTGAGATACATTTTGTGAGTTAGACGCAGAGCGGTAGCTGCTGGTTGGCGTGTTATCAAGATTTATTGTAGTGACTATTGCTAAGTGATCCGACATATCTGTCGTTAAGACATTACAGCTTATTGTATCCTCAAGATTGTTTGTGTAGATGTGGTCAATAAGCGTGGCACTATGGTCCGTTAGGCGAGTTGGGCGTGATACAATTTGAATAAAACCGTAAGAGGAAGCAATATCTATAATGTTCTGACATGCTTGGTCGCTGCTGTGCTTCAGTAAATCAAGGTTGAAATCTCCATGAAGCGTCATATGTTTACGGGTGTGTCTCCCTAGGTTGTGCAGCGTATTTTTGAAAATTTCTAGAAACGCTTCAGGTCTCCTAGCGGGAGAACGGTAAACATTGCCAATTATTTTCGTTCTGTTGTATCCTTTGCACTGATGGAGCTTAATAAATTGGAATTCGCCACTAGTATTAGTTGGTTCAGGGTTTGGAGTGAAAATATCAATTTTATCATAATCGACTACACGTTTGTGTACATAAATGGCTAGCCCCCCACCTTTTCCAGATGGGCGAATTGGATCCTGGATAAATGGTTCATGAAATCCATCTAAGGTAACGTCGTTTATTCCGTTCGGTAATTTCCCTAAAGTACAATTAGTTTCGTTAAAACACAATATATCATACTTATCATAAGTCTCAATATCATCACGTAGTTGATCTATATTCTTAATAAGGGATCTTATGTTCATAGAAAATGTTTTAAGTTGAGAGCAGGTAGATTTTTTCACGTTACGTTGTTGTTTGTACTGACAACTAGTTAGGAAAGATGAAATATTGCTCCAAGTTGAATCTTGATGCTCTTCGTTGGTCATGGCGTCGCCAATAAGATTAAATCGACTATTCTGATCGTACGGATTAAATATGTCACTATTAAGATTACTGTAGTCGTCATAGATTTCATAGTAGGTTGCGTGAAATCCAGGAATGATACTTTCACAGCAACTCGTACAGCCTAAATTATCCTTAAAACATTTGACATGGACATTACTTTGGCACCATGAGCATGTGCGAATATTTTTAATAGAGTAACACCAGCCGCTGCAGCTTGAACATTTGATCTTGACTTTGTTTTCAGATGTAACAGTGGGTTCCACTTAGAGCTAAATATTATGATTGTGATACCGATAGTATATAAAACTATAGTTCAAATCAGATTCTTTCACGAGAACCGGAGGTCCTGTATGCTACAGAATCGTGATATGATTACTACCTACTACATCTACTTAACACATACTACCTACTACATCTACCTAACACATACTACCTACTACATCTACCTAACACATACTACCTACTACATCTACCTAACACATACTACCTACTACATCTACCTAACACATACTACCTACTACATCTACCTAACCTTGGTCACAGAACACATACTCCACATGCACATCTACCTACATACATACTACCTACTACATCTACCTAACCTTGGTCACAGAACACATACTCCACATGCACATCTACCTACAAACATACTACCTACTACATCTACCTAACCTTGGTCACAGAACACATACTCCACATGCACATCTACCTACAAACATACTACCTTCTACATCTACCTAACCTTGGTCACAGAACACATACTCCACATGCACATCTACCTACAAACATACGACCTACTACATCTACCTAACCTTGGTTACAGAACACATACTCCACATGCACATCTACCTACAAACATACTACCTACTACATCTACCTAACCTTGGTCACAGAACTCATACTCCTAACATCTACCTACAAACATACTACCTACTACATCTACTTAACACATACTACCTACTACATCTACTTAACACATACTACCTACTACATCTACCTAACATTGGTCACAGAACACATACTCCACATGCACATCTACCTACATACATACTACCTACTACATACTACCTTCTACATCTACCTAACCTTGGTCACAGAACACATACTCCACATGCACATCTACCTACAAACATACGACCTACTACATCTACCTAACCTTGGTTACAGAACACATACTCCACATGCACATCTACCTACAAACATACTACCTACTACATCTACCTAACCTTGGTCACAGAACTCATACTCCTAACATCTACCTACAAACATACTACCTACTACATCTATTTAACACATACTACCTACTACATCTACTTAACACATACTACCTACTACATCAACCTAACATTGGTCACAGAACACATACTCCACATGCACATTTACCTACATACATACTACCTACTACATCTACTTAACACATACTACCTACTACATCTACCTAACCTTGGTCACAGAACAGATACTCCACATGCACATCTACCTACATACATACTACCTACTACATCTACTTAACACATACTACCTACTACATCTACCTAACATTGGTCACAGAACACATACTCCACATGCACATCTACCTAACACATACTACCTACTACATCTACCTAACACATACTACCTACTACATCTACTTAACACATACTACCTACTACATCTACCTAACCTTGTTCACAGAACACATACTCCACATGCACATCTACCTACAAACATACTACCTACTACATCTACCTAACACATACTACCTACTACATCTACCTAACACATACTACTTACTACATCTACCTAACACATACTACCTACTACATCTACCTAACACATACTACCTACTACATCTACCTAACCTTGGTCACAGAACACATACTCCACATGCACATCTACTTACAAACATACTACCTACTACATCTACCTAACCTTGGTCACAGAACACAATATACTCCACATGCACATCTACCTATAAACATACTACCTACTACATCTACCTAATCTTGGTCACAGAACACATACTCCACATGCACATCTACTTACAAACATACTACCTACTACATCTACCTAACCTTGGTCACAGAACACAATATACTCCACATGCACATCTACCTACAAACATACGACCTACTACATCTACCTAATCTTGGTGAGTTGGTCACAGTACAGATAAACTGGGGTGACGTAATTTTACGGTTGTAAGGAAGCAAGGGGTCCCGGGTAGTTCATATATTACGTAGTCAATGTTTTGGAAATTTTTACCCCCCCCCCCCCCCCCCCCCCCCGGCCCTCATCCTTCACCCTCCCTTTACGTACTCAACCGTAATTGTTTGGAATCTCCCATTCGGCTGATTGCGTAATATGTGAACGACCCGTAAGAAGTACCCAAATTAATATCCCGATTAGTTGGAGTTCTATTCACAGCGACCCCTCTATATATATACATATCATAGCCCTGATCTATATTATAATCTTCGTGATATGATAATACGTCAAATCAAAGCCATCTTGTGCTGTATCCCAATATTAAACAGGATTTTTATAGAAAATAAAAATGATTGTTTTGGAGAGGTGAAGTAAACTGGTGCTTGGAAAGAACGATTTACTAACTCTAGGATAATAAATTTAGGAAGAATATTTCACATTGTTTCATATAATATGCTGAATGTAATATTTTAAACTATTGCAGACTGATAAGACAAATGAAAAGCAAAACATTTTTTTTTAAACAAGAATAGTTTAACAGTGTACAGCGTATACTATAATATAAATATATTAGGGGTAGAAAGTAATAATATTAGTTATAATATTAGTAATACTAGCTAATACCCCTTTCAAACAATTGATGTAAAGTGCGAAAATGCAAAGGCAGCCCACAGATAGCAGTAGCGTTTTTACAATTCAGCGCAAGAAATATTGTTAGTTATAGTAATAAGTTATAGTAGTAGTTGTACAGCAATACTGTAAGAAGATGACGATCAGACCTCGTTAACAAGTTATAGTAATAGGAATGTAACCATGTTATATAGATGAATTAAGAGTTACTGGGACTCTGTCAGATCCAAAAAATAGTCTCTTAACAAATCTCTTGACATTTGGGTTGAAACATAAGTGTAAGATAGCATTATTACCTGAAGCAAAAAACAGAGAAAAGTAGTACCAAAGATAAACATAGGTCACATTTTTAAAAATAACGACGTAAGATTGTTCCCAGTCCATACCGATTGAGACAGTGACATAATAGTGGATTATTTCAATATAGCAGATGAAATAGTTACAGGAGAGTAGAATAGTCATGAGTATAGCCTGGTTCTCCTTCCTTCTCTGTCTGAGAACCTTCTTATCCCGTGGAGGAGGTTTAGGACTGTCCTCAGCTGGGGAGCCGCTTATTATGGGGTTTATTGCTACTTGGTTACAATTCTTGCTTAATTTAATCGTCTCCCCACACTTAATAGATCTTATGCGAGAGAGAGCGTTTCTCATTAGGATGGAGGGTTGGTGGCAGGAGCTGGTTTGCTTCTTCTTCTTCTTCTTTTGCTTGCGAGATTGGTTCTGAAATGAGGTTCATTGATTAATATGCCTTGCTGAATATTTGAATGTTTTCATCATGATCATTATCTATCAATAAAAGACAAAGTAACCTTCGTCAGGTTACCAAGGTAACCATCGTAACCAATCCACCAAGGTAACCTTCGTAAACACCAAGGTAACCTTTGTAACCAAGGTAACCAAGCCACCAATGTAACCAATGTAACCAAGGTAACCAAGGTAACCAAGGTAACCAAGGTAACCAAGGTAACCAAGGTAACCAAGGTAACCAAGGTAACCAAGGTAACCAAGGTAACCAAGGTAACCAAGGTAACCAAGGTAACCAAGGTAACCAAGGTAACCAAGGTAACCAAGGTAACCAAGGTAACCAAGGTAACCAAGGTAACCAAGGTAACCAAGTTACCAAGGTAAACTTTGTAACCAAGGTAACCAAACCACCAAGGTAGCCTTTGTAACCAAGGTAATCAAGTTACCAAGGTAACCTTCGTAACCAAGGTAACCAAGCCACCAAGGTAACCAAGGTAACCAAACCACCAAGGTAGCCTTCGTAACCAAGGTGACCAAGCCACCAAGGTAACCTTCGTAACCAAGGTAACCAAGTTACCAAGGTAAACTTTGTAACCAAGGTAAACTTTGTAACCAAGGTAACCAAACCACCAAGGTAACCTTCGTTATCAAGGTAACCAAGCCACCAAGATAACCGTCGTTACCAAGGTGACCAAGCCACCAAGGTAACCTTTGCGTAACCAAGGTAACCAAGGTAACCAAGGTAACCAAGGTAACCAAGGTAACCAAGGTAACCAAGGTAACCAAGGTAGCCTTTGTAACCAAGGTAACCAAGGTAACCAAGGTAACCAAGGTAACCTTCGTAACCAAGGTAACCAAGCCACCAAGGTAACCTTCGTAACCAAGGTGACCAAGCCACCAAGGTAACCTTCGTAACCAAGGTAACCAAGGTAACGAAGGTAACCAAGGTAACCAAGGTAACCAAGGTAACCAAGGTAACCAAGGTAACCAAGGTAGCCTTTGTAACCAAGGTAACCAAGGTAACCAAGGTAACCAAGGCAACCAAGGTAACCAAGGTAACCAAGGTAGCCTTTGTAACCAAGGTAACCAAGCCACCAAGGTAGCCTTTGTAACCAAGGTGACCAAGCCACCAAGGTAGCCTTTGTAACCAAGGTAACCAAGCCACCAAGGTAACCTTCGTAACCAAGGTAATCAAGTTACCAAGAACTAAAAATGTTTAAAACGTCGCTCACCTTCATGACCAGGATCTTGACAGCAACCAGAATATTACAGGTGATAATAAGGAAACAAGACACTATGACTGGAACCGTAAACAGAGCTATGTAGATCACTGAAAATAGAAATTTGCTAAAACGTATTCTGCTAAATAACAGATGTTTTGTTCGATAAATTGAAGATATTATCATTTGATAGCCATCAAACACTTATATTTAATCTAATTTACGAGCACTATGTCCAATTAATTGAGTTTATCTGATGGAAAATAAATACCTTTTCTAACAGCATCGCTATTAAATGAGTCAAATATTGTCTGGTCGCAGTAGCCCCAATCTACAAACATTTGGTATGCTTTCACTGAAATATTGTTTAATTTAGCCCCAATCTATAAAAGTTTGGTATTGTCTAATTCATCAAATGGGATTCGCTGTCAAATCTGTCAAACAAATATCTTCATCAAAGCATATAGGCTCCGGCTCCCCAGTCCTCATAAATGTTTGTTGTTGGACCTTCAATGTAAGCGCAATACGACCGCCTCTATAATTACTTCAATAACTAACCGTCTCTATTTGGTCCAGCGAAGCTGATGGCAGCCCCGATGAAACCATGGCTCCAACAGTAGATAATCATTCCCTTGACAACGTTAGATTTGAAGTATTTCTCGTAAGTGAAGGGGCAGTACACAGCTAGGAAGCGTCCAATACTGGCACTTCCCAGGAGTAGAGGTGTAGTCAGGGATGCCATGTTCCACAGCATACCTGAAATAACACAACAAGTGTAGTGAGATAGAGTTCCTCAAAATTAGAATACTTCTTCTTACTGATTACTATATTAATATAGTCAGTATATGAAATGTGTATATTTACCGGTAGGATAACATATAACGTCTCCAAGGACGGACTTGTCATCTTCAAACCATTTCCTCTCGTTCACTAAGAATATTGAGCCGAAAAGACCAGCGATCCCACTCAAACAGTCTGCGAGAGAATGTCTTAGATAAGAAATAAAGGATTCAAATGAACTGATAGGGTGATGCTAATAAAAGGGCGAACAGGTGTGACTTATGATTAAAAAAAATAAACTTATACCTAGAGTAGCTAGCTGAAAGAAGATAAACTTATACCTAGAGTAGCTAGTTGTAAGAAGATAATGTCAGTAACGGACTCCTTTCTCCGTAGTGCAACAAACACATACACCAGCAGACCATTCGCGATAACAGAGAAACAACAAAATACAATTCCTGAAAAGAGTTATAAATTAGCGATAACAGAGAAACAACAAAATACAATTCCTGCAGAGAGTTATTAATGAGCGATAACAGAGAAACAACAAAATACAATTCCTGAAAAGAGTTATAAATTAGCGATAACAGAGAAACAACAAAATACAATTCCTGAAGAGAGTTATTAATGAGCGATAACAGAGAAACAACAAAATGCAATTCCTGAAGAGAGTTATAAATGAGCGATAACAGAGAAACAACAAAATACAATTCCTGAAAAGAGTTATAAATGAGCGATAACAGAGAAACAACAAAACACAATTCCTGAAAAGAGTTATAAATGAGCGATAACAGAGAAACAACAAAATACAATTTCTGAAAAGAGTTATAAATGAGCGATAACAGAGAAACAACAAAACACAATTCCTGAAGAGAGTTATAAATGAGCGATAACAGAGAAACAACAAAATACAATTCCTGAAGAGAGTTATAAATGAGCGATAACAGAGAAACAACAAAACACAATTCCTGAAGAGAGTTATTAATAAGCGATAACAGAGAAACAACAAAATACAATTCCTGAAAAGAGTTATAAATTAGCGATTAAAAATATTAACATGAAATAAAATGTATTATCTGTGACTATACTCTTCCAGTAGTACTAAATTAACTAAATATTAAAATATGCCTCACCGACGGATCCCCAAACGCAGTCCACTTCCTTGCTGTAGCCTGTAGTCTCATTCATGCTGCTGCCGTGTAAGTAAACGTCTTATTAAAAATACTATAAAATAATAAACTTCAAGAAATACAGCTCTCTATATTATCGGTAAGATAAGGGAACTAAGCAGCTGTACATTGCTCAGTTACTAATTACAGTAATTTACTGCTGCTGCTCCTGCTGCTGCTGCAAGTGTCATGACTCATGTAATGTGAAGTACTAGCTGTTGAAAAATTGTCCTTAAATCAGTAATTAATTTTCTGGATCTGTACCTCCAATAGTTTCTTATATTTCATGTAAATGATGCCATCGCCTATCCTTCTACCACCCACACTAAAACCTTTAACTGGTACCAGGTAACCAGGTAACCAGGTAACCAGGTAACCAGGTAACCAGGTAACCAGGTAACCAGGTAACCAGGTAACCAGGTAACCAGGTAACCAGGTAACCAGGTAACCAGGTAACCAGGTAACAAGTATAATGACAAGTTGCTCCATAGGAAACAAAAATATACAAAATTACCTATACGTACTATAAGTAGTAAATAATACTCAATCTGGAAATTATATCTATTGAGCTGACCCAGTGACCCCGATACTTGCTCCCCAACATTGGATAAGCAATACCAATTTCTTAGACACTTGCCAAAAGCAGGTACTGTAAAGAATGGTCAATATAACAGTAGTCAATATTACAGTAGCAGAAAGGCGGTTAACTGTATCTGCAATTCAGCACAGAATGAATAATGCATATATTGTATGAGTTAGGAGAAAGAGAGAGAGAGAGAGAGAAGCAAAGTCATGTACCTGAGATCACGGTCATGGTTTGATCTCTAGCCACGAGATCAACATAAATCATATTAATACTGGCTACAGGTATTATATACTACTATATAATACTACATACTACTACATACAACTGCTACTATACTGCCAGCATTAACTAATAGCGTGAAATCAAATTCCCGGAGATGAAGGAGAGAGGACCATGTGGTATTGCTCGGTTGTTCACCACAACATTGTAATTAATAAGATATATCCTCAACAGTAAGCAGTAAGATATACCCTCAGCAGTGAGTGATTTGATCGTCGCGGCCACATAGCTGGCTTAAGTAAAGGATGCATTCTAGTTCAAATTTACCGACAAAATAAAACACAATTCACACTGGCCAATAGAAAGATCAGAATTTCCAGAGCATAAATAATGGAATATTTCACATTCCAGGATAAAAAGTTGTCACAATTATGTGACAATATTATCAAATTATGCACATATTTGACCATCATCTAGGAGGTGCTAAATGAAATGGAGGCTTTTATACAAACCATGGATCCTGGAGCAGAATTTTCTTCTTAATATCTTTTATTAACTTTTATTAACTTTTCAGTTCTCCTCTCCACCATTTATATTACAATATATTATGCTAGTGAAGCTGCCTTACAATATGTTAAGTATAAACATTATAACATGGTTCTTGAAGTAGAGTCTTATAAACATCCTAATAAATCACAAACGAAGAAAAACACCGATCTAAAAGAAGTCTATAGATTAGACCCGGCAGAGTCTGGTACGATTAACAAGACAGTAAACGAGTAAGTAAAAACCTACCCTGAAAATAATACATTAAATACGAGCAAATAAAACGTACGGTAATCTGAGGAGGAGACTGTAAGGAGCAACATTCAATTATCTAACCACTTACCTTTTCGTCAGTTGCATTCTAACTAAGGAATATGTTATCAACATTTCAGCAAGAGGGCAAAAAGCGGGAACGTTTGCAGTAAAGTTAATGAGGGCAAAAAGCGGACATGTTTGCAGTAAAGTTACTAGTTAGTGAGTATGAGATGTATAATGTGGGGAGTCCGGCCACGTGATATTAGCAGTAGATTGGCGGTAGCCACTGCAGACCACTGCTTAAGTGCTTTAATGGACATTATCCAACAATCTCAATCGAACGACGTGGTATAATAATATGCAGGGTGGATGGAAAGATATGTGCAACCATTATCAACGAGCCCCTCCTCTGGGTTGCATTATCAACGAGATGGTCTAGTCCTCCCTTGGATTTAATCCTTGATTAAATTGTGACTGTAATAACCTTAACTGGATTTTTCCTCATCGGTAAGACTTTGGAGGGGCTCCCCTTCTCTCCTTTGACTGCTTTGAGGGTGTAGCCCAAAAGAGAGCCCCTCGTTTGGGTTGCACCCTCAAAGGAGAGAAGGGGCTCCCCTCTTTTGGGTTGCAGCACCAAAGGAGAGAAGGGGCTCCCCTCTTTTGAATTGCAGCACCAAAGGAGAGGAGGAGCTCCCGTCTTTTGGGTTGCAGCACCAAAGGAGAGAAGGGGCTCCCCTCTTTTGGGTTGCAGCACCAAAGGAGAGAAGGGGCTCCCCTCTTTTGGGTTGCAGCACCAAAGGAGAGAAGGGGCTCCCCTCTTTTGGGTTGCAGCACCAAAGGAGAGGAGGAGCTCCCCTCTTTTGGGTTGCAGCACCAAAGGAGAGAAGGGGCTCCCCTCTTTTGGGTTGCAGCACCAAAGGAGAGAAGGGGCTCCCCTCTTTTGGGTTGCAGCACCAAAGGAGAGGAGGAGCTCCCCTCTTTTGGGTTGCAGCACCAAAGGAGAGAAGGGGCTCCCCTCTTTTGGGTTGCAGCACCAAAGGAGAGAAGGAGCTCCCCTCTTTTGGGTTGCAGCACCAAAGGAGAGAAGGGGCTCCCCTCTTTTGAATTGCAACACCAAAGGAGAGGAGAGGCTTCCCTCTTTTGGGTTGCAGCACCAAAGGAGAGGAGGAGCTCCCCTCTTTTGGGTTGCAGCACCAAAGGAGAGAAGAGGCTCCCCTCTTTTGGGTTGCAGCACCAAAGGAGAGAAGGGGCTCCCCTCTTTTGGGTTGCAGCACCAAAGGAGAGGAGGAGCTCCCCTCTTTTGGGTTGCAGCACCAAAGGAGAGAAGGGGCTCCCCTCTTTTGGGTTGCAGCACCAAAGGAGAGGAGGGGCTCCCCTCGTTTGGGTTGCAACACCAAAGGAGAGAAGGGGCTCCCCTCTTTTGAATTGCAACACCAAAGGAGAGGAGGGGCTTCCCTCTTTTGGGTTGCAGCACCAAAGGAGAAAAGGGGCTCCCCTCTTTTAGGTTGCAGCACCAAAGGAGAAAAGGGGCTCCCCTCTTTTGGGTTGCAGCACCAAAGGAGAGAAGGGGCTCCCCTCTTTTGGGTTGCAGCACCAAAGGAGAGAAGGGGCTCCCCTCTTTTGGGTTGCAGCACCAAAGGAGATAAGGGGCTCCCCTCTTTTGGGTTGCAGCACCAAAGGAGAGAAGGGGCTCCCGTCTTTTGGGTTGCAGCACCAAAGGAGAAAAGGGGCTCCCCTCTTTTGGGTTGCAGCACCAAAGGAGAAAAGGGGCTCCCCTCTTTTGGGTTGCAGCACCAAAGGAGAGAAGGGGCTCCCCTCTTTTGGGTTGCAGCACCAAAGGAGAGAAGGGGCTCCCCTCTTTTGGGTTGCAGCACCAAAGGAGATAAGGGGCTCCCCTCTTTTGGGTTGCAGCACCAAAGGAGAGGAGGAGCTCCCCTCTTTTGGGTTGCAGCACCAAAGGAGAGGGGGAGCTCCCCTCTTTTGGGTTGCAGCACCAAAGGAGAGGAGGAGCTCCCCTCTTTTGGGTTGCAGCACCAAAGGAGAGGAGGAGCTCCCCTCTTTTGGGTTGCAGCACCAAAGGAGAGGAGGAGCTCCCCTCTTTTGGGTTGCAGCACCAAAGGAGAGGAGGGCCCCCCTCTTTTGGGTTGCAGCACCAAAGGAGAGAAGGGGCTCCCCTCTTTTGGGTTGCAGCACCAAAGGAGAGAAGGGGCTCCCCTCTTTTGGGTTGCAGCACCAAAGGAGAGGAGGAGCTCCCCTCTTTTGGGTTGCAGCACCAAAGGAGAGAAGGGGCTCCCCTCTTTTGGGTTGCAGCACCAAAGGAGAGGAGGAGCTCCCCTCTTTTGGGTTGCAGCACCAAAGGAGAGAAGGGGCTCCCCTCTTTTGGGTTGCAACACCAAAGGAGAGGAGGGGCTCCCCTCGTTTGGGTTGCAACACCAAAGGAGAGAAGGGGCTCTCCTTGTTGTGACTGTAATAACCTTAACTGGATTTTTCCTCATCGGTAAGACTTTGGAGGGGCTCCCCTTCTCTCCTTTGACTGCTTTGAGGGTGTAGCCCAAAAGAGAGCCCCTCGTTTGGGTTGCAACACCAAAGGAGAGAAGGGGCTCCCCTCTTTTGAATTGCAACACCAAAGGAGAGGAGAGGCTTCCCTCTTTTGGGTTGCAGCACCAAAGGAGAGGAGGAGCTCCCTTGCCGGAGGGAGGCTTCCCTCTTTTTGGGTTGCAGCACCAAAGGAGAGGAGGAGCTCCCCTCTTTTGGGTTGCAGCACCAAAGGAGAGAAGGGGCTCCCCTCTTTTGGGTTGCAGCACCAAAGGAGAGAAGGGGCTCCCCTCTTTTGGGTTGCAGCACCAAAGGAGATAAGGGGCTCCCCTCTTTTGGGTTGCAGCACCAAAGGAGAGAAGGGGCTCCCGTCTTTTGGGTTGCAGCACCAAAGGAGAGAAGGAGCTCCCCTCTTTTGGGTTGCAGCACCAAAGGAGAGAAAGGGCTCCCCTCTTTTGGGTTGTAACCAATACTACGAATGAACCCTTGCTCTGGAAGTTATCTATGAAATTCTCCAAATTCCCCAGGTACCCAATATACTTAAGCGGTTCATTAATTACCATTCAGAACTGTGAGTACTGCTGGAGAGCGTACCAATTTCGGTGCTAATCGGTGTGCACATTTTATCAAAATACAATCAGGCTTTACAGAATATGTTTTACCGGAAAAAGCGTATATTTCTACAAATATATATAATATTTTCACTAATAATATTTGTTTGGAATGTAGCAATCTGAGAGTCATACAGCATGGAAATCATTCGACAATGAATGTGTTATGAATTGTAGTGTTAACAGTAAACAAAGAAAGCAATTATCTAGTAATTTGTAAGGGGTTAATTAAACCATTCAAACACCACGCTAGTTAATAAAGCTTATTAAGGCGCGTAGTGTGAACACCTGACATTAACACACTGAAACACGGGCATCTTTCTGCAAGGTACTATAAACTAAATGCTCATGTTTGTACGCATGACAACGAAATGAAATAAAAATAACGAAATTTGAGGAAGTGTAGATTTATAAATATTGTATACAAAAATAGTTTAAAGTTGATTTGAGGAATAACTATTGTCTATTTGACATAATAAAAGGAAGCAAATAATATCTGGATACTAATCATGTATCTGGATACTTTATGAAACGCGGCTCTCGATTCTAGTTTAACATAATCAACAGGAAAATAACTGCTGAGAAGAAGCAAATTAAATATTACAACTGACATTTCGGTTAACTAACTTATTAACAAGTAACTAACTAACTAACTGACAGTTACATCATTAAGCTCGCCTAAAGGCCAACAAGTGCCAAAACGTTCAAGTGGCCGGTAGTACACTTACAATGTCAGTACTCAATACAATAGTTTACGGAAGATTTTGCGATAGTCATACCTCCGCAATCAATTAGTCGGTTATACAATTAGTCTGTAATATATAATTAGTCGGTTATACAATTAATATGTAATATTGTTCTATGCAATTGGCAAATTCCCCCAGGAAGCTTACAATCGATACAACATCAATTAACAATAATATCGCATCAGACGTTTAACCATTTGAAAAGATTAATCGGTACGAGTTCACAAAAGTATGAGATCTCATCAGAGCAGGCACATAGCCAGGGGGTGGGGGGCAGCATCAGAGCAGTGGCGCAGTTAGTGTTACGCCACTGCGTGTTAATCAAAATTTTGTGCGATAAATCGATTCTGAAATAATCAAATCAAATTTAACACCGAACGGGATGTATAATCTTAGACGAATAGGCGATGGTGTTCATTGTACAGCAGGGTGTCATATCATAATTATTGGCGCGTTTGAAATTGTATGTGTATTTTATGATGATTTTATGATCAATATTTTTCGACGGGTCATAACTTTACTTCTGAGTATCGAAATTACAAAATTCAAAAACTGGTCTGTAGAAAATCGTCTGAAATTTTTCTTAATTTTAGAATTTTATGTTGATGTACCTCAAAACCCATAATTTAGGCCGTTATTTAAAGGGTCGATTCCATACTTGGTTAGATTTACGAAGGAGTAAGGGATTTATGTGTAATTTTTTTCGGTGAATTTTTTCTGAAATTATTCTTTAGACTAAAGTATACAGCTCTTCAGGCGATAGCGAAACATATAGAAAGCTATAGATTTTATAAAAGCTCTCTTTTTCCTCTAACTGACGCAATTAAATATAGTTAAAATCTAACTTCTTTCGGACTTCGTTTTTAAACTGAACTGTAGTATGAAATAGTATCTCTCGAATGATTAAGACTCCATAGGAAACTGACCCTCAGAAGTCAAGTAATGATCGTTTCTAAAAGCTTGGGTAAGCTACAATTTTATAACGCAAAATTGTCTACGCGCCAATAATTATGACACCCTGCTGTACTGCATAATAAAATGCCGACATTTAACTTCAATTTTTATTTTTTATAGTATCCAATTTTTATAGTATCCAAATTAAATTAGAAATTCTCCAAAAGAGAGCTATTAAATGGATTCTATCTGAAAAGGGCCGCAGTTATCCACCTGAGCAATATGTCAAAAAGTGCAAGCTTGTCGACATTCTCCTTTTTCTCAAAAGTTTGACTAAAATGATCTATTTTTCCACAAAGGTTTAAACAATTAAATTCCTGTGTCACTGCCTCACTATCTCTCTTTATATCAGGGTGAACTTCTCGACTAAGACGTTGCCCCTCCACAGTCTGTGAGTCTGTCTATTGTTTCATCAATTTTACCTAAATTAAGTCAGAATTCACACACCTCAAATAGTACCTCAAATAGTCCACTGGCAAAATCATTTTCCTACAGAACCCATATACTGTGGAATGGACTCCCTTTACAGGTAATACATATTGTGTCTAGTCTTTTCAAATCTGAGGTGACTAAGCATCTTTGGAAATGATTATTGGATAGTGAAAGAACAATCTAGCCTAATCTCTTTGCTCCGCATGTATATATATTATATATGTATGTATATTTCATTGCTGAACTTCTACACAATAAAAAAATCGGTTTTGACTAGATCCTCGTAATTCTTTGCATCATTTATTAACATCAATTTTGAGGAAATATATCTATAATAATATAGAAAATATATATATATATTTTTTTTCCTCTATCTACCTTTGTGTACTCCCTACATCATATCACACTTCCCCCACACACTTTTTAACTGCATTTACATTAAAAACCATATCTAATGTATCAGAAATTTGACGTATTGACTATTAAAATACCAATTTTAGCTCTATATCCACAGTTATTTACCATGTATTTGTTTGTTATTAAATAGTTGTTCATAAATTTTTGGATTTAGATTAATTCCTTATATTGGGTCCAAGTTATTGCGGACAAAGTTCACTATGTGTTAACCGTGTTTGGGTGCCCATCTTATTTTACAGATGGGGGCGATATTTTGAACGATTCTATTTTATATTCATTTATTGATGTACTCAGTAAAATTTGAAAAGTATATAATTTAAAAATTTATATTCTTAGCACCATGACACAAGGAGACATATCTTTGACACTTCTCATAATTCCAAAGATTTTTTCGTAAGGGGCTGTGGTAAAAATGACCACTATAAGATAGAGCATTTAAGTAAGGGGCTCTATAAAATAGAGTTTAACCCGGTTTATGAGACTGGATCCCACTTGGTAGTGAGAACTTGTCTGTCACACAAGGAGTAAATTAGATAGAAGGAGTAAATATAGATAAGTAGATAGAAGAGATAGAAGGAGTAAATATAGATAGAAGAGATAGAAAGAGTAAATATAGATAAAAGAGATAGAAGTAGTAAATATAGATAGAAGGCGTAAAAGTATCCTCCTCGTTCGAAAGACCACTTGGTACTGACCAATAAAGTGATTCATTGTCTCCTCTGCCATGAGGCAGTGCGGATAATTTTCCATCCACTTTTGTTTGCGAAGCAAAACAGTAAAAGGATGGTTAGGAATCAAGGGCAGCGGCGTGAGACTGAGAGCTAGGGAGGGGGGGGGGTTCGAGTCGTAGGTCGATTTGGACGAGTGTTTGCAAAACCAATTCGCATCTCGTGTTGCTATTTGTTGCTATCTTACTATATATAAATCGAGACGATATATCAACACCGACTTTTAATGTGTGGGAGTACAGCAACGAAATATATATATAAATATGTATGTTTATCCGTACCATTTTACTGACACCATGGCATCAACTTTAGCACGAATTTCCGCAAAAAATCGTAAAAGATATACAACTTAAACTTTTTTGACTGGTTCAAATACTTTCATGGCCTTCAAATCAGCATGAAAAACAAAAAAATTGGCCAAGGAACAAGAATTTTAGTGCCCAAAATTTGGACCCCTAAGTGGTGTCAAAAAATAAGTAATAGTTATTTTAATCTTTCGAGTCTTGACACCACGTTAGGGTTAGACGGGTTCCTGCTATGTCAATATGTTCATTATATGCAAGCCTCTTGATTTATAATCACCGGGTCTAGTAATTGTTTAAGAGAGTTCTCTGGCAGTTACAAAGCTCGAGAGACTGTGGGATACTGAAGGGAAAAGAAGCAGTTCTAATGAGCGCTTCTCAAACACAAGGATATATCTTGTGAACTTGGCTAGTATATATGAAACATTTGACACGGAGTTGCAGAGTGAGCTATGTGCCTCGCCGGGCTAAAGTAGTGAATGTCCTTGCTATACGGCAAGTTAAACAATGAACTGAAACTACTAGGTTCCGTACAGGCTCAACTCTGCACCCATGTCAATATGTTCAATATATGCAAGCCTCTTGATTTATAATACCAGTAATATAGCTTCAATAAAGCTGGGTTTTAAGCTAGTGTTTATTGTACGTGTTAAAGAGTATCCTGAAAAGTGAGAGTTCAGTTAGTTTAATAGTTTTTAAGGACCATGTTTATAGTCGTGAGAAATAAATACGAGAAAGCCGATGACACAGGTTTCTGCTAACTCAGTTATCCCTATCAATTTACCATATATGTCGAATATTACAAGAGACTGTTGACAGAGGTAATAACAGATATCACCTCAATGTTAGACGGTACACCTCCTAACAATATTAGTGCTTTCATTACCCTTGCTGTCTCACAACCCACCTTTTGTATAGACTTTTATTAGGATTGTTAGGAAATGAGACACTAGTTTAATCCAACAAGACTAAAGCGGGTTAGTTGAGACTCGATCTAAAGGAAATATAACATGAGCTGGGAACTCCAAAGTTACAACTTAATTACCGCAACGAATATTCAAAATAGAGCTAATTATTGGAGTAGTCTGCATAAAAGAAATGTTTAACAATAAAAAGTGAAGCTGATGACAATATAAAACTTTGTGTGTCCTCTAAACAATAAATACCAATAATAAAACGTACGATGACAATAGAACTTCAGCCAAAACTCTACTGACTCTACTCAGTTACTCAGTTACTCAGGTTTGAACTTTTGAAGAGCCGCTTCAAGGACAATTACCGCTAACAAGGTTTTATTACGTCACAATCCCAAAGTAAACAAGAACTGTTAAACTATTGTCAGCAGCAGCTCACTTTTTATTATTGTTATTTGTATGGTATCCCGGTCATAGAGTCCTGCTCCTGGTCATATGAGGATGCTGTTATCAAAACTAGGAGTTTAACATTTTATCAATCGACATTTATAATACATGATATCAAAACAATTCTTTCAATTATCTGAGCTGATTTCATCTCAAAATGCGAATCGCACTTCGCAGTTACAAAATAGGCTTTTGATATAAGTTATAGCCCAAGAATAAGACGGAAGATTCATCATGATTCCAGATATTTTTTAACCATCAGCTTGGTTGTATTAGGCCTGGCAAGTCTTTAGTCTGGACTAGGTCTCGTGATCTCAGAATTAACTTTAATCAGACGCATAGTATTATGTAGTTTGTTTATTACGATATAAATTAATACATACTGAAGGACTGGTCATATTACTCAGGTAAATGTTACCAACTTATGAGTTGAAGATAATTGATTCTATGATATAAAAACAAAGGTCCGAAACGGTGAACTAGCTGGAATCGTTTAATGGTTCGGTGATAATGTATATCGTAAATGGACAAGTTGACGAGCGTAACTGGTATACGTTGACAGATAGCATGAACTATTACTTCTAACACTCATAACTTAAACTATTACATATCATGGAACCGCAAAAAGGCACCTGTCTCTGACCTCTATATCATCATCAATTACAACTTTATGGCGGTCAGTCTTAAGAACTTTGTGACGTGATACTTATCAAGTCGTTAGTGCACGTGACCACGCCCACGTGACCACGCCCACGTGCATGTCTCTCTATGGAGACTATACACTGTCTCTACTGTATATTATAATTGGGTCAGATTAATAGTGTCATTATTTTACTGTGTTTTGTGATATATCAAGATCCCAAACTGATTGAGTAATAACTCGCCAGTATTCGGGTAATTTTTATACATAAATGTGGATATTACGGTGAACCCTAGTTTTGGGGCGATAAACCTTATTACACGTAATTATATTAGATACTATTAATTGGCACCTCCCCAATAACTAGTATCCACATGTTTTTGTATACTAGTATATAGCAGAGAGCTGCTTAAGAACGATTTCTTTTATCTACCATGAATTCAGTCAATTTTGTTGACTAAAATTGCTGTAAACTAAATCTGTGGAGTAGTAATATAACACAGCTGTGGGGCAGGGGCTAACACAGCCATACTGCGAGCTGTGGGGCAGGGGCTAATACAGCTATACTGCGAGCTGTGGGGCAGGGGCTAATACAGCCATACTGCGAGCTGTGGGGCAGGGGCTAACACAGCTATACTGCGAGCTGTGGGGCAAGGGCTAACACAGCCATACTGCGAGCTGTGGGGCAGGGGCTAACACAGCCATACTGCTGTGGGGCAGGGGCTAACACAGCTATACTGCGAGCTCTGGAGCAGGGGCTAACACAGCTATACTGCGAGCTGTGGGGCAGGGGCTAACACAGCCGTACTGCGAGCTGTGGGGCAGGGGCTAACACAGCTATACTGCGAGCTGTGGGGCAGGGGCTAACACAGCTATACTGCGAGCTGTGGGGCAGGGGCTAACACAGCCATACTGCGAGCTGTGGGGCAGGGGCTAACACAGCCATACTGCGAGCTGCGGGGCAGGGGCTAACACAGCCATACTGCGAGCTGTGGAGCAGGGGCTAACACAGCCATACTGCGAGCTGTGAAGCAGGGGCTAACACAGCTATACTGCGAGCTGTGGGGCAGGGGCTAACACAGCTATATAACTGCGAGCTGTGGAGCAGGGGCTAACACAGCCATACTGCGAGCTGTGGGGCAGGGGCTAACACAGCCATATAACTGCGAGCTGTGGAGCAGGGGCTAACACAGCCATACTGCGAGCTGTGGGGCAGGGGCTAACACAGCCATACTGCGAGCTGTGGTGCAGGGGCTAACACAGCCATACTGCGAGCTGTGGGGCAGGGGCTAACACAGCCATATAACTGCGAGCTGTGGGGCAGGGGCTAACACAGCCATACTGCGAGCTGTGGGGCAGGGGCTAACACAGCCATACTGCTGTGGGGCAGGGGCTAACACAGCTATACTGCGAGCTGTGGGGCAGGGGCTAACACAGCCATACTGCGAGCTGTGGGGCAGGGTCTAACACAGCCATACTGCGAGCTGTGGGCAGGGGCTAACACAGTCATACTGCGAGCTGCGGGGCAGGGGCTAACACAGCCATACTGCGAGCTGTGGGGCAGGGGCTAACACAGCCATATAACTGCGAGCTGTGGGGCCGGGGCTAACACAGCCATATAACTGCGAGCTGTGGGGCAGGGGCTAACACAGCCATATAACTGCGAGCTGTGGGGCAGGGGCTAACACAGCCATATAACTGCGAGCTGTGGGGCAGGGGCTAACACAGCTATACTGCGAGCTGTGGGGCAGGGGCTAACACAGCCATATAACTGCGAGCTGTGGGGCAGGGGCTAACACAGCCATATAACTGCGAGCTGTGGGGCAGGGGCTAACACAGCCATATAACTGCGAGCTGTGGGGCAGGGGCTAACACAGCCATACTGCGAGCTGTGGGGCAGGGGCTAACACAGCTATACTGCGAGCTGTGGGGCAGGGGCTAACACAGCTATACTGTGAGCTGTGGGGCAGGGGCTAACACAGCTATACTGCGAGCTGTGGGGCAGGGGCTAACACAGCCATACTGCGAGCTGTGGGGCAGGGGCTAACACAGCTATACTGCGAGCTGTGGGGCAGGGGCTAACACAGCCATACTGCTGTGGGGCAGGGGCTAACACAGCTATACTGCTAGCTGTGGGGCAGGGGCTAACACAGCCATACTGCGAGCTGTGGGGCAGGGGCTAACACAGCCATACTGCGAGCTGTGGGGCAGTGGCTAACACAGCCATACTGCTGTCGAGCAGGGGCTAACACAGCTATACTGCTGTGGAGCAGGGGCTAACACAGCTATACTGCGAGCTGTGGGGCAGGGGCTAACACAGTCATACTGCGAGCTGTGGGGCAGGGGCTAACACAGCTATACTGCGAGCTGTGGGGCAGGGGCTAACACAGCCATACTGCGAGCTGTGGGGCAGGGGCTAACACAGCCATACTGCGAGCTGTGGGGCAGGGGCTAACACAGCCATACTGCGAGCTGTGGGGCAGGGGCTAACACAGCCATACTGCGAGCTGTGGGGCAGGGGCTAACACAGCCATACTGCTGTGGAGCAGGGGCTAACACAGCTATACTGCTGTGGAGCAGGGGCTAACACAGCTATACTGCGAGCTGTGGGGCAGGGGCTAACACAGTCATACTGCGAGCTGTGGGGCAGGGGCTAACACAGCTATACTGCGAGCTGTGGGGCAGGGGCTAACACAGCCATACTGCGAGCTGTGGGGCAGGGGCTAACACAGCCATACTGCGAGCTGTGGGGCAGGGGCTAACACAGCCATACTGCGAGCTGTGGGGCAGGGGCTAACACAGCTATACTGCGAGCTGTTGGGCAGGGGCTAACACAGCCATACTGCGAGCTGTGGGGCAGGGGCTAACACAGCCATACTGCGAGCTGTGGTGCAGGGGCTAACACAGCCATACTGCGAGCTGTGGGGCAGGGGCTAACACAGCTATACTGCGAGCTGTGGGGCAGGGGCTAACACAGCTATACTGCGAGCTGTGGGGCAGGGGCTAACACAGCCATATAACTGCGAGCTGTGGGGCAGGGGCTAACACAGCCATATAACTGCGAGCTGTGGGGCAGGGGCTAACACAGCCATACTGCGAGCTGTGGGGCAGGGGCTAACACAGCCATACTGCTGTGGGGCAGGGGCTAACACAGCCATACTGCGAGCTGTGGGGCAGGGGCTAACACAGCCATACTGCGAGCTGTGGGGCAGGGGCTAACACAGCTATACTGCGAGCTGTGGGGCAGGGGCTAACACAGCTATACTGCGAGCTGTGGGGCAGGGGCTAACACAGCCATACTGCGAGCTGCGGGGCAGGGGCTAACACAGCCATACTGCTGTGGGGCAGGGGCTAACACAGCTATACTGCGAGCTGTGGGGCAGGGGCTAACACAGCCATACTGTGAGCTGTGGGGCAGGGGCTAACACAGCCATACTGCGAGCTGTGGGGCAGGGGCTAACACAGCCATACTGCGAGCTGTGGGGCAGGGGCTAACACAGCTATACTGCGAGCTGTGGGGCAGGGGCTAACACAGCTTTACTGCGAGCTGTGGAGCAGGGGCTAACACAGCTATACTGCGAGCTGCGGGGCAGGGGCTAACACAGCTATACTGCGAGCTCTGGGGCAGGGGCTAACACAGCCATACTGCGAGCTGTGGGGCAGGGGCTAAAACAGCTATAATGGACAAATTTGCAACTGAAAAGGAGACATCTGCATTCTGCAGGTATAGTAGGTAGTACCTGTGTTTAGGGACGCCCTTGTGAACTAATTAATACTAAAAGGATTCACGCAATCCAGTCGGGGAGATTAACTGGATCTATCCATATAACCGTTACATATTACAGTACTAGCACTAGTGCACTGCTAGTGTAGCACTAGTGCACTGCTAGTGTAGCTACTCTAATTTTAATTGCTCTCCATTGTCCTTAAAGAGGATTATTGCTGGTCTCTCAATCTATGCATTATAATACAGGGTAGCGTGGTATAATCTCCCCGGTTAAACGGTACAATTCTCACATTCTATTTAAGTACGTTTACTCGACTAACTGAGTAACTAGGTGGTAAGTGGTAACTAGGTGGTAACTAGGTGGTAAGTACACCTAGACTAACAGTTCTTAGATCTTGGTTGTGTTAATATTTGAAATATTTCAATTTGGTTTAATAAACAAAAACCTGTTACCTGACTAGATAAGGTTACGACGTCTCATTTCTCAATGAAAAGTACAATTAATATAGAGGTGCAATACAATTCGAGAGATGTAGAATAATTTCACAGCAACAGGTCTGACCAACAGGTAACGCCACTGCTGACCACTGAGCACTGAGTACATTAATCCCCAGTAAAATGTTCACTTCTTTAGAGCCAGTGTTCTGAGAACTTAAACACGGAATATGGTACTTTAGGCATTATTTAATAAAACTTGACTAGTTACCAATATTTGGGTCACTATAATGGCTTATATTGAGTAATTGGCCAAAAACTGATTTTGGCTTGACGATGAGCTCAATTTTGCTAACTTATCATGTGAACATTTCTCCGTAAGTGTAAACTAATTGGAATGAGCATATTTATTTACAATTAGTTGAGAAGAAAAACCAATTCCAGGTGCCGAAATTCGCTCAATTATAGAAATACCCGCAAAATTAGGTTATAAAGGTCCTTGAGAATAGGTGCAAAATGTTCACAATAATTATACAGTATATGTATACCCTGTACTGCATCTACATACAATTTATGAAGCAAAAAGGGCAGAACGACTAGAGCCACTTTATTTAGCCTGAATGTGCAATTCTACTGCTTTAAGTTTAAATAAACAACTACTTAATATTTAAGAACAGTAACTCTTTTATCAGCATGTTGGGTCTCCATTACGGGAGTAGTGCGTATCATAGCTACACACGTACTATAATCACGTACCAGTGTGTTGCGTAGTTACCATAGTTACCGTAGTATTAGTTACCATGATAGTTACACGTACGCATAGGATTCCGCGTCAATTGTCTGTCCTCTGACCTCTATGTGCACAATTTCAAATCTGCACACCTACAATACTAGTAAATTCATCACGTAACTGAGGCGCAACAGAGTGTGCTCTGTTGCGCCTCAGTTACATGAGAACTGCTACTAGTACTGCTACTAGTACTACTACTACTAGTAGTACTACTACTAGTAGCTACCAATACTACTAGTAGTACTAGTAGTACTGGTAGTAGTAGTAGCAGTAGTACTAGTAGTACTGCTAGACCAACACAGATAGAAAGAACATTTATCAAAGTAGTGGCGTATCTGTCTGGTTTCCGTAAGTAGTTGTAATAGTACTGTAAGTAGTTGGTAGAGTTAGGGAAGAAGAGCGCGGTTTAACTTTAATAGTCCGGTTGTGATGACTTGACACTTTGTACGTGTTTCTGTGTTTAATAAACACTAGCTGAGGTAAGAAGCTAAAGAAATTGAAGGAACGACTGCTCTTTTACCGATATACACACGCTGTGGTGATTACTGATTGCACTGAAATATCCTTACCTGGGGACCCCAGCCCCCAGGCTAAATATCCTTACCTGGGGACCCCAGGCTAAATATCCATGCTGGATGAACATGCACAACTAGTCAATAAATAGTTGCATGATTTTCAGCGCGCCACATTCGTTGGTAATAGCAAAGAAATTGTGAGCGAAATTTGTTAAATATAACAAAGTTATGCGATTTGCGGAGAGGTGCAGATATCGATAAAAATGATCTACAATAAAAGGTATAATGAATCGTGGTTAATCTGTCTCCTACATTACATGTAATTCCCACCCTGCTTATATTCAGTATCTCAGCAATACCTTCTTTCAAAGCTACTTTTAATATTTTCAACGCAGTCACAAAACATGCAGGTGAGAATTGTGAGATGACTTACTCGATAAGAAAGCATCAAACATTTTAAACAGGAAATCATTCAACGAAACCTCAAAAAAATATCGAGTGTTTCAATTAATATGTTTGAACTTGGTAACAATAACATAACAATAACGGTGTCTTTATTGACTAAGCGCATATAAACAATCAAAATCACATAGAAAAAGATGTTCCTTGCATGAACATATAACCTTTACGAAGGGAAGGAGGGGAGTGCAACTACCAATCATGCTGACACTTGTCTCATCAACTATTCGGACTAGATGCAGTATATATTTTAGGCTGGATATTTTCCACTGCCACCTTTGTTTCGGGCAATTATGGCGCGTCGAGACTCGAGACATGGCCTGTTGTCATGGAAACTGCATGCCTACTGATTCTTATATAAGATTCCAGGGAGCGAATAAAAACAGATATTGCAAAATTGGTTCAAAATAATAGTACTCAGCCACTGATTATATTTGTGCATGAAAAATATGTATATATATATATATTATATGCATGAAATGACATCAGAATTTTAATTTTGGCATTTTTTAAAATTTGGCGGCCGTTGACCGATTTCTAAAAAACCCGGGGTTTCTTAAACAATTTTAATAATACTATACTGATCCTTATGTAAGATTCCAGGGAGCGAATAAAAACACGATCTTAACACCTCTTATGACACTCATTTAAAATAATGAAAGAAGGCTTTCAACTGAATTAGTGAATAATATCCGGCATAATTTATAATAGTTATACTGTATTTTTTAGGCGTTGAAGTGTATAGCGTTGATTCACTCCAGACCAGGGACAGACGTTCGCATTTAACAAATAATAATAATAATAACATAACGTGATGAACTGAGGGATGTTAAAGAATTGTTTCTGTTTAAGTCACGTGGCAGTCTTGATTCTAGCAGGAGCAAAACAGCTTTTGCTCGTAATTCCACAGACAAGCGTTTTTTTTCTTTGTTAAAAAATAAATCACAAATTCCGATAGATAAGGGTTGGGGTTTGGTTAAATAGGGTTAATAGGGTTGTGGTTATATGAAGTTTGAGGCTAGAGTTAGTGTTAGGGTTTAGGTATCAGGGAAACCCAAGAGTTTTAGTTTCACTGTAAGTCAAGCAAATTTGTCGCTCTTAATAAAATTGCTTAAGTTCACAGAGACAATGGACAGTAATGGATCAGGTCCGGGTACTCATGTTACGTGCTTTGGAACGGATACTACAGTAGCTACAAGTTTAAATAAGATGATAGCAGCTTGATGAGGGCTAATGCTATTACCCGTATTCAGTTAGTTACATAGAACTAATCCCCAGGTAATGTAAGCTACGGTCTAATTTAGCGGGTTTTCGGTTCGTTAAGAACAATTGTAATGGAACTAATAATATCAATGAGGTGCTGAAATACAGGGTATACGGGGTATACCCTACCCTACTTCCCTACTACCGGGTATACAGTATTGAAATACAGGATATACCAGGTATACCCTACCCTACTACCCTACTATCGGGTAAACAGTATTGAAATACAGGATATACCGGGTATACCCTACCCAACTACCCTACTACCGGTATACAGTATTGAAATACAGGATATACCGGGTATACCCTACCCTACTACCCTACTACCGGGTATACAATATTGAAATACAGGATATACCGAGTATACCCTACCCTACTACCCTACTACCGGGTATACAGTATTGAAATACAGGATATACGGGGTATACCCTACCCTACTACCCTACTACCGGGTATACAGTATTGAAATACAGGATAAACGGGGTATACCCTACCCTACTACCCTACTACCGGTATACAGTATTGAAATAAAGGATATACGGGGTATACCCTACCCTACTACCCTACTACCGGGTATACAGTATTGAAATACAGGATATACGGGGTATACCCTACCCTACTACCCTACTACCGGGTATACAGTATTGAAATACAGGATAAACGGGGTATACCCTACCCTACTACCCTACTACCGGTATACAGTATTGAAATAAAGGATATACGGGGTATACCCTACCCTACTACCCTACTACCGGGTATACAGTATTGAAATACAGGATATACCGAGTATACCCTACCCTACTACCCTACTACCGGGTATACAGTATTGAAATACAGGATATACGGGGTATACCCTACCCTACTACCCTACTACCGGGTATACAGTATTGAAATACAGGATAAACGGGGTATACCCTACCCTACTACCCTACTACCGGTATACAGTATTGAAAAAAAGGATATACGGGGTATACCCTACCCTACTACCCTACTACCGGGTATACAGTATTGAAATACAGGATATACCGGGTATACCCTACCCTACTACCCGTCTACCCTACTACCGGGTATACAGTATTGAAATTGGTTGACCATATCGAATATCGATGTCTTAAAAATCAAGCGAGTTTAAAATTTAAGGCAACTAGACTTTTAACAGATATTGTAGGTTTATAACAATTTCCCGAGAAGAGATCAAGTTTGTGAAATTTAAATACTACTGTCTGGAGCGGGGGATGTCGCATTTGTGAAGCCTTACTTTGAATTGTTTAGACAATATTAGACAGCTGTCTAACTCCCTAGAGTCTAGTCAACCCTTAACGCAGATACATTAACTAAAATGTATTAATCAATTGATGTGCATAATGGTGGGGAGGTTTTGAAAACACGTGACATGTTGGTCACTGTCATCTGCCAGAAAAAACATTCACTTCCCACCTGTTTCCAGATCAATATAATTATACGCTAGATTTATACCCACAAATAGATTCGTTAGTGTTTCAGCTGTAACAAACGATAGATCAAAATATAAATTGTGGACAAAATTGTGCAGCTATTTAGTCATTAACTTAGATTAAAATTCTATGAGTACATCGAAAACAATGACGGGCTCGGCCCCTAATTATTGCACTTCAGTTTGCATATACAGTGCTAAACCTCTACAGATTACTGAATACAGTAATACCCCGATTTACCGCGGTTAATCGGGGTTTGCGGTAATTAATCGGGGTTTTATAGTATCGTTCAGTTATTTAAATCCAAAATCGAAGAAGATCGAAGAAAATGTATTCTTGATCTCTTCATTCCGAGTTTAATGTTGTCATAATAAGGAACGTACTAAGGGACGCAGTAAGGGACGCAGTAAGGGACGTACTAAGGGACGTAGTAAGGGACGTAGTAAGGAACGTAGTAAGGGACGTAGTAAGGGACGTAGTAAGGAACGTAGTGAGGGACGTAATCATCAGCTGGACAAGCCACGAAGTCGGAAGTGCGAATCTAATAATCTAATATATTATATCATAATATATATATTTATATATCTAATAATGAACGGGCCTTCTCTATCAGGATTTTATGAGAGGTTTATTGACAATCTGCGAAGAAATGAAAGTGAAATTATTCTTTAAGTGATCGGAATTTAATAACACTAGCAGGAACCCGTCTAACTAATATAACTTAAATAAATATTTAGCGAAATAAAATTAAAATACTGTTACAGGTTAATGAAATTCGACCAGTTTCCAAATTGAAGTGTGTGCATAATATGTTTTATACAAAATTTATACAAGTGAATACATTATATAAGCATATTACATACAAGTTCATAAAATACAAATTTACAAAATAATGCAGCTCATAATAATTGAAATCATTAATTGAATTGTCCAAGATTCAATCAAGTATACCGAGTTTGACACTGAAAGTTTCCAGGAATTTGGTAGATTAACTAATTCTTACACCCCAGTTCCATGGCCGGATATAATGCCAAATTATTAGACGGAGATCGTCTACTGATATTTCTCCGGATATTTCTCCGGTTTGCAGTTCCACGACCGGAGACCATCTACGGTAATTTTGTTGATTCTGTATGATTCTGTATGAATTAATCTCCGAGAAATTCCCGGAGAGCTTCATCTCCGTCTAATACAGTAGACGGAGCCGGAGAATCATCTCCGGAGATGATCTACGGGAAATGGACATCCGTCTAATAATTTGGCATAGTATCCGGCTGTGGAACTGGGGTGTTACCTTAAATACATTAAATGAATGACCTCAAGCGTTCATTTTAATGTCCGTTCAAAATTATGTTCGTTCATGCGCAATGTCCGTCCGGTCAAATAAGGTCCGATAAGGTATTATTACTACTGATAAGGTATGTCACTTAGTCACTTCTTGTAATAGTATTACAAGAAGTACTAGTACTAATACTGCATCAAACTTAGTCGATAAAGTAAATATAAACTTCTCGATAGTTTTAATTTTGAATGCTTTACATGTACCATTGTGACCTTGGTTAATATAATCGCCCGGGTTGCACTGATGGTATTGGTAGGCTGGATAGTGGATACTACTAGTACTACAATTTCCACACAGACGACCAGGCTAGCCAGGGGCTAGGCTCACCTAGTAGCTGTGATTGGTACAGGATTTACCCCACTAGTTGCAGTAATATTTACCCTAATATAGGGGTGACGCAGGTATGCGAGGTGTAGTGTAATTACCAGATCTGCCGTCTAGCTAGAGTTCTTACTGGGTTATTAGGTTGCTGCCCACTGCTATCCTACCATCATTGGTTAAAGGCCGTGACTGAGTGGTAAAAGTTGGCGACTGTTCAGACAGAGGTTTTAATAATTTTGAGATAAATTTAAACTAAGTTTTTGAGAGGGTTGCAGATTCCGAAGCCCCCTCAAAAGCAACACTTCAGTATGAACAGACGCTGAAAGCCCACCGACTCGCTCATTTCTTGCCCCTTTTTTTCCCAAAAATGCCAAATCGCATATACAATGTATATTATACATGCACAAAATCAAAATGAAACGCTCCACTTGTACCTACTGGTCTCCTCACCACGTCATGTACCCATATTTGGAATAATTATGCACCAAATTTGATAGTTTTCCTTCGTATATTACAACTATAGCCTCCCAACCTTTCGTATATTACCTCAGGTTATATCAGGATATTATAAAGACAAAACTTCGCAATTTACATGAATCGTTGATCATTTATTTTTAGAAATACTCATCTGTATACTATAAAATATACTATTTACAAAAATACTATAAAAAATGCTATTAAAAAAAATACTATACTAGTGCCGTTGAGACCATTACAGCTAAATCTCATCCGATACTTGAAAAGAAATTGATTTCTCGACTACAATAGAAAAATAGAAAAGTCTCTAAACTCTGTTGATAAGTTAGAGTAGCTAACTTGGACATTTCCAACTAACTCACGTGTTGGAGCAGTGGTAGGTAGTGTAGTGGATGAGTCGCTACGTCACGTGGTGTCTCTTATCTTGGTATCAGCTTTTATTTAGATAAAACCTGCACATTCAGCGTAACCATTACAAAATTTCGGGAAAAAATGTTTCGTCCAAAGTGATCAAATTGCATGAGACGTGTTACACCATACACCAAAACAGGGCATAGCCCAAATGACTTCACAGGAAGTTCGGTCAACCATTTTGCGCGCCATTTCCACACCAAACTAAATGTTGTTGAGAACATCTATCTCTATTTCTGTAATTGGCGATTTTCTGGTTTGAAATCTGATTGAGAGTCTGTAACTCAGCTAGCTATTTCTTATGATATCGAGCTGAAATCGTACCTCAAAAGGCTGTGTTGCTAAGGTTTCTTTTTAAGTAATAAAGCGGACATTTTCATTTTCAGGCTTGTTTTGACCGAAAAGTCGATCAGGGAACATCGGATTGTTTTGATACAGATACTTGGTAAATAAGTGTTCTCGAAATTCTGGCACAGTTTTTGATGCCCTCAAAATGTGCCCAGCCAACTGGAAAGTTGATTTTTTGGACCTCAAAGTCACAAAAGTTTATTATTATATATACTTATAGGATTCTTTTTAATAAAATGTATAACACAAGGTGAAAAGCATAAAAATTAATGTTCCGTGTTATAATTATGTGCAGTTCGTTATGTTCCGTGTGATAATTATGTGCAGTTCGTTATGTTCCGTGTAATAATTATGTGCAGTTCGTTATGATTTTTTTTCGGTGGGTATTCGAGAACCTACCGAGAAAAGAGAAATTACTAATATAAAGCATTGAAAAGAAAATGTATTAAATTAAATTTTTAAATATTTTTAAGGACAATGACGCCACCAAAATGAACATTTAAGTACAAGTTCATGACCAATGAAAGTTATTAGAACCCATGTCCCATACAACAAAATATTTTCCGTTTTTACAGTAGATTCAGCAGATTTTTCTTTTACAAAGCCGATGTCAAAGAGAGAATTTGTTGAAACTTGTCAGAGGAGGCATCATGAACAAGGAGTTTATTGCTCTGCAGTGGCGTAACCATGGTAACGTGGCGTAACGTTGCCTGTTATTGCTCTGCAGTGGCGTAACATTGCCTGTTATTGCTCTGCAGTGGCGTAACCATGGTAACGTGACGTAACGTTACCTGTTATTGCTCTGCAGTGGCGTAACGTTGCCTGTTATTGCTCTGCAGTGGCGTAACATTGCCTGTTATTGCTCTGCAGTGGCGTAACGTTGCCTGTTATTGCTCTGCAGTGGCGTAACGTTCTAACGTTGCCTGTTATTGCTCTGCAGTGGCGTAACGTTGCCTGTTATTGCTCTGCAGTGGCGTAACGTTGCCTGTTATTGCTCTGCAGTGACGTAACGTTGCCTGTTATTGCTCTGCAGTGGCGTAACGTTGCCTGTTATTGCTCTGCAGTGACGTAACGTTGCCTGTTATTGCTCTGCAGTGGCGTAACGTTCTAACGTTGCCTGTTATTGCTCTGCAGTGGCGTAACGTTGCCTGTTATTGCTCTGCAGTGGCGTAACGTTGCCTGTTATTGCTCTGCAGTGACGTAACGTTGCCTGTTATTGCTCTGCAGTGGCGTAACGTTGCCTGTTATTGCTCTGCAGTAACGTAACATTGCCTGTTATTGCTCTGCAGTGGCGTAACCATGGTAACGTGACGTAACGTTACCTGTTATTGCTCTACAGTGGCGTAACGTTGCCTGTTATTGCTCTGCAGTGGCGTAACGTTGCCTGTTATTGCTCTGCAGTGACGTAACGTTGCCTGTTATTGCTCTGCAGTGGCGTAACGTTCTAACGTTGCCTGTTATTGCTCTGCAGTGGCGTAACGTTGCCTGTTATTGCTCTGCAGTGGCGTAACGTTGCCTGTTATTGCTCTGCAGTGACGTAACGTTGCCTGTTATTGCTCTGCAGTGGCGTAACGTTGCCTGTTATTGCTCTGCAGTGACGTAACGTTGCCTGTTATTGCTCTGCAGTGACGTAACGTTGCCTGTTATTGCTCTGCAGTGGCGTAACGTTGCCTGTTATTGCTCTGCAGTGCGTAACGTTGCCTGTTATTGCTCTGCAGTGGCGTAACGTTGCCTGTTATTGCTCTGCAGTGGCGTAACGTTGCCTGTTATTGCTCTGCAGTGGCGTAACGTTCTAACGTTGCCTGTTATTGCTCTGCAGTGGCGTAACGTTGCCTGTTATTGCTCTGCAGTGGCGTAACGTTGCCTGTTATTGCTCTGCAGTGACGTAACGTTGCCTGTTATTGCTCTGCAGTGGCGTAACGTTGCCTGTTATTGCTCTGCAGTGGCGTAACGTTGCCTGTTATTGCTCTGCAGTGGCGTAACGTTCTAACGTTGCCTGTTATTGCTCTGCAGTGGCGTAACGTTGCCTGTTATTGCTCTGCAGTGGCGTAACGTTGCCTGTTATTGCTCTGCAGTGGCGTAACGTTCTAACGTTGCCTGTTATTGCTCTGCAGTGGCGTAACGTTGCCTGTTATTGCTCTGCAGTGGCGTAACGTTGCCTGTTATTGCTCTGCAGTGCGTAACGTTGCCTGTTATTGCTCTGCAGTGGCGTAACGTTGCCTGTTATTGCTCTGCAGTGGCGTAACGTTGCCTGTTATTGCTCTGCAGTGACGTAACGTTGCCTGTTATTGCTCTGCAGTGACGTAACGTTGCCTGTTACTGCTCTGCAGTGACGTAACGTTGCCTGTTATTGCTCTGCAGTGACGTAACGTTGCCTGTTATTGCTCTGCAGTGGCGTAACGTTGCCTGTTATTGCTCTGCAGTGGCGTAACGTTGCCTGTTATTGCTCTGCAGTGGCGTAACGTTGCCTGTTATTGCTCTGCAGTGACGTAACGTTGCCTGTTATTGCTCTGCAGTGGCGTAACGTTGCCTGTTATTGCTCTGCAGTGGCGTAACGTTCTAACGTTGCCTGTTATTGCTCTGCAGTGGCGTAACGTTGCCTGTTATTGCTCTGCAGTGGCGTAACGTTGCCTGTTATTGCTCTGCAGTGGCGTAACGTTCTAACGTTGCCTGTTATTGCTCTGCAGTGGCGTAACGTTGCCTGTTATTGCTCTGCAGTGGCGTAACGTTGCCTGTTATTGCTCTGCAGTGGCGTAACGTTCTAACGTTGCCTGTTATTGCTCTGCAGTGGCGTAACGTTGCCTGTTATTGCTCTGCAGTGGCGTAACGTTGCCTGTTATTGCTCTGCAGTGGCGTAACGTTGCCTGTTATTGCTCTGCAGTGGCGTAACGTTGCCTGTTATTGCTCTGCAGTGGCGTAACGTTGCCTGTTATTGCTCTGCAGTGGCGTGCTGTTGCCTGTTATTGCTCTGCAGTGGCGTAACGTTGCCTGTTATTGCTCTGCAGTGGCGTAACGTTGCCTGTTATTGCTTTGCAGTGGCGTAACGTTGCCTGTTATTGCTCTGCAGTGGCGTAACGTTGCCTGTTATTGCTCTGCAGTGGCGTAACGTTGCCTGTTATTGCTCTGCAGTGGCGTAACGTTGCCTGTTATTGCTCTGCAGTGGCGTAACGTTGCTTGTTAGTGCTCTGCAGTGGCGTAACGTTGCCTGTTATTGCTCTGCAGTGGCGTAAAGTTGCCTGTTATTGCTCTGCAGTGACGTAACGTTGCCTGTTATTGCTCTGCAGTGGCGTAACGTTCTAACGTTGCCTGTTATTGCTCTGCAGTGGCGTAACGTTGCCTGTTATTGCTCTGCAGTGGCGTAACGTTGCCTGTTATTGCTCTGCAGTGGCGTAACGTTGCCTGTTATTGCTCTGCAGTGGCGTAACGTTCTAACGTTGCCTGTTATTGCTCTGCAGTGGCGTAACGTTGCCTGTTATTGCTCTGCAGTGGCGTAACGTTGCCTGTTATTGCTCTGCAGTGGCGTAACGTTGCCTGTTATTGCTCTGCAGTGGCGTAACGTTGCCTGTTATTGCTCTGCAGTGGCGTAACGTTCTAACGTTGCCTGTTATTGCTCTGCAGTGGCGTAACGTTGCCTGTTATTGCTCTGCAGTGGCGTAACGTTGCCTGTTATTGCACTGCAGTGGCGTAACGTTGCCTGTTATTGCTCTGCAGTGGCGTAACGTTGCCTGTTATTGCTCTGTAGTGGCGTAACGTTGCCTGTTATTGCTCTGCAGTGGCGTAACGTTGCCTGTTATTGATCTGCAGTGGCGTAACGTTGCCTGTTATTGCTCTGCAGTGACGTAACGTTGCCTGTTATTGCTCTGCAGTGGCGTAACGTTGCTTGTTAGTGCTCTGCAGTGGCGTAACGTTGCCTGTTATTGCTCTGCAGTGGCGTAAAGTTGCCTGTTATTGCTCTGCAGTGACGTAACGTTGCCTGTTATTGCTCTGCAGTGGCGTAACGTTCTAACGTTGCCTGTTATTGCTCTGCAGTGGCGTAACGTTGCCTGTTATTGCTCTGCAGTGGCGTAACGTTGCCTGTTATTGCTCTGCAGTGGCGTAACGTTGTCTGTTATTGCTCTGCAGTGGCGTAACGTTCTAACGTTGCCTGTTATTGCTCTGCAGTGGCGTAACGTTGCCTGTTATTGCTCTGCAGTGGCGTAACGTTGCCTGTTATTGCTCTGCAGTGGCGTAACGTTCTAACGTTGCCTGTTATTGCTCTGCAGTGGCGTAACGTTGCCTGTTATTGCTCTGCAGTGGCGTAACGTTGCCTGTTATTGCTCTGCAGTGGCGTAACGTTGCCTGTTATTGCTCTGTAGTGGCGTAACGTTGCCTGTTATTGCTCTGCAGTGACGTAACGTTGCCTGTTATTGCTCTGCAGTGACGTAACGTTGCCTGTTATTGCTCTGCAGTGGCGTAACGTTGCCTGTTATTGCTCTGTAGTGGCGTAACGTTGCCTGTTATTGCTCTGCAGTGGCGTAACGTTGCCTGTTATTGCTCTGCAGTGGCGTAACGTTGCCTGTTATTGCTCTGCAGTGACGTAACGTTGCCTGTTATTGCTCTGCAGTGGCGTAACGTTGCCTGTTATTGCTCTGCAGTGACGTAACGTTGCCTGTTATTGCTCTGCAGTGACGTAACGTTGCCTGTTATTGCTCTGCAGTGGCGTAACGTTGCCTGTTATTGCTCTGCAGTGACGTAACGTTGCCTGTTATTGCTCTGCAGTGGCGTAACGTTGCCTGTTATTGCTCTGCAGTGACGTAACGTTGCCTGTTATTGCTCTGCAGTGGCGTAACGTTGTCTGTTATTGCTCTGCAGTGACGTAACGTTGCCTGTTATTGCTCTGCAGTGGCGTGCTGTTGCCTGTTATTGCTCTGCAGTGGCGTAACGTTGCCTGTTATTGCTCTGCAGTGGCGTAACGCTGCCTGTTATTGCTCTGCAGTGGCGTAACGTTGCCTGTTATTGCTCTGCAGTGGCGTAACGTTGCCTGTTATTGCTCTGCAGTGACGTAACGTTGCCTGTTATTGCTCTGCAGTGGCGTAACGTTGCCTGTTATTGCTCTGCAGTAACGTAACATTGCCTGTTATTGCTCTGCAGTGGCGTAACCATGGTAACGTGACGTAACGTTACCTGTTATTGCTCTACAGTGGCGTAACGTTGCCTGTTATTGCTCTGCAGTGGCGTAACGTTGCCTGTTATTGCTCTGCAGTGACGTAACGTTGCCTGTTATTGCTCTGCAGTGGCGTAACGTTCTAACGTTGCCTGTTATTGCTCTGCAGTGGCGTAACGTTGCCTGTTATTGCTCTGCAGTGGCGTAACGTTGCCTGTTATTGCTCTGCAGTGACGTAACGTTGCCTGTTATTGCTCTGCAGTGGCGTAACGTTGCCTGTTATTGCTCTGCAGTGACGTAACGTTGCCTGTTATTGCTCTGCAGTGACGTAACGTTGCCTGTTATTGCTCTGCAGTGGCGTAACGTTGCCTGTTATTGCTCTGCAGTGCGTAACGTTGCCTGTTATTGCTCTGCAGTGGCGTAACGTTGCCTGTTATTGCTCTGCAGTGGCGTAACGTTCTAACGTTGCCTGTTATTGCTCTGCAGTGGCGTAACGTTGCCTGTTATTGCTCTGCAGTGGCGTAACGTTGCCTGTTATTGCTCTGCAGTGACGTAACGTTGCCTGTTATTGCTCTGCAGTGGCGTAACGTTGCCTGTTATTGCTCTGCAGTGGCGTAACGTTGCCTGTTATTGCTCTGCAGTGGCGTAACGTTCTAACGTTGCCTGTTATTGCTCTGCAGTGGCGTAACGTTGCCTGTTATTGCTCTGCAGTGGCGTAACGTTGCCTGTTATTGCTCTGCAGTGGCGTAACGTTCTAACGTTGCCTGTTATTGCTCTGCAGTGGCGTAACGTTGCCTGTTATTGCTCTGCAGTGGCGTAACGTTGCCTGTTATTGCTCTGCAGTGCGTAACGTTGCCTGTTATTGCTCTGCAGTGGCGTAACGTTGCCTGTTATTGCTCTGCAGTGGCGTAACGTTGCCTGTTATTGCTCTGCAGTGACGTAACGTTGCCTGTTATTGCTCTGCAGTGACGTAACGTTGCCTGTTATTGCTCTGCAGTGACGTAACGTTGCCTGTTATTGCTCTGCAGTGACGTAACGTTGCCTGTTATTGCTCTGCAGTGGCGTAACGTTGCCTGTTATTGCTCTGCAGTGGCGTAACGTTGCCTGTTATTGCTCTGCAGTGGCGTAACGTTGCCTGTTATTGCTCTGCAGTGACGTAACGTTGCCTGTTATTGCTCTGCAGTGGCGTAACGTTGCCTGTTATTGCTCTGCAGTGGCGTAACGTTCTAACGTTGCCTGTTATTGCTCTGCAGTGGCGTAACGTTGCCTGTTATTGCTCTGCAGTGGCGTAACGTTGCCTGTTATTGCTCTGCAGTGGCGTAACGTTCTAACGTTGCCTGTTATTGCTCTGCAGTGGCGTAACGTTGCCTGTTATTGCTCTGCAGTGGCGTAACGTTGCCTGTTATTGCTCTGCAGTGGCGTAACGTTCTAACGTTGCCTGTTATTGCTCTGCAGTGGCGTAACGTTGCCTGTTATTGCTCTGCAGTGGCGTAACGTTGCCTGTTATTGCTCTGCAGTGGCGTAACGTTCTAACGTTGCCTGTTATTGCTCTGAAGTGGCGTAACGTTGCCTGTTATTGCTCTGCAGTGGCGTAACGTTGCCTGTTATTGCTCTGCAGTGGCGTAACGTTGCCTGTTATTGCTCTGCAGTGGCGTAACGTTGCCTGTTATTGCTCTGCAGTGGCGTAACGTTGCCTGTTATTGCTCTGCAGTGGCGTGCTGTTGCCTGTTATTGCTCTGCAGTGGCGTAACGTTGCCTGTTATTGCTCTGCAGTGGCGTAACGTTGCCTGTTATTGCTTTGCAGTGGCGTAACGTTGCCTGTTATTGCTCTGCAGTGGCGTAACGTTGCCTGTTATTGCTCTGCAGTGGCGTAACGTTGCCTGTTATTGCTCTGCAGTGGCGTAACGTTGCCTGTTATTGCTCTGCAGTGGCGTAACGTTGCTTGTTAGTGCTCTGCAGTGGCGTAACGTTGCCTGTTATTGCTCTGCAGTGGCGTAAAGTTGCCTGTTATTGCTCTGCAGTGACGTAACGTTGCCTGTTATTGCTCTGCAGTGGCGTAACGTTCTAACGTTGCCTGTTATTGCTCTGCAGTGGCGTAACGTTGCCTGTTATTGCTCTGCAGTGGCGTAACGTTGCCTGTTATTGCTCTGCAGTGGCGTAACGTTGCCTGTTATTGCTCTGCAGTGGCGTAACGTTCTAACGTTGCCTGTTATTGCTCTGCAGTGGCGTAACGTTGCCTGTTATTGCTCTGCAGTGGCGTAACGTTGCCTGTTATTGCTCTGCAGTGGCGTAACGTTGCCTGTTATTGCTCTGCAGTGGCGTAACGTTGCCTGTTATTGCTCTGCAGTGGCGTAACGTTCTAACGTTGCCTGTTATTGCTCTGCAGTGGCGTAACGTTGCCTGTTATTGCTCTGCAGTGGCGTAACGTTGCCTGTTATTGCTCTGCAGTGGCGTAACGTTGCCTGTTATTGCTCTGCAGTGGCGTAACGTTGCCTGTTATTGCTCTGTAGTGGCGTAACGTTGCCTGTTATTGCTCTGCAGTGGCGTAACGTTGCCTGTTATTGATCTGCAGTGGCGTAACGTTGCCTGTTATTGCTCTGCAGTGACGTAACGTTGCCTGTTATTGCTCTGCAGTGGCGTAACGTTGCTTGTTAGTGCTCTGCAGTGGCGTAACGTTGCCTGTTATTGCTCTGCAGTGGCGTAAAGTTGCCTGTTATTGCTCTGCAGTGACGTAACGTTGCCTGTTATTGCTCTGCAGTGGCGTAACGTTCTAACGTTGCCTGTTATTGCTCTGCAGTGGCGTAACGTTGCCTGTTATTGCTCTGCAGTGGCGTAACGTTGCCTGTTATTGCTCTGCAGTGGCGTAACGTTGTCTGTTATTGCTCTGCAGTGGCGTAACGTTCTAACGTTGCCTGTTATTGCTCTGCAGTGGCGTAACGTTGCCTGTTATTGCTCTGCAGTGGCGTAACGTTGCCTGTTATTGCTCTGCAGTGGCGTAACGTTCTAACGTTGCCTGTTATTGCTCTGCAGTGGCGTAACGTTGCCTGTTATTGCTCTGCAGTGGCGTAACGTTGCCTGTTATTGCTCTGCAGTGGCGTAACGTTGCCTGTTATTGCTCTGTAGTGGCGTAACGTTGCCTGTTATTGCTCTGCAGTGACGTAACGTTGCCTGTTATTGCTCTGCAGTGACGTAACGTTGCCTGTTATTGCTCTGCAGTGGCGTAACGTTGCCTGTTATTGCTCTGTAGTGGCGTAACGTTGCCTGTTATTGCTCTGCAGTGGCGTAACGTTGCCTGTTATTGCTCTGCAGTGGCGTAACGTTGCCTGTTATTGCTCTGCAGTGACGTAACGTTGCCTGTTATTGCTCTGCAGTGGCGTAACGTTGCCTGTTATTGCTCTGCAGTGACGTAACGTTGCCTGTTATTGCTCTGCAGTGACGTAACGTTGCCTGTTATTGCTCTGCAGTGGCGTAACGTTGCCTGTTATTGCTCTGCAGTGACGTAACGTTGTCTGTTATTGCTCTGCAGTGACGTAACGTTGTCTGTTATTGCTCTGCAGTGGCGTAACGTTGCCTGTTATTGCTCTGCAGTGACGTAACGTTGTCTGTTATTGCTCTGCAGTGACGTAACGTTGCCTGTTATTGCTCTGCAGTGGCGTGCTGTTGCCTGTTATTGCTCTGCAGTGGCGTAACGTTGCCTGTTATTGCTCTGCAGTGGCGTAACGCTGCCTGTTATTGCTCTGCAGTGGCGTTATGTTGCCTGTTAATGCTCTGCAGTGGCGTAAAGTTGCCTGTTATTGCTCTGCAGTGGCGTAAAGTTGCCTGTTATTGCTCTGCAGTGGCGTAACGTTGCCTGTTATTGCTCTGCAGTGGCGTAACGTTGCCTGTTATTGCTCTGGCTTCTTTTCGATCCAGTTAGTGGGGAGTCTTGAATTGCAGTTGGTTATGACTTTAGTTTTCTTTTGTTGTTGCAGGAGTGGGGAGTATATGACTCTTTAGGTTGGAGCTTACTGATATTTTCCATTCTGCGGTTTCATTAGATGGGGCATGGTTTATTTCAATTTATCTACTTTTTGCGCTGTTTTCTGATGAGATGGTGATTTGTGGACAACTTATACAACTTATGAAGTAACATATAGCCTAGATGGTCAGTGGTCACTGAACTTCCTGTGAAGTCATTTGGGCTGGACATATTAGGTGTATTGCAGTAAATGGAGCTGTATTCAATAACAAAAGGAAACGAGAACACATGGCACCTAGTGAGGGTTTATAGGTGAGCGGCTACAGATACCGTGGATCGAGATCATGTGTACTACCTGGGTTTTCTAATCTCTATACCGAGCACTTTCCGTTTCCCCCTAGAGTCCCATATCAAATAGACCTTATGGGCAATGGCCCATTAAAGAAGACAGGATATGACTAGGTAGATGTAAATATACCTTTCAACATCTGCCTTTCAACATCTGCCTTTCAACATCTACTGTCAACATCTACTGTCTATTATGTAAATACCGCCCCCAGATTCGAGCAAGGGAGACTGGAGTGTAAAGGAACAAAATGAAGAATCAGGATTTGTTAAGATCAGTGATCACTTAGATTCTAGAGACGATGGGAGAGATCAGGAAGTATGTTTAGGGATGTTGTGAAGCTAGAAGACATGTTCTTGTGCAGGCTAACGAACTACGAAGAGCATGATTATCAAGTTAACTGTAGGATCAAAGAACACCGAAAAGGAAAGTTTTAGAAGTGATGGCTACTTACCGACTGTAGAATTTAAAGAGGAAATTAGAAAGTTACCAATGAGAACCAAGAGAGATCGAGGAAATATATCTAGGCACGTTAGGGTTGGGATTAGGGTTTATGTAAAACCGTTTTGTACGGCTGCAAAACCATAAAAACCAAAGTCACGTGAAATTTTTGGGCGAGCGAATTAGTAAGAGCCTGCAACTTTATTGAATAGGGGATTGTCATGCCTCATGTGATATCAACAAAATTATTAGATTCCTAAAATCACAATACAGATTACCGGAATGGGCCTTTGGTTCAGTTTCTTGAAGTTTACTTGATAAGCGTTGTACCGTATTTACTCGTGGCTCCTGAATCTAACTAACAACATAAGTAAGACATACAAAAGCCTTTTAATATTACCAAACGAAAACTTTTCAAACTTTTTCTAAAAACTACTTTGCTTTTTGCTCCTCGTTTCTAGCGATTTCAATGATTTTGGACCTATAAAAATGGTTTGAATTTTTGGTTGTTAGTTAATTGGACAATTATCCAATAATCTGACGTTTTTTACATTGTCAAAATAAACATCCCCTTGATTAATCCGCAACTTCTTTATCTTAGGATTTTCATAACTATAGATATTTGACTTGCAAAGTAAGTGGTAAAAAGTGGCCTCAACACACGTGAACAGTTTGGAAAGGTTGGTCAGCCATTAAGAACACCAAATGAAACTCAAAAATGTTCTGAAAGCTTCTTGTTTTGGTAAATCAATTGTTTCAGACGGATCTGTCAGTACTACATTGCAAGAAACCTATTGTGACAGCCTACAATACGGAATACCCTGATTCAAAACAATAACAGAATATCGTAAATATATTGGTCCAAAATTAGGATTGGAGACAATGGCTAACCCAAATTGTAAGCGGCCCAAAATGAAAGCTGCCTCGAACTGCGAGCAGAAGAGAGGGCAAATTTCTTAAATAACGGCCGTTCCACAAAAGCTAACAAGTTGCTATTCAAGTGAGGAGACATAGAGTCAAAGAAATGGTGTTTGCTAATTATAGAGCAAGCCACTTCCAATGAATATTATAATGGACAATATGATATGATACCACGCTGAAACTGATGTTTACGATTAGAAGTGCCGCTGAAGAAGACCCCTTTAGATGAGTAGTCCGCATGTGGAATGTGCCAGATAACCCCAACCCTCGCCAGGGCCGGGTGGTAATAGCTAGTTGATAGCTAGTTGATGAGTCGCAATCACAGAGCTCCATATTCATCAGAAATAACTGATGAAGCAGCAGGTGGCAAACTGTAACTGTACTCCAGAAGCAGGTGGTCATGCAGGGGGGGGGGGGGCAGGGGGATGCATTTAGAATCACATACATAATCTCTCCCTTATCTATCTGTAGGATCAGGGCCCAGGGGTCATTCTAAAGAGGAGCACTGAAATTAAGCACGTACACTGTACGCGGCGTACTACTACTACACTTTGTAAACCGAGACGTTGCCCGGGTGGTTCTAATGACCAATTTTAATCTTAACAAATATACAATAAAAATAGTAATAATCTCTCACAAGGGCACAAGGAATTTAAACTTCATCTGACAAATATTGCGAAAACTTTGTATGCTCCAACGGCCAGAAAGAATAACTCAACAAATAAAATTGTTTATCACAACGGGACAATTCCCCATCCTCTTACGAACACTATCGTCCCTAATATAATAGCAAGAGCCAAGACATGTATTGAACAAATTTACTCTAGTAAAATCCACACTCGCATCTCACAGAGTTGTCTTCAGTATGAATTTTCCATCCTTTGATGTAGTGGTGCTTGTTTGGCTCAGCGTTCTTCTTCTTTTGCAAGTATTGAAGGCCTGAACTAAACTTCGCTGACTGTCGCAGCTTTTGAGCTTGACTGAGTATCTGATATGCTGTACTGGAACTGGACAGAGTAACCTTGACTGGCCGAGTAGTTTTCTCCTTCAACTTGCCAACACTGAACTCTACTGAGCTCTATTGCTGATTTCAGTCCAATCTCCTCAAATATGTCTCCGACAGTTCTGTTCAAGTCTTTATTGGAATCTTCAGGCAAACCGGAAATCATGATGTTCTTGCTCCGGTCTTTTGCTTGCACCACAGACTTGACGACTTCTTTCAAAGTCTCGGGGTTACTGAACTTTCAGGTTGACAAACCATGACGTTTTCCTGAACTGCATAGCTGTACGATTTAAACTGACTTTCTACCGTGTCTTGAACGACGGTCTGCACTGCCTGCAACTGTTTCTGCAGCTGTTTTTCTTTGCATGGTCAATTATTGATTCCTGAGCGCTGATAACCAATTTCTGATTCTCGATCGACTGATTCTTTACCTGAGGACCCCAGGCTTTAATGTTGATAAACAACCGAATAGAGATTAGGCGGAATGACAGGCTGAGCGCGGCCCAGTAACTGATTCTTGATTGAGCTCAGTACGTTTTTCATTTTCTTTAACTTGTCATTTTGAAAGCGAACCAAACATGAAGCGATTCTGACAGAAACGCTGCAAACTTTTCTTTATCCGTTAAACATAATGACCTTTTAAGCAAAAAATGTTTGCACTGTACAGAAGTCATGTCAACTGGTGCTTCACAACCGAACTGATTCATAATTTTTGCCATCCAATCCTCAGCTTTAAACATAATACTGTCAATCTCCATGTCGTCCACAGCTGCCATGATGTGAAGCTAAGCTACAAGGCGAGAGTCACAAAATCTCGCCGTTAAACAAGGCGAGATAAGAAAGCAGATAAGAGAGCGAATTAAACAAACGTATGCTATAATTAATGTAGGGCTGAACTGTTGAGTGTAGGCCGTAGGGCTGAACTGTAGGGCTGAACACTAATAGTAATACACTGTACGCGGCATACTAATACTACTAGTACTACTACTGTTAGTTTTACGGTTTACCTACCTTATCAGACCTTATTTGACCGGACATTAAATGAACGGACAAAATTATGAACGGACTTTAAAATGAACGCTCGAAGGCATTCAAAACCATCAAAATTCCAAATTTTTTCATCTTTTTTTTTGGCGTTTTAAAAATTTTAGCAGATAATTTGTAAATTAATCACAGTGCTGGCAAGCACGACCGTTGCATTTATTGTGGGTATACTATGTACCCCATTTACTATTATACCCCCTTTACTATTATACCCCCTTTACTATTATACCCTCTTTGGTACACGTTACAAGCCTCTTTCGTGCACGCGAAGCGTGCACTCCGGCCGGAGTTTTTCAGACATTAAGACTCATCGGAAGTCGTTCAGCAGATTTATTTTAGTTCAAAACATTCTAATTTGATGTCAAAGATGACAGGAATAAAAAATAGTTATGTTGAGATTTTTAAGAAATTTGCATAAAATACTCGCCAGCACTGTTATACGAAATTCGGTAAAAAACCCAAAATCGCCATATTCAGGTGCTTTAAAAACCATGTTAAAATTGAGTTCGAGATCTGAAATTTTTCAGGGCGTCTAGACGTTGACCAAATCGACTGCAAAAAAAGTTTCAGGTTTCAGGAACATCGGGAAGTGGGTTTTCTAGAACCCCTGTTTTACGACAGATTGTCGTGATACATACATACATACATATACATATACATATATTTTACCAAAACCCATAATCATGGGTAGAGTGGAGCGCTGCCAGTGTCTCTCTTTCCCAAACAAAAGGCAATGATATCAATTTGAATGACCGTTATCAAATGCAAAATGATACCGAGAATGAAATCGGTCGCTCGCTTTTCCCACTCATTCATGGCTTACGAATTGTAATAAGTTTCGATTTATAACATGTAATCTATTTCAATTGTAAATGAATGGGAAAAGCGAGCGACCGATTTCATTCTCGGTATCATTTTGCATTTGATAACGGTCATTCAAATTGATATCATTGCCTTTTGTTTGGGAAAGAGAGACACTGGCAGCGCTCCACTCTACCCATGATTATGGGTTTTGGTAAAATATCATCTCTTTTTTATTATAATGTCAGGGTACTTTACAAAGCCGAAATGTAAACTCATAACTTCATTAATATTAATAAGGAGGTTATTTCAACGATTTCGAAATTTTTCCTTTGAAAACATTTCCTTGTGTTTAGGTAAGCATATCGGTCGATCACTGACTGAATTTGCCACTTTATACTCATTGAAGTTCAGAAGTTGGCATTAAATTCATATATAATGACATTGAACTGTCGTGGCAAAGCAGAATTTGTTCAAAATCACGAATGAGCAAAATTTTAACCTTTCGCACGTGCAAACCTTGAGCGGAAGTTGCGTGCGCATCCAATATTGAATCACCGTAAATTTTTGCATGATGGTGTTTTATATATAGTTTGATAAGCATGCAAAGTTTCAAAGTATTTTAAGAAGAACTGTAATCACAACGGCACTCCAAAGTTGACGGAAATTGGTGAAAACAGCAATTTTCAGTGATTTTAGCAATTTTCTATCAATTTGGGCGTGTCCCCACGTGTGCAACTTTTCGATTTTCAACTTTAAAACTAGCCTATGACACAATTTAGAGCTTTAGGAAGCAAAATTGAGCTCCACAACCCAAGGGATGGTGCAACACCAGAGAATACTAGAACGTAAAATTAGCGTTTTTATAAAATTATTCTTTAAAAAAGCACTAACTTCAATAGCGAATATCTTTATGAAGGAGCAAGCTAGAAAAACTTTCCGGTAGATTTTTAGAATGCTTAAACAATTATCTAACTTCACTATGCCCCCAAATTTTGAATAAAATTACTCCTTAATGGTGTAAAATCGATTTGAAAAATGATTACTTTGTGAAAAATCAAGTTTTAAAAATGGTTAACTTGATGACGTCATCAAGTGGTGATGATGACGTTGAATTACTTTTTAACATAATGTAAACTAAAGTCTAAACAATTATCTTCAAGACCTGTGGTCCGAAATGGCTGTATCTTTTATACTTTAGAATCTACGGACACTTAAATACAGGCTATAATTCACTGGCAAAGCGTCTATCCCTGAATATATATATGTATATATATATGTATATATCACGACAATCTGTCGTAAAACAGGGGTTGTAGAAAACCCATTTCCCGATGCTCCTGAAACTTGAAACTTTTTTTACAGTCGATTAGGTCAACGTCTAGACGCCCTGCAAAGCTTCAGATCTCTAACTCAATTTTAACATGGGTTTTAAGGCACCTGAATATGGCGATTTCGGGTTTTTTACCGAATTTCGTATAACAGTGCTGGCGAGTATTTTATGCAAATTTTTTAAAAATCTCAACATAACTATTTCTTATTTCTGACATCTTTGACATCAAATTAGAATATTTTGAACTAAAAATAAATCTGCTGAACGACTTCCGATGAGTCTTAATGCCTGAAAAACTCCTGCCGGAGGCGTCGGCCTTCGGCCGCCGCCTCCGGCCGGAGTGCACGCTTCGCGTGCACGAAAGAGGCTTCCGACGTGTACCAAAGGGGGTGTAAAGGGGGTATAATAGTAAAGGGGATAGAATAGTAAAGGGGGTACATAGTATACCCCCAATAAAGACACCGCTCGTGCTTGCCAGCACTGTGATTCAGGGATAGACGCTTTGCCAGTCAATTGTAGCCTGTATTTAATTGTCCATAGATTGAAAAGTATAAAAGATACAGCCATTTCCGACCACAGGTCTTGAAAATAATTGTTTACACTTTAGTTTACATTGTATAAACAAATTATTTGACGTCATGAACACCCTTTGATGACGTCATCAAGTTAACCGTTTTTAAAACTTGATTTTTGACAAAGTAATAACTTTTAAAAATGATTTTACACCATTAAAAAGTAATTGTATTCAAAATCTGAGGAAATTTTTACCTTAGATAATTGTTCAAGCATTCTGAAAATCTACCGGAAAGTTTTTCTAGCTTGCTCCTTCATAAAGATATTCGTCATTGAAGTTTGTGCTTTTTTTGAAGAATTATTTTATAAAAACGTCAATTTTGCGATTTAGTATTCTCTGGTGTTGGGCCATGCCTTGAGTTGTGGAGCTCAGTTCTGCTTCCTATAGGTATAAATTGTGCATTAGGCTAGTTTTAAAGTTGAAAATCGAAAAGTTGCACACGTGGGGACACGCCCAAATTGATAGAAAATCGATAAAATCACTGAAAATTGCTGTTTTCGTCATTTTCTGTCAACTTTAGAGTGCCGTTGTGATTACAATTCTTCTTGAAATAGTTTGAAACTTTGCATGCTTATCAAACTATATATAAAACAATTACATGCAAAAATTTACGGCGATTCAATATTGGATGCGCACGCAACGTCCGCTCAAAGTTTGCACGCGCGAAAGGTGAGAATTTTGCTCATTCGTGATTTCCAACAAATTCTGCTTTGCCACGACAGTTTAATGTCATTATATATATGAATTTAATGCCAACTTGAATGAGTATTAAGTGGCATATTCAGTCAGTGATCGACCGATATGCTTACCTTAACACAAGGAAATGTTTTTAAAGGAAAAATTTCGAAATCGTTGAAACTTCCTCCTTATTAATGAAGATATCAGTTTATATTTCGACTTTATAAAGTACCCTGACATTATAATCAAAATAGATGATATTTGACCAAAACCCATAATCATGGGTAGAGTGGACCGCTGCCAGTGTCTCTCTTTCCTAAACAAAAGGAAATGATATTAATTTTATTGACCGTTCTCAAATGCAAAATGATACCGAGAATGAAATCGGTCGCTCGCTTTTCCCATTCATTTACAATTGTAATAGACTAAGAAAAACTACCCAAAGGCAGCTGTACTCGGCAATAAAGATTCAATAAACTTCAGCAGTAGTAACTACCACCCTTACCCCGAAATACTAGGTATCGACCCGAACGCAACCCAAAGAGATTTTTACAGCATCTCATGATTGATGGAATCAATCGAAACTTATTACAATTCGAAAGCCGTGAATGAATGGGAAAAGCGAGCGACCGATTTCATTCTCGGTATCATTTTGCATTTGAGAACGGTCAATCAAATTAATATCATTTCCTTTTGTTTAGGAAAGAGAGACACTGGCAGCGGTCCATTCTACCCATGATTATGGGTTTTGGTCAAATTTTTTATACATTATACAATTACAATGAGCACGAACGGCAGTCGTTAAGCAGTAAAAAATGTCAAAATATCTGTAGATTAGTGTCTATGATTATGAAAGTTGTGTAAAAACAACAAATACGAAATATGACCAGATTTGATGATCATATCAAATTCACAGGTCATCTTCCTTTAACGGGTGATACCGGTAAAATGTTTGTTTTAAATATACAAGACCGTCGACGAGTCCAACTCGGCGCGTGTCTTGGTAGGTTTAAACCTACAAATCTTCCTCAAATGGTATAATTAACTTAAAATATTTAAATTGTATAATAACTCGTTTTTCATTGATCCGTTGATATAATTTAGTCCGAATCCGATGATAGCCATTACAATTGACTGAAATTAAAAAGTTGTCATATTTAGTGGAACTATGTAAAAGGGGATCGTTGCTAGCGTCGAGATTGTCTTAACCCTGCCTTAGTCAGTTGAAAGTCTGATAGCATATGTTCCGTTTGATTTGACCAAACTAATGCCTTTCATTGCTTTATATCCTAAAAGTAAACATTACCCCCAGTACAGTTCCATAGCGGATATTATGCCAAATTATTAGACTGAGATCGTCAAATAATATTTCTTCGGATATTTCTCCGGTTTGCAGTTCCATAACCTTATCCGGAGACCATCTACGGTAATTTTGTTGATTCTCACAGATGGAGCAAAGTGCAAAGAAATTACCACAAACTGCTACAATCTCCGAAAAATTCCCGGAGAGCTTCATCTCCGTCTAATACAGTAAACGGAGCCGGAGAATCATCACCGTAGAAATGGACCTCCGTCTAATAATTTGTCATAATATCCGCTATGTAACTGGGGGGTGAGTTCGCAGTGGAATAATTTTGGAAAAAATCTCAACGGACTTTAACTTGGACATGAACGGACCTTAAACGGACGGACTTTACAGTATTATTGATTATACGGAGCTTCACGACCGTGCTAAATCATTCTGCACTGGAACTTTTTCTAAAGGGCCCCTGTACTGCAGTAGTCGAAACCAGCGTAAATGGATATATTTTTGAACGCTGATTTCTAATCATCCCTCATAAAATACTTCCCTGACGAGTTATTGGCGAAATAATAATATAAGGAAGTAGGTCAAATCGATAGGGTGCGGTTTAAGCAATCAATTGAGTTAATGATCGGGTAGGTTAGGTCAGTGTATAGGGTTTGTAATTGTGGGTCAGAGCCATCTAGAGAACGTGTTAAACTTAGTCACGTGATAGTGCAATGCAGAGTGATTTATCATCATCCTCAACATTAAACAGCAATCAAATCAGAGAACGTGGTCTCGGAGCGATGACATCTCATTACCCGAAAATAAAAACACAAACTCTACAGCAGTATCTTTGGGCTGTGCTAAGCAACAAACATGCAAAAACTTCCTGGACACCTTGCTATTTGTATATATCTTATTTAATTACAAAATATATAATATATATTATATAATGATTTATGAATTTATTATATAATAATAATAATAGTGAAAAGTAAAAATGGCTTTCACCACAATATGAACAAGTGTGCAATAGGACAACATATTATATTTATCGGAACTTTCCAGACCAAGTTACTAATGTCATTTAAAGCTAAGTTATCAGAGTTACCACTGTCTATATAGCAATGACTGGAAACAACATAGTGGGTTATGAGACTCTTGTTGCTAATTGTAATTTTATTTTTAATTAAAGTTCTAAACAAGGGATAGTTAATTTTATAAACGGAGCATATAAGTGAAATTGGATATCGATAAGCTCATATATTTGATACAATATGAAAATGTTTGATGGCAGGTAAAAGAGTTTATCAGGCAGGTTAAAGTAGTAGCGTAGTAAAGAAGGACATGCGAGGTAGGTAGGTAGGACATGTGCCTCTAGTAACATTAAAAGTTGGGCACATTATGTGAGGTAGGTAGGACATGTGCCTCAAGTAACATTAAAAGTTGTGCAGATTATGTGAGGTAGCACATTATCAGAGGGTTAATATGAGATTGGTTCTGTCATTATCGAGTGGTATCAGAGCGGAAATTTCAATAAAACGCTCGGCCAAGCGATGCTGAATGGTGATTGCAATTAGCAAACCTAGCAGAGCGTTAAGAGTGGCTGAGTTGGTGATTGCAATTAACAAATCTAGCAGAGCGCTAAGTGATGCTGAGTTGGTGATTGCAATTAGCAAACCTAGCAGAGCGTTAAGAGTAAGTGTGGCTGAGTTGGTGATTGCAATTAACAAATCTAGCAGAGCGCTAAGTGTGGCTGAGTTGGTGATTACAATTAACAAACCTAGCAGAGCGCTAAGTGAGGCTGAGTTGGTGATTGCAATTAGCAAACCTAGCAGAGCGCTAAGTGTGGCTGAGTTGGTGATTGCAATTAGCAAACCTAGCAGAGCGCTAAGTGTGGCTGCGTTGGTGATAGCAATTAGCAAATCTAGCAGAGCGCTAAGTGTGGCTGAGTTGGTGATTGCAATTAGCAAACCTAGCAGAGCGCTAAGTGTGGCTGAGTTGGTGATTGCAATTAGCAAACCTAGCAGAGCGCTAAGTGTGGCTGAGTTGGTGATTGCAATTAGCAAACCTAGCAGAGCGCTAAGTGTGGCTGCGTTGGTGATAGCAATTAGCAAACCTAGCAGAGCGCTAAGTGTGGCTGAGTTGGTGATTGCAATTAGCAAACCTAGCAGAGCGCTAAGTGTGGCTGAGTTGGTGATTGCAATTACTTAGCAAACCTAGCAGAGCGCTAAGTGACGCTGAGTTGGTGATTGCAATTAGCAAATCTAGCAGAGCGCTAAGTGTGGCTGAGTTGGTGATTGCAATTAGCAAACCTAGCAGAGCGCTAAGTGTGGCTGAGTTGGTGATTGCAATTAGCAAACCTAGCAGAGCGCTAAGTGTGGCTGAGTTGGTGATTGCAATTAGCAAACCTAGCAGAGCGCTAAGTGTGGCTGAGTTGGTGATTGCAATTAGCAAACCTAGCAGAGCGCTAAGTGTGGCTGAGTTGGTGATTGCAATTAGCAAACCTAGCAGAGCGCTAAGTGTTCCAGTTTCTTTTGTGTATCTCCCTCTCTCAATAAGAAGGTCATGGCTACTGGAGCGGATTTTTGCTATGTGCATGCGACATTGACTATTTTTTAGATTGAGATACTGCTCCTCTCCGAATACCTGTTTGATAGTGCAGTAAAATTGCATTTTCTTTTGGGATGCTAAATCTGTTCTCCAATCTTTTACAAAGTGATCAACCAAATTTCCATGTGCAGTTGAGGTCGTTCCTTCTGCTCTGTGTTGGTCGGATCGAGCGAATTTGGCCGCTTTGGATTCAGACTGAGCGATCGAGTTCCAGGTCTTATACCAAGAGAGGTTTAGATTCTTCTGCTCTTGGAATGTCTGATGTACAAGAAAGTTGACGCTGCTCACGTCGGGTGATGTCTGAGACAATCTGTCGAAGTATCTCAGGCATTGTGGTAGTACCGACAGGGCCCATGGTAACCTGCCCGTATCTCCGTAACAGAAGTTGTTGTTAGCTTTCTTGTGTAAGCCGAGCACCCATTTCAGCATTTTCAGGTGTGTTGTCTCAAGTGCGTCCTTTGTTGCAGCTCTAGCAAGGTTCTGTCTTGAACCATCAGCGCAAGCCATCTCCTTTGCCATTTTTGTACACGGTAGCCATATCTGACAGGCATACGTAGCGACTGGTTTAACGAGGCTGTCTATAAGCTTGAGCATGGTTTTTGTTGTTAATGCTCGAGTGTCGACCATGCGTCTGATCGAGAAAAATGCTCTTAGTGCTTTTTTCCTCAGTTCGTTCATGGCACCTTTAAATGAACCGTTGAGACTGAATTGAATGCCTAGATAGCAGTAAGATTTGGCCGATGAGATGTCCAGGTTCCCTAGTTTGAACCCGTAGGAGCACTTCAGCAAACGAGAGCTCGAGTTGAATACCATGATTTTGGTTTTGTCGATGTTAATTGACAGTTCCCATTTACTTGCAAATTCGTGCAGGCAATCAAGTTGTTTCTGCAGGCTTTTGGCGTCGAGTGCCAAAAGTATCAGGTCGTCTGCCCACAGAAGATGGCTGACCGGGAAGCCGTTCAGTTCTGGAATTGACAAGTCCTCAAGAGCTGCTAGTCTAATGGAGAGGTCATAAATGTATACCTTGAAGAGCTCCGGCGACATTGGATGCCCCTGTTCGGTACCAATGGTGACATCGATGGTGTCCGACAGCTTCTTGCTCAGTTTGATACGGGTAACTGAGTTGCTGTACATGTTCTGGAGGCAAGAGAAGAAGCTTCCTCCGATACCAAGTCTACTGAGTTTGTACATGAGAGCCTCCCTGCAGACTGTGTCGAACGCCTTACGATAGTCCACGAAGCAAGCGAATATTTTCTTCTTCAGCTTCTTTGTATACTTCTCGATGATCGTTGTAAGGGTCAGGATATGGTCAGAGCACTGGGCACCAGCTCTGAATCCGAGTTGGTGAGGGAAGTCGGGACAGACGACTTTACGGAATTCGATCAGCCTATCAAGGAGGAGGGATGCAAAGAGTTTTCCAAGGCAACTTCCGACTGTGATTGCTCTATAGTTATCGGGGTTCTGCTTGTCCCCCTTTTTGTGTAGGGGGGTAGTTATTGAGCAGTTCCAGGGGTAGATTCCTTGCGTTAGGCAACCATTGAATAGTTTCAGAAGGACTTTTTGGAGACCGAGTTTGGAGCTCTTGAGCATCTCGTTGGAGATAAGATCACATGAAACGCTTTTGTTATTCTGGAGCTTATTGGTGACTTTCTTTAGTTCTTGGATAGTAAACTCTGTGTTGAGTTTTTCAAGTTCGACTGATGGCTCGAGGTGGTACTCGGTTCCCTGTTCACCAGCTTCGTTGGTCGAAGTGTTCGTTTGTAGTCCACCGTGCGAGGGGTCCTTGCACTTCTGATTGTATAGGTCGTTGAAGAACTTGTGAAATGCGATCAGGTCATATATGTCGAATGTATCGGGGTCCTTGCAAGCGGACGAGAGGTCTTTTAAAGCAGCCCAGTTGATGTTGTTGCTGAGGTTGATTTTCTCGTTAAGTTTGTATAGGTAAGCTCCCTTTCTAGCTCGTGTTTGTGCCCTGTATTCTTTCTTACGGAGGTAAAATCTTGCTCGGTTGGATTCCACGAGCATAGGATCGATGTGGGTGTTATTCTTGGCTCTTTCGTCTCTACAGACTAATCGTTTAGCATGCCTACAACTCCAATCAAACCATTTGTTTTTGTTAGTACTGGGCTTTCCACTTTTCTGGGTGGTAACTTGACTTGCCAGGTTAGTAAAGGTGGCAATCACAATTTCATTGAAACTGCGAATGTCGTCAGGGGAGGAAATATCAGTTTGAAGAAGAGAATCAACTTTTTCTTTGAATTGAGCGGTGTTCTGGGCTGACTTGAATTTTTCTGTGGTACCAAGTCCAGAGCAGGCATCTTTGGTCCACTTGAATGGCTTCGGGATCGATGCGAATTTGAGCTCCATTTCGTTCGAGATGTCGCCAGCCATCACAATGTTCCTTATGTTAGTGGTTAAAGTGGTGGATATTGGTCTGTGGTCAGAATAAGGGGTGAGGTCACCAACTTTGAAGAACCTTGCCCGATGAAGGAGGCTGTGGGACACGCAAATGTAGTCGACCGTACTTACTCCATTTCTTTGAATGCAAGTTGGACTGCCAAATATGTCCCCAATTGTCCTTCCGTTTAGGATTATCATTCCAGTTGTCTGGAGTAGCTCAATGAAGGGTTTGCCGTTGGAGTTGAGAATCCGATCTTGGTTGTTTCTAGAGGCTACCTCAGTAGGAGATATAGAATGCTGGGGAGGATCGAGTTCAACTTGAAGGTCCCTAGACTCGCATGGTATAAGGAAGTCGTTCAATGTGCCGGTCCGCGCGTTCATGTCACCAAGTATGGCAGCATCTTCGGAGTCGGGGATATTTGATAGACACTCTTCTAAGTGCTCACAAGTGGTTGTATATTGTTCCATTTTGGAACGCATTCGTTTCTTGTATGAGCCATGAGCTGGCGAGTCGTACACATTGATAAGATTCAGATCTTTGTCAAGGTTGAAGTATTTGGCTTTAAGCTTTACGATGAGTATGTCGTCGCATTTGGAAAAATGAACTCTGACTACTCCTGCAGCCAAGTGCTTCCGGATCGCTGTGCACACGCCACCTGAGTTGCTATCCGATCTGTTGGCGTTGAAGCATTTGAATTCCCGCATAGAAACCTGTCCTTTAGTTTCTTGTAGGCAGACGATATCGTGGCCAGCTATGAGCTTCTGGACCTCGTCAATTTCGAATTTGACACCCTCAAATTTGTCACGCTGGTGGTTGATGTTCCAGCTCATGAGTTTGAGTGAGTGTCTCATCTTAGGGGGGCTATTCATCTCTAAACCTGTTCGTGCTGCGTCTGGATCTGTCCTTAGGTTGGTAGCTTACTCGAGGTAAGCGCATTGTTTTCCTCATTCCTTCACGGAGGCGCACCCACAGCATTTTTTGACCTCGTTCTCTCAGCTTGAACCCTTCGTTACTTGTGTAAAAGTTTTGGTCACCGATGCTGTCATTTTGGAAGGTAAAGATCCTATTTTTTGCAACCGGCTTGTGTTTGTGGAGCCAGCTCACATAGTCTTCAACATCTTTGTTGACGATGCTGATTCTCTCATTGAGGGCTTTATCGTTGCTCGATGGAATCAGTCCTGAGAAGCATATTTGGGCTTTGGTTGTGTTCATCAGGTGCTCGGAGAACTCCTCAACGATACTCACGAGACCAGATTTCTTTTTGAGAAGGTCATTTATCCCCGTGTGAACATATATGCATTCGGGCTTGAGTCGTTTGATGGTGCTGTTCAATAGCTTTGTTTTTTTAGTCGTATCCTCATAGCTGTCAAACTTGAGGCAGTGTACATTGAATTGACTATTGAACAGTTTAGGGTTGAAGTGATCAAAGTTACTATCGTGGATCAGAAGAACAGTGTGCTGTCTGTAACTTTCCCTTATTCGCCTGGAAGATTTGTTTCTACTCTCCTTGGCTTCACGACTCGGTTGATTAGGTTGTGCCTCGTATGCGGTGGTCTCTGAATGTTTTGACTCACTGCGGTTGTCCTGTCTGGTTGCTGGTACAGGTACATTCTCTTTGTGGTTTTTGCTGTTCTTCTTGTTCGATGTAGTGAACGTCTCGGAGCCTCCATTCTCAACGATCTTGGACCACAGGATACCCTGTTCGCTTTCCCTGTTCGTATCATCGACAGAGGCCGGTGTGTCACGCCGGGCGGGCTTGTGGTTCGCCGGAGGCTGTGGTGAACTGGTGAGGGCCTGCGTCAGACTCTCATGGTTTACTTCAAGTGCCTCGATTCGGGTCCTATTTGAGGAACTTACAATTTCAAATGACTGAAAGGCTAGATTGAGCTCACCCTTTAGCTCTTCGGCTGTGGCTTGTGACTGGTTCTTAGCAGTGTTTGCCACACTCTTGACTGCTTTCTTCAGATTGTCTTGGCCTAGCTCAAGTGTTTCGAACTGCCTTCTATTAGCGATATTCGTTGCTTCCAACTTGTTGAAGCAGTTAGCAAGCTCAGCTCTTAAGTCTGGAGAGGACTGAGTCCTCGTGTTGGCCACTAGGTTCAGAGTATTGTTCTGTTCATCTACTGCCTCTCTAAGTAGGTTGAGGTCAGCTCTTAGTTGGTTCACTTTGTCTTCAATCGGACTGAGCTTTTTCGCGACTAAGACTTCCAGCTTTTTGTCTGAGGCAGTAGGTGACGAGATGATCAGGTCAGAGATTGCCTTTTGTTGCAGTATCTCTTCTTTAAGCGTAATAATACTGTCTTGTAGCACTGTCACCGCCGCCTTTAACTCAGAGCATTGACTGCATTCGGTACTTATTAGGTGACCCTTGAGGGGCATATCGCCCGCAGTTTCCATGTCGTCGTTAATTTCAGTGGTTGGCCCGTTAGCGGATAATAGGCTCCCGGTATCAGGTGCGACTAAAGAATTCTGATGAGGACCAAGGGGGACGCGAGGGGAGGTGTTGTTGCTACCCTTTTTTTCCTTTTTCTTTCTGTGCGACTTTCCCTTTTTTTTCTTCTTCGCACTTCTAGTGCAAGATTGATCCTTGGGGGTACCAAATTGAAATTTGGTATCAGTGTTACCAGACAGAGGTCCATCAGGGGTTACGTAGTCGCCCGAATCGTGTGGGCTCGGTTGGTCACGGAGAGACGGTGTGTTGTGCAACTGTAAGATGTTGCGGGTTGAATTACTCTGATCATCCTCACCTGGATTTTCGAAAACTAGTCTAATCGCGTTACTGTTGCCACTACACTGATTATTACAAAACGAAATCAGAGCCTTTTTTCTTTCTTGGGCTGAAAGGCTCAAGGGAAGATAATTGGCAAGGAGTTCCATTCTGATCACTGTTTCTTCGAGTTTATTGATGAGATGAGTGAGTAATTTCACCGTGTTCTTGCTTCCTGTAGACTCACAAGTTTCGAGTAGGTCACAGAGTTTCTTTTTGTTGAGAGAGACATTGTTGCTACCCTTGAGTCCAGCTAAGTGTGGCTGAGTTGGTGATTACAATTAGCAAACCTAGCAGAGCGCTAAGTGTGGCTGAGTTGGTGATTGCAATTAGCAAACCTAGCAGAGCGCTAAGTGAAGCTGAGTTGGTGATTGCAATTAGCAAACCTAGCAGAGCGCTAAGTGTGGCTGAGTTGGTGATTGCAATTAGCAAACCTAGCAGAGCGCTAAGTGTGGCTGAGTTGGTGATTGCAATTAACAAACCTAGCAGAGCGCTAAGTGTGGCTGAGTTGGTGATTGCAATTAGCAAACCTACCAGACCGCTAAGTGATGCTGAGTTGGTGATTGCAATTAGCAAACCTAGCAGAGCGCTAAGTGTGGCTGAGTTGGTGATTGCAATTAGCAAACCTAGCAGAGCGCTAAGTGTGGCTGAGTTGGTGATTGCAATTAGCAAACCTAGCAGAGCGCTAAGTGAGGCTGAGTTGGTGATTGCAATTAGCAAACCTAGCAGAGCGCTAAGTGTGGCTGAGTTGGTGATTGCAATTAGCAAATCTAGCAGAGCGCTAAGTGTGGCTGAGTTGGTGATTGCAATTAGCAAACCTAGCAGAGCGCTAAGTGTGGCTGAGTTGGTGATTGCAATTAGCAAACCTAGCAGAGCACTAAGTGTGGCTGAGTTGGTGATTGCAATTAGCAAACCTAGCAGAGCGCTAAGTGTGGCTGAGTTGGTGATTGCAATTAGCAAACCTAGCAGAGCGCTAAGTGTGGCTGAGTTGGTGATTACAATTAGCAAACCTAGCAGAGCGCTAAGTGTGGCTGAGTTGGTGATTGCAATTAGCAAACCTAGCAGAGCGCTAAGTGTGGCTGAGTTGGTGATTGCAATTAGCAAATCTAGCAGAGCGCTAAGTGTGGCTGAGTTGGTGATTGCAATTAGCAAACCTAGCAGAGCGCTAAATGTGGCTGAGTTGGTGATTGCAATTAGCAAATCTAGCAGAGCGCTAAGTGTGGCTGAGTTGGTGATTGCAATTAGCAAACCTAGCAGAGCGCTAAGTGTGGCTGAGTTGGTGATTGCAATTAGCAAACCTAGCAGAGCGCTAAGTGAGGCTGAGTTGGTGATTGCAATTAGCAAACCTAGCAGAGCGCTAAGTGTGGCTGAGTTGGTGATTGCAATTAGCAAACCTAGCAGAGCGCTAAGTGTGGCTGAGTTGGTGATTGCAATTAGCAAACCTAGCAGAGCGCTAAGTGTGGCTGAGTTGGTGATTACAATTAGCAAACCTAGCAGAGCGCTAAGTGTGGCTGAGTTGGTGATTGCAATTAGCAAACCTAGCAGAGCGCTAAGTGTGGCTGAGTTGGTGATTGCAATTAGCAAACCTAGCAGAGCGCTAAGTGAGGCTGAGTTGGTGATTGCAATTAGCAAACCTAGCAGAGCGCTAAGTGTGGCTGAGTTGGTGATTGCAATTAGCAAACCTAGCAGAGCGCTAAGTGTGGCTGAGTTGGTGATTGCAATTAGCAAACCTAGCAGAGCGCTAAGTGTGGCTGAGTTGGTGATTGCAATTAGCAAACCTAGCAGAGCGCTAAGTGTGGCTGAGTTGGTGATTGCAATTAGCAAACCTAGCAGAGCGCTAAGTGAGGCTGAGTTGGTGATTGCAATTAGCAAACCTAACAGAGCGCTAAGTGAGGGTGAGTTGGTGATTGCAATTAGCAAACCTAACAGAGCGCTAAGCGACGCTGAGTTGGTGATTGCAATTAGCAAACCTAGCAGAGCGCTAAGTGTGGCTGAGTTGGTGATTGCAATTAGCAAACCTAGCAGAGCGCTAAGTGTGGCTGAGTTGGTGATTGCAATTAGCAAACCTAGCAGAGCGCTAAGTGTGGCTGAGTTGGTGATTACAATTAGCAAACCTAGCAGAGCGCTAAGTGTGGCTGAGTTGGTGATTGCAATTAGCAAACCTAGCAGAGCGCTAAGTGTGGCTGAGTTGGTGATTGCAATTAGCAAACCTAGCAGAGCGCTAAGTGTGGCTGAGTTGGTGATTGCAATTAACAAACTTAGCAGAGCGCTAAGTGTGGCTGAGTTGGTGATTGCAATTAGCAAACCTAGCAGAGCGCTAAGTGTGGCTGAGTTGGTGATTGCAATTAGCAAACCTAGCAGAGCGCTAAGTGTGGCTGAGTTGGTGATTGCAATTAGCAAACCTAGCAGAGCGCTAAGTGTGGCTGAGTTGGTGATTGCAATTAGCAAACCTAGCAGAGCGCTAAGTGTGGCTGAGTTGGTGATTGCAATTAGCAAACCTAGCAGAGCGCTAAGTGTGGCTGAGTTGGTGATTGCAATTAGCAAACCTAGCAGAGCGCTAAGTGAGGCTGAGTTGGTGATTGCAATTAGCAAACCTAGCAGAGCGCTAAGTGTGGCTGAGTTGGTGATTGCAATTAGCAAACCTAGCAGAGCGCTAAGTGAGGCTGAGTTGGTGATTGCAATTAACAAACCTAGCAGAGCGCTAAGTGTGGCTGAGTTGGTGATTGCAATTAGCAAACCTAGCAGAGCGCTAAGTGTGGCTGAGTTGGTGATTGCAATTAGCAAACCTAGCAGAGCGCTAAGTGTGGCTGAGTTGGTGATTGCAATTAACAAACCTAGCAGAGCGCTAAGTGTGGCTGAGTTGGTGATTGCAATTAGCAAACCTAGCAGAGCGCTAAGTGTGGCTGAGTTGGTGATTGCAATTAGCAAACCTAGCAGAGCGCTAAGTGAGGCTGAGTTGGTGATTGCAATTAGCAAACCTAGCAGAGCGCCAAGCGATGCTAAATGGTGATTGCAATTAGCAAACCTAGCAGAGCGCTAAGTGTGGCTGAGTTGGTGATTGCAATTAGCAAACCTAGCAGAGCGCTAAGTGTGGCTGAGTTGGTGATTGCAATTAGCAAACCTAGCAGAGCGCTAAGTGAGGCTGAGTTGGTGATTGCAATTAGCAAACCTAGCAGAGCGCCAAGCGATGCTAAATGGTGATTGCAATTAGCAAACCTAGCAGAGCGCTAAGTGTGGCTGAGTTGGTGATTGCAATTAGCAAACCTAGCAGAGCGCTAAGTGAAGCTGAGTTGGTGATTGCAATTAGCAAACCTAGCAGAGCGCTAAGTGATGCTGAGTTGGTGATTGCAATTAGCAAACCTAGCAGAGCGCTAAGTGAGGCTGAGTTGGTGATTGCAATTAGCAAACCTAGCAGAGCGCTAAGTGTGGCTGAGTTGGTGATTGCAATTAGCAAACCTAGCAGAGCGCTAAGTGATGCTGAGTTGGTGATTGCAATTAGCAAACCTAGCAGAGCGCTAAGTGAGGCTGAGTTGGTGATTGCAATTAGCAAACCTAGCAGAGCGCTAAGTGACGCTGAGTTGGTGATTGCAATTAGCAAACCTAGCAGAGCGCTAAGTGTGGCTGAGTTGGTGATTGCAATTAGCAAACCTAGCAGAGCGCTAAGTGATGCTGAGTTGGTGATTGCAATTAGCAAACCTAGCAGAGCGCTAAGTGTGGCTGAGTTGGTGATTGCAAAAAGCAAACCTAGCAGAGCGCTAAGTGATGCTGAGTTGGTGATTGCAATTAGCAAACCTAGCAGAGCGCTAAGTGACGCTGAGTTGGTGATTGCAATTAGCAAACCTAGCAGAGCGCTAAGTGATGCTGAGTTGGTGATTGCAATTAGCAAACCTAGCAGAGCGCTAAGTGTGGCTGAGTTGGTGATTGCAAAAAGCAAACCTAGCAGAGCGCTAAGTGATGCTGAGTTGGTGATTGCAATTAGCAAACCTAGCAGAGCGCTAAGTGACGCTGAGTTGGTGATTGCAATTAGCAAACCTAGCAGAGCGCTAAGTGATGCTGAGTTGGTGATTGCAATTAGCAAACCTAGCAGAGCGCTAAGTGTGGCTGAGTTGGTGATTGCAAAAAGCAAACCTAGCAGAGCGCTAAGTGATGCTGAGTTGGTGATTGCAATTAGCAAACCTAGCAGAGCGCTAAGTGTGGCTGAGTTGGTGATTGCAATTAGCAAACCTAGCAGAGCGCTAAGTGATGCTGAGTTGGTGATTGCAATTAGCAAACCTAGCAGAGCGCTAAGTGTGGCTGAGTTGGTGATTGCAAAAAGCAAACCTAGCAGAGCGCTAAGTGATGCTGAGTTGGTGATTGCAATTAGCAAACCTAGCAGAGCGCTAAGTGATGCTGAGTTGGTGATTGCAATTAGCAAATCTAGCAGAGCGCTAAGTGATGCTGAGTTGGTGATTGCAATTAGCAAACCTAGCAGAGCGTTAAGTGATGCTGAGTTGGTGATTGCAATTAGCAAACCTAGCAGAGCGCTAAGTGTGGCTGAGTTGGTGATTGCAATTAGCAAACCTAGCAGAGCGCTAAGTGTGGCTGAGTTGGTGATTGCAATTAGCAAACCTAGCAGAGCGCTAAGCGAGGCTGAGTTGGTGATTGCAATTAGCAAACCTAGCAGAGCGCTAAGTGTGGCTGAGTTGGTGATTGCAATTAGCAAACCTAGCAGAGCGCTAAGTGATGCTGAGTTGGTGATTGCAATTAGCAAACCTAGAGCAATTAGCAAACCTAGCAGAGCGCTAAGTGTGTCTGAATGGTGATTGCAATTAGCAAACCTAGCAGAGCGCTAAGTGATGCTGAGTTGGTGATTGCAATTAGCAAACCTAGCAGAGCGCTAAGTGTGTCTGAATGGTGATTGCAATTAGCAAACCTAGCAGAGCGCTAAGTGATGCTGAGTTGGTGATTGCAATTAACAAACCTAGCAGAGCGCTAAGTGTGGCTGAGTTGGTGATTGCAATTAACAAACCTAGCAGAGCGCTAAGTGAGGCTGAGTTGGTGATTGCAATTAGCAAACCTAGCAGAGCGCTAAGTGTGGCTGAGTTGGTGATTGCAATTAGCAAACCTAGCAGAGCGCTAAGTGACGCTGAGTTGGTGATTGCAATTAGCAAACCTAGCAGAGCGCTAAGTGTGGCTGAGTTGGTGATTGCAATTAGCAAACCTAGCAGAGCGCTAAGTGTGGCTGAGTTGGTGATTGCAATTACTTAGCAAACCTAGCAGAGCGCTAAGTGATGCTGAGTTGGTGATTGCAATTAGCAAACCTAGCAGAGCGCTAAGTGTGGCTGAGTTGGTGATTGCAAAAAGCAAACCTAGCAGAGCGCTAAGTGATGCTGAGTTGGTGATTGCAATTAGCAAACCTAGCAGAGCGCTAAGTGTGGCTGAGTTGGTGATTGCAATTAGCAAACCTAGCAGAGCGCTAAGTGATGCTGAGTTGGTGATTGCAATTAGCAAACCTAGCAGAGCGCTAAGTGTGGCTGAGTTGGTGATTGCAAAAAGCAAACCTAGCAGAGCGCTAAGTGATGCTGAGTTGGTGATTGCAATTAGCAAACCTAGCAGAGCGCTAAGTGATGCTGAGTTGGTGATTGCAATTAGCAAATCTAGCAGAGCGCTAAGTGATGCTGAGTTGGTGATTGCAATTAGCAAACCTAGCAGAGCGTTAAGTGATGCTGAGTTGGTGATTGCAATTAGCAAACCTAGCAGAGCGCTAAGTGTGGCTGAGTTGGTGATTGCAATTAGCAAACCTAGCAGAGCGCTAAGTGTGGCTGAGTTGGTGATTGCAATTAGCAAACCTAGCAGAGCGCTAAGTGAGGCTGAGTTGGTGATTGCAATTAGCAAACCTAGCAGAGCGCTAAGTGTGGCTGAGTTGGTGATTGCAATTAGCAAACCTAGCAGAGCGCTAAGTGATGCTGAGTTGGTGATTGCAATTAGCAAACCTAGAGCAATTAGCAAACCTAGCAGAGCGCTAAGTGTGTCTGAATGGTGATTGCAATTAGCAAACCTAGCAGAGCGCTAAGTGATGCTGAGTTGGTGATTGCAATTAGCAAACCTAGCAGAGCGCTAAGTGTGTCTGAATGGTGATTGCAATTAGCAAACCTAGCAGAGCGCTAAGTGATGCTGAGTTGGTGATTGCAATTAACAAACCTAGCAGAGCGCTAAGTGTGGCTGAGTTGGTGATTGCAATTAACAAACCTAGCAGAGCGCTAAGTGAGGCTGAGTTGGTGATTGCAATTAGCAAACCTAGCAGAGCGCTAAGTGTGGCTGAGTTGGTGATTGCAATTAGCAAACCTAGCAGAGCGCTAAGTGACGCTGAGTTGGTGATTGCAATTAGCAAACCTAGCAGAGCGCTAAGTGTGGCTGAGTTGGTGATTGCAATTAGCAAACCTAGCAGAGCGCTAAGTGTGGCTGAGTTGGTGATTGCAATTAGCAAACCTAGCAGAGCGCTAAGTGTGGCTGAGTTGGTGATTGCAATTAGCAAACCTAGCAGAGCGCTAAGTGTGGCTGAGTTGGTGATTGCAATTAGCAAACCTAGCAGAGCGCTAAGTGTGGCTGAGTTGGTGATTGCAATTAGCAAACCTAGCAGAGCGCTAAGTGTGGCTGAGTTGGTGATTGCAATTAGCAAACCTAGCAGAGCGCTAAGTGAGGCTGAGTTGGTGATTGCAATTACTTAGCAAACCTAGCAGAGCGCACCTGCAATTTCAAATTTTCCATTCCATATTTGCTAGACCCAACGTGTCCACCACGTGTAACCATGGTAACACCTCACGCAGGGGAAATTAGAAAAACCCCACACGTCTCCGCTATTTTGTGATTTCATATTGAAATTATGAACAAGGGGCGACTCTTTGTTTCATTCCACGTAGTGTTACTATAGACATAGTGACACGTAACATTACACGCAGTGAAATGGGATTAATGTGGGTCATAGAAGGAAAAGTAAACGCGATGTGTACTACTGCACGGTGATGGTATTGAATTTGAAGCAAGTAGACGCGATGTGTACTGATGTATTGAAGCAAGTAGAGGCGATGTTTACTGATGGTATTGAAGCAATATGTAAATATTTAACCACGAGACAGACCACTCTTCAAAAAGAGGTAAGGACTACGGAAACGGAACTGCAGTTATAAGGTAATAAGGCATGTAAAATAGTGATTCGCCGGACCAGTAACCAGATCTGTACTAATAAAAGTCATGAAACAGTGTACTGCAGTGACCGTGTGACTATTTAGTTTCGTGCCAACTCGGCTGAGATGCTACTTAGCTAGCTTATATCATTATCAGACCGCAGGTATGTGAGGAGATACTGCTAATAGTATTATGTATACACATCTTAATAAGCCTGCTTCATAAACCCACTAAAACACCTGTTTCTACAATAGATCTGGATGAATATTAACTTATAACTTAAAATTCGTTAAACAAATGGTTGATTGAGGTGTAAGGAAAACCTGTTAACATTTATTTTAGCGACTAAATACCGAAACAATCGTAGAGTACAGTCGAGGGAAATAATAGAAGCAGTGTAAACAATTAACGCTATAAACGCGTGAACATGTGAACATGGGCTATTAAAGTATTAACAAATGACACGACTAAATAGTATCCATATTATTATTATGAACTAGTTAAGTGTAACGCGTACCGACTAGTACTAGTATCATAACATATTAAAATAGGATCAACAGTGGAATAAGAGTTTTACTCTGAGTCTGTAGCCTCCGTGCTCGGACTTTTTCCATTGTAAACTATTTCCTCTACTGTCTACATTGTTAATTTATAATTACTTCATTAATTACTTAAGTAGCGAAGAAGGTCTGCAATTATAAAGTTAGGCGGGTTTACTAGAGTAGTTACATAAAAAGCCATTAACATTTCCATTTAATAATAACAAGGAGATAACTAAGTAACTAAGCAAGATACCACTACTAATAATAATATACTGTAACATAATAATATTACCCTGTATATTTAACAACGTTTACAGTTGAATAATATCGTCCGGGGAGTATTGGTACTTAACTGGCAACCTGCCAATATCATGGCAGTCAGCATAAAACAATAAGGATAGGCGGCATCCATACTGCCTAAACATAAAGAAACAGACAAAAACAAGCAATGAATATGAAAACAGTTGAAAGCAACAAAAGAGAAATATTCAGTTTGTATATTCAACCATCTGGTACTGGTAGTAGAGATAATTGGAGTTTTCATCGGAAATTTCCCTAACAATTCAGTTTGGCAGAGTCATACCGTCCATATGCTCATATGCATGCTAATGTCATATTTAACAATATGTAGTCCAGTATTTGATCTTACGAAACTTGGTCTAATTTATTGACAGGTTGAAATCAATGGAGGTGGAGAGATCGACAGGATTGCAATTAACAATTAACATTATATTTATATCTAATAAAATAATATCTTATTATATATAAAGCAAGACGATATATCCGTACCATTTTACTGACACCACGGCATCAACTTTAACGTGACTTTCCGCAAAAACTATAAAAGATATAAATGATAAAACTGAAACTTTTCTGACTGGGTCAAATGCCATTAAATGACCTTCAAATCAGCATGAAAAAATAAAAAATTGGCCCAAAATTTGGACCCCCAGGCCCAAGTGGTGTCAAAAACGCCAATTTAATAGGTAATAATAATTTGTGTCTATAGAGTCTTGACACCACTTTAGGGTTAGACGGGTTCCTGCTAGTATTACATTTACTAAACTACTCACTACACGGTGCATGTTGCAAGTGAGAACCCCTCTGAGGCGGGGACGTCTCATAGACATAACAATGTGGTGTGAGTATTATATTATATTCTTATAGGAGCTTATACAGGACTAGGATGTAGAAGCTCGCTGCATGCAAGTTAAACAAATCTTTAAATAAAATACCACTACATAAAATTATTGTAAGGGAGAGAGTTGTGGAGTAAAGTTGTGGAATGTGGAGTAAATACAAGATAAGAGGGCTGTTTTACAAAACACATTCTACGTTGTTAATGTAAAATAACCGTTTTACGCAAGTGCCGGGTGCCTCTACTAATACTCTACATAAGCTACACTGTAACAATAATGTGGAGTAGCTGCACTGTTGCGGAGTAACTGCACTGTTGGGGAGTAGCTGCACAGTTGTGGAGTAGCTGCACTGTTGCGGAGTAGCTGCACTGTTGCGGAGTTACTGCACTGTTGCGGAGTAGCTGCACTGTTGCGGAGTAGCTGCACTGTTGCGGAGTAGCTGCACTGTTGCGGAGTAGCTGCACTGTTGCAGAGTAGCTGCACTGTTGCAGAGTAGCTGCACTGTTGCGGAGTAGCTGCACTGTTGCAGAGTAGCTGCACTGTTGCGGAGTAGCTGCACTGTTGCAGAGTAGCTGCACTGTTGCGGAGTAGCTGCACTGTTGCGGAGTAGCTGCACTGTTGCGGAGTAGCTGCACTGTTGCGGAGTAGCTGCACTGTTGCGGAGTAGCTGCACTGTTGCGGAGTAGCTGCACTGTTGCGGAGTAGCTGCACTGTTGCGGAGTAGCTGCACTATTGCGGAGTAGCTACACTGTTGCGGAGTAGCTGCACTGTTGCGGAGTAACTGCACTGTTGCTGCACTGTTGCGGAGTAGCTGCACTGTTGCGGAGTAGCTACACTGTTGCGGAGTAGTTACACTGTGAGGAGGTTCTGAATTCATAATACATGGTGAGCAGGTGGTGGCCCGTGGCATTTTTTAAAAGATAAACTGTTTTTCCTTGGTTTTTTATCAACTGTTTGCGTAACTATTACTAAATAAGCTTGGTATGCAGGGGCGGATTTTTACCGTCTCCAATACATATATGTACAGAAACTCAAAAGCAGCGCTAAAAATGATTAAAAAACTGATCTCAGCTTTTTCTTGACGTAAGTAGTGTATGAGGGATTTTTGGAGCTGTATTTAAGCAAAAATTGGGGCACATTTTTTAAAAACCGCATGTAATTATGCAATCACCCAGGTGGTGCAGTTGGTTAATCTGCCGGATTTTATGCCAGGGGTTGCAAGTTCAAATCCCAGTCGGAGTCGTTCTCCAATGTGATTATATTATTATGACGTTAAATATTTAACCTAGTTTAACCCACCAATCAATTTTATTTAACCCTACGTTATGTGATACAGATGTATCAACTAAACACATTCATTACACAGCAGAAGTCGTTAAATGTATTATAGTGTACACATTCACGTAACAACGATATTGTTGATGTGGTCACGTAATTAGAGAGCACTTTTATGACGTGGTTAATATCAAGATTGTATTATCAATATATAGTCCCAGTACATAAGTTACGGTAACAGCTGTGTTAGTGCTTGTCAGTTACTGACTTCAGACTTAACGAACCAAATAAAACTACAGGTTAATTGTTAAAATGTGATTTTTTAAGAAATTCAAATACATGAGTATTTATATGTAAAACATATTACGAGAAATTCTTTTAAATTACGAATATAAATACGTATGGAATCAAAACGCTTCTTACATCTTGTAAACAGCAAATCGAACACAAATTATTCTTGCTACGTTCCAGTTTGTTGATGGCCTGTTTGTTCTCGCATACTGAAAGGCGTCTTCTTTTTCGATGTCAGTTCTAAATTGCTCATAATCTGAAGCATTTTCCAACAGCTTTGGTGTCAGAAATAACATCGTATTGTTTGATGGGTGGAAAAACTTGAGTTCGTCAGTGGACCGATTTTTCAGAATGAAACCAAAAGCGACATTTATTTTAATTTTACGATTGTAGTTTGAAATTACCCGTTATGCTTTAGACTTAATTTCGCTATCTTCGTTTTCAAAAAGAGGGAAATGAAACGTATCACGTATCCGACCATGTTTGAGACTTTCTCTAATTGTTCTCCAGTTTTGTTGATAAACTGGGCGGTACAACTCTGGCAAGGTTTGTAGAATTGCTGCATCCATAACGAGTTTAATGGAAATTAATGATTTAACGGCCACAAGTTCAGGTCCTTTTATAGCCTGAAAATGATGCACATATTTTTTTTTGTCAATAATTATAGTGGCGTTCATGGTATCGAGTTTGACTTTAAATGTCTATTATTAATAAGTAGAAGTAAATTGGAAACCTGTAGAAACTGATAAATTATGTTATAATAGGAAGTAAGTCAAGCTGCTTATTCCTTTCGAATTTGTAGATTAAAATCACGAATGATTGATTTTTAATTTTCAATGCACAAAATTAAAGACAAATTAACATGCCTGGTTTTTCGGCTATATAAGGAGGAGATCCATCAAAAATTTAATCATTTCCAGAATTGTATCCACTCATATAATTCTGTAGTGCTACAAACAAAAATGAGAAAATCATATCAATGTAATTTTTGTGATAAACGCTACAAGAACTCTGGAAGTCTCAGAACACACAGATATGCTTATCATTCGGAAAATACTCCACAAAAATTTCAGGATAAACCATATTCTAAAACTACACATTATGTTTTCAACTCCGATTCTCCGATGGAGGGATCTGGAAAAGCGGAGAATAAATTTCCAAAATATACCAGCTATCTTGATGATCACTCCCTGGAGACAGTAAAAACGGGTGAATTAGATGACAAAGTACCAGAATTTGACTGTCAAGAATTGAAAACAATGGTAGATACGGTGAAATTCTCGCTTCAGGAACTTGATTTTCTCGCGAAATCAAATAAAATTGATATTAATGAACTAAGACAAGCTAGAATGAGGGACCGCAAAAATACAGAACAACTGAACCAGAAAGAAATTGATCTTCAATCAAGAGACTTAGTCGACAATGTGATTGAAATGGAATCCCTAGTTGCCGCCGAAAATGTTGAAGAAATAAAATCTGACATTCCAAAAGTGCGACAAGTAATTAATTTTATACTGAAGAATATGGACTTGTCAGAGATAAGTGAAAAGGATATAAATTTACTGACCGAATTTACAAATTTTTCAAAGACAGAGGCTAAAGATATGATCGACGAAGAGTTCATGGAACTGGTCAAGATATTTGGTCTCCTTAAACCGGAATTCGAACAGCTATTTGATTCTGAAAATGAAGAATTAACAGACTCTGATACTGATAGCAGGGAAAGTTCTGACAGTGGAAGTGACGATGATGACGAAAATAGTATAAACTTATCAAATAACGGAGAAAATACTGAAACAGAAGATAGCGAAGAAACTAATGATATGACCGATAAAGAAAGTGACTAATAGAATTTTATTATTTAGAGTATAACTGTGTTTGAAATATAAATCCTTGAATATTAAAATTATTTGTTTTACTTGTATCTACAAAAAAAAATTAGTAAAAGTTCTAAAAAGATAAACAAATTAACTAATAGAATAAAAAGAGATGTAATAAAAACATGAAACTATAATAATGATATAAGAATGAAATAATAATGGTATAATAACTGTATTAATATTATGATAACTAGTGACCTGTATTTATTAATGACGGATATTGTTATAAATGACGGGTTTTATTGTTATAATTAGTGACAGGTATTATTAATAATGACGGTATTATTATTATTAATGACGGAATTATCATTAATAATGACGGGTTTCATTATTAATGACGGTATTATCATTAATAATGACGGTTTTATCATTAATAATGACGATTTTATCATTATTAATGACAGTGTCATTATTAATGACGGTTACCATTATTAATAATGACGGTTTTATCATTAATAATGACGGTTTTATCATTATTAATGACGGGTGTCATTATTAATAATGACGGTATTATCATTAATAATGACGGGTGTCATTATTAATAATGACGGTTTTATCATTATTAATGACGGATGTCATTATTAATATTGACGGTTTTATCATTGTTAATGGCGGATGTCATTATTAATAATGACGGTTTTATCATGATTAATGACGGGTGTCATTATTAATGACGGGTGTCATTATTAATAATGACGGTTTTATCATTATTAATGACGGGTGTCATTATTAATGACGGGTGTCATTATTAATAATGACGGTTTTATCATTATTAATGACACCCGTCATTAATAATGACACCCGTCATTAATTATGACAATAATGACACCCGTCATTAATTATGACAGTCATTAATAATGACACCAGTCATTAATAATGACACCCGTCATTAATAATGATAAAACCGTCATTATTAATAATGACACCCGTCATTAATAATGACACCCGTCATTAATAATGATAAAACCGTCATTATTAATAATGACACCCGTCATTATTAATGATAATACCGTCATTATTAATAATGACACCCGTCATTAATAATGATAAAACCGTCATTATTAATGATAAAACCGTCATTATTAATAATGGTAACCGTCATTAATAATGACACTGTCATTAATAATGATAAAATCGTCATTATTAATGATAAAACCGTCATTATTAATGATAATACCGTCATTAATAATGAAACCCGTCATTATTAATGATAATTCCGTCATTAATAATAATAATACCGTCATTATTAAAGGACCAGTTAACTGAAAAAAAAGTTATCCTCATATTTTGACAGATTGTGACAAATAGCAAACTGAGCAACGAGTTGAAATTCCTAAATCTCTAACTGCTCTCTAACGCGTGTAATTAGCGTTTGTATTATTTTGGCGATGACGTCATAAAGTCCCTTGCGCGCACAGAGCAGCTCGTGAGACTGTATTTTACAGGTAAAAATGGACATAATACAATGTTTCTCCCCCAAATAACTCGAAAAGTAAGTGTTTTAGGGTACATGTTGCTTCATAAGTTATATATAAACATGGTCATTCTGCACAATTTGCACTCATTCAAAAATCTGTATGGCCTTCATAGCCCAATTTACGAGATACCCATATTTTTGCATGATTTCTGGAACCGGAAATCAGTTTTTCGCCAATAACTGAAAAAGTAAGCACTTTAAGGCATCTGTTTCTTCGTAAGTCATATATTAATATGCTAATTGCGGTTCTTTTGCACCCTGTCTAAAGACTCTATCACGATCCTATCGAAAATGGGCTCAGCACCACGCCCAAAATGGTTTTTGGCGAATTTCTCGAAAAGTAAGGATTTTAGGCCATGTGTTGCTCAATAACTCCTATATAAACTTGCATATGCGGCTTCGTTTAAGCCTATTTTGAAGTCTCCACGACCTTCAGAAGCAAAGGGTCGGTTACGTTATTGGGTCAATATCGGCGTGGTCAATATGTCTCCAACCGAAAATCGTTTATTCATACTTTTGGGAAGGTCTTTGCAAAATTTCGTGAGTATACGAAAATTTGCAGGTTCAATTCCATAAATGTCCATAAATGACTGGACTACACAAGTTTAGAGTTAACTTTAGAGAAACTCATAAATCATTATTATCTAAAATTAAGCTGTCAGTGTCCATGATCAACCTATGGCTACAATGTTTTACGTGAAAATTGAAATGTAAAAATCAGGAGTAATATAAAAAGTGTATTTTTAGATTAAAGTGCTATCTCATAGTTTAAGAATTGTATAGATTAACGTTTGTCGTTTAGCCATCTAAGAATCGATCGTGCCGTAATATATATGGCCAAAGAATAATAGGGTCTTGGAAATTCTATAGTTGTTCAGTGGGTCGATTGACTGAACACGTTTGCACTTGGTATTTAATTTAAAGATCATACAAGTAGGACGATAACTAGGTAAGTCAAATTCAAAACACTCCGCACACTGTACACTCCAATCAGTATTTAGTAGACCGGGTATTTTTCGGTTCCCACGGCACCGTTCTGATAGGAGCTACTTCTACTAATGGTCCCATGGGAACGGCCGTAAAATAGCCAGACTTCTTGTCTCCTGTACTGTCTGGCACGTGTGGATTAAAGTAAGAAATTTCGCTATGCTAAAAATATAATTGCTCTCGGAACTATGTCTTTTAGGACAGCGAACCATTCGACTGCTCGCATTCTTCCGAACAACTGTAATATTATATTACAGAGTTACACTCTGATCAGCTATATTTAATATATAGCACATTATTTTGTGTATTAGTTTCATGTACTGGGGAAAAATAATCGGTACAGTCTCCCTTCGTTTGTAATGAAGCAATGAAAACAATCCAAAATTATCACATATGACATAACTTGTAATAGCAGAAACTTTCTAACCGTACATTCACCCGCCACTGTTCAAGAACTTATGTCACTGTTTAAAATCCTGACGTGAGCACTGTACATCCAATCAGCTATTCATATAGTTAGGGTGATAGCCAAAACTATAAGGATTTTGTAGAACTAGGGAAATAGTCATAACTCTAAAATTTGAGTGAGTTACACGTGTTTTATTGACGATGATAAACATTTGTGCATTGTATTACACTATGCAAGCGCGCACTGAGGGACTTTATGACGTCACGCAGCCACAGCTTATTATTACAATAACACGCGTTACACGTACGCTAGAGAGTTGGTTCTTTCGGCGATACGATTCTTTACCAGTTTGTCACAGCTGATTTAAATCTTAGCCAAATTGGAGACTACAAATTTTTCAGTTAACTGGTCCTTTAATAATACCTGTCACTAATTATAACAATAAAACCCGTCATTTATAACAATATCCGTCATTAATAAATACAGGTCACTAGTTATCATAATATTAATACAGTTATTATACCATTATTATTTCATTCTTATATCATTATTATAGTTTCATGTTTTTATTACATCTCTTTTTATTCTATTAGTTAATTTGTTTATCTTTTTAGAACTTTTACTAATTTTTTTTGTAGATACAAGTAAAACAAATAATTTTAATATTCAAGGATTTATATTTCAAACACAGTTATACTCTAAATAATAAGATTCTATTAGTCACTTTCTTTATCGGTCATATCATTAGTTTCTTCGCTATCTTCTGTTTCAGTATTTTCTCCGTTATTTGATAAGTTTATACTATTTTCGTCATCATCGTCACTTCCACTGTCAGAACTTTCCCTGCTATCAGTATCAGAGTCTGTTAATTCTTCATTTTCAGAATCAAATAGCTGTTCGAATTCCGGTTTAAGGAGACCAAATATCTTGACCAGTTCCATGAACTCTTCGTCGATCATATCTTTAGCCTCTGTCTTTGAAAAATTTGTAAATTCGGTCAGTAAATTTATATCCTTTTCACTTATCTCTGACAAGTCCATATTCTTCAGTATAAAATTAATTACTTGTCGCACTTTTGGAATGTCAGATTTTATTTCTTCAACATTTTCGGCGGCAACTAGGGATTCCATTTCAATCACATTGTCGACTAAGTCTCTTGATTGAAGATCAATTTCTTTCTGGTTCAGTTGTTCTGTATTTTTGCGGTCCCTCATTCTAGCTTGTCTTAGTTCATTAATATCAATTTTATTTGATTTCGCGAGAAAATCAAGTTCCTGAAGCGAGAATTTCACCGTATCTACCATTGTTTTCAATTCTTGACAGTCAAATTCTGGTACTTTGTCATCTAATTCACCCGTTTTTACTGTCTCCAGGGAGTGATCATCAAGATAGCTGGTATATTTTGGAAATTTATTCTCCGCTTTTCCAGATCCCTCCATCGGAGAATCGGAGTTGAAAACATAATGTGTAGTTTTAGAATATGGTTTATCCTGAAATTTTTGTGGAGTATTTTCCGAATGATAAGCATATCTGTGTGTTCTGAGACTTCCAGAGTTCTTGTAGCGTTTATCACAAAAATTACATTGATATGATTTTCTCATTTTTGTTTGTAGCACTACAGAATTATATGAGTGGATACAATTCTGGAAATGATTAAATTTTTGATGGATCTCCTCCTTATATAGCCGAAAAACCAGGCATGTTAATTTGTCTTTAATTTTGTGCATTGAAAATTAAAAATCAATCATTCGTGATTTTAATCTACAAATTCGAAAGGAATAAGCAGCTTGACTTACTTCCTATTATAACATAATTTATCAGTTTCTACAGGTTTCCAATTTACTTCTACTTATTAATAATAGACATTTAAAGTCAAACTCGATACCATGAACGCCACTATAATTATTGACAAAAAAAAAATATGTGCATCATTTTCAGGCTATAAAAGGACCTGAACTTGTGGCCGTTAAATCATTAATTTCCATTAAACTCGTTATGGATGCAGCAATTCTACAAACCTTGCCAGAGTTGTACCGCCCAGTTTATCAACAAAACTGGAGAACAATTAGAGAAAGTCTCAAACATGGTCGGATACGTGATACGTTTCATTTCCCTCTTTTTGAAAACGAAGATAGCGAAATTAAGTCTAAAGCATAACGGGTAATTTCAAACTACAATCGTAAAATTAAAATAAATGTCGCTTTTGGTTTCATTCTGAAAAATCGGTCCACTGACGAACTCAAGTTTTTCCACCCATCAAACAATACGATGTTATTTCTGACACCAAAGCTGTTGGAAAATGCTTCAGATTATGAGCAATTTAGAACTGACATCGAAAAAGAAGACGCCTTTCAGTATGCGAGAACAAACAGGCCATCAACAAACTGGAAAGTAGCAAGAATAATTTGTGTTCGATTTGCTGTTTACAAGATGTAAGAAGCGTTTTGATTCCATACGTATTTATATTCGTAATTTAAAAGAATTTCTCGTAATATGTTTTACATATAAATACTCATGTATTTGAATTTCTTAAAAAATCACATTTTAACAATTAACCTGTAGTTTTATTTGGTTCGTTAAGTCTGAAGTCAGTAACTGACAAGCACTAACACAGCTGTTACCGTAACTTATGTACTGGGACTATATATTGATAATACAATCTTGATATTAACCACGTCATGAAAGTGCTCTCTAATTACGTTACCACATCAACAATATCGTTGTTACGTGAATGTGTACACTATAATACATTTAACGACTTCTGCTGTGTAATGAATGTGTTTAGTTGATACATCTGTATCACATAACGTAGGGTTAAATAAAATTGATTGGTGGGTTAAACTAGGTTAAATATTTAACGTCATAATAATATAATCACATTGGAGAACGACTCCGACTGGGATTTGAACTTGCAACCCCTGGCATAAAATCCGGCAGATTAACCAACTGCACCACCTGGGTGATTGCATAATTACATGCGGTTTTTAAAAAATGTGCCCCAATTTTTGCTTAAATACAGCTCCAAAAATCCCTCATACACTACTTACGTAAATGCAGCAGCATGGCAGAACAGCCCAGGAAACCTTACTAATACTAATACTGGTAGGGGCCTAACTTCGAAAATAAAAGAGATAGAAACGTCTGGTTTTCAACAAAATGTTTGCCTTGTAAAAATAGAGTTTCCTTATTTTGGGCCTTACAAGTGCGCAGCTTTAACTTTGCGGATTCTTGTTCTATGATTGCAGCTGAATCGTATCACGTGGTACACTGGTACGTGGTGCAACTGCAATTGCATTCTTGGAATGTTTGAAGCGTGCAAATGCAATGACAAATAAACTAACGAGCGCGCGTGGAGTTCAACAATGAACAAGTTGTGAAGACGCGATCACCTTTGGCTTTATTAGTAATATCGCCAGCCAGTAAGGTCTGCTGGGGACTGTAGAGTGATTTAGCACGCTGGCAATGAGAGATCGAGATCGAGTAAAGGCAAAGCTTGTAGTGTAGCGCGATGCACTACTAGTACTTGAACTTCGGTAGATCGGCGAGATGCACCACTGGGCCTCACCGAGCTGCGAAGGGTTGACGTCGTGAATCAAGAGTAAAGCTATATAAATATAATGTCTAACTCTAAAGCCAAAGGACGTCAATAACGTGATCCGCCGCGGCTAGGTCTAATTAAAGTATAAGTAACACCAGTAGCCGAAATTGTGCGGCTCTTTTTCATGACTACGCAATGCAATTTAATTTTAATGGCTTTTAAGGTTCGCCATACACCATAACAAGCCATGGCTGATAATTATATTTATAAGAATGTATGATGTATGATCTCCAATGTTGAATGTCATAGTCTTCGTAGGTTTACAACCTACCAGGACGCGCGCCGAGTTGGACTCGTCGACTATATGGAACAGATATTTTACGAGTATCACCCGTTAACATAGTCTCAGGAGTCACAGCCACACGAAAAGCTTGCCATTTCGTTCTGGTGTTAGATTTTCCCGAGGATCCTTTTTTGTTTTTACAGTAAAAAGTATAAATATCATGAGAACTTGGTTACTCGGCACAAACAAATGAAAACGAAGAACATTTTGTACTAATATATAACATCATTCATTGTATTTCAAACAATTATGTTCACAGTTCCACACGCATTATATCAACGTTAAACTACGGAAAGTTTCGGTTTTTTTGCAAGGTATTTTAAGATAAAAAATAAACCGTGGGCGGTCATTCACATCATCATAATCAACTAATGTATATATATATACTCACAAGGATAAACTTAATTCAGTTTAATACGATTTTAAATTCAAACGCCCGGTTATCAGTCCATAGCTAGGTCGGAAAATTTAGTTGTGATTCGGAATAAAGGGCCGCGTAAACTCAGAACCGAACATGAGAATTACCTGGCAGTTAGGTAAGGATCGCATCGAACCAATCTAAGTTAATCTCTGTAATTAAAGATGTTTCCCGAGAAATCCATTAGTAAGCTTACAATGTACCTACATGTAAGTTACATTGGAATTATTGCTCCAATATTCAATAATTAGTCCTAGACGAAACAATTAGTATCCTCGACCAGTCTAATTGAGTACCAGTAGGCAGGTAGTACCTACTGTAGTAGTACTAGGCACACTAATGGAGCTCATTTTAACAGATTATCTATTAGATCTTAAATTGCTGAAAATTTCGTACATCAATTTTTATTCAACGTTTTTAGATTTTTTAGCCGGTTAGTTTTGGAGTTAGACTTGTTGTGACGAAACCATTTAATCAGAAAAATCAATTGAGTCTTGTTTCGGAAATTGGAAACATAATGTCAGGATAAAGGAAATAAAAACTAGAAAAGTCTCAAATTGTAAAGGAGCAGAATCGCTGGTTGCCGAGCTACAATTACGTCGTCCTGCCCCAGCCGGGCTTGAGTTTTGGTTACCGAGACAACCGCGTCACCAAGTAATCTTGAAGAAAACGCGGAGATTAAAGCTCGCATCTTTTCAGTCAAGTTCCCGAACGTATGTTGCCGGAAACATTCCGCGTCTACCGTTACATTCCCCTTCCCACCAGTTAGCTGAAATTGTGGAATTTTAAATATATCCTACATTCCTGGGCCTGGTATGGGGGCTGGAGTAAATTTCTTGTGAGGTTGGAATTACTAGTATTATTGTAAGGGCCACTGTGTTTTCTTTGTTATCGCTTTAAATTACACTTGTTATATCTAGAAGATGTGATGGGTTTGTATCTAGAAGATGTGATGGGTTTGTAACTAGAAGATGTGGTGGATTTGCACAAGGAAATTGATATCAGTTTCATTGAAGTTGTGTTTACATTTTATTTGAACTGGAATGCAGCCAGGATTTTACGAGTTGTAAATTGATAAACTAGGGAGTTCACTAGAACCCATAATAAGTGAACAAGGGTAATATGTAGGACATATAAGGGTAATATGTAGGAAATATAAGGGTAATATGTAGGTAATATAAGGGTAATATGTAGGTAGGGTAGACGTACCGTCAGCTCTGTTAATAATTCGGATTTTAGCTCCCACAACAAGTCTTATCTCGTCAGGATTCTGGGGCTGAAACTCGTACAGAGCCTCGCAGAACTGCTGTGGGGTTAAATAAAACTAATAATCAGGTGACTGAGGTATCAACTTTAGATAAAGTTGAATTTTCAAGATTAAAACATCATTTTTTGTACAGTATAATGTATATATATATAGGTTTGACTATATATAATATATATAAAAATCGCCCTACGCGTCGAGGATTAAACAGATGAGTGCTTCAAATTAGAAACCAGATAAGATGAAATAACTTCAAATTAGAAACCAGATAAGATGAAATAACTTCAAATTAGAAACCAGATAAGATGAAATATATAAATAACTTACCTCCTGCTGGGCGGGAGGCGGCTGAAAATATAAACGTTAAAAAACGAGGTACAACAACAAAAAGTAGTGTATTATACTTATATATAAGTACGTGCAATCACGAAGCATTTAACGAAAAGAGCAGTGAAGTGATAACTTAATTTCTACAGAGCAAGATTTAAAGTAATTTGCGGAAATACATTATAATAATGATAATGTGTTCAGCAGAGAAGTTCCTAACGAACAGGTCAGCTAAAGTTTGTATTGAAATCCAGCGAATGATGAGAAATATTCAAAATACAGCGAAAGTCGAGGATAAATCAACAACTCGGCGGGTTCTGAATCAAAATAAAAGAAATTTAAAAATCTGAAGTGATTGAAGATTATATGAAAATAATAGAAGCAGTAAGAATACAGTGCAGTCCATACCGTGCTTTTAACCGGTGCCTTGGGGCTAGGGTTCATGCTTATGCTGGGTTGTACTACCGGTCCCGGTGGTACCTAAACATATTGTTCACAGATTCGTCATCATTTATAAGCAACAAATACCCGTTGATGATTGATTATTAAAGCCGAAATGAAAGTGGAGACTCTTATTTCATTGTCAATTAATTTATATTAGAAAGCTAAGATCAAACATGCAAATCTAAAAGATGTCCACATTGCATGAGAGCCATTAAATCTAGCTGCACTAACTGATAGAAAGTATAAATATAATATCAGGGCTCAATTTTAAATTTACAGTTATATGATAACACTTTTCCACAAACATGATGATTAATGTACGTTCACCAGCTCTAAAAATATATTATAATAATCATAATGTATTCAGCAGAGTAATTTATAACAAAGATAGCTTAAATTCAGATCAGCTAAAATATGTTTTGAAATCATGCATTTCAGCGAATCATGGGAAATAATCAAAATACAGCGAGGATAAATTGACGATCAAAATAATCAGAATAAAAGAAATTTAAAAATCTGAAGTGATTGAAGATTATATGAAAATAATAGAAGTATACAGTCCATACCGTGCTTTTAACCGGAGCCTTGGGGCTAGGGTTCATTCTTATGCTCGGTTGTACTACCGGTCCCGGTGGTACCTAAACATATTGTTCACAGATTCGTCATCATTTATTAGCAACAAATACCCGTTGATGATTGATTATTAAAGCCGAAATGAAAGTGGGGACTCTTATTTCATTGTCAATTAATTTATATTAGAAAGCTAAGATCAAACATGCAAATCTAAAAGATGTCCACATTGCATGAGAGCCATTAAATCTAGCTGCACTAACTGATAGAAAGTATAAATATAATATCAGGGCTAAATTTTAAATTTACAGTTATATGATAACACTTTTCCACAAACATGATGATTAATGTACGTTCACCAGCTCTAAAAATATATTATAATAATCATAATGTATTCAGCAGAGTAATTTATAACAAGGATAGCTTAAATTCAGATCAGCTAAAATGTGTTTTGAAATCATGCATTTCAGCGGATCATGAGAAATAATCAAAATACAGCGAGGATAAATTTACGATAAAAATAATCAGAATAAAATAAATTTAAAAAGCTGAAGTGATTGAAGATTATATGAAAATAATAGAAGCAGTAAGAATACAGTCCATACCATGCTTTTAACCGGAGCCTTGGGGCTAGGGTTCATGCTTATGCTGGGCTGTACTACCGGTGGTACCTAAACATATTGTTCACAGATTCGTCATCATTTATTAGCAACAAATACCCGTCAGTGAGGGTATTTTCTTGTTAATGCCATAAAACTTTACCCAATGATCATAATCAGATTTTAAGTTTACATGAAAAATACTTTTCATTCTACACTATCTTGAGCGGGTCGACACTCGACAATGACTGATTAATGAAGACGAAATTAAAGTGGGGACTCTCATTTCATTGTCAATTAATTTATATTAGAAAGCTAAGATCAAACATGCAAATCTAAAAGAAGTCCACATTGCATGAGAGCCATTAAATCTAGCTGCACTAACTGATAGAAAGTATAAATATAATATCAGGGCTCAATTTTAAATTTACAGTTATATGATTATAACACTTCTCCACAGACAATGAATTTACGTTCACCGGTTCTATGATACATATCAAATATGGCGGACAAGCCTTACCTGGTCGGATTTTCTTCGGAAATCTTTTAAAAATATGTGCTGAGTTTTGCTGATGCTTTGTTCCTTGTGATACTTGATGAGCGTGTTGAGTGAGGGGAATTTCATCACCCAGAGGAAATATTTCCCTTCGCCGTCCCGGAGCACTTTATAATGCTGGACCGCGTCTCCGTATCTTAGGAGAGGAGCATTAGTATTACAGAATACGGGAAGACGAGCCAACACCAGGTTATAGTGAGAGATAATTATTGAGATTTCTTACTTGTGATCTTAGGGGAAATAAAGACATGATTTAAATTATAGCTTAGCGCTGGATGTAATAATTTGTACTTACTTGACGGACACGGAGAAATCGCCTGAAAGAATGGCATTGTTAAGTTTAATAACAAATATTCACACAATGACCGCTTAGCCGGAAAGTTGGTTCTTCAGAAATCGAAGGTTAGTCAAAAGTAACATTATTATCGATAATGTACACAGCTAGTTTTTGATCCGCGCGCGCGTCAAACGCGCGCATCCGCACTGCTTACAAGAAAAAAGTTGGGTAAACCTAAACATACATTTGCTAGTCATTTGCAAAGTTCAAATACTTGTCCCACAAGTTAAACATAACCGGTGCTAAATTTACAGAATGGGTTCCGTCGGTTGCGTATTATTATCCATTAGCGTTGCAGCGCAGAGCCCGATGACATGACAAGCCGCTCAATACACGATTATTAAGATACATGAGATTTCATGTCCAATTCTTATTTGGAACACATCCTCATTTCTTCTAGGAGAGTTTGCAATAAAATCATATTACCTGTCACTTGGGTTCACGCATTGAGTTGGAAAAATGGTTCGGGGGCCGGGGGGTGGGGGGGGGGTGGTGAGACCGGGGGGGGGGGGGGGGGGGTTGGGGGATCATACACGCACAAGTACAGATCACCCCAACTAAGTACCCCGGATTCCAGACATTAGAATGTAATTTTATCAGAACTAACCTGGGTTAGCCTCGCTGTCCCTAACTAGAAATGAACCGTCTCCACCTTCAGTTTTCAGTATTCGCTCAGCTTCGGAACGAGATGTCCGTCCGTACCACCAACTGAGGAAAGTAGCTAATTAAAGGTTATTAACCAGGCTTATTAATAGTAAATTAGTTATCAACCAGGTGCAGGTTACTTGTTAAAATCGCACAGACAGGTTCATGAACAGTAAACTGTTAAAGAGTTTTGTTTTGGAGAATATTGTGTATCATATTTCATACTACCTTTACTCACTAATATTTCTTTAAGTTTATAATATTTATTATTTACTGATTTTATCTCTGTTGATTATTTGGTAAGTATTGAAGTCTGTAGTCCAAGACATGACTGTCAAATAGTTAGCCTTCAGGTCAGCCAATCACTATACACTATTATATATACTATACACTATACAGCCAATCACTATACACGCTATGTGAACATATTTAAACAGGAACTTGAATGTATACATTCGCCAGAAATAACAATGTAAAATACACTCTCAGTACGTACTGTACTCTGTAGTACTGTACTGTACACTGTAGTACTGTACTGTACACTGTAGTACTGTACTGTACACTGTAGTACTGTACTGTACACTGTAGTACTGTACTGTACACTGTAGTACTGTACTGTACACTGTAGTACTGTACTGTACACTGTAGTACTGTACTGTACACTGTAGTACTGTACTGTACACTGTAGTACTGTAGTGTACACTGTAGTACTGTAGTGTACACTGTAGTACTGTGCTGTACACTGCTGTACATTAGTATACACCACGGCGCATAAGGTGTGGTGTTGTTAAACACGGAGTTCAGAGAACCTGTAAAGAGAATATGTCAGGACATATTATGTAACATGTACATTACATAATGTGGCGAATGTTTAAACTGCACCACTTTTATATAATACTAGTATATACCTTCTCAACTACAGTCAATCAACGGGCTGTGACTAAAATATCACATCTTTCAAGACAACTACTAAAACAAACAATGTCATGTGTGTGTATTTATATAGTAGTAATGTTATACACTCATCTCTACACATATTTTTACATATTACATCACATAAACATATCTTTCTTATTTCTAATTAAAGTTATATAAGTTGTCATGTTTTCTGTGTGATAAAATACACTGAAGATAGTGTCTGTAAATGAAGCAGAGTGTACAATGCAGATGGCAATGTTGAATTACATAGCTATTGACACAATTTAAAACTACATTTGCTGTATGAAACTCAATTATGGGGGTAGAGGTGCCTTCGTAAGAACAGCCCCCACACTCAGCAAATACTTCAGAATTACTTGAAATCCGCAGACTTCGGTATTGGTTTCAGGAGAGCGGTAACGAACATGAAACTGAAGCTAAAGCAGCCACTATGAGACTTAATCTCCTTAAAATAATCCTTCAAATCTTAGCTAGCCACTTAACTCGCTACCTAAATGGTTATTACTTAAATATTGCTGGACATATTCAAAATAAGAGCGATTCCAGAATCCAGATGTTATCAATAAATACGGGTATACGCCTCCCATAATGTATAAATACTAACTTTTTGCTTATAAAGTTCACTTTTTATGATTTAATAAGGATAAGATATTTACTCGGTATTGACTGGTATTCATGTGTACAGAAGATGTAACATTTGTGGAACATTCCTCTCAAGTTACAGAACCGCCCCTATCTCTCTAAGCAGGGGTGTAAGAAGCGGGGGGGGGGGGCAGGTAGGCTGTTATCTCATCACATATTAGATAGTACAGATCACTGCAGGGAACTAACACTACACCATTAACTGTATAAAGTGCACTGTCCCCCCCAGCTACAGATAACCTGTAGACATTACCATATATGCAGGGAGAGTTAGCAGATCAAACAGCCCCCTATAAGGGGAGGTGATGAGAGTTGGATGACACTGGGGGAGCTGTATTAACTCACTGTACCGCACTGTATTGACCTATCTTACAGCAGTTACTCCGCAAGCAACCAGTTACTTCTTGTTTAAACGTGTACACGGACCTGGCAAAACTCCAAGTCGGACCTGAACTTTACTGAGATGGGACCTATCTTTACTTGGGTGTGGGGGTGTGTACAACGTGACCTTTAGAGGACAGTTTGAGATTGATAGTGGTAATAAAGGTGACGTGATCTGAATGTAGAAATGTTATTTAAAGAAATGCATTGGTAGGTTATCTTACCTGGTAAAGAGAAGATGTCGTCATCTAACGCATGATTCAGTCCTATTTTTATTCATTAAGCTATACAATTCATGTTTCGTAATAACGTTTTGTCATTTTGTTATACCAATACAAAACGTAACATTTATCTCTGTGTACACTCTACACAGTGCACATGATGATGTGTAACACATCCAATAATCCAACCTTTCGACTTTCGTATTTTGAGAGCCTAAGTTAAGAGGGGACGATAAGAGGGGGGGCGTTAGGGGCACAGTATCAAGTTACACTGGTGTTACAGAGCCAGGGAGTGTTATTAACCTGGTCTCAGTTTACACTCACAATACCTTAGCAGATGAAATGTGATGACTTTATGTAGTCGTGTACAATTAGGATGTGGATATGTCACGACCTACCGTACAGTGTACACCATTGTGTTACAACATTACACGTGATTTTCTACTTTCGGGTAGCAATGTTGACATGTAGCTACTAATACTCTTAGCGACGCCTCCCCAGACTCAGCTACAGATCACTTAGGAGTTAAAAGGTAAAACAAATTTAAGTTGTAATGGTAGGTTATTTTATAGTTCCATTATTAAACAAATGGAATGTAATGAGGATAAACTAAAATAAACTAAAATAAACTAAAACAAACTAAAATAAAGTGAAATTGATAATTTTCCGACTAAAAATATCACAAACAACCGGCGCCTGGTCAAGTAGTTAGTTCTGGGTTCTGTTTTGATATTACACAAATACTAACAATATATCTCGAACAAATCTAGAGGAGTTTGTTAATTTTTTGGTTGACTGAAAGCACGCTGGTAACAATTAGCATAATGACACTCTAGAATTTCAACTCGCTAAAATACACTAATGTAGTAACAGTTTACAGTATAATATATTGTACTGTCTGCATGGTTACCAGAACTGAAATATTCCAGCCTTTCTGACCAACACCATAACCATAATGCAAATAAGGAGTACAAGCACTGTAAAGCTGTAATGTGTACTGTTATGTGTGTACTGTAATGTGTACTATGATGTGTACTATAATGTGTACTATAATGTGTACTGTAATGTGTGTACTATAATGTGTACTATAATGTGTACTGTAATGTGTATTATGATGTGTACTATAATGTGTACTATAATGTGTACTGTAATGTGTTTACTGTAATGTGTACTATAATGTGTACTGTAATGTGTACTATAATGTGTATTATAATGTGTACTATAATGTGTACTATAATGTGTGAACGTTTTAACTTTGGGAACTTTATTCCGTTGATTCAATCATTCGATATAACAATTTCATTATCATGATGACAGATGTCAGTACAAGGTACAAATGTAACATAGCACCAAAAACAAAGTATTTTAGAGCAGAGGTAGCAGGGACGATGTGTACATCAGGTGATATCACAGTCGAGTGTTGTTGCAAAATTTAAAATTGTCTAGGCAGTCCAGTCCTGTCATCACTGTATTCAGTAAGCAACCAGAATACACTAGAATACACACTGTGTACTCCCTTCTCACAACTAGAATACACACAGTGTACCAATACCGGGGCCAGTTACCGAGGCCTCAACTACCGGGGCCTCAATTACCGGGATCTCAATTACCGGGGGTTACCGGGGCCTCAATTACCGGGGTCTCAGTTACCGGGGGTTTCCGGGGCCTCAGTTACCGGGGCCTCAGTTACCGGGGGTTACCGGGGGTTACCGGGGCCTCAATTACCGGGGCCTCGGTTACCAGGGCCTTAGTTACCAGGGCCTCAGTTACCGGGGCCTCAGTTACCAGAGCCTCAGTTACCAGGGCCTCAGTTACCGGGGCCTCAGTGGGGGGGGGTCAACCTCATTTTACCTCATGAGGCCAGCCAAAAAAGGCAAAATTGGGATGAGGTGAAATGAGGTAAAATGAGGTAAATAAATCTAGTTTTCTAAGCCTTTTTTTAGAGACAAAAAAGGGTTTATTCGAAGTCATTATACTATAATTCGAGGCTCTGCATGGTCTCCCATGACATTTAATGGTTTATTAGGGGTGATGTGGTCCCTGGGAAGGGGCATTCCCAGTTTAACCTACTTACTCTCCAAACTTGGGGTAAATAAAACTTCGCATTATAATTATTATTTATGAAAAGAAAATTGAACATTTCAATTTCCATGATCCATTAGGATATTGTAAATATCACTTGCTAAGTTTTGTAAAGGAATTAGCAATAACTTTAGTGTCACTTTGGCAGTTGCCAATTTATGGGGATATTTCCGCATTGCATGACATGGACCATTTAAATAATATCTTAATTTGATATTGCGATTATCGAGTCACTCTGAAACAAATTGTGTCTAACTAGACCAAATGTAAACAACAGTTGTGCATGGAACTGGATTGGATATCTACATGAATTTAGCCGAAATTGCATAGTGAAAGGTAATTTTGTAATAAATTACTCATATAAACTCATACTTCATACAATTCTAAGTTCTTATGTACATGTTCAATGTTCATGATTCGCTGTAGAATAAAGGGCGGTTCACAAAACCACCTTTCGTTTAAATAATTAGATATCACCTCTAATTAGTTGCTCTATAGGGTCGGGAACAACCAAACATTTTTTTGTGTCTCTACGGTTTCGTATAATACTGACTTGGGCCACGCCCATATTTTTCACCAATTTTAACCAGGTAAAATTCTCTAAATCGTCAATTTAGTCACGAAGGAGTATGGAAGGAGATCTAAATGTGTGCTCCTCTAATATAAACAGTAGGAAATGGTTAACTTTATTCGAGGTCTCAGGTCTCTACAATGTCGGGAAGTTCCTGCAGGAATTTGCGCATTGCGCTGAAGCGCAAGATTCACAGCGCCAAAAGCGAAGGTCGTAGAGACATGAGACCTTGACTAAAGTTAACCATTTCATACCATTGCTATAAGAGTATGCCACTTTAAGAGTCCTGAACACACTCCTACAGCTCTTAATCGTCAATTATATGAATTTTACCTGTTAAAATATATCATCTTTAACTGATATCAATTTAGTTTAACACTGTTAATTTTTTTTTAAAACATAATACTTCACACCAAACTAACGCACAATATGATAATATAAAAAGGAAGGTTTTCCTTGGATTCCAAATTCAACTTTGATTATATTCTGGCACTGATTATCATTTCTCGATTGTTCTCCATTTTCCAATGCAGTCAGCAAGTTCTAATTAAGGTAGACTAGGTTTCGAATCTTCATATTATGTTCAGAAGGGGCTGTTACCAGAGGAATATCTTCTTGGAACAAGGGAATGAATGAGGTCTTCATTTATTTCTTCATAACTCGTCAGTGACAGTCCGGACAGGATGAGCATTGACGAGATCCACTGATTACTTCATAGCTCGTCATTGATAGGATCAGTATTAAATGAGGTCGAATGATTACTTCATAGCTCGTCACTAACTGGATCAGCATAACATGACTAACAACTAACGAGGTCCAGTGATCTCTTGCTGATACGTCAAGACAAGATCAGGAAATAGCTAAAAATATCGAAAAAAATTAGCTTAGAAATTACAGAGTACAAATGCCTTCTTCACAACTAACTCTTCGGCCTCATCTTTTTAAATCACTCATTCCCTCTGAAACAAGATAATGCTTAGGACTAGGAAGAACTTAGTTAACTTCTTGTATGATTCGGTAAGAGGAAAATTCCTTAGTAAGCTAACATTCTTTTGTAGGATGTTACCACTTATCATATAATCTGTTATCCAGCATAATCCCACAACTAGACCCTCTTATTCTTGAGTCTTGACAATGACAGTAGCAATGTACACTATTTTGATGCTCGATCCAGGTCTCCAAGAAAACCTTCCTTTTTATATTCTCATATTGTGTGTTAGTTTGGTGTGAAGTATTATTTTCTTTTTAAAAACTAACAGTGTTAAACTAAAATGATATCAGTAAAAGATGATATATTTTAACAGGTTAAATTCATATAATTGACGATTAAGAGATATGGAAGTGTGTTCAGGACTCTGAAAGTGGCATACTCTTATAGCAATGGTATGAAATGGTTAACTTTAGTCAAGGTCTCATGTCTCTACGACCTTCGCTTTTGGCGCTGTGAATCTTGCGCTTCAAGCGCAATGCGCAAATTCCTGCAGGAACTTCCCGACATTGTAGAGACCTGAGACCTCGACTAAAGTTAACCATTTCTTACTGTTTATTATAAGAGGAGCACACATTTAGAACTCCTTCCATACTCCTTCGTGACTAAATTGACGATTTAGAGAATTTTACCTGTTAAAATTTTTGCCGAGATTTACCTCATTTTACCTCATGAGGCCAGCCAAAAAAGGCAAAATTGGGATGAGGTAAAATGAGGTAAAATGAGGTTGACCCCCCCCCCCCCTCAGTTACCAGGGCCTCAGTTATCGGGGCCTCAGTTACCAGGGCCTCAATTACCAGGGCCTCAGTTACCAGGGCCTCAATTACCAGGGCCTCAGTTACCAGGACCCCCCCCCCCCCCCCGACATGACACATCATACACCCTGTGAATGAGAACATAATGTGTGACGTCAAATTACAGAGTACAGACAAATGAAGAACGGGGCTCCGTGTAAATATACCGTGTATACTGTATATATATACGCCTCACCACCGTTATCAGGCAGTAATAATTCCTTTAATTAGGAGGGTCGGGTGTAGAATGTGATACCAGGTAGGGTCGTGTGTACTACCCTGACATCTGGCTCTGTCAGGGTTAGTACACTCCCCGCCTATATCTGTCAGGGTTAGTACACTCCCCGCCTATATCTGGCAAGGTTAGTACACTCCCCGCCTATATCTGGCAGGGTTAGTACACTCCCCGCCTATATCTGGTAGGGTTAGTACACTCCCCGCCTATATCTGGCAGGGTTAGTACACTCCCCGCCTATATCTGGCAGGGTTAGTACACTCCCCGCCTATATCTGGCAGGGTTAGTACACTCCCCGCCGCGCCTATATCTGTCAGGGTTAGTGCACTCCCCGCCTATATCTGTCAGGGTTAGTACACTCCCCGCCTATATCTGGCAGGGTTATTGTACACTCCCCGCCTATATCTGTCAGGGTTAGTACACTCCCCGCCTATATCTGGTAGGGTTAGTACACTCCCGCCTATATCTGTCAGGGTTAGTACACTCCCCGCCTATATCTGTCAGGGTTAGTACACTCCCCGCCTATATCTGTCAGGGTTAGTACACTCCCCGCCTATATCTGGCTATCTGGCAGACATATTTTACAACAGGGTCCTGCAACCTCCATTTTATAAGAATGGTCACTGTAAAATGTTTTGTGTATCCAGATCTATACAACAATAAGATGCCAAATAAAATATCAAAACAAAGGTAATTGTATGATTTAGATTGCGTTAAAAACGGATAAATTCCTTTTCTACTGATATGGCCGCTTTATCGCCTTGATCGAAATATCTTTTGCTAATTCTCACTCAAAACAAATACAAAGAAACTCTTATAATTCAGATATTCTGCAGATTAGTTAAATTTACTTTATTTATCCTCACGATTACAATAATAGTAGTAGTGTTAGAAAGGCACTGTAATAATAATAGTAGGTAGTAGAACTAGTAGTATTACCCCCCCCCCCCCCCCCCCTAATTACAATTACTTTAAATAACACAATAACTTACTATCAATAAAATAAATTTTAAATCAACAAAAGATTTAAAGATTTAAAGGACCAGTTAACTGAAAAATTTGTAGTCTCCAATTTGGCTAAGATTTAAATCAGCTGTGACAAACTGGTAAAGAATCGTATCGCCGAAAGAACCAACTCTCTAGCGTACGTGTAACGCGTGTTATTGCAATAATAAGCTGTGGCCTCGTGACGTCATTAAGTCCCTCAGTGCGCGCTTGCATAGCGTAATTTACATTACAAATGTTTATCATCGTCAATAAAACACGTGTAACTCACTCAAATTTTAGAATTATGACTATTACCCTAGTTCTCCAAAATCCTTATAGTTTTGGCTATCATTCTAACTAAAGGAATAGCTGATTGGATGTACAGTGCTCACGTCATGATTTTAAACAGTGATATAGGTTCTTGAACAGTGGCGGGTGAATGTACGATTAGAAAGTTTCTGCTATTACAACTTATGTCATATGTGATAATTTTAGATTGTTTTCATTGCTTAATTACACAAGCAGCTAGGGAGACTGTACCGATTATTTTTCCCCAGTCCATGAAACTCTAACGAATTTAGAAACGATCTAGATATAAAGTAGGAGTTTGTTCAATTCCGAGAGCAATTATATTTATAGCATAGCGAAATTTATAACTATAATCCGCATGTGTCAGCCAGTACAGGAGACAAGAAGTCTGGCTACTTTACGGCTGTTCCTCTGGGACCATTAGTAGAAGTAGCTTCTATCAGAACAGTGCCGTGGGAACAGAATTCCCGCCAAAATACCCGGTCTCGGGTCTACCAAACAGTAATACTGTTCGGAGTGTACGGTGTGCAGTGTGTTTTGAATTAGACTTACGGCTAACCTAGTTGTTATCCTAATTGCATTATCATCGGTACATAACATAAATAAACTACTGGTAAGTTTAAATACCAAGTGCAAACGTGTTCAGTCAATCGACCCACTGAACAATTATAGAATTTCCAAGACCCTATTATTCTCTGGCCATATATTACGGCACGATCGATTGTTAGATGGCTAAACGACCAACGTTATAATCTATACAATTCTAAAACTATGAGCTAGCACTTTAATCTAAAAACACACTTTTAATATTACTCCTGATTTTTACATTTCACGTAAAACATTGTCGCCACAGGTTAATCATGGACACTAACAGCTTAATTTGAGATAAATGACTTATGAGTTTCTCTAAAGTTAACTCTTAAGTTGTGTACTCCAGTCATTTATGGAAATTTATGGAAATGAACCTGCAAATGTTCAAATACTCACGAAAATTTGCACAGACCTTCCTGAAGGTATGAATAAACGATTTTCGAGACATTTTTTTGACCGTGGAGAAAACCCAGGAGGGCCACGCCCATATTGACCCAATAACGTAACCGACCCCTTGCTTCTGAAGGTCGTGGAGACTTCAAAATAGGCTTAAACGAAGCCGCATATGCATGTTTATATAGGAGTTATTGAGCAACACATGGCCTAAAATCCTTACTTTTCGAGAAATTTGCCAAAAACCATTTTGGGCGTGGTGCTGAGCCCATTTTCGATAGGATCGTGATAGAGTCTTTAGACAGGGTGCAAAAGAACCGCAATGAGCATATTAATATATGACTTACGAACAAACATATGCCTTAAAGTGCTTACTTTTTCAGTTATTGGCGAAAAACTGATTTTCGGTTCCAGAAATCATGCAAAACTATGGGTATCTGGTAACTTGGGCTATGAAGGCCCTAAAGGTTTTTAAATGTGTGCAAATTGTGCAGAATGGCCATGTTTATATACAACTTATGAAGCAACATGTACCCTAAATTACTTACTTTTCGAGTTATTTGGGGGAAAAGATTGTATTATGTCCATTTTCTACCTGTAAAATACAGTCTCACGAGCTCTTCTGCGCGCGTGAGGGACTTTATGACGTCATCGCCAAAATAATACAAACGCTATTTACACGCGTTAGAGAGCAGTTAGAGATTTAGGAATTTCGACTCGTTGCTTAGTTTGCTATTTGTCACAATCTGTCAGAATATGAGGATAACTTTTTTTTCAGTTAACTGGTCCTTTAAAACAAATTTACAAGTGATTGAACTTACTCGTGGTCTTTGAGCTCAATGTAAGGTTTTGGTACAAGTCCTTCCTCTCCGTGACGTTCTGCTGTGTACCAATTCTGGTCTGTCCTCATGTCTAAAACCTGGAAAATTAATCTTTTAAACAATATGTTAGCAGCCAGCGTGCCTTTTTTAATATCAAAGATGCCTTTTTTTGAATTGAAGATAAAATAGAATAATTAACAAAAAACAAAATTAGATAAAATAGAAGAAAACACCTTTAAATATCCTGTCATAAGCATGCAACATATTTTTCAGCAAATTCTTAAATTAGAAGCGTCACATCAGAAGCGTTGCCAAATAATCCTGAAGTTACCTTGATAATGTCTCCTCTTTTAAATGAGAGTTCATCGGTCTGTGTAGCTTCAAAATCAAATAATGCCAAAGCTTCCATTGCTGGAGCTTAGCCCAGAATAAATCCTATGCTATAACAGTCAGTTAATTAGAATTGTATAGCATAATATGTTTTATTCAAAGTTACCTTTATGATATCTCCTCTTTTAAATGAGAGTTCATCACTCTGCGTTGCTTCAAAATCAAATAATACCAAAGCTTCCATTGCTGGAGCTCAGAATAAGTCCTATGCTATAACAGTCAGTTAATTATAATTTTTACAGAATAATTTCAATTTGATCACGTAAGCACAGAAACAGTTTCTAAAATTAATTACTGCTTTCGATATCTGTCAAGTCTTGAAATAGTAAGGCTGAAAACAAAACTTGTAAATTAGTTTAGTACTTTGTTTAGAGTACAGTACAACTTGTATTAGTTGCAACAATTAGTGACATGATGTGGAGCACACAGGATCGAGGCCATGTGTTCAGTATCATGAGTCATTAAATTTAAGATAGAATAAGTTATCAAATTTAACATGAAACATGAAATACAGTGGCAAATATTTTGTGGGCAACTGCTGAATGATCTATAGGGTCTCATATAATTTATTGCAACTTTATCTCAGTGCAAGGCCTGGATCTGTAGCTGTGCACAGTGCATAATAAATAATTTGCTGGCCAGTTTTGCGTCACACATTTAAAACAGTAACTTTTGGGCTTTTACTTGAAAATGTTACTATATACTAGTAACTAAAGGAACAATTTTATTCATATGTAATGTGTTTGGGCATAAAGAGGGGAGGTTATGTCTCAATGAGACATAACTTTCAGCTGATTCTACTGCAGGATTGTACAGATTGATGGCGCAAGCAGGTTTCTAAACTCTAAAGGGCTTGTTATCAGAAATTTGCATTGAGACCCTTACATCATTTATAACATTTATGTGTAAACAAGAATTTCGCTGCGGTTACACCACGCACGATCAAATTTCCCTACTATGTAATTGTTTTACTTGTATTGCATCCCAGAGTGCTGTTGGCGCACGTGATAATCGTTAATATTATATTAGGCATGCAAAACTTGAAAACTCTGCGTGCCGTCACGTACACGTCGATCTGTGGTTTGGTTAGTTGGTTGTAGACCACTTCATATTTTGCGCGGTTTTGTTTTATGTTAACAATGCGCACATCAATTGACAATCATCATGTCACGTCATATAATTATTGTATCGTATGCCAACTTTATTGACTGTTATATAATATTCATCTTAGTTATTATTTGTATCTAACATTAACTAATAAATTTTGATGCTTACTCGACACATCTACACTCTACAGCACTAAGTACTACTAACCGACCCATTCAAGTGGGCAATAATATACTCTTTCCAAAGCGAAGGAACTCATTACCTTATTTTAAACAATTTATCCTGTTTTCCCAATATTGGTAAATTTAGATAATTAGTATATTATAATAATATGAAGTGGATGTCAATTAATATTAGCAAGCTTCACACCAGGCCTTGTTAAAAGATCACAGATCCTTCTATACAGTTTAAAGGGAACAGTAGTAAAATTAATATTTTAGACTGAAAAATGTATTGAACTATGAATTATGATTGCTGGTATGTGACCATTTGATTCAATATCTTTATCCATAAGATAAGTTGTGGAGTGGACAAAGTTTGTTCATAGAATGTATTCTAGTTTTCGTCCATGAGGCCGGCATCATCAACATCTGTAATCAAGCAGTTGCAGTTGGGAATGGCCTTGACAGGAGAAATTGCTTTAAGATTATTATTATTTTAAGCTAGCAGAGGGTCTTTATGAAATTTCTCTCAAAATTGATTTTATGGTTGTTTCTGATAAAGGGGAGTGATATTATATCTATCTGCTGCTTTTGGTCCTATGGAAAGTTCAAAGGTCAAAGGTCAGCGCTAATGTGTAATTGTAATTTTGAAAATCTTGGACCTGGAAAAATCGTCAAAAACGAGGACCAAGATTTTCAAAATCGAATAAAATATTTCTAAGGCCTATCTTAAAATTGTGAAATGACATGAACGTACTTAAGTTTAGAGACTAGGATTAGTGAGCGATACAAAATGATGCTATGAATGAGAAGTGACGGTTTAACCACGATATTCATTTCATAATGATTTATATCTAATTTAATGCTCTCTCATGATAAGTTGTTAGTAGTCAACATCAAAGTACACAACAGCAAAATTTAAAATTAACGAGAAAAAACAACAAATATGTTGTTTCTTAATAACGTTAAAATACCAATTTGATTGATTGAATAATAATTTTATTACTAGTTTTAGTATTTTTATTAGTGTTCAGATGCAGATCTGATTAATCAGATCTCGCTTGATATTATACTGCCGTTCCCTGAGAAAAGGCAGTAAGTCACATCAATGTCATTTTGAGAAAATGGGACAAAAGTGTTTGTCGTTTTTTAGGTAATTTTATTCGTATAAACGGGGTTAATTTTGACATCTATGTGTAAATAAATTATTGTCGTATGTCCTAAACATGCTTAAAAGCATAAGTTCACCAACACAAATCTATAAAAACCATTTTTCTCCAGAATAACTGAACTATTTTCCCATCCACATTGGACTTACTGCCTTTTCTGAGGGAATTGCGGACTTACTGCCTTTTATCAGGATCGATTTCAACCGATTCCTCTCTAGAAAGGCAGTAAGTCCATTTTTCCTCAGATAAAATCAACACAAAATATACAATATTTCTATATTTTTGATCATATCCTTGCAATATAATTCTGTGGGCCTCCTTTGCATTGCAAGTGTGTAATATTTACGAAAAATGGATAATTTCTCGCTCAAAATGCCTATAACTGCTTACATATCGAATATTTTGGAATAAGTTTTACAGCATCGTATTCAGCTCGGTCAGACGCATTAATTTGGAAAAAAATATTTGAACATACAATATTTAAAGCACCAAATTTTTAAAAAAATGTTTCAATAATTCACACAAGGGGGGACCCTTGTGTTCAGGTTCAAAAATTTTGAAAATAATTTTTCTTTAAATTTTGAATTATTAGTACCAAAATTTGTTGCTTGCTGAGCTGATTACGACCACATAAAAATTATTTCGATATAACTAAAACTGTGGAAGTTATAGGCCAAAAACTATAAAAACTGCAAATAAATCTGGACTTACTGCCTTTTCTCAGGGAAAAAGTTCCCTCACGGAAAAAGTTCCCTCAGAGAAGGCTGTACAAATGGACTTACTGCCTTTTCTCAGGGAAGGTTTTGGGATAACGTGCTAAATTGTCAAGTTTTGTGTGACTTACTGCCTTTCGTGACAGCTAAAACAGTATTTTTATAACGTGATTCATAGCTTAGGTTGTAGAGAATCTTCTCCTGAAAATTTTGGTACCAATATATCAAAATTTCGAAAAATGGACTTACTGCCTTCTCTCAGGGAACGGCAGAATACTGGACATTTATTTTAGTACTTTATGTTATATATGAGATTATATGATTGTCATATTGTTAATTGATTGTCATATAATATATATTATAGCTTATGTAAAGAGAGAAGAAGTGAAGAAGAGAGACTAGGATTGAGATCCAACGAGAGAGGAACTTCCCGGGAGTAGATGTCTCGGAGTCTAGTAGGAAGGTTTACTAGCTGCAGTGACTAGTTATAGTACAAGGTGTGCTAGCCTGTGAAGTGTGGATAAAGTATATGGCCGTATTATAGTTTGTTACAAAGAAAAACAACGTTTAAAGAATTCAACTATAGGTGTATCTCCCCAACACAATTCTCAGTAAAGTCAAAAGACCCCGTGTGCCACGTTGCACAGATATAAAAAGTCTTGATCACGTGACTCCTAGTGAGATCACGTGATGCAAGCGTTTAACCCTGACGGCCCTAGGAGGGTGATAAGATCTAATTAACAGGAAGGAAGGGAGTGCAAAAGGGATACCAGAAGTGTAAACAAAAAGGGTGAAGTAGACAACTCAAAGGGTTCTAAGAAAACATTGCCTGGGAAAGGGGAAGAATGTGGTAAACTTCAAGAACACGTTCACAACTATCAAATTAGGAAAAATATAGGAAAAGAATCTAGGCGCTAGTAAGGCTACAGTCAAAGGTAGACGTAAAACGATACAAGAGTACAATATCTCACCCCTTCAAAAAACTAAATAAAATATGAAAAAAGATTTATTTACTGAACAGCTCTAACCCCAAGCAAAAATAAAAGGTAATCCAGCGGTAGAAATATTGTTAAACATGAATTACCCGTAATCCCCGGCTTAGAACTGGTCCTCCGGGGCGTGGGTTCGTATCCCACCGTGGCCTCCAGATAAAGTATATGGCCGTATTATAGTTTGTTACAGAGAAAAACAACGTTTAAAGAATTCAACTATAGGTGTATCTCCCCAACACAATTCTCAGTAAAGTCAAAAGACCCCGTGTGCCACGTTGCACAGATATAAAAAGTCTTGATCACGTGACTCCTAGTGAGATCACGTGATGCAAGCGTTTAACCCTGACGGCCCTAGGAGGGTGATAAGATCTAATTAACAGGAAGGAAGGGAGTGCAAAAGGGATTCCAGAAGTGTAAACAAAAAGGGTGAAGTAGACAACTCAAAGGGTTCTAAGAAAACATTGCCTGGGAAAGGGGAAGAATGTGGTAAACTTCAAGAACACGTTCACAACTATCAAATTAGGAAAAATATAGGAAAAGAATCTAGGCGCTAGTAAGGCTACAGTCAAAGGTAGACGTAAAACGATACAAGAGTACAATATGAAGGACCTCTGTGGATAGTTCAAGGGAACACCGGTCCCTAGTGTAGGTTTTATCTCTTAACTAGTTTCATGGTGATTGTAGGTTTATTTATTTCTTATGTTACAGATGATTCATACTAATTGTACATCATATTTCAAATGGTTTTATTATTGTAGCGTAAGTATGAATAAATTAAATTTTGTAATGTTTTTATTCATGATTAATATTTGATAAATTATTACCTTTAAATTTGATGGAGAAATAGTTATGGACATGTTTTTTTTTAAGTGTGGTGAAAATGACTTTGAGTGCCATGACACTTTTGACAATGAAAGTAAAATGACTAGTAACTAGAAAGTGTTGCACAGAAATGCCTTCAATCTTAACTGCCCCTGTAAGGAAAATCCATTAGTTAGTTAATATGTCATAATATAGTACCAAGGTAGTGCCAGTTTTCAGCATTTTGGACTATAATGTTTAAAACGCCCGTAAAAAACTGAATTTTGCGACTTTTCTGTTCAAAATTCAGATTATGTCTCAGAATTATTCAAAGAATATTTGGATTGGGGTAGGAATACTTGAACTGTGCTCAAAATAAGCAAAAAGTCATTTGTTTGGTAAAATTTCTAGTTTGGTTGAAGGGGTTGTACAAGGCCCATACTTTCGATCAGCTTGTGAATGAACTGTAACAACTTTCAAGAAACGTTGGTCTGTAATAATGTAACCTAGAAAAAACCTATTGTGTGCCTGTCTTCAGTAAAAATTCACTCACAAAATTACAATTGAGTTTTTTTACATTGCAGTAGCTAGACAGCAACAAATTAGAACGTTTTTCAATCATACTGTCGAGATTAAGTCTGCTCAACAGCATTCTGTTCGAAAATCAACTTAAGAGTGTGTCAGTTTTCAGTAAAAAGTCATTTTTAGGTCAAATTCATCACGATTAAAAATTCGAAAGAAATGACTCTTTGCTGAATATTGGCACTATACAATTGATGTCTGACAGCATAAGCAGGTTCATCAAGATGATTCTTTACAAAATCTAACGATATTGTGTGTTCTAATTCAGCAAAAAGTCATTTTATAAATAATATTTTTAGCTTAAAATCTTCATAGAAATGACTTTTTGCTGATTATTGGCACGATAAAGTAGATTTCTGACAACAATATCATGTTCATCATGGAAATTTGGGACATACTATTGATGTTTGAAGTTCATTGTGCCAGTTTTAAGTTAGTTATAGCAGGTTATCACAACACTGCTTACAAAGCACAAATTTTATGTGATTTACCATTGGTATATGCCTAGAAAAAGAAGTCATTTTAAGCTGAATAGTGGCACACAGTGCAACAAAATTGTGCCACATTAAACAAAAAAGGCACACCGCTCCCTCAAACAATATTCTGAACTAAAAGGAGTGCCATTTAGCAGTAAGAATGACTATTTCTGTCAAATAAGTCACTTTTTACTGATTTTCAGGACACATTTGTTGTTTAAATTTTCAGGATATAACTAAACTAAGATTCGTATCTGCAACATAAACAATTTGGTGGTTTGAGATGATTGATAATGCTGATATTGACTTCCAATAGTTGATAATTCCCACGCTGGCTGCAGCAGTCACTACATCTGATTAGTGGCACTCTAATATTATTATCTGTTTTTGACCCCTTTATGAACACATTACTTTTCGAAATAGATGCTTAAACTAACACTTGTACACCCATGGATCAAGAAATAGACAATTTTTGTCTTTTTACATCATTTATCTATATGACTGATATGCTGAATTTGGGCACTCGGGACATAATTGAGTGTAAGCAGTACAGAGTTCAAGCCGTCTTTTAACTGATTAATGGCACCTTCAATCTAAAAGTCAATAAGGTGACTGAAAAAGAGAACTGAAATTTCGATACTTATTTCATCAATTAAAAAAAGATAAATTTCAAGCTGATACATGTGTGACTTTTTGCTGATGGCTCGCACATAGACATGTACGAATAAGTTTAAAGACACAACCAAACATTATCTTATCCAGAAAATAGCACAGTCACGCCTTGATCTTTTTAATATTTTGACAAGAACCATCAATAGAGCAGTCGTATTCAGATATAAAAATGACTTTTTGCTGGATTCTGTCACTTACTGGAATTGCTAATAATGACTAAAATGCTGAAAACAGTTACTCGCTCCAATCTACTAGTGTTATGTGAACAATATTTGAGCAAAATATGGCGAAATCAATGGAATTAGTCAATTGGAAGTTAAAATGGTTTGCTGATTTTTGGCACTCAGTTTAATTGCTCATAAGTCATATTCTGCTTGAGCCTGGCACTTCGTTTTTTCAAATCACAACTGCTGAATATTTTCACTTCATCCTATGTACAAATGTATGGTTGCACTTTAAAAAGCATTGCGACTTTTTCCTCATTTTGTGCACTCTACTTTGAAAAAGGTGAAATCAGCAACTCACCACACTTTTAAAAAAACGTGTCCTTATTTTTCCATGTAGTGTGATGATACTTTGTAGACATTAGTGATGATGTTATGTCATAATTTTTACTTTACTTTACTTTACTTTAAGTGTACTGGAGGAGACAACTAGAAGAAGTGTAAGCATCACAAGAATAGAAGAATACAAACCTAGAAGAAGAAGGAAGTGTATAAACATAGTTTTATTTAGTATTATATTTTAGGAAGTAAAGACTTTTAGTTCGGGTATTATTGTGAAAACTGGCCACGGGCCTAAATATTACATATCAATCAATTACAATTCATTAACATTACCAATATTAAAAACTGTCCAAAATATCTAAAAAATTAAAAAAGTATATCTAGCCAAAGGACTCAATATTTAAATCTAAATCTTCAATATTGTCTGGTTTATGTCGCAACTTGGGCCCTCTGTCCCCCCTTATCGAAATAACTGTTGTCTTTAATACTTTTCTTGTTCCTCACTCAATCATCTCAACCATTCCAACTCATACCTAAACGGTGAGTTTCACAGCTGAGATCATATACATTGTCATTCATCTAAACTCAGAAAAGCTCTTTTGTCAGCACTGCTGGCAATCCCTATCACACTTTTCTGGTGCCCATATCCTTTCAGGTGTTGGGAAATCGATCTCTAAACGGAGCGCAAAGCAAAGGCTGCAAAGACAATCAGACTACGTCCAAAGAGAACAAAATAGCTACTCCCTACTACTTGGTACTGTAAACTGTTAATCAATTCGGAAACATTTGGAATTCAGTTTGACAACGCGACGGACAGTGTATAAACATTGATATTCTTGGACATTAACAAGGACAATCACTTGACAAAACTAGTTATAATAAAGTTTAGCCAAGTGTTGCCTGTTTCAAGAGCTCGTTTTTAAAGCTCTTTCTGGAAAGTTAAGCCAGTTCAATAAAGCTTAACACCCCATTACTCTGACTAGACATTTATCAAGTCAGATATCATAGAATTGTGGCAGTTAAAGCTAGTTTTACAAAAGCTCTGGGCTGTAACAATTCTACTTGGTTTGGTTTCTAGTGACGGCACACAAAGATGTCTATTAAACTGAAACCTAACAAACCAAAGGTTGTGTCAATTGCAACAGTTGACACTGCAAAAAACAACCAACTCGAAAGTTTGTATTGTAGCCTATTAGAGACTTCTGATTCAATTGTTGTGTCAGCCTCAAATAGAAAGATGCTCACAAACTGTATAAAAACAAGTCACATATACACCCAGCTCCAACTATTGAGTCCAAGTTCAGAAGTTCTTTTTTGCTTTGACGGGCAGTCGCACTTTCTCTGCTCCTTTGTTGAACTTTCGGATACTGCTCACCAAATTGCCCTGCCTAAAGATATTGTTCTTGCATACTCTGGCAAAACATTAAGCTTCGAAGACAAAAAGAAAGTGCTATACCAGATGCACATAGGAGAAAAACTACACGATGTAGCAGATGTCCCATGGTGGGCCTTAACACTCCCACAGATGATTGCAGTTGCCCAAGAACGACTTGAAAACATTGTTGATGCAAAAGTAAGAGCACTTTCTTACCCCTACACCTGGCTGGCAACTAAACTGAAGTCGGGTATAGAGTTCAAACAGCAGTTTGGAGTTCCTAGTAACTTCGATTATGCACTCTTTGCATTTTCTATGAAAACTCCCTTGGATTGTTCCTGGTCCTGTGTCAAGTCTGCTGAGAACAAAGAGTATGTCTCTCAAGTCAAGACTCTTTTCACAAAGATGCAATCACCACCTCATACCCTTTTAAAGCCACATCCAAAAATCTCCTTACATAACTCTGCAAATCAAAAATCAGGACCCAATATCAAAGTGGGAAATCAGCAACTCATTACGACAAGTCTTACATCTGTAGCTGTGAGGACACCGAGCACATTTGAGATCGATCTTGAATCAGATTTTTCACTTGTTCCGTCCATATTAAAGAAAGACTTGCATGTCATCCAAGAGGACTCTGGAATTCTATGCTGCCATTGCCAGAAGGAATGCAAACAGGAGTTGCTCACATGCGGATACTGTGAACTGAAAGTACACTACAAATGTTATGATTCACAAACAACAACATCAACAACAAAAAGATCTGGTGAAACTAGGAAGAAGCCAATGGCAGACTCCACATATAAAAATATATGCAAAATTGAGAATTTGCATTGGCTTTGCAATTCATGTGACTCTCCAAGCCTACTAAACCACATTCTGGATCTAGCCTCCGTAAAAGTTAAAGCTAAAATCGCAGAGTTGAAAAAAGATGGGGAGTACACAACTGTTGTGAGAAAAGATATGGACACGCAAACAACAATTGACCCCTATAAACAGCTGTATGATAGTGCCTCCATAGATGACTCGGCCCCAACTGAACACATCTCAGATCTGTCAGCTTCAGATACATATGATAACCTCTCTATCTTGTGCAGCAAATCTGACAGAGATTTCAGCAGCAGTCTGTCCTTGAGACCCATTGAGTCCAACACACATCTAGAAGAGTCTATAATCAAAACACCAGACCTCAATCCTCCAGTTCAGCAAAAAATTTGTTGTCCAATCCGAACCTCAACACCTGAAAGAAGAGATGGGGGAAAGAAGAAAAATATTCAGGTAGACTCACAAGATAGGCTAGTTTGTAGTAAAGAGATGGTTGACCCATTGACATCGTACTCAAATATCAGTAGTTCAGAACAAAATGTCCACATCAACAGAACTCTGAGTGACCAAGTTGATGTATTAGCATCACAACACTCCGCAATCTGCTCTATCGAAAGATATATGTCACAAATGAAGGCTGAAATGAAAGACTTACGAGAGAGTGAAACAAAACACTTTGAATATCTAAAGAGGAATTTAACGGAGAATATGGGAAATTTATTAGCTAAGGGGGTTCCCTTGATTAACAAAGTATCCTCAAACCCACAAGCTGACAGTGGCATGGATGAAGCACTTCGCACACTGCATAACATAACGGAGGAAAATAAAAGCATCCTAAAAGAGATGAACAGAGTAGACTTCAAGAGAACTGTAATTGGACATCAAGGTGTTTCTACAAGACACACAAACCTGGATCTTTTCAGTACCATAGCAGAAGATAAAACACATGAGGGCAAACAATACTACATTCACCAGCCATCAGAAACCACTGTTAATGACTCCACGACAGTCCTAGTCTCAAGAGGACTCTCAAGAAATTATCTTAAAAACAGTGCAACTATTAAGAAAAACTTCAATAAATATTTTAAAGATATGGCCATAAAATCGACATTTGTCACCAAAGGTGGATCATTGATGATTGAGCTCACATCTAAAGAGGATGCAATAAGAGTAGAAGGATCATGGAAAGGTGATTTCTTTGCAAACAGTAACATGACTACAGAATGCAGGATCTTAGAAAAGCTAAGCTGGGCAGTCATTCTCAAAGGAGTACCCACAAACATTCAGGATAGTGATCTAACAATTTCTGTGGAAAGGTGTTATCCAGGAGCTAGGGCAAAAAGATTTGTGACACGGGACAACATTTCTCTGAAAACTCTTAAGATCAACTTTCAGACTAAGGAAGACTATGAGAAATGCTTAGGAAATGGGTTAAAGCTCGGACAGGTAATTTATACTGCGGAAGAGTATAAGCCGAGAAGGAGAATCATCCAATGCTACAATTGTTACAGGTTTGGCCATGTTGCTAAACTTTGTACCCAAAACCATGCAACATGTAGCAAATGTGGAGACAATCACCACTCATATCAATGCAAGAGTAACCGAAGAGACTACTGTATTAATTGTGATGTCTTTGGCCATGTAGCTACAAACAGAGATTGTCCAACATACCAAAATATTGTCATGAAACTCAACATGCAACCAAACAAATGTTCAAAATCACCCACACAACCCAACAGTAGATTATGATCTTTGGCCAAATAAATATAGCAAAGATGTCAACTAACTCTGAGATGACACTTGACAAGTTTATCTACGAAAATGAGATACTCTTGATGGCGGTTCAAGAAACAAGCTCTTGGACTCAATCAGACGGAAGTTTCCTTCATAAAAAGGTATTTCATAAAGCTGGGGACATAAATAAAGGGACAGCTGGGGTAGCACTCGTCATTGATCCTTCACTACATCCAGAGTTGGTCTATGACCTTAACGTAGACGAAGTTGATGCGGTTTGGTGCCAAATAAAAGTTGAAGGAAAGAGATATTTGGTGGGATCAGTTTATTGCAAACCTTGCAATAACTCTAATGATTCCATAAGAAAATTTGAAGGACTTCTTGCCCACATTGATAAAGCAAGAGAATATAAGGCTAAATATAAATTCAACTCTCTTCTCACATATGGAGACTTTAATGCAAGACATCATGACTGGGGAGATCATGTTACCACGCAGCGAGGAAAGAAGCTTCTAGACTACGTTGAAAAGGAAACCCTAACTCTCTGCTCACCATACGACTGCACATTTGTCTGTACAAATGGAGGAAGTGTTATTGACTTAGTGTTAGCCGAAGGCCCCATCATCTCAAAGTTGGGAAATCAGTGGATGGATAAAGATGTTGAATTATTTTCAGGTGCCCCAAGAAGAGGTCACTATCCGGTGCTTCAAGAAATCTGCAGAGGGATCCCAAAATCAGACACTGTCCCCAGAGTGTGTATGGACTGGAAAAATGCAGACTGGAAAATATGGACAAATGCAATGGAGACCAACTGTCAACATCTTCGTTCGGCCCCAGAGTTATTAAACCGAGGGGATCAGCTATGGCAGCAGTTATTACATAAAATACAGGAGGCTAACCGAATGTTCATCCCTCAGAAGACAGTATCCATTCATTCAAAACCATATTGGTGTCCTGCACTTACAACTCTATCTAATGAAGCTCTAGAAGCGAAAGAAAGATTTAAGCAAAGATCAACTCCCAGAAACAAGGCCACACTCACTGAAAGCACTGAATCATTCAAGAAAGCGCTGATTAAAGAAAAGAATGAATGGATTCGTGACAGAGTTGAAACACTTAACACCAAAGACTGCACTCAATTCTGGAGAAAATATAAACGAGTTTTTGGGGCCAAAACTGACAATTTTATCTGCAACCTCAAAGACTGTGACTTGCTGGTCACATCTGAAAAAGATAAGGAGGAATTGTTATTTAATACTTTCTTCACAGGAAAACACCTTCAAAACCAACCCAATGACCGAGAGCACGACATGCATGTAAATAACGAGTTCAGTAAATTACAGAATGTTAGCAGCAAATCTGCAAGTAGTTACAATGAAGATGATCCGCTGAACAACCCTATTTCTATGGACGAGATAAAAGCAGCTATAGAAAGGCAAGAAACAAATGACAAATCATGTGATGCAGACAATATTCACCCTACCATCCTCAAACATATGAAAACAAATTGTCTTCACGTCTTGCAGATTATATTTAACTGGTGTATGAGCACAGGAAAATGGCTGTGGAAAACTTCAGATGTAACATTCCTAAGGAAAGAAGGAAAATCCAGCTACATGTTACCTGGTGCTTATAGACCGATTTCCATATCATCCTACTTTGGAAAGATTTGTGAAAGAGTGCTAGATAAAAGATTGAGACTCTTCCTGGACATTGAAGGAACTCTTGATGAAGATCAAGAAGGTTTCATTGGAGGGAGATCAACAACGCGATATCTTTTCAGAATGCTGGCTAACCTTGAGGAAGTTAAAAGACAGAAGCTGGCATGTATAGTGCTTTTCCTGGACTTCGAAAAGGCATTTGATAGTGTTCATCTCCCATCACTATGTGTCAAACTATCAACTCTCGGTATTCAAGGAAATATTCTTAACGTGCTGAGAAATTTCCTGTTCAACCGGACGATATGTCTAAAAGTGAACAACTATAAAGGAGAAAAAAGAAAATGTACAATATTTGGATTACCTCAGGGGGCTGTACTATCACCTCTCCTCTTCATCCTATACATAGCAGACATGACACACAACACCCCGGAAGAAGTAAAAAGATATCTAAGCTGCTACAAATTTGCTGATGACGGTACACTTATGATTTCCTTCGAGAACATCTCCGGATGCCATGAAAAAATGCAGATGGTTTGTGACCACCTCAGCAAGTGGTGCATCAAGAACAAGCTAGTAGTGAACTGTGATACGAATAAAACGGAGGCCATAATCTTGAAAACTGCAGCTTATACTGAAGAACAGAAACCTGCAGAATTATGTATTAATGGGAAAAGCATCAACTACGTCCAAAGCACAAAGGTCCTTGGGGTAATAGTAGATGAAGACCTCAATTTCAAGAAACATGCGTCTCAAAAACTTAAAGAATGCAAAAGAAAGTGGGGATTAATAACAAAATCAACTAACCGCAACTACGGTCTAAACGTTTACAGCCTCACTCTCCTCCTTAAAACAATGGTCCTCACTAAACTGTTCTACGCAGCACCTATTTGGCTTCACAAGTGTCTCAATCAATTTAAAAGCTTCTGGAATAAAATCATTCTAAAAATATCTGGATCAGTCCTGAATCCACAAAGGGAATTAACCGAACTTGCTCTCCACCTCCCACCACTGGATGTGCAACTCGAAGCTCTTTCGGTTAAATTCATGTGCAAAGTACTCACACAAGGTGACAATCTCTCAGCTACACTCTACCAAGTTGACGAAAGCAGAATACCAAGCTTTCATGTCTTAACAATGTCACTGAAAAAGTACTTCCTTTGGAAAGAAAATAAGTCACACGGAACCAGAATGATAGACCTAACGCAGCAACATTTCAAGGATCTGGCCTATTACACTCAGGCAGACATAATGAGCTACAAAAATAAGATCTGGATTGACAGCATCGAAACAAATCTGCAATGCAGAACTGTCAGTAACAACAAGGAGACCAAGATACTTGGTGTGATCACAAAGATCAAAAACAGTGGGCTGCTCCTAGACAAAAACAACTTCTTATTCGGGCACAACACGAGTAAAAATCTGGACAGCCGAATAATGGACTACATTCACGGCAGCTCACCACTCTTTGCGAATATCCAAAAGATCATGGGTGGTGACAGTGGTGAGGCCTGTCGTTTCTGCAACAGCTTCGATGATTCTCCTGTACACCAGCTCCTATTGTGTCTGGAGGTGCAAGACACCAGTTACCTGCAGCTAAAAGAAGAGCTGGGTGGGGCTGACTCACATTCCTATCTAGATGAAGTGTTAACAAAAAGCAGCACACAAAAAGCATTCATTAGAAGAGTCGAATTTCTTTGGGGACAAAATGATGCTCTCCAGGATTTATCCAACTAAACTAGAAAGATCATAAAATAAAGACTCTGCAAACATCTCAGAGAAATAACACCACCGTAAAGATTAAAGAGGGAGGATCCTGGACCCCGAAATCCACCACTTTTCTGTACTTTCAGAGGTACCAATGTGGCAGGAAACCAGGGCTCATGCTGCCGCTGAGCTAAAGCAGTAGAGGGGATGGCGGCTTCTCTAGGATCTAACACGTCCTGAAGCAGACCAACACTATGTCCCAACGCACTGGTGTTGGGATGTCTGCCCCCGGTGCCTGTCCGGGTCAATAAAGCAGTCAAGCATCATGTATGTTATGTTGAGCATTCTCAACCAACAAATGTGGGAACTCCCACAAAACACCAAAACAGATCTAAAGAGACACTTAACAACATTGGAAAAATAGACTGCAATTTGTTTATATAATTTAAAAAGCGTATATTATTGCCCACGTTAAGGGGCCTGTTAATAATTTATTAAATTATTAGCTATTTTAGATTTAATAATAATAATAATACTCGGGTATTATTTGGTGATATTTCAGTGCAGTAGTTTTAGTTAGTTATAGTTAGTTTATAATAGTGAGAATATGGTACATGGTCTAGGGAGGTTAGTGAAAGAGGTTAGATGAGTGAATTATACAATTGATCTGCTTGTTAGGTGCATCTGCCTTATTTAGTCACGTTATATTTTACAGTTTTTATCGCCTGTTTTCTGAACAGTTTCTTGTTCCACCTCCGTCTAAGGCAAAGATGCACACTCTCATTAATTTAAGTATCATTTACAGCTGTGCATAAGGGTTAAATTTAAATTATTTAACCTTTTGGTGGTGTATAAAAATAACATTAATTTATTATTATTATTATTATTTATTATCACCAATTATTTCAGTTTAATTTATTATGATTCCGTGTTTTATTTTGTAATAACATCCCCATTTTTAGGTATAAATAGGTTAGGTAACACTTTACGTTTAAAATGTATAATGCATGTAGTAATTATAATCGAAGATATTCAATTTCATATTAAATTATTATTGCATATTGATGTTCATAATTTTTTAGTGTGTATCGGGGCAAAATTTTTTTAGCTGTATGCATATTAAAATTATTTATTGGAATTTAAGTTTTTAATTTTGCTATTGATTTTAGGATGAAGTCCTCACTTCGCGTGCCGCGCGCGTTATTGGCATGCTTGCTTCGCTTTGATGTTTGAATATTGAAATTAAATTGTTTTCATGATAGCTGAGCTTTACGATCAGCTGGAACTAATAAGTAATTGGCATCGTCATTCGTTATATTGATTAATAATTCAATCATCATTATATAAACAAATTATTTTAAAATTTTCATCATCAATAACATCATCATTCACATAGCCATGTGTCTACGCGTACTCAGTACTGCGTGACGCGCTTGTGTTGGCGGTCGCGCGCTACTGCAAGCAAAAGTGCTTTGGTTATAAATGTAAAGCAAACATCATCATATGACACATATTTGCACAATTTATTTCTTTTATTTGTAACCGGTAAGGCTAGTGTTACGAAATATCACGAAATAGCGTGTACCGGGTTAGTTTTATTGTTGACGGATGTTACTCGACTAAATTTCTTCGAAGTAGCGCGCGCCGCTTTCTTCTCGATGGCAAGTGCTACGAAGTAGCACGCGCCGGGCCAGATCATTAACAATGGTCAAGTTTTATTGACAAAGGACAAATTTCATCGCAGTGCCTTAAATTAAAAGTAATTTTAATTGATTCCCCGCTTAATTTTGGACGCTGAACGCTAAGCGCTTAGTCTAGTGCATGGAATTAATCAAATTATAACCATATTTCATACGTATCAAATTAAATGTGCTTTTGCTTTGACGTAAAAATATAATTTGCGCCAACAGCCAACTTTTAAATGTTAAAAGTATAGCTAAAAACTACATGTTTTCAATGAATTTATGTTAGGTGCATGAATTGTATTTCCACCAAAAGCACACTTCTTAATAAAAATTGCGCTTCCTAATATAAATTGCGCGCAATGCAGTAATATAAGTAACTTGTTTCAAACTTCTTGAATCGAGATTAAATATTAAATTTAATTTCTTTTGAAATTTATTCAAAATCAAAAATATGCACTTATAAGTGATAAGGAATAAATAAGCAGCTTTTGTCGATGTGCCTCGAAAATGATCTTATAAACGATTCCCCCTTCAATTTGGGTCTGTACACACGTCACCACACGTACAGTAAGTTATAAACATATTTCATAAATATTAACAATTAAACTGAATTAACTGAATGTGCTTTCGGTGGAGATTTAGCGCGCGCTTTTATCATTTATGCTATTTACATATTTGGATAACTTTAGGTATGCACCAAATTTATCAAAATCGGAATCAGTAAATTTTGCACCAACTCATGTAACAATTTGTCATACGTTGTATGACCCGCCGCGCACGAGTACGCGGCTCCCCTGTATCGTAGAAACTCTACGATAGTGAAGCGACAGTGCACTGCAGTGGGGGGTCACCACTTGTAGCGCGATGCGTTACTGTGCCGCACCGCGCACTCAATGAGGCTTCTCACAGCGATCGGCGAGATGCGCTACTGTACCGCGCCGAACTGCCATGAATTGACATCGTCAATTAAGGTGACCACGTTATACAAGTAACAATGGCGTTTATTACCAACTACACGGACTATTACGTATACTAAAAATTCTATCATCTATTCTGCCAAAATTTAAAGGCCCCATTTAAAAATTAATTTGAAGCGGATTTGGCGGCCAAATTTTGAAAAATGCCCGGCAAATTTCAGAATTTGGCCGACAAATTTTTTTAAAGGCCTAACTTAAAATTACATATTAAAACTTAAGGTCGAGATTCGATTCTACGTTGATTCTGAAAATTTCATGTAAAAATATTGAAACCCTATTGAGTTCTATTGTTTCGAACGAAATCAGTTTTGCAAATATCGCAAACTGACATATGGTGTATGGGCGATTTTGTTAATTTTTTTGCGATTACAGATTATTTGAACATAGAATCCACAGTTCGGTAGATACTGAGCTGATAATCATAGAGAATGTGTAGTATAGGCTTACCTTCCATATAAAGTTGGTTTCATTCAAAAATATTGATATTTGACTAATTTATGGACCAAAATCGATCAAATTTGGTGCGTATGCCCAAATATGGTCATATGGTTTTTGGCTCATAACTCAGTCATTTTCTGTCCAATCTTTATGAAAATTCATATACGAGTTCAGGGGACCACTACTACTAGTACAGAAGTAGAGTCCAGGACCACCTCAAAAGTGTGGTCACCGGTCCTAGTTTGTTGGTCAACTGCTATCTCGAAACCAAGTTTCACAAAAAAATCAGGATGAACCCCCCTTAATATATCATACTGTTGTGTTCAACGGTTTATTTGGTTATCAAACCTGTTATAGCAGGAAGCAAGACTTTTGATCGTTCTATCATGAGCGTGAAGTATTGGTCAGTTCAAGTAAGGTTACTCATGTGAATGCCTGATGTTTTACCCAGCTTTTACCCAACTCAACTGAACTAGCGTTTTGGTGTGTGCAAAAGCTTTCAGGCACGCACATTCCCTGCCACGTTAGTTACCTGTCCCTTCAAAATCAAACTAACAGTCAAGGACAAAAAATCATACACCAAATGAGCATTTTATTTTTATAAATTGTTTTACATCTCTTTATTCTGTAAAATGTGCTAAAAATTAAATTTCTTGTTTCATTGAAATTTCTTGTTTCATTGTAATGCTGGTATTGCTGGTCTATGTAATGGAAGCTGGTCTATGGGTTGCTTCTCTCAAATAATGTCCTATTAAGCCACTGATTCACTCAATTCTCAACACTTCCAAGGCGAGTACTCTCGATCCACTTAGTTCACATGCCTTGGAAATTTAAATCACAGTATTTACAATGGTCTTAGTTCCTAATACTCGCCAAAGATGGTACCTCTCTAGTTAATTGTAGGAGATTAAGAAGAGAAAGCTTAACAACAATTTACGTGGCTGCATTTTGTTTTGATTTTAGTAGGTCCTATTATTTATCCCTATTGTCTTAAGAGAACTCTCCTTAAATTATTTTGATGCAGTCACACAGATAATAGAATTATTATTATTATTATTTCTCATGTTCTACTAACACTCATTCGAGGAATACATCAAATCAAATAACCAATAGAATCAACCTGACTTTGTAAACTCATCCTGCAACTCAATCAAAATAAGGCTATACCGATCTCTACTGGATGCCTAAAGCAGGTTCGGTAAGCACAAGGATCATTTTGACTGTTTCGGGCTGTCCTAACATGAATAATGAATTAAAGCTCGAAGAACGATATTAACATGTACAAGCTATGCAACTGTTCTTGTACTGCACGAAACGTATTATATGGTAAAAGCGTGCTGCAGCTCCTCACTACTGCAACATTTTGGCGGGTAGCGTGCACGTACGATTACTCTCAATCAAATCTGAACCCTCAAGTTCTCTTTGAGGCAGTGACTGTGATTACTAAAATTATCCATCCATTATCCATCCATAATAGTGATTTACAATCTGACAGCTAAAGCTTGTGTCTCAGTGTCCACTCAAGCGGTATTTGGTAACTAAACTGTGGTGTCTTGCATCTACTAGATCGGACTCCTCTGATATTATTTGATACATGTATGAGCGTGGCTGAAATGGAAACAATATGACTTGAGAGGCATGACTGGTTACAGATACTGGGGATGGGGATCACATGAACCTCTCAATACTGGGTTTTTTTCTACACCGTACTCTTTTCCTTTTCTCCTAGATCACTGGTATATAGAGAAAAGACAATTTTTTTTGAGAAAAGACAAAAGACATAGCGGTTTGACTGTACCAAGTGTTCCCACTTGGATCTGTTTGGGATCTGGCTCAGTGGCGTAACGCAGGACCCCGCTGTGCAGGGGGTGGGGGGAGTGGGGCCATCTTAAGGAGGCCCCAAATTGTCCTTTGAATGTGGGACAATCTAATTTGTCCAATTTTAGGGAGGGGCGCCAAAAGGGGGAGGGGCACCAACATGAACAGTGGGGCGCTTTTTCAGCGGGTCGGCGCCAAAAGGCAATGTTATGCCACTGACTGGGAGGTTACAAATTTGGAGAAAGAAACCACTGTGGGATAATAAAGGTTGACAAGCTCGAACAAGTATTGTCGCTTGCACCTCACATAACAATAGCACCTAGAGGATGGATCAGTTCATTCTCCGGTCACATCATTACACACACACACACAAGTTTACTAATACCTAACTGATTTATTACAAGTCTTAATCTGATGTATAGGATGAGGGAAAAACAATTTTCTAAGGACTGCTACTCTCTCTCAGAGGATCTGCTACTTTCTTTTGGTGTCAGTTTCAGAAGTACCACAAACAGTCATCAAAACACGGTTTTTAAAAATGCCTATTTGGCAAAATGAAGCTTTAGCACAATTTGGAAAAGAACACATATTATTTAAAAGGCAGCAAACATTTACATCAGTGTAACATTTCTACACTGTCTCTGAATGTCATGTTGCTAAGGAAAATAATAATTTATCTCGTATGAATGAAATCACATGCATTACCTCATTTTTCCATTTCAAAATGAAAAGCCTCATATCTTCAATTCTAGAAAAATATATTATAGCATTAGTTATTGCATTGAGTGCAAAGAAATGTGTAGAAAAGAATTGCTCCAATATGTGATTTGATGATACAGTTTTAAAACAAAAGTTACAAAAGAGAGATAGAGAATGTTGACTCAGGACAACACACAGTGGAAAGTAGAAAATAGCATACGCTAAAGTAAGTAGTATTACTGTTACTGTAGCTCTTCTCTTCCGTATATGACTCTGTATGTCCGAATGATCGGAAACTTGCCTCTGCAATATGATAACAGAGATAAAGCAACTTGTAACTATAGGCAGAGCTGGTAATATGAACTGCAAAACCACAGTAACAAAATACACAGTCTTGAAGCTTGCAGATGTGACATCAAACACGTTGGCAAGTTGCCAAACACACATAATGCTTGTCTCATTGTAGTAATACCCTTTATTGTACAAGAACGGTAGAAAGCTTTGTGCGATTAATAGAACGAGGTACCAGACTAACAGGTTGACAATAACTCCCTTATTGATAGGGTGTAGCGGTCTCGTGTGGGACAGGGTTCGGGAGATACTGATGATACCAATTATGTAAACCGACATTCTAATAGATATTGACCATGCTATTCCCCAGAGAGTACAATATATCTCACTCCCAAACCAGCCTTGAGGATTTGTATCATGTTTGAGACTTGATACCCCCACTGCCATCACCATGAGACACACAAGTAAGTCTGAGGTGTTGAAACCAATGTAAAGAATCGTGCTCACTGACAAGTTCTTCCTGGAAATGAAGTAGCTGAGTGTCAAAAAGCTCAAGATTGTTCCCACTATTGATTCAGTGATTCCCAAAACTCCAAACCATAACATCGTCCACGCAGTTTGTGTTTCTCCTGCTAATAGAATTCAAGTGATTCTGGTGTTTTTCTATCAGAGCAAAAACGAAATGATAAATGCAGTCCGCAAAGATACAAAAAAATAATAGAGTTTAAGCTTTGTATTGAAAAATTCCTCGATAAATTTATAAAACAAGACCAGTGACGGTAGGAAAACATCTGGCGGAACGTTATTAAATAATACCCGAGAGGGTTAATATCGGATCTATACAATAGCAGCAGATGGTCAATGATATGATATCCTATCGTAAAATTACAACATGCAAGTTGACAAGAATATCTAGTTTAAGTGCTATTCTAGGTGTTAGAACCTAAACAGCTAATGAATATTAACTTCCACTAAGACATTAATACTAACACTGATCAAGAAAGTCAGATACCTCTAGTTTAAACGGGTGGTATTGGAAGGAGTTGCTAAACAGAACTTGTTGAAGTGAACGATCTAATTATCTGTCATCTGTTCAATGTGACGAAATCTCCGTTACTAGTTCCTGACCAATCTTCATTGTAGCAGCTATGTAATGTAAATACATTGTAGTAATTTCCTTAGACCGTGAACGGCTGGAATTGTCTAGAGTAATTGAGCAGGCTATGTAGCTATGGATATATTGCCAGGTTGATGTGAGTCGTATGTTTTCCGTAGTCTTGTTGTTTACTTTTTATAATCCTATCAAATACCTATCATGAATCAAAAACGACTGTATCGTCCTGTAGATGCGAGCTTGCTCAATAAAGCACAACATCTCACTTGAAGCTACTAACGACTGTATATAGTATATTATATCGTCCTTGCTCAATAAAGCACAACATCTCACTTGAAGCTGCGCTACAACAGGCTCTGAGTAATGGTCGAGTAGCGAAGTTATCTAGCAGCGGTGAAACATGAGCTGATAAACACACAGCTATTCATACACCCTTTCAGGTTAACTTATTATATCATTTCCATGTTAAGTGAACCTACACTATTACACTATTACTAGCTGTAGAATCTATAGTGAATAATGGTGTAGATGTGACGTAGTCAACTCCAACGACTGTATTATGTATGATTTGTAAAACAAATATAAAATGTGATTATGTGTGATTTGTTCACGTGTTTCTGTATTTCCTGATTTATTTAATTGATTCATACCAGTCTGGTGTGGAATAGTAACAATCATGTTTATAACTACAGCCACTATATTATACACTATATAGTATTATATATATACACTATGTCATCAGCCATTATCGCTGTTCAGACTGTGAGCCAATTTTTATTTTGTCGGGCTAAAATTTAATTTAGATTATCTAAAAATGATCAACGATTCTTTGCCAATGGATAACGAATAAAGCAATATTATATTTTGTTTTACCAATTCTTTTGACTAAATCTTCCAAATGTCGTTTGTGTAGTTTTTAATTCAGCAAAGCCAGCCTTCAATAATCCATATTCTCACTGCATAATACATGTAACAGTCTGTCAAATATTGGCCAATAATTAATATCCATAATTCAAAAGGCTTCTCTGTGCCTGTCCAAGCCTGCCACCTAGTATTTTAGGGGCAATTAGCCTGAAATTGTCACAGAAGCCGCTACAATAGCCGCTACATGGTTAGGTGTATTACATGACACCCCTTCTAATTCTAACACGCTTACTTCCCTGTTATTCGTCCTTCTTCCTTATACTTTTACACGTGCAGGCTTACTGTTAGTTTGTTGTGTATTTTTGCAGTACTTTGATTTGGCCGATGCATTCTTTTTGCTATTTACGAATTTATTGATAACAATTAATGACCAATTGACCTATACATAATATACAGACTGTCCCAAAAAAAAAGGTGTCCAAGTGGTAAATTTTAATAACTGTATAGCTGAGGTGAGTTAGTAACACTAGTTAGTAACACTAGTTAGTAACACTAGTTAGTAACACTAGTTAGTAACACTAGTTAGTAACACTAGTTAGTAACACTAGTTAGTAACACTAGTTAGTAACACTAGTTAGTAACACTAGTTAGTAACACTAGTTAGTAACACTAGTTAGTAACACTAGTTAGTAACACTAGTTAGTAACACTAGTTAGTAACACTAGTTAGTAACACTAGTTAGTAACACTAGTTAGTAACACTAGTTAGTAACACTAGTTAGTAACACTAGTTAGTAACACTAGTTAGTAACACTAGTTAGTAACACTAGTTAGTAACACTAGTTAGTAACACTAGTTAGTAACACTAGTTAGTAACACTAGTTAGTAACACTAGTTAGTAACACTAGTTAGTAACACTAGTTAGTAACACTAGTTAGTAACACTAGTTAGTAACACTAGTCACTTAGCCTCCTTTTTACGGGACACCCAGTATATTATATAGTATGCATTTAATGTAATTATGCCAGATCTGGATAAAGTTTTTTAATCAAATCAAATCATCGATGCAAAACGCCATCGTACAAGGTTTTAAAGTCAGATGAATAATAATCTACATTTATATCCTTGTATTAATAAGCAGTTCGTTTGTTATTTTCGAATGAAAAACATAATTCGAGGATATATCCTGCTTATTTCAACATTATTTCTGCTTTGAATAATTTTGTACTGACTTGTCCCTTACATATTATTAATTTCAGTAGCTTGCATTTCTTACCGCTTTTTCCTTTTACCGCATAGTTTCGCTACTATTTTCATTGATAGTAAATATTACGTGCTATTTTAATTAATGGTAAATAACGTCACAACTAAAACTAAAAGAACAGAATATAAAAAGATTACAAACTTAACCCATTTACTCCAGTAGCAGGGAGGAGTTGAGTGTGCACTTCGATGTATAGAGTTTTTTGCTGCTGAATCGGGTTAAATAGGTCATTGGTAACTCAAAAAATCGAGGGCCGCATGTTGTGTCGCTAGTCCCAACCCTGTGGAGCCACGCCCATATTTCATATCAGGTGCGTATATGGGAAATATGTATCTCAGCTTCTGAAGGTCTTAGAGACTCAAACTTGAGTTTAAAATGACCGCAATGCACATGTTTATATTGGTACTATGAAGGTCATGAAAGCCCAAAATGCTTATTTTTGGAAAAAATTCAGAAAAACCAATTTTCACTTGGGCGCGAGTAAAAAAATCTACACTAGAAATTGAGTGAAAATCGAGTAAGCAGTTCAGTGTCTACAACATTTCTAAACACAGGGTCCTCTGTTAGGTCATTCTAAATCAGAATTGATAAAGTAATCAAATTCTATTAGTAGTTTTAACCCTGTGGAGCCACGCCCATATTTCATGTTATGTGCGAATATGGGAAATTTGTATCTCAGCTTCTGAAGGTCTTAGAGACTCAAAGGTGGGCTTAAAATGACCGCAATGTACATGTTTATATTGGCACTATGAGGGTCATGAAGGCCCAGAATGCTTATTTTTTGAAAAAATTCAGTAAAACCGATTTTCACTTGGGCGTGAGTAAAAATCGACTCTTAGAAGTTAAGTGAAATCGAGTATGAAGTTCAGTGTCTGCAACGTTTCTAAACACAGGATCCTTTGTAAGATAATTCTGAATCAGAATTGATAAGGTACGCAAATTCTATTAGTAGTTTCAACTCGGCTTCTGAAGTTCTGAACGTTGTAGGGGCCTCTTTTTGAGCTCAAACTAACTACGATGGCCACATTTATATACCAACTGTAAAGAACCGTAGGGTCTATACTCTATAGTGCTTAGTTTTTAAAAACTCATTAAAAACTGTTTTAACCTTCATGCATCATAAAGTAGTAACATCAAACATGTAATTAATTATGGTATCTCGGGCTAAAAAAGTCTTATAGACATTTGCAGCACAGTAAAACGTTCAACATGAACACATTCGGATAACATTTATGGAGCAGCACATACCACCTAACTCTAATTTTGGTATAACTGCGAAAATACTCAGTTTCAGAAGCTCCTTCCAGCTATCTTAGGCTGCCTTCAGCTCCCTCTCTGGGGTTCTCTCCAGTACTGCTTGGCTATTATGGCTAATCAACTTGAATCGAACCTCATGTAGCAGAATCTACTTCTAGCTACCTTCTGCTAACTCCATGTCAACTCTACCCAGCTACCACCACCAGTACGTTATAATTTTCGATCTTTCTAGCAACCTCTGATATGAGTGCTTTCTCTGCTGCATCCAACAATTTCCAGCTCATTAAGGAAGAGGAAATTTGCTGTTTCTAGCAACCTCTAAACGCCAGAATAAAATGTTACTGATGGTTGCTAGACAGGGCAAGAAGTAGCCCACTAGCTTAAGCTAAGGTTGCTAGAAATAGCAGAAGTTGGAGGAACCTTGGTGGTAGCTAAATAGAGGTAGCCGAAGTAGGTGAAAACAGCTGGAATTGGTGGTTTCTGCCATCTGGTGGTATAGTAGCTGGATAGAGGAAGAGGTAGCACTCATATCAGAGGTTGCTAGAAAGATCTAAAATTATAACGTACTGGTGGTGGTAGCTGGGTAGAGTTGACATGGAGTTAGCAGAAGGTAGCTAGAAGTAGATTCTGCTACATGAGGTTGGATTCAAGTTGATTAGTCATAATAGCCAAGCAGTACTGGAGAGAGCCCCAGAGAGGGAGCTGAAGGCAGCCTAAGATAGCTGGAAGGAGCTTCTGAAACTGATTATTTTCGCAGTTATACCAAAATTAGAGTTAGGTGGTATGTGCTGCTCCATAAATGTTATCCGAATGTGTTCATGTTGAACGTTTTACTGTGCTGCAAATGTCTATAAGACTTTTTTAGCCCGAGATACCATAATTAAGTACATGTTTGATGTTACGACTTTATGATGCATGAAGGTTAAAACAGTTTTTAATGAGTTTTTAAAAACTAAGCACTATAAAGTATAGACCCTATGTTGCTTTACAGTTGGTATATAAATGTGGCCATCGTAGTTAGTTTGAGTTCAAAGAGAGGCCCCTACAACGTTCAGAAGCCGAGATAGAAAAGTCATTATATATTTGCGCCTGGGGGTAATTTAGGAGTTTTGCACCCTAGGGTTGAAACTAGTAATAGAATTTGATTACTTTATCAATTCTGATTTAGAATGACCTAACAGAGGACCCTGTGTTTAGAAACGTTGCAGACACTGAACTTCATACTCGATTTCACTTAACTTCTAAGAGTCGATTTTTACTCACGCCCAAGTGAAAATCGGTTTTACTGAATTTTTCCAAAAGATAAGCATTCTGGGCCTTCATGACCCTCATAGTGCCAATATAAACATGTACATTGCGGTCATTTTAAGCCCACCTTTGAGTCTCTAAGACCTTCAGAAGCTGAGATACAAATTTCCCATATTCGCACATAACATGAAATATGGGCGTGGCTCCACAGGGTTAAAACTACTAATAGAATTTGATTACTTTATCAATTCTGATTTAGAATGACCTAACAGAGGACCCTGTGTTTAGAAATGTTGTAGACACTGAACTGCTTACTCGATTTTCACTCAATTTCTAGTGTAGATTTTTTTACTCGCGCCCAAGTGAAAATTGGTTTTTCTGAATTTTCTCCAAAAATGAGCATTTTGGGCTTTCATGACCTTCATAGTACCAATATAAACATGTGCATTGCGGTCATTTTAAACTCAAGTTTGAGTCTCTAAGACCTTCAGAAGCTGAGATACATATTTCCCATATACGCACCTGATATGAAATATGGGCGTGGCTCCACAGGGTTGGGACTAGCGACACAACATGCGGCCCTCGATTTTTTGAGTTACCAATGACCTATTTAACCCGATTAAGCAGCAAAAAACTCTATACATCGAAGTGCACACTCAACTCCTCCCTGCTACTGGAGTAGGCGCCTGAATCTCGTACATTACGTAGCCTTTGTTTCCGTGTAATTGTTCTTAGTTTTAAGTTTTCTATTTAGAGCCTCACTTTATTAACTATTATTAGCTGTTCTGAAACAACAGAGCAGTGGGGGGGACTAGTTATGCAGTAAGATAAACAACAGAGCAGTTGGTGGGGAGGGGGAGGGGGGGCTAGTTATGCAGTAAGATAAACAACAGAGCAGTTGGTGGGGAGGGGGGGGGCTAGTTATGCAGTAAGATAAACAACAGAGCAGTTGGTGGGGAGGGGGGGGGGGCTAGTTATGCAGTAAGATAAACAACAGAGCAGTGTGGGGGGGAGGGGGGAGGGGGCTAGTTATGCAGTAAGATAAACAACAAAGCAGTGGGGGGGGGAGGGGGGAGGGGGCTAGTTATGCAGTGAGATAAACAACAGAGCAGTGGGGGGGAGGGGGGAGGGGGCTAGTTATGCAGTGAGATAAACAACAGAGCAGTGGGGGGGGGGAGGGGGGAGGGGGCTAGTTATGCAGTGAGATAAACAACAGAGCAGTTGGTGGGGAGGGGGGGGGGGGCTAGTTATGCAGTAAGATAAACAACAGAGCAGTGTGGGGGGGGAGGGGGGAGGGGGCTAGTTATGCAGTAAGATAAACAACAAAGCAGTGGGGGGGAGGGGGGAGGGGGCTAGTTATGCAGTAAGATAAACAACAGAGCAGTGGGGGGGAGGGGGAGGGGGCTAGTTATGCAGTGAGATAAACAACAGAGCAGTGGGGGGGGAGGGGGGAGGGGGCTAGTTATGCAGTGAGATAAACAACAGAGCAGTGGGGGGGGGGGAGGGGGGAGGGGGCTAGTTATGCAGTGAGATAAACAACAGAGCAGTTGGTGGGGAGGGGGGGGGCTAGTTATGCAGTAAGATAAACAACAGAGCAGTGTGGGGGGGGAGGGGGGAGGGGGCTAGTTATGCAGTAAGATAAACAACAAAGCAGTGGGGGGGAGGGGGGAGGGGGCTAGTTATGCAGTAAGATAAACAACAGAGCAGTGGGGGGGGAGGGGGGAGGGGGCTAGTTATGCAGTGAGATAAACAACAGAGCAGTGGGGGGGGAGGGGGGAGGGGGCTAGTTATGCAGTGAGATAAACAACAGAGCAGTGGGGGGGAGGGGGGAGGGGGCTAGTTATGCAGTAAGATAAACAACAGAGCAGTGGGGGGGGGGAGGGGGGAGGGGGCTAGTTATGCAGTAAGATAAACAACAGAGCAGTTGGTGGGGAGGGGGGGGGCTAGTTATGCAGTAAGATAAACAACAGAGCAGTGTGGGGGGGGAGGGGGGAGGGGGCTAGTTATGCAGTAAGATAAACAACAAAGCAGTGGGGGGGGAGGGGGGAGGGGGCTAGTTATGCAGTAAGATAAACAACAGAGCAGTGGGGGGGGAGGGGGGAGGGGGCTGGTTATGCAGTGAGATAAACAACAGAGCAGTGGGGGGGAGGGGGGGAGGGGCTAGTTATGCAGTAAGATAAACAACAGAGCAGTGGGGGGGGGGGGAGGGGGGAGGGGGCTAGTTATGCAGTGAGATAAACAACAGAGCAGTGGGGGGAGGGGGGGAGGGGCTAGTTATGCAGTAAGATAAACAACAGAGCAGTGGGGGGGGAGGGGGGAGGGGGCTAGTTATGCAGTAAGATAAACAACAAAGCAGTGGGGGGGAGGGGGGGAGGGGCTAGTTATGCAGTAAGATAAACAACAGAGCAGTGGGGGGGGGGAGGGGGGAGGGGGCTAGTTATGCAGTGAGATAAACAACAGAGCAGTGGGGGGGAGGGGGGAGGGGCTAGTTATGCAGTAAGATAAACAACAGAGCAGTGGGGGGGAGGGGGGAGGGGGCTAGTTATGCAGTAAGATAAACAACAAAGCAGTGGGGGGGGAGGGGGGGGAGGGGGCTAGTTATGCAGTAAGATAAACAACAAAGCAGTGGGGGGGAGGGGGGAGGGGCTAGTTATGCAGTAAGATAAACAACAGAGCAGTGGGGGGGAGGGGGGAGGGGGCTAGTTATGCAGTAAGATAAACAACAAAGCAGTGGGGGGGAGGGGGGGAGGGGCTAGTTATGCAGTAAGATAAACAACAGAGCAGTGGGGGGGGGGGGAGGGGGGAGGGGGCTAGTTATGCAGTGAGATAAACAACAGAGCAGTGGGGGGGAGGGGGGAGGGGCTAGTTATGCAGTAAGATAAACAACAGAGCAGTGGGGGGGGGGGGAGGGGGGAGGGGGCTAGTTATGCAGTGAGATAAACAACAGAGCAGTGGGGGGGAGGGGGGGAGGGGCTAGTTATGCAGTAAGATAAACAACAGAGCAGTGGGGGGGGGGAGGGGGGAGGGGGCTAGTTATGCAGTAAGATAAACAACAGAGCAGTGGGGGGGGGAGGGGGCTAGTTATGCAGTAAGATAAACAACAGAGCAGTGGGGGGGGGAGGGGGGAGGGGGCTAGTTATGCAGTGAGATAAACAACAGAGCAGTGGGGGGGGAGGGGGGAGGGGGCTAGTTATGCAGTAAGATAAACAACAGAGCAGTGGGGGGGGGAGGGGGGCTAGTTATGCAGTAAGATAAACAACAGAGCAGTGGGGGGGGAGGGGGGAGGGGGCTAGTTATGCAGTGAGATAAACAACAGAGCAGTGGGGGGGGGGAGGGGGGAGGGGGCTAGTTATGCAGTGAGATAAACAACAGAGCAGTGGGGGGGGAGGGGGGAGGGGGCTAGTTATGCAGTAAGATAAACAACAGAGCAGTGGGGGGGAGGGGGGAGGAGGGGCTAGTTATGCAGTAAGATAAACAACAAAGCAGTGGGGGGGAGGGGGGAGGGGCTAGTTATGCAGTAAGATAAACAACAGAGCAGTGGGGGGGGGGGAGGGGGGGAGGGGCTAGTTATGCAGTAAGATAAACAACAGAGCAGTGGGGGGGGGAGGGGGGAGGGGGCTAGTTATGCAGTGAGATAAACAACAGAGCAGTGGGGGGGAGGGGGGAGGGGCTAGTTATGCAGTAAGATAAACAACAGAGCAGTGGGGGGGAGGGGGGAGGGGGCTAGTTATGCAGTGAGATAAACAACAAAGCAGTGGGGGGGGGGAGGGGGGCTAGTTATGCAGTAAGATAAACAACAGAGCAGTGGGGGGGGGGAGGGGGGAGGGGGCTAGTTATGCAGTGAGATAAACAACAAAGCAGTGGGGGGGAGGGGGGGCTAGTTATGCAGTAAGATAAACAACAGAGCAGTGGGGGGGGGAGGGGGAGGGGGGGGCTAGTTATGCAGTAAGATAAACAACAGAGCAGTGGGGGGGAGGGGGAGGGGGGGCTAGTTATGCAGTTAGATAAACAACAGAGCAGTGGGGGGGGAGGGGGGAGGGGGCTAGTTATGCAGTAAGATTGTGGGGTGTACAAGGCATACAATTATAGCCAAGCAATTAAGCTGAATATTTGCATAGTTTCGTCTGGGACACATTGAGATCGGAAAGTTGATTGATTACAGCTACATTACAGTTCATTACAGTAGTTAACAGTGTATATGAACATGTCAGATCAGGGCTCTGTTAATCAAGACTCTGTCAGATCCAATATTATATTGCATTCGGATCCACCAAATGTTTATTGAACTGATTTACTAGTCGGGTGAAGTGTTTTCTTTTGTTTCTCTGTATTTCTATTTGCTTACTTGATCACTGTCGTGTGGCGCCCGTTACAATATCTATAAGATAGTGATATTAAACAATCCCCTTTGTTTGTAGCTATGACTCCTGCAGGAGAGATATACAGTACGTATAGTGGACCCTGACAGTTATGGTGCTCTGTTTCACAGGTCGAGGAGGATTAACTTTAACGAAGTGCGCTACACCACACTCAATGAGTGTGACTTTATCTACAACATACCTGCTGGTAAATATACTTTAATACTATTAGTTACTTCTATTACTAATAGTGGTAACTGTTAGTTAATATTTAAAATTACTTCTATTACTAATAGTTGCCCCGAGAGGCCCGGTGAGGTTTAACTGTAGGAGTAACTGTTGTTTAAATAGCTAATGTTTTATACACTAATTGTACTAGCAGGAACCCGTATAACCCTAAAATGGTGTCAAGACTCAAGAGACTAAAATAATTATTACCTATTTAATTCGCGTTTTTGACATCACTTGGGGGTCCAAATTTTGGGGTCTAAAACTCCTATTTCTTGGCCAATTTTTATTTTTTCATGCTGATTTGGAGGCCATTAAAGCATTTGACCCAGTCAAAAACGTTTCAATTGTATATCTTTTACGGTTTTTGCGGGAAGTCGCGTTAAAGTTGATGCCGTGGTGTCAGTAAAATGGTACGGAACCCTCCATATATATCGTCTTGCTTTATATATAGTAAGATACACTATAACCCACAACTACTATACACTACCCTACAAATTACTTATTTAAAGTATATATTAATTTCTAATAACTAATAACTACCTTACTCGGGATTATTATGACCGGGATAAAGTGGCGGGTTTAGGGTAATTTCGCCATATTTTTCCCGAACCACATTTTCACCGGTCGTTAATAAACCCGCCGACTCAGCTTTTAGGGTTCCCAAGGGGTATGGGTGCTCATATTTTAATGGTTGTCTTATGTTCACTAAAGAAGACTATTGGGACACTTGTTGTAGGTTTTTCGACTTCATTTGGCTAAAATTGCAAAAAATTCACCTTTTTGCCCAATTCTTGTCATATATCCTTATTGTCAAAGTTGATTTGAATAGGCCAATTTTTAATTTCTTAGGTATTGAATATCTCTACATAATGAAATAGGACTCAAAGTAAAAGTAACAGTTAAATTAAAACTCGAATTAATTAAAACGGTCAATAACATGAATCAGTTTCATCAGTCATTTATTCATAATTCTAAACAATGTGAACGATGCATTCTTTCGAACATTTTCTACAAATTGAGTCATAATGGTTATTTGATACACGTAAACATGTAATGCTAATTCAAAACAACGAATTTGCTAGAGTCTACTTTCAACAATTATTGATAATTGGGATAATTCGACTTGTTTCACAAGTTTTAGCAATGCGAAAATTTCTGAACCTGCTTATCTCTAATAAGGAAATTTACATCTGAGACAAAATTTTTGAATCTAAAATTGAAAGGTTGGACACCGGTAAAATGGCGACCGGGAAAATGTGGTGGGTTTTGAGCAATTTCGCCATATTTTTCCCGAACCATATTTTAACCGGTCGTTAATAAACCCGTCGTAATAATCCCGAGTAAGGTAATAACTTATAATGTTCCTAATAACCACATCCCTCTTCATGTCCTTTCTTTACAACTACTATTATTATTACTTTATTATTACTATTTACAGGACGAATGGTGATTGATGAGGAAACGGGCAGGATGATATTCACTTACGCTTGGCTTTACTTCATGTCCCGGTCTTTTGAGATTCCTATTGGAAGTATTACCCAGTATAAGGTAACTATACAGTATACACCCCCAGTGTAAGTTAACTATACAGTATACACCCCCTGTACTTGATTATTACACGAGAGTGGAGGCATGTTAATGGTGTCTCATAAGGACACGGTCGATTTAATGACTGGTTTAATCAGTTTTGTAATAATAATTGGTAGGTTTATTAAAGTTTGCTCTTCATTATATTATGTAGGTGACACTAAATGTTCAATATAAATGCTATCTATTATTTATTTAATAATAACTATTACGTTGCCTGCACACTCTTCTCAAAGTGTGCCACGTTAAACTCTTACTAAACCTCTAGTTTAGTAAGAGTACTAACTGTACCTCTAACTGTACCTAACTCGTTTCCCTCTTGCAATGTGACGCCTTTGTTCGTCCCGCGCTGCGAATAGTGACATGTCCTTATGGATAGCTCAAGCGAATAGAGTGTCGTTAAAGATAGCTCTAGCTACTACTACTACTACTACTAGTACAAGCGTTGCCCTCCGCTACAACCGGTCATTTCCCTCTTGCTAAAAGGTATAAGCTGACATCTCTCCGAGATGGAAACTTTAAACCGACACTATAAGTACCCGTCTTCTATAATACCTGTTAGTTATATTTGAGGAACCTGCCACTATGAAGAAATTTGTACTTTTCACTCTACTCGCTTGTCTGCTAGCTCTAGCAGTTGTTGATGCTAAGTGCAAGAAGTGCCACAAGAGGAAATACCAGAAGTGTCTGACTCTAGGCTTCAGTGCTTCTATTGAAGGGTGTGTCGGTGCTGCTGATGTCACTCCTAGAAAAAGACTGGTTAAAAGATGCACTAATATTGAAAACAAGCTGAAAGAGTGTGGATATTCGTGCAGCGAACCTGAACCTGAACCACAACCAGAACCTGAACCTGAACCACAACCAGAACCTGAACCTGAACCACAACCAGAACCAGAGCCTGAACCACAACCAGAACCTGAAACCCTGAAACCTACAACAGAAACCTGAACTGAACTGAACAAGACCAGAACCAGAACAAGAACCCGAATCAATTGATGGCGGGTGGTCTGGTTACGGAGACTGGTCTACGTGTTCAGTAACGTGTGGAGAAGGAACCCAAAGTAGAACTAGATCTTGCACTAACCCCATCCCTGTTCACGGTGGTGCTAAATGCCCGAGGGAGAGGATGCAGAATCCAAAGCTTGCAACAACGGAGGTTGTCCTGGATACTGTAAAGATAACTCCTGCTACAAGGGCGAGGTCAGCTACACAGCGATGTAGATTGGCGAGGAGTTGAAGTCTCCCAACGGAAAATACGCCTTGGAAATCAGAAGATGGAAACTTGGTGCTCTATTGCAATGGAAATAATGCTGTGTGGAGTTCTGATACGTCAGATAAGAGTGTAGCGAAGGTCCAGATGTTCAGACTGATGGTAAACCTGGTACTCTACATGTCCTGACCGCACAGCACTCTGGCAAAATCTGAACTCCTACCGATAAGGGAGTCACTAGCATGGTTCAGCCAGGATGACGGGAACTTTGTTCTAATACTGACAACAGAGACGCTATTGGGACCTGTGGACCTTAATAAATGTTTAATTTACTCACTCCTGAACAATTTATCCGATCAACATTTAATATTATTTGGGATTAACTTTTTCGAAGTTTCTCAAAGTGTAAACAGTACATTGAACAATTAGTTGTTAACTTTCTACCCTTAAATATTTTAAATAAGACCTTCTAAAGCATGTGTAAAATAGCATATCGTGTTAAGACAAGCTGTTATATCGTGAATTTCAGTGATAATTTAATTAAATGTGTCTTATTTTGCAATTCTCAAATTTACCAAATCTTCGTGTACCTAACATTCATGATTTTGTGTGCTAAATATAGAAAACTTCAATAATATGTGTCCATATAGCCAAATATCTATCGATCAAATAGCGAATGAAGTCAGTATATTCAAACAATATAAACTTATAAATACTTTCTTTTGGCTTTCTCGAGAAGACTCATACATGAGTTCAGAAGTGTTCATATCATGCTACTCGCTAGTAATCAGTAACTAAAACTGTAAAATGCAAATTTATTAACTTGCAATTAACATTCACCTGTCTACACTCTAACAGTATGGATAAAATTCGATTTGGAAATTGAGAGACAGTATAATGAGGTCATCATCAAAACTTATTACACTAATTTAATACGTCATTTAAAGCATGATTCACGATTATATAATATATAACAACTAGAGCACATCTTTAATCCTTCGTCTGGAAATCTGGTTTTAGTTAGCTTCGTTATAAGATATAGAGAAGTATGTGCTATTGAATACCTACCGGTCAGACTCAACTCGTGCTTTTGATGAGGTAGACGACGAGCAATGACAGACAAAAGATCAATTTATAAAAGCTCCTCTGACATATGAATGTTAATTAAACAATCCTAAACTGCACAGCATAAATTTATATGCCAAGTAATGCCAGATTCAGCTCACAGAATGTAAAATTATGTACAGGGGGGGGGCTGTATTTACTAGTGTATTTAAAAATATAATTCACTAAGAATATCACACCTAGATCAGAACATTAAGCCACAAAGAAAATAATAAGAAAACGTTTTCACTGATTCCTATCGGTATCGGTAGCCTTTTATAGTTTGCTCCTCCCATAACGTATATTATAAAAGGAGTTAGCATTCTGTTGGGAGGCCGGTGCGGTTCAGGAAATAAAGTTACACCGAAAATACAGTCTATATTTGTTTATCAAAACTTCAAAAGAATGAGAATCTGGGCAATCGAGTAGTATGGAGATAATATTATGTACTTGTGAGGGCAGCAACAAGGGGTGCTTGTGAGGGCAGCAACAAGGGGTGCTTGTGAGGGCAGCAACAAGGGGTGCTTGTGAGGGCAGCAACAGGGGTCTTGTGAAGATAGGGATATCAGACTCAGTACTCATAGAACGGCACAAAGTAGTATAATAGACATAATACATACAGTGGGGTGTCATACCCTCCTCCTGGTGACCTCCTTAGTGCCCACTGTAACCCCCTACTAACCACATTGTCAATCCCTCTGATCTACCCTGAAATTACTCAGCCCAGACCACCTTTAAACCCAGATGTAATTTCCCGACAGATTGTTCGCTATTTTGTGGAAAGTACTATGTAGGGAGGGGGGTACTATGTTAGAGTTTATAGCGGGGTATCAGGTTAGAGGAAGGGGATCAGGTAGACGTGTTAGAGCGGGGGGGGGTCAATGTAGAGTGTAGAGCGGGGGGGGGGGTCTCAGGAAAGTGTAGAGGTAGGGGGATCAGGTAGAGTGTAGAGCGGGGGGGGGGGGGTCAGGTAGAGTGTAGAGCGGGGGGGGGGGGGGATCAGAGGTAGATTGTAAGCGGGGGGGTCAGGTAGAGTTGTAGAGTAGGGGATCAGTAGAAGTGAAGCGGGGGGGGGGGGTCACAGGTAGAGTGTAGAGCGGGGGGGGGGGGTCAGGTAGAGTTGTAGATGTAGGGGGATCAGGTTAAGAGTGAGAGCCGGGGGGGGGGGTCAGGTAGATGAGAGCTGGGGGAATCAGGAGGTAGATGTCGAGCGGTGGGGGGGTTCAGGTAGAGTGTAGAGGGGGTTATGGATCAGGTAGAGTTAGAGCGGGGGGGGGGGTCTGTAGAGGTAGACACACGATAAAGGTAATTATCGCGGGTAGCACTCAACAACCAAGGTATTGTTTTATTATAAACATAATTTCAATTTTCTTTGCCTGTGATGTGTTCGCGACTTTGATAAAAGGTTTTTATTTCCTTGTAGGCGCGAATGATACATATAAATAAGTTCGTCATGGTGCTATAAAAACAACCGTTTCTTGGAAATTATTACAGAACTGCTATGACTTACACTTCAAAACACCTTCGAATACAAAGATAATCAGATTTAATTGCTGGCCTTTATTAATTAGATATTTACCACGGTAGCCAATGTGTTAATTTTTCTGGCAGCGTACTTTGAGACAATGTTGTGCATTATTGTGTTTCAAACACGATGACATACAAAGGTATGTATACCTTTGTTTATTATTATATATAATAAACAAAAAGTTGCAACTTTTCTTGCAACATTACGCAGATGTGATATTATTTAAAGTAGAGTTCCTGTTTTAGAGTTCCTGTTTTAGAGTTCCTGTTTTAGAGTTCCTGTTTTAGAGTTCCTGTCTAGAGAAGTAATTTTTTAGAGTTCCTGTTTTAGAGAAGTAATGTTTTAGAGTTCCTGTTTTAGAGTTCCTTTTTTATAGTTCCTGTTTTAGAGTTCCTGTCTAGAAAAGTAATGTTTTAGAGTTCCTGTTTTAGAGTTTCTGTTTTAGAGAAGTTATGTTTTAGAGTTCCTGATTTAGAGTTCCTGTATTAGAGTTCCTGTTGTAGAGAAGTAATGTTATAGAGTTCCTGTTTTAGAATTCCTGTTTTAGAGTTCCTGTCTAGAGAAGTAATGTTTTAGAGTTCCTGTTTTAGAGTTCCTGTCTAGATAGATAGATAAGAGAAGTAATGTTTTCAGTTACTGGAGGATGAGGAGGAAGATTCCCATCCTTTCTACAGAACAGCTATAAACTTTAACTGTTACAAGACCAGTCACCGCATCGTGGAAATAAGGTAGGTGAGGGGTAGTGAAACTAGTAGGTCTGAAATAAGGTAGGTGAGGGTATAATCTAACAGGTCGTGAAATAAGGAAGGTGAGGGTAGTGAACTATTAGTCAGGGGGGGGGGAAAAATGTAAGGTAGGTGAGGGGTATTGAAACTAGCAGGTCTGAAATAAGGTAGGTGAGGGGTATTGAAACTAGCAGGTCCCTGAAAATAAGTATGAGAGGGGTAGTGAAACTATAGTCCTGGATAAAATAAGGTAGGTGAGGGGTAGTGAAACTAGTAGGTCTGAAATAAGGTAGGTGAGGGGTATTGAAACTAGCAGGTCTGAAATAAGATCAGTAAAACTAGCTGCCATGTGTAGTACCTTTAATTTGTATTAATTAAATTCAGTAATCAGTATTAACATCGGTAATATAGTATTACCATTGAAATTATAACTTTATTTCTTGAGTATCTCATATTCATTTCAGATACAACGAAGGTCCAATATCTAAACGTGCTACAATCAAGATAAAGAATTACAATCACATAATCAAGGGAATTGAGAATTATTTGATCGGAGTACGGTACTCGTAGTACCGCTGTCTAGTAGCTGGAATAACATGACCCATGTTGCTGCCAGGTTGACAACCCGAGATTTAGATTGTTTGTTGAGATAGTGGATGTTGTTGAATCTACATATTGTTCATTTATTTTGGGAGATCGTTTCAACCGGATCAATTTGAAATTATTAATTTGGTGATTTAATCTAACCCATGCAATGTGTGTCTCATATCCGCGTAGTGAAAAGCGGGGAGGTGTTTAATAGTACAGGGGAGGTGTCTAATAGTACACCCCCCTAATAGTACTTAGTATTACTAATAGTACTAAGTACGGGTTGAGCAAGTTTTACGATAATCAATTGTTTTTACTCTGAGTTTATGATCTATTTATATATTTTATTGGTTACTCAATTATTATGTTGATAAGTGAGTATGTCTGCTATTCATCGAATTTCTTGTCCAATAAAATAATATTAATTGTTTATAGTTGAAATTTTTAATGATCTAGGAACACTTGACGGTATAGTTTTAATTTTGATTAAGAAAATTAATCTGAAAGAATGTGTTTATCTTGAAAATGAAAATTAAGTTATTAAAACTACTGTCTTATTGTTTATCATAATTAATAAGTGTTTAACTTGAATTACAGATTGGGAACGTTCCTAGTAACAACTCACAACTACCTGCAGAAGTGTCTACCTAGAAAAAAGATGATTTTGCAAAAAATGTGATTTATGCTTTTTAAAAATGCCTTATGAATATTATTATTTACTATGTCATATCGTTCGTATCGGAACTGGATACAAAGTTACTACTGTTACCATGGTTAACACAGACGACACATGTTTTGGGAGTAGCCCTTACATATTGATATACCACTCGGGCACTCGATGTTTTGAAAGTTACATCCTTCAAAGAGCCCATGCACAACGATGTTTTGTGTGTAAAATCTCGCAATGCTGTGTTTTTATTTATTTAAATAAACCTGTTAAATTTACAAACCTTTTAAAGTAAAAAGTTGAAATTTTCATTTTTCAGGCTTGTTTTGACCATTGCGTTGTTTTGATACTTGACATGAAATTGTTCTCAGAATTCTAGATATTTTACCTGGTACCGTTTTGGCAGTGTGAACTGGTACACGTGTGACATAAGCACGCTCCACTATATTATCTTAAATACAATTATGAATTTTTGGTTGGTTTGGGGGGGGTTGGTTGGTATTGTGGTGTCTACAATCGTACAGGCAAATAATTGTAAGGTAACATACTTGTTAATACTCTCTTGGATTGCAAATCATTCGTATACCACATAATGTTATGTGCTCGAATAAGCGTGTCTTATACCTTGTCTAGTGAACCTGGCCTCATATATGAGGCCAGGTTCACTAGACAAGGTATAAGACACGCTTATTCGAGCAGTATATATACTCCTATTGGCATTGTTCCAACAGCTCATTACTAGATTAGTTCTTTCTTTAGATTCCAGATTATTAAATAGAAAATTATGCATTATAAATCAAGAGGCATCATAAATAATTAAGCATAATGAACACGGTTTCAGAGTTGAGTGCTGTACGTAACCTAGTAGTTTCATGACCTTGGTTTAACTTGCGTACAGCAAGGTCATCGCACTACGTTAGCCGGCGAGGCACTAACTCCCTCTACAACTCCATGACAAATGTGTTCATATATACTAGCCGAGTTCACAAGTTATATCCTTGTGTAAGAAAACTTTTTTACATTTAAACTTGCTTTATACATGTACCAGGTACCTCTGATGTATTGTCTGTTGAAAATGATATTTTTTACATGTTTTGAGGGCCAGTTGGTAGATCACCGACCGGCTATAAGCCGGCTACTAACCGGCTATAAGGCCGCTACAATTTTTATAGCCGGCTAAAAGCCGCTTAATAGCCGGTTAGTAGCCGCTTACATTAGTTTGTTGCTGAGCGACGGCTATTATCCGTTTTATAACCAGCTATTAGCCGTTTTGGTAATTAAAATGTGTATAAGCCGGTTTGATAAATATTAACTCAACTACATCGTACTGAACGATAGTCATGAGCCGGCTATAAGAAATTTCAGTGAAAACGGCTTTAGCCGTTTATAAGCCGTCTATTAGCCGATTTGAAGTAACTAAAGTGGTTATAAGCCGGCTTAAGCCGGTTATAAGAATATTAACACAGTTCAAGAACGATGTAAGATAAGTTAATATCTTATAGACCGCATAAAACCACTATACGAAATACCCTAAACGGCTAATAGCCGCATAAAAAACCGCCTAAATAGCCGTTTTCGAGCTGAATTTCTATAGCGCACTTGACTATCGATCAGTACGTGAAGTTATTTAATATCATAAAACCGTCTTATAGCCGGCTTTAGCCGCTTATAACCACTTTCGATACCTAAACGGCTAAATAGCCGTCTTATAACCGGCTAAAGCCGTTTTCACGAGATTTCTTCTAGCCGATACCTAAACGGCTAATAGCCATCTATAACCGCAAATAGCCTACCTCACCAACAAAATGTAAGCTGCTACTAAACGCGGCTATAAGCCGTGCTTAAGAGCCGGCTATAAAAAATGTATTCCGGCCTATAAGCCGGTTAATAGCCGGCTTATAACGGCTATAGCCGGTACGGTATCAATCCAATTTCCCTTAATTGGCCTACCTCGATCCCTCCTCTATCATCATTATTAGCCTCCTGCGTCCTGTCATAAGCACCCACTTCCCTCCTCTATCACTCCATATTGAGCCTCCTGGTTCCGTCATAGCACCCTCGACCCTCCTCTATCCATCATTATTATCCTCCTGGATTCCTGTCATAGCACCCTCGTCCCTCCTCTAACATCTTATTAGCTCCTGGTCCTGTCATAGCACCGCTCTCCCTCCTCTATCATCATAATTAGCCCTCCTTGTTCCTGTCATAGCACCCTCTCCTCCTCTATCATCATTATTAGCCTCCTGGTTCCTGTCATAGCACCCTCGTCCTCCTCTATCATCATTATTAGCCTCCTGGTTCCTGTCATAGCACCCTCGTCCCTCCTCTATCATCATTATTAGCCTCCTGGTTCCTGTCATAGCACCCCGTACCTCTCTATCAACATTATTACCTCCTGGTTCCTTCATAGCACCCTCGATCACTCTATCATCATTAATAGCCACCAGGTTATCTGTCATAGGCACCCACGTCCCTCCTCTATCATTCATATTATCTCCTGGTTCCTGTCATAGCACCCCTCGACCCTCCTCTATCATCATAAAGCCTCCTGGTTCCTGTCATAGCACCCTCGTCCCTCCTCTATCATCATTATTAGCCTCCTGGTTCCTGTCCATACACACTCGACCCCTCCTCATATCTCATTATACCTCCTGGTTCCTGTCATAGCACGTAGATTATGCTGACAAGATAATATTGTGTTCTATAGTATTAGAGTATTATGTCTAAAAGACGTTTAATAGTCATACCACTCATATATTTTTATCATATATCATTGAGTCACTCTGCGGTAGTAATATCCCCTTTCACTAACACTAGTTATAAATGTTAATTAACATTAGGAGAAAGTGGCAATTATATAATATTATCTATATTATCTATATTATATACATATTATATATTTTAATTTTCTACTATTCCTATATAAAGAGTGTGAATGTGATACAACATGGGGCCGCACGTGCTAGTTGCTACAGCCGCGCAGTTTGATAGATCAGACATCATAGATCTGTGCAGTAAGCAGTTTTTCCCAATGGAATGATCTTAATTATAGTTTATAAGTTATTATCTGTAGTAAACTACAAAATAAATTTAAATTTTTGGCCAAAAATCTTGGGGGGATCGTCCCACAATCCCCTCGGGAATTACGGCCCTGGTTCGTAGTGGTCCTGGTATTTGTAATTCATCTTCGCCTGCAGAGGGGTGTGTGTGCTCCTGGTACACAATATGACCTCACTTAGTCACGTGTTAAGTACTGTTACTCACGTTACCACTATAACTAGCTACTATCACTACTACTACACAACAACAAACCACAGCTACTACCACTAGCTACTACCACTACCACTACCAACCACTACCACTACCACTACCACTAGCTACTACCACTAGCTACTACCACTACCACTACCACTACCACTACCACTAGCTACTACCACTAGCTACTACCACTAGCTACTACCACTAGCTACTACCACTAGCTACTACCACTAGCTACTACCACTAGCTACTACCACTAGCTACTACCACTAGCTACTACCACTAGCTACTACCAATAGCTACTACCACTAGCTACTACCACTAGCTACTACCACTACCAGTTACCACTAGCTACTACCAGTTACCACTAGCTACTACCAGTTACCACTAGCTACTACCAGTTACCACTAGCTACTACCAGTTACCACTATAACTAGCTACTACCACTAGCTACTACCACTCTCACAGCTGCAGACTTTTTAAAAATAACATTATCTGAGATATACCTGCAGGAACAGAGCAGGTGTATACTACATATATCTGCAGTCCTTTTCTGGGCATTCTTATTGGCTGAGATAGAGTAATGAAGCATTCTTATTGGCTGAGATAGAGTAATGAGGCATCTTATTGGCTGAGATAGAGTAATGAGTAATCACACCCTTATGTTTCTTTGATTATAAAGCAGTAAATCGGACTGTTTTGTTATTGGTACTCGGGGCTACTTACACAAAACAAGCCTGCTAAATTTGTAGTGTATTTTGTTATTGGTACTCGGGGCTCTACACACAGTACTGCTATATTTGTAGTGTTATTGTATTGGTACACGGCGCTACTACACACAGCACTGCTATAATTTGTAGTGGTATTTTGTTATGGTACTCGGTGTTACAACACACAGCACTGCTATAATTGTAGGGTATTTTGTTATTGGTACTCCGGGGCCTACTACACACAGCACTGCTTTAATTTGTAGTTGTTATTTTTGGTTATTGGACTCGGGCTACAACAACACATTACTGTATTAAATTGTAGTGGTAATTTTTATTGTTACACGGGTTACTACACACAGCACTGCTAAAATTTGTAGTGGTATATTGTTATTGTTATCGGGGCCACTACACACAGCACTGCTTATAATTTGTAGTGTATTTGATATTGGTACTTTCCCCGGGGGGGGGCCCCCCCACTACACACCAGCACTGCTATAATTTGTAGTTGTTTTTGTTATTGGTACTCGGGCTACTACACACAGCACTGCTAAAATTGTGTAGGTGGTATTTTGTTTATTGGACTCGGGCAACTAGACAGTAGAACACACAGCACTGCTATAATTCTGTAGTGGTATTTGTTATTGGTACTCGGGCTACTACACACAGCACTGCTATAATTTTGTAGTGGTATTTTGTATTGGTACTCGGGCTACAACACACAGCACTGCTATAATTGTAAGTGGTATTTGTTATTGGTACTCGGGGCTACTACACACAGCACTGCTATAATATGTAGTGGTATTGTTTGTTATTGATACTCGGGGCTACTGCACACAGCAACTGCTATAATTTGTAGTGGTATTTTGTTATTGAACTCGGGCTACTACACACAGCCCTGCTATAAATTTGTAGTGGTATTTTGTTATTGTTACTCGGGCTACAACACACACACTGCTATAATTGTAGTGGTATTATTGTTATTGGTACTCGGGCTACTACACACAGCCACTGCTAGAAATTTGTAGTGGTAAATATGTTATTGGTACTCGGGCTACTACACACAGCACTGCTATAAGTTTGTAGTGGTATTTTGTTATAGTACTCGGGCTATACACACAGCACTGCTATAATTTGTAGTGGTAATTTTTGTTATTGGTAAACGGGGCTACAAACACACCAGCACTGCTAAATAATTTGTAGTGGTATTTTGTATTGGTACTCGGGGCTACTACACACAGCACAGCTATAATATGTAGTGTAATTTTGTGATTTGGTACGGGCTACTACACACAGCACTGCTATAATTTGTAGTGTATTTTGTTATTGGTACACTGGCTACTACACACGAGCACTGCTTATAATTTTAGTGGTATTTTGTTATTGGTACCGGGGCTACTACACACAGCACTGCTATAATTTGTAGTGGTATTTTGTAATTGGTACTCGGGGCTACAGCACAACAGCACTGCTATAATTTGTAGTGGAATTTTGTTTATTGACTCGGGGCTACTACACACAGCACTGCTATAATTTGTAGTGTATTTTTTTTATTTGTACTCGGCCACTACACACAGCACAGCTATAATTTGTAGTGGTATTGTTATTGGTACCGGGGGCTACTACACACAGCACTGCTATAAATTTAGTTGTTATTATGTTATTGGTACTCGGGGCTATACACACAGCACTGCTAAATTTTGTAGTGGTATTTTGTTATTGTGTACTCGTGGATACTACACACAGCACTGCTATAAATTGTAGTGGTAATTTTGTTATTTGGTACTCGGGGCTACTACACACAGTAATGCTATAATTTTGTAGTGTATTTTGTTATTGGTAACGGGGTTACAACACACAGCACTGCTAAAATTTGTAGATGGTATTTGTTATTGGTACTCGGGGCCACTACACACAGCACTGCTATAATTTGTAGTGGTATTTTGTTATTTGGTACTCGGGGCTACACACACAGCACTGCTATAATTTGTAGTGGTAATTTGTTATTAGTCTCGGGGCCACTACCCACAGCACTGCTACAATTTGTAGAGTGGGAATTTTTGTTATTTGGTAACTCGGGGTTACTACACACAGCACTGCTATAATATGTAGTGGTATTTTTTATTGGTACTCCGGGTCTACTACACATGCACTGCGATAATTTGAATTGTATTATGTTATTGGAACTCGGGGCTACTACACACAGCACAGCTATAATTTTGTAGTGGTATTATGTTATGGTAGCGCGGGGCTACAACCACTGCACTGTTATAAGTTTTAGTGGTATTTTGTTATTGACTCGGGGCTACTCACACAGCACTGCTATAATTTGTAGTGGTATTTTGTATTGGTACTCGGGGCTAACAACACCACAGCAATGCCTATATTTTTTGTAGTGGTATTTTGTTAGTTGGTACTCGGGCTTACTACACACACTTTTTAAAAGCAAATGCATTAAGGAGTATTGGGGGGAGAGTGGGGGGAAAGCGGGGAATAGTTGGGCAAATGAACTTAAAAAATTCTCCCTACAAACCGCTTTTAAAAATTTGATGTTTTGTTTGGTATGGGGTTTCTAAACACAGACTGCTTAATTTGTGGGGTTTTTTGGTTTTGGTCTGGGGGCTACTAACACGGCACTGTATTTTGTAGTGGTTTTGTTTTTGGATGGGGGCACTACCCAGCATGCTAAATTTTGGGGGTATTTTTATTGGTATGGGGCCACTAACACAGACTGTTTAAATTGTAGGGGTTTTTGTTTGGTTCGGGGCCCTACACACAATTATTTTTGTAGGGTATTTTTGTTTTTTGGGTACTCGGGACCACTACACACAGCACTGCTATAATTTGTAGTGGTATTTTGTTATTGGTACTCGGGCCACTACACACAGCACTGCTATAATTTGTAGTGGTATTTTGTTATTGGTACTCGGGGCTACAACACACAGCACTGCTATAATTTGTAGTGGTATTTTGTTATTGGTACTCGGGGTACTGCACACAGCACTGCTATAATTTGTAGTGGTATTTTGTTATTGGTACTCGGGCTACAACACACAGCACTGCTATAATTTGTAGTGGTATTTTGTTATTGGTACTCGGGGCTACTACACACAGCACTGCTATAATTTGTAGTGGTATTTTGTTATTGGTACTCGGGGCTACTACACACAGCACTGCTATAATTTGTAGTGGTATTTTGTTATTGGTACTCGGGGCTACTACACACAGCACTGCTATAATTTGTAGTGGTATTTTGTCCGCCTGACACTACAGCTACTACACTGGCGCCTACTAGGTACTACACTACCACTGATTTTACTATCGTACCTGAAGCTACTACTGGCAATTAGATTATTGCTGTATTACATTGATAAACTTAATTGTTATGCTATATAACATAGACAAGGTCTTTATTATAATTATGTCAAGGAATATTGTTGATAACTTGTCAAGTTTATTGGCTATACAGTGTACACACACTCAATACCTTCTTCAGTCGACATACTTTAGATTATCATTATCAGATGTAACTACTACCAATACACTATGCCGCAAATATGCCGCCATAATACTGCCACTATACTGCTACTATGCCGCAAATATGCCGCCATAATACCGCCACTGTATTGTCACTATGCTGCCCTGATGCCGCAAATATGCCGCCATGATGCCGCCACTATATTGTCACTATGCTGCCATGATGCTGCTACCATAAATCACTGCTATTTGGTTGTGTTGTAGAATGTGAATTGTGACGTATCAACAAAAGAATTGCTTTCGAGTAATTAATATATGGAAACAGTCACAAGGGAACAGTTGTTAAAATGTTAACGTAGAAATAATGATACCTTTATTAATTATTTTTATTACATTAACTTGTTTAATCGAATCTTTCTTCTTATCACTAAGTTCACCGAGTTCTTCCAATCTTCCATGCCCAGTAAATGAATAAAAAACATTTTCAGAATCAAATTCCTTGAATACGGGGTCGTTCACATATTGGGGGGGGGGGGGGGGGGTCCAACCCGATGTCCGATATGAGGGTTGATGAGGCCAAAATCGGAATCGGAAAAATCGGAAAAATCGGAAAATTTAGAAATTTTAGAGAATCGATCTCTAAAACCTCTCAGAAGTGATATAATTCAACCAGAACCCCTACATATGCTATATTGTTATGAGAAAACGAACTAATTGGACATTCCAATAGTATGTTTTATGTGTTTTTCCACTGCAGGGGCTAGTATGCTCACTACTAGTTGGAGTTGTCATGTACTCCCAGACCCGAGTGCTTTGGCCTCTTGACGTGAGATCGATTGTTTCTGCTCATTAATTTTATCCCTGTTACTTGTTATTATGTATTAGTACAACACTAGGTACCGGGTTATATTTTGTGGTCCGGTCTTTAAACATACCATAATATCACTAGTACACTGCACCTTAAATGTATAGTCAAGTACATTTGTATCGTAAGGGATCGTAACACATGCTTGGCTGGGGGATCATGTTTTGTGTCCGTTCGGTACCCTGTATTTTCAAAACGGACAAAAAGTAGGGCGGACAAAAACAGACAAAACATTTAGATGTCCTCCTCCTCCTCCTCCTAAGTCTTCCTCCTCCCGAGTCCTTCTCCTCCTCAGTCCTCTTCAGTCCTCTTCCTGACTCCTCGTCCTCGTCCTTCTCCTCAGTCCTCCTCACCTTCCTCCTTAATCCCCTTCTCCTCCTCAGTCCTACTCCCAGTCCTCCTCCTTCTCCTTCTCCTTCTTCTTCTCCTCCTCCTCATCCTCATTTCTCCTCCTGATCCTCCTTCTCCTCCCCATCAGTCCTCCTCAGTCCTCCTCATAGTCGTCCTCCTCCTCCTGAGTCCTTCTCATCCTCCTCCACCTCCTGAGTCCACCTCCTGAGTCCTCCTCCTGAGTCCTCATCCTCCTCCTCAGTCATCATCCTCTTCCTCCTGAGTCCTCCCCCAGTCCTCCTCCTCCTTCTCCTCCTCATCCTCCTCCTCATCAGTCCTCATCCTCTGTCCTCCTCATAATCGTCCTCGTCCTCGTCCTCGTCCTTAGTCCTCGTCCTCCTTATCCTCCTCCTCAGTCCTCCCCCAGTCCTCATCCTCCTCCTTCTCCTCCTCCTCCTCCTCCTCCTCCTCCTCCTCCTCCTTCTCCTTTTTGCTTCTCCTCCTAATCATTCCTCCTCCTCAGTCGTCGTCCTCCTCCTCCTCGTCCTTAGTCCTCGTCCTCTTCAGTATTCCTCCTCAGTCCTCATCCTCATCATCCTCCTCTTCAGTCTTCCTCCTGAGTCCTCCTCCTCGTCCTCCTCCACCTCCTCATTCCCCTCCTTATCCTCCTCCTCTTCAGTCCTCCTCATCCTCCTCCTCGTTCTCCTCCTTATCCTCCTCCTCCTCAGTCCTCCTCCTCATCCTCCTCCTCCTTCTCCTCTTCCTTCTCCTCCTAATCAGTCCTCCTCCTCAGTCGTCCTCCTCCTCTTCATTAGCCCTTGTCCTCATCCTCCTAGTCCTCGTCCTTAGTCCTCGTCCACATCCTCCTCAGTCTTCCTCCTCAGTCCTCCTCGTCCTCATCAGTCTCATCCTCCTCATCCTCCTCCCCAAGTCCTCCTCTTCCTCAGTCCTCCCCCAGTCCTCCTTCTCATCCTCCTCATCCTCTTCAGTCCTCATCTTGTTCCTCCTCAGTCCTCCTCTTCCTCCTACTCGTCAGTCCTCCTCCGCAGTCCTTCTCCTCAGTCCTCCTACTCCGCAGTCCTTCTCCTCCTCGTCAGTCTTCCTCCTCGCCAGTCCTCCTTCTCCTTCTTCTCCTCCTACTCCTAAGTCCTCCTCCTCCTCCTCCTCAGTCCTCCTCCTCCCTCTCATCCTTTTCCTCCTTCTCCTCCTTCTCCTCCTACTCCTAAGTCATCCTCCTGCTCCTCAGTCCTCCCCTAGTCCTCCTCCTCATCAGTCCTTCCCCAGTCCTCCTTCTCCTCCTCCTCATCCTCAGTCCTCCTCCTCATCATCCTCCTCAGTCCTCCTCCTCCTCAGTCCTCCCTAAGTCCTCCTCTTCCTCAGTCCTCCCCAGTCCTCCTTCTCCTCCTCCTCATCCCCTCAGTCCTCCTCCTCAGTCCTCCTCGTCCTTAGTCCTCCCCCAGTCCTCCTTCTCCTCATCCTCAGTCCTCCTCCTCAGTCCTCGTCCTTCTCCTTTTTAACAGTCCTCCTCCTCAGTCTTCCTCCTCGTCCTCGCTCTCGTCCTCCTCCTTCTCCTCCTTCTCGTCTTCCTCCACCAATCCTGCTCCTCTTCCTCAGTCCTCCCTCTCCTCTTCAGTCCTCTTTCTCCTCAGTCCTTCTCGGTCCTCCTCTTTCTCCTCAGTCTTCCTCCTCCTCCTCCTCAGTTCTCTTCCTCATCCTCCTCCTTCTTCTCTTCCTTCTCCTCCTAATCAGTCCTCCTCCTAATCAGTCCTCCTCCTCAGTCGTCCTCCTCCTCGTCCTTAGTCCTCGTCCTCATCGTCCTTAGTCCTCGTCCTCATCCTCCTAGTCCTCGTCCTTAGTCCTCGTCCTCATCCTCCTAGTGCTCACTGCTCGTCCTGGTCCTCCTCAGTCTTCCTCCTCTGTCCTCCTCAGTCCTCCTTCTCCTCAGTCCTCCTCAGTCCTCCTTCTCCTCAGTCCTCCTCCTCCTCATCAGTTTACACAATTTATTGTTACTAAAATGTTTTTAAACGCATTTGAGTCTGTAACATATTGACATGTTACTGTTACTGACTCAAAATGTGCTCGAGAATTTTTTTGTTTAATAGAGTTTTACTCTCCAGTACTATGGAAAAGTTGTTACATGATAAATAAAGATTTTGATAAATAAAGTGATTTTCATCCCTTTTAATGTTATTGAAAATTGTGTAGACTATTCTTTGTATCTAACTGAGGATTGGAAGTTTGAGAAAGGACCAGTCATTAACCGTGCTACCCATTTCTGCAGATAGCCTGTTACAAATTGTGGAGATAAATTGTGGAGACAATTTAAATCAAAAGTTACTAAAGCGTTCGCTATTTGTTACGATTGTTATTACCAACCGTACCTCTTTCAATTGTGGACCGGTGTGGATGTTTCTGTCAAACAAGAGTTGATTCGACATTGTGTTGTTTTTCGGACGAAACGATTCTTGTTTGGAACAAGATACCATTTTGGAGTTCTGGGACCACCACCAATCGATTTCTTGTCATATTTAAGTACAGAAATAGCTACCTATATCGCCTAGAAACCTCAGAGGGAAGATTTAAATTTTCCCGATTTTTCCGATATGAGGGTTGATGAGGCCAAAATCGGGATCGGAATGATCGGAATTGATCGGGTTGGACCCCCCCCACATATTACGTAATCAATATTTTAGCAATTTTTACCCCCTCCCCCTCCGTAATCAACCGTAATCAAGACCCAAGCCCCCTCCGCCCCTGCTGACAGCAATATTACGTAATAATGGCCTGACCCCCCTAACTTTTTTCCCTAGAAAACACTTTTCTCTAGGTTTCATGCTACCCTGATCATGCTATCGTGATGAGCCGAAATCATTGTTATGATATCCGGCCAAGCACCTTCTAAAATACTTACTATTATAGCCTGATATCTGATCAATTTCTAAATTTTATCACTATCAGAGTGAAATTAAGTGGAATTTGAATTAAAATATTGTCAAATTGTTATTATTCTAGATAAGAGGGTAAAAGAAAATGTTGATTACGTTATCAACGACCAACCCCCCCCCCCCCCCCCCCCCCCCCCCCCCTAATCAACCGTAATCATTACGCCCCCTCGGCTGATTACGTAATATGTGAACGACCCCTTATGTCAAATAAAACAGATCCAGAGAGAAGGGTAAACCATATTTTAGCTGACTTGTTGCTGAATAATGGTCGGGCGTAGTTGTGTAGCTATAGTATACAACAGCTACAGAGGCGTAACATTATGTGTAATGGCATTATTTTGTAATACTCTGCCATACCACAAAAAATAAAGTAACGTTTTTCATTAGAGAGTTAGAGTTAGAGAGAGAGAGAGAGAGAGAGAGAGAGAGAGAGAGAGAGAGAGAGAGAGAGAGAGAGAGAGAGAGAGAGAGAGAGAGAGAGAGAGAGAGAGAGAGAGAGAGAGAGAGAGAGAGAGAGAGAGAGAGAGAGAGAGAGAGAGAGAGAGAGAGAGAGAGAGAGAGAGAGAGAGAGAGAGAGAGAGAGAGTCCCTCTCAGCGACACATTAATTACTTTAAACTCCGTCCAAAACAGAGCAGCACCTCGTTCTCTTAGATTTCAATCATGAGATTGAAATGTTGAGAGGGGCCAAATGAAAACATTATACAGTTATACGCACTGCACGCTTTAAGCTTAGTTACTTGTGTTGAGACACAATAACATATACCTGTTATAATGAGTTGTGCTCATGTGCTGCTAGCTAGATTTGAACGTTATTCTTATTGTCACGCTCTACACATCTTCACTAACATATACAAAGAATATGTTATATTGTAGCCACCTTAGTGCTACACTACACTCTACAGCCATGTAGTGGCAGGTAATGCAGAATCAGATCTGTAAAACACATCACGTCACTGTTTTGGTCGTTGATTACAAAATATATATCTGCACATATCGTAACTGAAACTGGTCGTCCTACTCGGTGGAAAACACATCACGTCACTGCACATATCGTAACTGGAACTGGTCGTCCTACTCGGTGGAAAACACATCACGTCACTGCACATATCGTAACTGAAACTGGTTGTGTCAGTGGAAGAGTCCACAAAATGAAGAGCATGTTTTAAGGATGAACCAGCCGCGATTTATTATTTATTGTAAATATTTTGAGGGATGGGAACCGGACACGAGGGCGGAGGACACGAGGGCGGTACCAAACACCGTTCTAAATGATAAACTAGCAATTTGAACTTGTAACATCACACAATTGAATTTAACTTTTGTTTATTAGCGTCAACCAACTTTTAATTTAATACACATTAATGATTGATTAATATATTTTAGCTGTTACCATAATATATGTATATATTATATAACTATATAATTATAAATATATATAATTTAATTACATCTGATGAGACTTTACTGGCAAAACATTAGATTAAACGTGTTTTTTGATGTCAGGTTGACGTTAAGCTTAGCTGGAAGAATTGGATCTACTCACGTGTAAATTTGAAACAAAACATAGTGATTTGACAAATTTAATAATCACCAGATTTAAACGAGCAAAAAATTGAGAGATTTTCCATTTACTTTTTCCTTTTACTTAAATATCTCAGCCAACTCAACACCCCCTCCCCACAACTCAGCAGCAGATTTGTGACAAACCCGATCTTCTGAATATCACAGATAGATGGCATCTTTTATGAACCCATTATATCGTACCAGTACTGTTGAAGGTACATAGTGTGGCTGGACCAATGTTTCCATTATATCGTACCAGTACTGTTGAAGGTACACAGTGTGGCTGGACCAATGTTTCCATTATATCGTACCAGTACTGTTGAAGGTACATAGTGTGGCTGGACCAATGTTTCCATTATATCCTACCAGTACTGTTGACGGTACACAGTGTGGCTGGATCAATGTTTCCATTATATCTTACCAGTACTGTTGAAGGTACACAGTGTGACCAATGTTTCCATTATATCCTACCAGTGCTGTTGAAGGTACACAGTGTGACCAATGTTTCCATTATATCCTACCAGTACTGTTGAAGGTACACAGTGTGGCTGGACCAATGTTTCCATTATATCCCACCAGTACTGTTGAAGGTACACAGTGTGGCTGGACCAATGTTTCCATTATATTCTACCAGTACTGTTGAAGGTACACAGTGTGGCTGGACCAATGTTTCCATTATATTCTACCAGTACTGTTGATGGTACACAGTGTGACCAATGTTTCCATTATCCTAGGAGTGCAGCAGATGTGCTTGCTGTAAAAACCTGATACACAGTTATACAGGTGGTGTAGTTATACAGGTGGTGTAGAGTCTACCTGTACACTGTAGACCTGGTTATTTTACATTCATTAGTGTTGTGAGATTCGTGTAGCAGCACTGTACAGATAGCTGGTGATCTATTTCACGTAACGCCAATATTTAAATTTTAGAATATTATAATTATTGTTTCTGTTGTTGTTATAAGAAGTTCCGGTTATTTCTAGTGGTATAAGTGTAGTATCAGTAGTAATACTAGTATTTCTCTTATTTTACTGCTTTGTAACTCCTTTAAGTCTGGAACTCTGGAGCGTGTCCTTGTTTGATTCAGTAAACTCACTATAATGTCGCGTTTTGTTGCATTTTAAATGGGGACTTCTGCTGGAGAATTTAAAATTGTAACGCCTTCCCTTTAACTCTCAATCGTTTGAATTTGGTTTAATTACATAAAAGGTTGAGTATATAATATCTATACTAATAGTAGTGACGGGTTACACTAGTAGTACACCCCACTAAAATATTCCCCATTTACCTGTAACTCTGTAGTCCCCCCACGCTGTTCCACAGTTCACTGCACGTTTTACAAGGTAGCACAAAACATTTAACAACTTTATTTAGCGATTTTAGTGAAGGTGTGACATAAATAAGACATAATCTAAATCATCATTATAACATGTATCTTACTATTTTGCAGTCGGTTAAAGGTTTCGCAGTCACCACAACCTAAACTTAGACCAAGCAGTGTTCAGTATTTTAACTAAACCACACAGTGTTCAGTATTTTAACTAAACCACACAGTGTTCAGTATTTTAACTAAACCACACAGGATTCAGTATTTTAACTAAACCACACAGTATTCAGTATTTTAACTAAACCACACAGTGTTCAGTATTTTAACTAAACCACACAGTGTTCAGTATTTTAACTAAACCACACAGTGTTAAGTATTTTAACTAAACCACACAGTGTTCAGTATTTTAACTAAACCACACAGTGTTCAGTATTTTAACTAAACCACACAGTGTTCAGTATTTTAACTAAACCACACAGTGTTCAGTATTTTAACTAAACCACACAGTGTTCAGTATTTTAACTAAACAACTAAAATTCTCGACCAGTTCAGGACTGATGAGCTAACTGGTGATGTTCACATGTTTTGTGATCATGTGTTGTTATTTGTCGCAATTAAATAGGACAATTAAATAGGACAACAGTCGTATTTTCGGTAACTAAATTCGGACAAGAGTTGTGTTACATAAATAGGGTGTAACACTTATATCTACTTTCTACTAATCATTTAAATTAATTAATATACCGTTGAATAATTATTGATATTTGATTGCTACTAAACAGGAAACAGGATTTACTAAATTCATTTTCATTTTAGGTTTAGCTTATGAAGATTGAAACGAGAACAGAAGATAATGAAAAAAGAAAAACGATATTACCAGAAGATAGCATGTAAGATAACTACAGCTATTGTGAAACTACCCTGAAGTAAACATCTTCATTCTACATCAGCCCTTCTTCCTGCTGTTACCAACAGAAGTGTTATCAGTGTAAAGATCTGTTTAGCAGTTACTATCCTACACCGGAAACATTACATTGTACAAGATCGCACCTATGTCAGATGGAGCTGCAAGGGAAGAAGTAGACACTCCTGAGCCTGCATCCCCTCCCCACACTCAGGTAAATACACTCCTGAGCCTGCACCCCCTCCCCACAATCAGGTAAATACACTCCTGAGTCTGCATCCCCTCCCCACAATCAGGTAAATACACTCCTGAGTCTGCATCCCCTCCCACACTCAGGTAAATACACTCCTGAGTCTGCACCCCCTCCCCACAATCAGGTAAATACACTCCTGAGTCTGCACCCCCTCCCCACACTCAGGTAAATACACTCCTGAGTCTGCACCCCCTCCCCACACTCCTGAGTCTGCATCCCCTCCCACACTCAGGTGAATACACTCCTGAGTCTGCACCCCCTCCCCACACTCAGGTAAATACACTCCTGAGCCTGCACCCCCTCCCCACACTCAGGTAAATACACTCCTGAGCCTGCATCCCCTCCCCACACTCAGGTAAATACACTCCTGAGTCTGCACCCCCTCCCCACACTCCTGAGTCTGCATCCCCTCCCCACACTCCTCAGCCTGCATTCCCTCCCCACACTCAGGTAAATACACTCCTGAGCCTGCACCCCTCCCCACACTCCTGAGTCTGCACCACCTCCCCACACTCCTGAGTCTGCATCCCCTCCCCACACTCCTCAGCCTGCATTCCCTACCCACACTCAGGTAAATACACTCCTGAGTGTGCATCCCCTCCCACACTCAGGTAAATACACTCCTGAGCCTGCATCCCCTCCCCACACTCAGGTAAATACACTCCTGAGTCTGCACCCCCTCCCCACACTCCTGAGTCTGCATCCCCTCCCCACACTCAGGTAAATACACTCCTGAGCTTGCATCCCCTCCCCACACTCAGGTAAATACACTCCTGAGTCTGCACCCCCTCCCCACACTCAGGTAAATACACTCCTGAGTCTGCACCCCCTCCCCACACTCCTGAGTCTGCATCCCCTCCCCACACTCCTCAGCCTGCATTCCCTCCCCACACTCAGGTAAATACACTCCTGAGCCTGCACCCCTCCCCACACTCCTGAGTCTGCACCACCTCCCCACACTCCTGAGTCTGCATCCCCTCCCCACACTCCTCAGTCTGCACCCCCTCCCACACTCAGGTAAATACACTCCTGAGTGTGCATCCCCTCCCACACTCAGGTAAATACACTCCTGAGTCTGCATCCCCTCCCCACACTCAGGTAAATACACTCCTGAGTCTGCATCCCCTCCCCACACTCAGGTAAATACACTCCTGAGCTTGCATCCCCCTCCCACACTCAGGTAAATACACTCCTGAGTCTGCACCCCCTCCCCACACTCAGGTAAATACACTCCTGAGCCTGCACCCCCTCCCCACACTCAGGTAAATACACTCCTGAGTCTGCATCCCCTCCCACACTCAGGTAAATACACTCCTGAGCTTGCATCCCCTCCCACACTCAGGTAAATACACTCCTGAGTCTGCACCCCCTCCCCACACTCCTGAGTCTGCATCCCCTCCCACACTCAGGTAAATACACTCCTCAGCCTGCACCCCCTCCCCACACTCCTGAGTGTGCATCCCCTCCCCACAATCAGGTAAATACACTCCTGAGTCTGCATCCCCTCCCACACTCAGGTAAATACACTCCTGAGCTTGCATCCCCTCCCCACACTCAGGTAAATACACTCCTGAGTCTGCACCCCCCTCCCCACACTCCTGAGTCTGCATCCCCTCCCCACACTCAGGTAAATACACTCCTGAGTCTGCACCCCCTCCCCACACTCCTGAGTGTGCATCCCCTCCCCACAATCAGGTAAATACACTCCTGAGTCTGCATCCCCTCCCACACTCAGGTAAATACACTCCTCAGCCTGCACCCCCTCCCCACAATCAGGTAAATACACTCCTCAGCCTGCACCCCCTCCCCACAATCAGGTAAATACACTCCTGAGTCTGCATCCCCTCCCCACACTCAGGTAAATACACTCCTGAGTCTGCACCCCCTCCCCACACTCCTGAGTGTGCATCCCCTCCCCACAATCAGGTAAATACACTCCTGAGTCTGCATCCCCTCCCACACTCAGGTAAATACACTCCTGAGCTTGCATCCTCTCCCCACACTCAGGTAAATACACTCCTGAGTCTGCACCCCCTCCCCACACTCCTGAGTCTGCATCCCCTCCCACACTCAGGTAAATACACTCCTCAGCCTGCACCCCCTCCCACAATCAGGTAAATACACTCCTGAGTCTGCACCCCCTCCCCACACTCAGGTAAATACACTCCTGAGTCTGCACCCCCTCCCCACACTCCTGAGTGTGCATCCCCTCCCCACAATCAGGTAAATACACTCCTGAGTCTGCATCCCCTCCCACACTCAGGTAAATACACTCCTGAGCTTGCATCCCCTCCCCACACTCAGGTAAATACACTCCTGAGTCTGCACCCCCTCCCCACACTCCTGAGTCTGCATCCCCTCCCACACTCAGGTAAATACACTCCTCAGCCTGCACCCCCTCCCCACAATCAGGTAAATACACTCCTGAGTCTGCACCCCCTCCCCACACTCCTGAGTGTGCACCCCCTCCCCACACTCAGGTAAATACACTCCTGAGTCTGCATCCCCTCCCACACTCAGGTAAATACACTCCTGAGCTTGCATCCCCTCCCCACACTCAGGTAAATACACTCCTGAGTCTGCACCCCCTCCCCACACTCCTGAGTCTGCATCCCCTCCCACACTCAGGTAAATACACTCCTCAGCCTGCACCCCCTCCCCACACTCCTGAGTCTGCATCCCCTCCCCACACTCAGGTAAATACACTCCTGAGTCTGCACCCCCTCCCCACACTCCTGAGTGTGCATCCCCTCCCCACACTCAGGTAAATACACTCCTGAGTCTGCACCCCCTCCCCACACTCAGGTAAATACACTCCTCAGCCTGCATCAGGAGGGTTCAGGACCGAATGTTCGGCTGATTTCGGAACCGGCCGGATAATTGAAAATTTTATTTTTTTAAAATTGCTCGATTGATTACGTTTACGAACCGTTAGTACTAGCTTGATCATCATTATGTGTGTCTGAGCTTTCTTCGCATGTGATTCCTGATAAAGTTTGAACTTACACCCAATTATCTAAAAATCGCATCATTTGTTATGATAGCTGTGTTTGCATCCAGTACTCAGGATGCTTTATTTCACCATAGTTTTGTTCGAGGCTTAATCTGGTCGCTATAAATTCTGATTTTGAATTCGATCAGCGACGATTTTCTGCTTTGAGTGGCTTCCGAGTGAAATTTGTGGGTCTAAAATTAATATTAAACGGCCAATTTTCAATTTTCTAATAGCACTCAAAAGAACAACAGCACATGTTATGATACACATGTTATGATAAAGACAAACAATCGCGATCAAGTTGAGAAGTATGGTTCGGTGCTATCGTAAGATAAAGTCTAGATGGTGGTATCAGTAAAATGGCAACAGATATATTTTCATTTACATCGTCTCGCTCTATAAATGGTAAGATTTGACTGTTCGCAGAATGAGTCTACTGAGAAGCAGCATAACGTGGACAGTCTGAGTAGCGACAGTGACTACGAGGAAACCACTGCTACAGGTAGGGAACATGTTCCTGTGGGTCCAACGTATGGCCATAGTTATTAATTTCCATTGTAATCATGCTTCCGTGGTTAATGCCATTATCTTAGAACGTTAGAACGTTAGAATTTAACGTTAATCTATGTTTTAATAACATTTGCTCAGAGGGAGAGGATGGAATTCACCGCAAAGCTTCTTGGAGGAAACTGTCAACTAACGTGTGTAGGAAAGGTATGTTTTACTCAACTAACGTGTGTAGGAAAGGTATGTTTTACTCAACTAACGTGTGTAGGAAAGGTATGTTTTACTCAACTAACGTGTGTAGGAAAGGTATGTTTTACTCAACTAACGTGTGTAGGAAAGGTATGTTTTACTCAACTAACGTGTGTAGGAAAGGTATGTTTTACTCAACTAACGTGTGTAGGAAAGGTATGTTTTAAGATTACTCAAGATAGCGGATAAACACCTTCAACTCTTTTAAATAATAATAACACCGTATTTTAAAGCGTGTTCTCCGATTAAAAGCGAACTGCAGCTCAGATAAGGTTTCCTCAGGGATCATGAAGGAAGGGCACCTCCTGAAGCACGCCTCCTCGTTTCAGCGATCCAAGAGATACCACTTTATCCTGAAGGAGGTCAGCGCATTTTTAATGCTTTTTAAGCCAAATCGTCATGGTTAAGGCTAATTTCCCATAAAGCGATAAAAATTTCAGTTACCTATCACAAAATTTCCATCAGTTAAAAAAAAAACTTGATTAAGAACGAATGAGTAGAATGAATAATATGACTGCAGGGGAAACTGTTCTACGGGAAGGATACTTGCAGCTCACTTCATGTGGAGGTGTCACTGACAGGGGCAAGTGTGGCGGAGTGCAGCAAGAAGAACGTCAACAACAGCTTCACTGTAAGTTACCAGACCTTTTACCAGGGTACCAGGTAACCAGGATACCAGATTACTAGGTTACCAGGATACCAGGTTACCAGGTTACCAGGTTACCAGGATACCAGGTTACCAGGTTACCAGGATACCAGGTTACCAGGTTACCAGGATACCAGGTTACCAGGATACCAGGTTACCAGGTTACCAGGTTACCAGGTTACCAGAATACCAGGTTACCAGGATACCAGGATACCATGTTGACAGGATACCAGGATACTATGTTTCTTTTAAATGCATGACAATATGACAACCGACCACTTGCTGATGAAGATAACATCTCAGATAATATCCCCTCTGCGGTCTCACATGTTCTCAGCTGAAAACAGAAGAGATATGGAGGAGTGGATAGAAGCTATTTCTAGGAGTATAGCAGCTTCTAGCAGTGAGAAAAATTACGTAAGTTGTCGTCTGACGGTGGATATTGCGCAGTCTTATTTTGTGTGATATGGTGTGATATTGTGCAGTTTTATATTGTGTGATACAGAGTGATAAAGCTAATGCTGACTTCAGAAGCTAGAGTTTCCGGTGGTGGCTAAACACAACTGGTACACGAGTAGTTACTCCAGAGGGGCCTTCTGTAACGTGTGTAGGGAACTCCTCTCCCCTCTCAAACGATCAGTCCTCGCTTGTGAAGGTGCCGTGTAAACATAATCACATAATTTATTTGTAATATGATAATTACTACCCGATCTGCTGACTCACCTTTATACTTGTAAACTCTAACAATGACACCCTGAATGTATATTTTGAAGAAAATGTTGTAACTTTCAGTATGCCAGATGATGGCGCACAAGAAATGTGCCGCCAAAACAGCTGTATCTTGTAAATGGACTCACAAGGAGTCCATGCCAGCAAATGTAGCCTCCGATCACAATGTGAGTTCTGACAAAATAAATCTCACATCTGAGGGGGGGGGGGGCCCTCTACATGTTAGTTTAAAATACAGGGGGGGGGGCTCTACATGTTAGTTTAAAATACAGGGGAGGGGGGGGGGGGCCTCTACATGTTAGTTTAAAATACAGGGGAGGGGGGGGCCTCTACATGTTAGTTTAAAATACAGGGGGGGGGGGGGCTCTACATGTTAGTTTAAAATACAGGGGAGGGGGGCCTCTACATGTTACTATGTTAGTTTAAAATACAGGGGGGGGGCTCTACATGTTAGTTTAAAATACAGGGGGAGGGGGGCCTCTACATGTTAGTTTAAAATACAGGGGGAGGGGGGCCTCTACATGTTAGTTTAAAATACAGGGGGGGGGGGCTCTACATGTTAGTTTAAAATACAGGGGAGGGGGGCCTCTACATGTTACTATGTTAGTTTAAAATACAGGGGGGGCTCTACATGTTAGTTTAAAATACAGGGGGAGGGGGGCCTCTACATGTTAGTTTAAAATACAGGGGGAGGGGGGCCTCTACATGTTAGTTTAAAATACAGGGGGAGGGAGGCCTCTACATGTTAGTTTAAAATACAGGGGGAGGGGGGCCTCTACATGTTAGTTTAAAATACAGGGGGAGGGGGGCCTCTACATGTTAGTTTAAAATATAAAGTACTTAATAACTCCACACGCCCTGCATTGACTCTTGTTTGTTGTTCAGGCTATGATACACCAGTGGATGGAAGGGAACCTGACGTCCGGCTCCAAGTGTGGTTACTGTGATAAACTGTGTGGAGTTAGCAGAACCTGTCCTTCTTGGAGGTGCCTCTGGTGCCATCAAACGGTACATTTGTAACTGTTCAGCCAGCCAGACAATATATAGTAGTAATATTAGTAATAAAATACTACTACTAGTAGTTTTAGTACTAGTACTAGTCTATCTTAAACCAGTCTAACTTTGACAGTACGAACGTTAGTTAGTATTTACTCAGCTTCAGTACCTGAACAGGTTTATCAGCTACATTTCAGCTTGTTGATTTGTATTTGTTGTGGTAGTTAACCTGAATGTGATGACTATCTCAGGTTCACGGAGGTTGCAGGAGCGTGATAACTGGGTACTGTGACATGGGACCCCAGGGCAACTCTATTCTTTCTCCACAGCACGTGTCCATGGCAGACACTCTCACTGTTACAAGGGTAATACTCTCCGTTCTTTTGACACGTGACACGTTGTTTTGACACGTGACACGTTGTTTTGACACGTGACACGCTATTTGACACGTGACACGTTGTTTTGACACGTTACAAATCCGAACAGTGTAAAACATGGACTGCCTACTTTATTTGCTCTCCAACCGCTAGTTAAGTTAACACTGAACAAGGGTTCCAGTTATAACTTAAATTTCTCTATAATATCTCCCATTTTTTTCCTATAATATCTCCCATTCCTGACAGCAATTTTACTTGTTTCTTCAATTCATCATCAAAAGCAATGTATGAAGAATTTCTAATCACATTTATTGTACTATCTTTATTGTACTATCTTTATTGTACTATCTTTAATCTTTATTGTACTACCTTTATTGTACTATTTTTATTGTACTATTTTTATTGTACTATCTTTATTGTACTATCTTTATTGTACTATCTTTATTGTACTATCTTTATTGTACTATATTTATTGTACTATCTTTATTGTACTATCTTTATTGTACTATCTTTATTGTACTACCTTTATTGTACTATATTTATTGTACTATCTTTATTGTACTATCTTTATTGTACTATATTTATTGTACTATCTTTATTGTACTATCTTTATTGTACTATCTTTATTGTACTATCTTTATTGTACTATCTTTATTGTACTATCTTTATTGTACTATATTTATTGTACTATCTTTATTGTACTATCTTTATTGTACTATCTTTATTGTACTATCTTTATTGTACTATCTTTATTGTACTATCTTTATTGTACTATATTTATTGTACTATCTTTATTGTACTATCTTTATTGTACTATCTTTATTGTACTATCTTTATTGCACTATCTTTATTGTACTATCTTTATTGTACTATCTTTATTGCACTATCTTTATTGTACTATCTTTATTGTACTATCTTTATTGTACTATCTTTATTGTACTATCTTTATTGTACAATCTTTATTGTACTATATTTATTGTACTATCTTTATTGTACTATCTTTATTGTACTATATTTATTGTACTATCTTTATTGTACTATCTTTATTGTACTATCTTTATTGTACTATCTTTATTGTACTATCTTTACTGTACTATCTCTACTGTACTATCTTTACTGTACTATCTTTATATCCGCTAGGTCCGCAACACACTAGGCTGCTGTCCGTTACTTGTTTTCATCAACTCCAAGAGTGGAGACGCGCAGGTAGTTAACCTGATTTATTTGTAACTTTTGCTTCTTTTGTTTCTTTCTCTTCTTCCGAGTTTTCAAAACCCTTTCTCTAATGAATTTGTTCAGGGAGTGAAGTTCCTAAGAAAGTTTAAAGAGCTGCTGAATCCAATACAAGTGTTTGACCTGATGAACGGAGGACCTATGCCTGGGTTAGTTATTGGAATATTTCACACACACGTTACAACAGATTGTAACGTCAAGTGCATCTTTAGTTTGTTATCCATTTAACTTCTATTAACTATGTTATAGTAAGTCAACAAGCAACATTTGGATATGGTGTTCAACAAAAGGTGCAAGGAGCACTTCTCAATAAGTACTAGTAGGTGGTTTGGTCTGATGAAGTATGTGCAGGTTGATGCTGTTTCAAGAGTTGGAGCAGTTCAGGGTGATGGTATGTGGAGGTGACGGGAGTGTGGGGTGGGTGCTCTCAGCTATAGACCAGCTAGAACTGCACCAGCAGTGTCAGTTTGGTATTCTCCCGCTGGGAACTGGTAACGATCTAGCTAGAGTATTCGGGTGGGGGAGTGGCTTTGACAACGAGATACTGTTACCTCAAGTACTGTTTGACTACAATCACGCTGGAGTAAAGATGTTGGACAGGTTAGTTAGGGGGAGGGGTAACAGAGTCTTCTCCCAACAATACAGGTATCACGTTTGTTTTTCAGAAATTTTCCTTTTTTCAGCTGAAAATACTTGGTGAGTTAATCGCTGCTGAAGTTTGGCTACTTTATTTAATCATCAGCATGATTATCGCAGGCATTACGTGTAACACAGTCGCGTACTTTTCATTTTATTGAAGTCTCTTAAAGATGACTGAAATGCAGGGGGGGAGGGGGGGGAGGGGAGGGGGCTATTATGTGCATATATTTGCAAAATGCACAAAGTATTATACAAAGTGTTATAGGTACATGTGAATGGTTTTTACCGGTTACTCCTCACGTACTGTGTTCACGTGCACGTCTACTAGACACGCACTGTAGCGGGGTTATGGTCTGTGGTACTTGGAGATGGTATTCGGGCGGTGTATCCTTTTACCATATATGGAATAATGAGTAATGTATATTGTATGATGTTGACGGCTGCATAAGGTAATATATTTGCACTTGTGAAGGGGGAGGGGGTTACAATTCGCTCACTTGATGTCACACTGGTCGAGTCGTTACACTTGTTGTTACACTTGTTTTTACACTTGTTGTTACACTTGTTGTTACACTTGTTGTTAGACTTGTTGTTAGACTTGTTGAGTTGTTACACTTGTTGAGTTGTTACACTGGTCGAGTTGTTACACTTGTTGTTACACTTGTTGTTACACTTGTTGATTTGTTACACTTGATGTTACACTTGTTGTTACACTTGTTGTTACACTTGTTGAGTTGTTACACTGGTTGAGTTGTTACACTGGTTGAGTTGTTTACACTGACCTCTTCCAGATGGAGTATTCTGATAAGACCTCGACACGTTGGAGATAAGAGAAAAGGAGTGGTTGTACCTCACGAGGTATTTACTTATCATTATATATTAAATTATATTATATACAGATTACAGTTGCATACTTCTAGAACGTTAACTTATAGTGTAAGTTAACTTATAGTGTAAGATCAGCTTATAAACGTTATCATAAACTGCTGCACACTCTGTACTTTACACACAAGTAACAAATTGCTGCACAGCTGGCGAATTAGTTCTTTCAGAACCGTGAACAAAATCTGTTCGATGGGTTGGATTCAACGGTTCTTTAGCAACGACCTGCATACTCCGATTTATCGGGATTTTCGATTATGGGACAATTTCCCCAAATTCATCCTGCTTCAGGATTCAGGAATCCCGATAAATCGGCGTTTTTCTGTATACGAATTTTATAAAAAGGAGTTTTAACATTTAAATGTCTACGTATTTTCAGGAGATCCCATTGTCGCGCTATCAAGACAGTATTGCTAAAAACTTGCTACAGCTGCTTGGCAGTGATGACTTTAGTTCTGTTCTCCATTTGTCACGGTCAGTCTTCAAACACAAGAAAATATTAACTAACTATCAAGTTTAAATGTATCGCTTTGTAAAACTACATGATATTTGCTGTGTGTAGTGTGTGATCACTCACTAGCAAAGCTTCAGACCTGCTGTTAACATGCAACTCATCGCTTTCTAATGAAAGTTATAACTTTCTAATGATTATTGGCGAAGAGCGTGTATTATTTAGGACATTTAACGAGAAAGGTGTGTTTTCACTTCTGTATTTTACTTTTGTGACTTCCAGTGTATTGTCAGGTCCTTGTGTAGAACAATTAAAGATTTTGTGATAAAGATAGCTTCTGCAATGGAAGACGTGGAGGAAGGACAACAAGCTACCGTTCTACAGTACAAGTGTAGTGTTCTAAACGAGAAACTCAATAGATTACTCGATATTATTAACAGAGATATAGTTAACGTGGAGAGCGGGAACGCGCAGGTACACGTGCAAATATGAACTGGTAATTAGTTGTGTGGGGACACGTGTTGTGAGGGCACATACCACGTAGCTGTGCATCAGACACACACATTTATTTAAATGCTATTTAAGACGAGCACTGAATATTCCAATAATTTTTGTAAGATTGACTGTTAGCCTAAACCCTGACTTCCCTCAGTTAATAGAGTCATGTGAAGTTATTGGTAGAGCTAACAGTTTGAGAAGGGCAGTTCAGCGTATAACTGATCACATCGAACAAGGTAATAATTACAATTACCTGGTTGTTAGATGTTTATTATTGCAACGTTCCCAATTCCCATGATATATTTGGAAAGTTTATTCAGTTTTCTGAAGCCTTTCGAAAATGTAAATAAATCTAAAGTAAATTCTATCAGCTATACTGGGTGACAAGTTCTATAGTTTTACAATAGCTCAAGAGTAGAATGAATTCCGAGTTTTGTTGATATTTTGCAACCCTCGTTTCTCTTTCTTAGTTGTAGAAACACAACAGAACGACGGTGCATCACTGCACATTAAAGATAATCTGCCTCTTCCTATGTCAATACCCGGATTAATACTGCCCACCGCTCCCAGGGTCGAAGAAAGGTAAATCACCATCACCATCACCATCACCATCACCATCACCATCACCAAGTAGGTACCAACCATCACCATCACCATCACCATCACCATCACCATCACCATCACCATCACCATCACCAAGTAGGTACCAACCATCACCATCACCATCACCATCACCATCACCATCACCATTTTCATCAAAATCACCATCACCATCACCATCACCATCACCAAGTAGGTACCAACCATCACATAATAGCACAATTTGACTCATCTTAAGACACGTAACAAATAATTTTAGATTAATCAAGTTCACCACGTTGCAGGTTGCTTGTAAACTTATACTACATCATATGAAATACATATTTGCTGTTTTCTGACAAGAGTGCTTAAGTAACATTTTGGAAATTTCGGATTTTTGGTCTAACTTTTGTTTTTGGGTCAAGAACTATCCCTGAGAACCATTGGATACATTCTCCGACCCCCTAAAATCCCCTTTTTGGAACCCCCTTAAATGCAAAAAGTGGTCATTTTTCTGAGAAAAGTGTTTAAAGACCATTTTTGAAAATGGATGCCGTTTATCTCGAAAATGGTGCCATTTCCGAGAGGTTAGGATGACGAAACCTTGTCATAAGTCTCAAAAGTCGACAAAGCATCTTAGAAACATTGTGGGTACAGTTTAAATTTGACAGCAGCTAGCCCAGAGCAATTACAGAATTAAAATCTTTAAAGTCAATTTGCACAAAATGTACAAAAAAAAACGAGAATTAAATAGGTAATACTTATTTTAGTCTCTTGAGTCTTCACACCACTTAAGGGTTAGACGGGTTCCTGCTAGTACAGTATTGTTTTGAAATAAATTTAATCCGCTTACGTTATGTTCAGTCAGTGTTACATTTCATAAATATTTCTTGATGTGATAAAAACTGACTGTCAAAGAACACTCCCGTCTCCCTTTGACGACAGACATCCTAATTAAAAATTAAATTAGATCTATTTTGATCGAAAATAGGAAAATAATATTTGCCGCCGTAGAGTCCTGTTTTTTCAAGCCGTAGATTTTTTAACGCCGTAGAGCCCTGTTTTGTGCGGCAACGCCGTAGAGTCTTACGCCGTAGAGTCTCACGCCGTAGAGTCCGGACCCCGAGATACTCCATTACCTCACATTACCTTACAGAGAGATACTTCATTACCTGATCATTTAAGCAAATGTAACCGTTTAATGAGATTCTGATTTCTGTCCTACTATCTACCCCAATATGGTATATTAAACACGACCTTTCAATGAACCTAATTAACATGTGTGGACAGTGGAGCTCACACTAGTGCATCTGTTGTGAAATTCACCTGTCTAACGAGGAGTAATACCTCAAGTTTGGCAAATTCCCCCAAACTTGCACAGATTATCAGTCTTATAGCCATGTAAGTTTAAAGAAAATCTATCAGTCTGATCTCTAAATATATGCCTGCGTTCCGCAGAAAGCGCCAATTTGGGGATATTTTCTTGTGTTTGAGGTCATATCTCAAGTTTGGCACATAGAAATTCGCCCAAACTAAACACATTATCCGTCATATAGTTATCATGTAACTATTTGGAAAGTTAATGAAAATTCTGTCGGTCAGTTCTTGTATTGAGAAAATCGAAAATATATTCTAAGTTATTCACTAAAACACACGATTTTCGAACTTTTCATTTGGAACAGATTTGTCGAAAGTCCTTCTGTGCATCCTTCGAGAGGCACTGTATGTTGTAACGCGCGACGACCTTTTTCTGAAGTCATGTCTCACAAAACGCGCAAATGACGCGCGTTTTTGTTTTCTAACTGATTAATCTTGTAACATGGGTTGGAGGATGGTGAACGCGTTGCCAGCCAAATGGAAATTATGTTTCAATCATGACAAGTTAAGTGTTGTTTGTAATTTTACAGAACTGAAAGAAGGACCAGCAGTGTTGGTGAGTTGGATGATCTTAACAGAGAAGCACTGCTCAAGTCTTCCCTCTCCCGGTCGCTCGACGAAATCATCGACGACAAACTGTAAGCACCCCTTTTACTTTCTCCTGATAACATATTATAACCCCCACGTGCGGGTTATTGATCTTGTTCGAATTCTCCAGCGGGGAGTACAATCAGAGCAGTGAAGTACACTTTTGTAATTTATCTTTCTAATGTCGTCTAAGCAGTCGATATCGTTTCAGAATAAAGAAGCAATCTGGCAGTAAATCAGCAGACTTTCTCCTGATAACATATTATAACCCCCACGTGCGGGTTATTGATCTTGTTCGAATTCTCCAGCGGGGAGTACAATCAGAGCAGTGAAGTACACTTTTGTAATTTATCTTTCTAATGTCGTCTAAGCAGTCGATATCGTTTCAGAATAAAGAAGCAATCTGGCAGTAAATCAGCAGACAGCGAAGAAACTACAAGTAAAGATCAGGATGATAAGGGAGAGTCGAGTGACAGCAGCGTCTTCTCTGACGGGGAGTCTATTTTTAGGACTAGTTTTGTGACCATCAGTCAATACAGGTTAACTTTACTGATATTTAACCTGGTGTAGCCAGTCCCTGGCTCTATGATATGAAGGAATTGTTTTATTTCTAAATGAAAAGCTCGATTACCGTTAAAATAACTCTCGTAACTTCCTTAACGTTAAAATTTATTCCGATATGGGGACGGCTTAGTGATTTGATTATGTGTTAGAGATCTTCGGAATTACAGAAAATACTTTATCAAAATACCCTCATCATCTCAGAGAAGTAAATGTCATGAACAACTACTTTGGGATAGGACTTGATGCCAGAATCAGTCTAGAATTTCATCTGAAACGAGAGGAGCATCCGGAAAAGTTTCACAGCAGGGCTAAAAACATTATGAGGTGATTTAGACAATATACTGTAAAACAAAGATATTATCATTAATTATTACAGTATTGTATTGATTGTGTAATTCTTGTTTATTATTAATCCTTTGTTATCGAAAGAAAATAAATCTTGGGAATCGACAACGAGGAATTTGTACATCATTTATCTACTGTCCAAATCAACAATTTTAGTTTCCCGAACTCATCTCACAAATCATGTTAGGTACGGTGTGATAAGCGGGAGGCAGTTCTTTATGAACAAATACAAGAACCTGAATCAGAGAGTACATATGGAATGCGATGGCATTCCTGTCCAACTCCCAACCCTACAGGTTAATAAATATTGGCTAGTTAATACTTCAATACCTCCTTATTCAATTGTATACAAATTTACAAACACAAACGTTGATGAAATGTTTGTAAGATGAAATTATTAATTTTAATAGAGTAGTAATAATATACTTTTCCAGGGAATAGTTGTGTTAAACATAACAAGTTACATGGGTGGCACTAACTTTTGGGGGACAGGAAAAGGAGACGACGGGTTTAACACACCTGCTATCGGTAATTTCACTGCTAATATTCAGTTAATCCATTGCTTTTATTCTTATTTCAACATCTATTAAAACTAAAACATTACCAAAGATTTGCCCATGTAAATGTGTATACTGTATAATATATTGTATTGAAATGTTCCACCACTAGATGACAGGATGCTAGAAGTAGTGGGCGTGGTAGGCGTTCCACAGCTTGGTATTTCTTACATGATTGGTGGTCTACAGCATCACAGGTTAGAGACGCCTTATTATTATCGTGGAGGGGAAGAGTGGGTTTTCCATTGTCAACATCATTTTATCGGTCCCTTTTAATGTCCAGAATTGGGATTTTTAAAGCAAAATTGTTCCGGTTCAGACTATAGTTTTTGACTGTTGTGACTCGAATTAAGAATTATATATATATTAAATGTATTCTCTTCTTAAATTCAATTTAAATGCTAGGTTAGCGCAGTGCAGGAGTGTACGTTTCACTGTACTAGGGGACCCTGTACCAGTACAAGTAGACGGTGAGGCTTGGATGCAGGAGCCTGGATATATCAAGATTATACACAAGAACAGGGCTCAGATGCTGTTCAGGTGAATATGAGTTACCATGACAACTACACTAGTTACCATGACAACTACACTAGTTACCATGACAACTACACTAGTTACCATGACAACTATATTAAGATTATACACAAGAACAGGGCTCAGATGCTGTTCAGGTGAATATGAGACAGGATGCTAGGAACAAACGGAGGAACGCTTGATGGAGATCTTCCAAGCAATGAGATGATAATAAACTAAGTTCGCAAAAATCTTATTATGAACTTTATAAAGCAACGTTTCATCATCACTTAACTGTTACACCGTCCTCCCAGGGATAAGAACTTCAAGCACACACTGTCAGAGTGGAACAGTAAGATGGAAGCAGTGAGGGTGGAGCGAGGACTGATGAGCGAGGTGGAGGTGCAGGTTATGCCTAAAGTCTGCGAAGCTGTCAAGAATCTCATTACACTGTGAGTTATAACTTGATAGTGCTTGTTTGTTCAGGCTCTTAAGAATTGCAAACTCAATAGGTGATGCTTAAAGAAGGTAAACACTGTTTTTTAAGTTACTTTTTACGGGAGATTGTTTACGAACTGTTACAGGTAACATGTATCATAGTACTACACTATAATCACTAGCTCTCTCTAAGTAGGTTACAGGAACTTTTCCCGTTAACTTTCCCCTTTTTCCGTTTACCCACACATCATCTGTGCTGGTTCCATTGTCACGTGATATTGTGATACTTTGTCCGGCTCTGAAGCTCATTTGGTGTTCGTCCTCAGCTCTGAAATCCCAAACTGCTACAACCTCCTCTGTTCCTCCGGCCTTTACTAGAGGGTCAAACCTACAAAATAATAGTACAAATATACTGCTACAACCTCTTCTGTTCCTCCTGCCTTTACTAGAGGATCAAACCTACAAAATAATAGTACAGATGTACTTGAAATTTTACTGGTCATATTCTAAAATGTGACTAAATGCTCATACTCTTACTTTCTTCTTACTTTAACTGCGTAAGAAACTTTTATTCTAAAATACTAAAACAAATCAACTAACTTGGCAATGCCGTATTGTAAAGTTAAATTCTTCTCTGCCTCGCCCAGAACTTCATCTATGTCTTCTTCTAGTAAACCTAGTTCTATTTTCTCCTGGTAATATTTGTGATAAGATCTGTGTCCGAGTTCCGACAACCCGCTATGATATTTAGAAACGTATGCGGAGGGTAATGATATTTAGATTCCTAAATTCTATGATTTGCATTTCTTTGGTTTGAATAATGCGCGATGTATTGATTATTAACTAGAGCTGCATGAGTGGAAGGTATCAAATTGTGTAATAAACAGGACCCGACCTGTTTGATGATTTTGGCCAGCTTGTAATCGAGCTCCGAGTTGTTCAGTCCACTTGGACGAGGGCCAAATTGTCGTGGTCTTCTTATCCCGGTCATTGTTATGAACTCCGTCAATGAGTTGTACATCCTCTCACAGATCTCTGTGAAATTGATATAATCACTTCTACTTGATTTGGTCCGGAGACTAGATTTGACTATTAATAAAATGACCCAATATACAGTCAATGATCAAAACGTTTTAAATTTTGCTAATTCAAATGAAAGAAAAATTTCGAAAATGTCCTACCGGTAGGACATTTTCAAATGGTACTGCGACAATTGACCCCCCGACAATTGACCACCCGACAATTGACCCCCGACAATTGAATCCCTATGTAATTACGCTGGGGTCAATTGTCGCGAAATCTAGGGCTTGTCGCGAAATCTACGACAATTGACCCCCCGACAATTGACCCCCCGACAATTGACCCCCCGACAATGGACCCCCCGACAATTGACCCCCCGACAATTAACCCCCCCGACAATTGACCCCCCGACAATTGACCCCCCGACAATTGACCCCCCGACAATTGACCCCCCGACAATGGAAGGAAAATTTTGAAAACGTCCTTCCGGTAGATTTGAGCTTTTAGTTTTCGCAACCCAAATTTCACTGTATTACTGAATTTTTCTGGAATTAAATGACCAGGCTTTGAAAGCTTGATAATATATGTGTATATATTAATTAGTATTATGTTAATATGTGATAATATATGTGTATATATTAATTAGTATTATGTTAATATGTGATAATATATGTGTATATATTAATTAGTATCATGTTAATATGTGATAATATATGTGTATATATTAATTACCCGCACAATCCGTGTAGTGATCTCTGTGTATCTTACTCAGACTCTCCAGTAAATGTATCTGCTCTGTGTTTTTCCTGTCACACTCCGTTAACAAATCATTGACTAGCTCGAACTGGTCCCCCAGTGCTGTCTTCACCTCTTTCATTTCTTTCTCGACTTCCTGGTCAAAAAATGTTTCCAATTGCAATTTAGGGTACTTTATTTGTTGATGAAAACCATTCAGAAACAATTAAAGAAGTAAATCAGCGACAATGGGTTCAAGTCATTTCAGGTCTAGTATTCCCTAACTTAATAAAATTAACATTTTGAGGCAAACATATTTCACCACTGCGTTACGAAGAGTAATGTAAAATGTCCGGAGACTACCTTCATCTCGTCAGCAGTATCCACACTATGATACCTCAGCTTTGCCGCATCTACATCCAACCTCTTGTTAGTCAGCAAGTCCCTCTCATTCTCTATAGCTTCAATAACCGTCTCCCCCCGGGAGTCGTTACATCTATTAACGTATTGTTCCTGTATCCTCTTTAGATAGTCCCTCTCTTTGAAGGACAATAGCAAAATGTACCTGACAAGTGTAAGGTTAGTTCCCTGAACTTCGCATGATTTGTCACACTTACTTTCTATCGTTATCGTAAGTTTTGTAATGAATAAACCTAAAAGATAAGCTCCAGTGAGCAGTCTCTTACCCTGCCCCCCCCCCCCCCCCTGGCTACGTGCCTGTCTCTCACCTACTCATCATGCCGAGCGCTTTCCCGAACGGACTGTCAATATTCTCTCCAGCCCTCTGCAGCACCAGTCCATACTGCTCAATCAGGGTCTTCAGCTCGTTATTATCTACCAGGTCCTCCAACAGTATCCCTGCCACGTCCTCTACTAGGTTCTTATCAAACGTGTCCACTGCTTCTAGCAGTGAGTCGCAGATACTCTCCTGGTACGTGGTGTCGCGTGAGTTGTGTCGCGTGAGTGTGACGTCGTCATAAGGACAAAACGAGTTGTGATTGTTCTAGAAGTTTCAACTATATATTATGTCTTCTACAAAACGATCAACTAATGAAAACCCTAATTAATTAGTAAAACTGTAATTAATTAGTAAAACTCTAATTAATTAGTAAAACTCTAATTAATTAGTAAAACTCTAATTAATTCGTTAAATTCTAATTAATTAGTAAAACTCTAATTAATCAGTAAAACTCTAATTAGTTAGTAAAACTCTAATTACCTGCCACTCGTTATGCTGGTCCACTCTGGTGCAGAGCTGATTGAACTCCTCAGAGAATGCTGTGCCGTGCTGCACCCCAATAGTTTCCCCTGTTCTCTGGAATATTCGGGCCAGGAACTGTGTTATACTGCTCATCTTCTTGTTCCCTGCTTTTATCTTAATAATGAATAAGGTTAAGGTTTAGTTTCAGTCATGAGCCAAGGAGGTAACGATTATAATTAAAAAATCTGAGATCAGGTTCAAGTATGATTTAACAAACTATACCGATACAAGTTACAAGTTGCAACAAATAGTTAAACAAACTACATGTATTCTATTTCTAAACAGTATAGTGTTGTAGTTAGTGAATATTGCGGTGTTGTCTGCTATATGTACTGTGTTGTCTGCTATATGTACTGTGTTGTCTGTGTTACAACACCACACCGCAGGTTCGTGTCACTGTACAAAGAGGCTGAGGGGGACGAGGATCTACTGATAAGAGCGGGCAGAACCCAATCAGACATAGACATCCTCTTTAGTAGACCTAACCCACAGGTAACCCCCCGGCCCCCACTTCTCAGCCCCCCCCCCCCCCCCCTTCCCCCAGAACCCAATCAGGCAACCCCCTCCCCCCATCCTCTCGCGGGCACTCATTTTCGCAGATTTCTAAAATTTCTAGACGCATTCAATTTGGCGGCACAAATTTTCGCGGATTTTTGGGTCCTAAAAAATCGCGAAAATTAGTTCCTTGTGAAATTGAATGGTTTTACAGTATTCTTTCTAGAGCAGATATTCTTGCCATAAGAACAATTTTGTGGCGAATATTCTGTGGACGAGGATTCTCAATTAGAAAACCCCCTCTCACCCCCCCCCCCCCCCTGATCACGAGGATTCTCAATTAGAAACCCCGCCCTCTCACCCCCCCCCCCCCTGATCACGAGGATTCTCAATTAGAAACTCCACCCTCTCACCCCCCCCCCCCCCTGATCACGAGGATTCTCAATTAGAAACCCCCCCCCACCCCCCCCCCCCCCCCCCCCCCCCCCCCCCCAATTAGAAATGCGTTTCAGAAAGTGGACCACGCACAGTGTGTAGACTTTCTGAGCAACCTGAAGAGTATGCTGCAGGAGATATCCTGGTACATGAAAGTGAAACTACCCTCCATTCTCCCGGTAACTCTCACTTAATTCATTTCATCATCATCATAATTCTAGCTCTACAATCTACACATGCCAAAATCTTATCAATTGTTATTGCTTACAATTAAACGTGTGAAGGTGGAGAACAGCGCGTTAAGAGCACGAGTAGAGGGTGCCATAGCAACAACAGAGGAGGAACTCAGACTTCTTCCAGATAGGGTCATCCGACAAGCTAGCTCTCAGCTTCACGACTCCCATACAGGTTAACATGGTGTCACAGCATGGTGTCCGAACATGGTGTCACAGCATGGTGTCACAACATCACAACATGTCACAGTGCATTATTACAACACGATCAATTCAATTATCTTACTGTTATGCTGCAATTGTATGGACACTGTCTTTCACCAATGTATTTTGTTTCAAGGTTACAAAGTACGCAGATTCTTGCGGAGTTTGTCCAGGTTAAAGATCACAGCAACAGCTCAGTCTCCTTTTGACTTCGAGTCTTCATCTCCAGACACACCTCCAGGTAACTAGGGGTAACTAGGGATAATACTAGGGGTAATACTAGGGGTAACTAGGGGTAGTTATCGTGACAATATGCCTAGTGATTACTAGTAACCAGTAACCTGATTAACCTCCACCTCAGGTGACCACACTAAGGACGTGTCGGAGTGGGATCTAGATCACGTGATAAGGTGGTTAAATCACTTGGACCTCAGTCAGTACTGTGATGTGTTCAAGTCTCACGATATTCACGGTAGAGAGCTCCTCGAACTCTCTCACCAGGTGCACACCCCATCTCCCCCTATCTCCCCCACTTTATCCTTAGTGTCCTTAGTATCCTTAGTGTCCTTAGTTCCTTATTTTTCTAATTTGGTGATTTTCATTCATTCCCAACGTTTTAGGGAAAGAAAGTTTCGTTTCACGCAATCGTTCAAGCAGACCCACCAACTTTTAAAAGTTTACTATTAATTTCCATAATTTGCAGGATATCAAAGATCTGGGGCTGGTGAAGGTAGGACACATCAAGCGACTTCTGAACGCTATCAGTGAGTTGAAACAGGCGTCCCAGGGAGGAAGTGGGAGCACTAGACGCATGTCCTCTCACAAGTAACACCACTAACTGGAACTATCTGTGTAGTAACACCTGTGTAGTAACACCTGTGAACTAACACCTGTGAACTAACACCTGTGAACTAACACCTTCTGTAATCTGTAGGTACAAGATACCTTGCTCTGTAGCGTGTAACTTCTTTCTGTCGGGCTGTAGATTGCTGGACAATCCTGCCCTAAGCAACACTCTCTGTAGTGTTCCGTAAACTGTTTTAACTTAATTGCATGGATACTGTTTTTTGGGTATTTAATAACGTTTAATTTGTGGGTTATTTATTTCGAAATCTAATATAAATATGCTTTGTTAGTTTATAAACATCAACATTGAAATAACTTCAGTGTTTCATCCTATCACATTTCTGCTAGAACAACTGTTTATTTATAGTAAGATTATTGGTTAATAAAACGGCTATATTCGTAATTGTTATAATTCAGATTCTTTTCTTAACTATCAGATACATAAGCTCATAAGGTTTCATTTCCTTCATGTGCAGCATATTATGAAGGAAATGAAACCTTACATATCGTATTGTTAAGAAAAGTTATTGTCAAGATATTAGAGCCATGGTTACAGGTATTAAAAATGTTAAATTATTACATACTTTTATTTATTAATGTGGTAATATTGATAAGTTGGTAATATTGTATAATTTGTATCGAATTTACTGCGAATCAACTGGATGATATCTAACTGTTAATTGTTTTGTTAATTGTTACACTGGGCATGCTGGTGTTCGTGAGGTTTGATGAGAATGTTAAATACAGTAAAACCTCTTTATACCAGGCTTCTCGGGGGAGACGAAAAGTAGACGGTATAGAAAAAAACCTGGTATAGAAAGGCCAAGGATCACATCCCAATCTGTAATAAAATAACCTTTACTCATATACTCCATAAGGGGCCTAATATGGTACCCACAAAATACAAGCTAATTGACAAAAAGCTCAGGGGAAAGAAGAGGCCTTATATAGAGAGGCACGGTATAGAGAGGCACGGTATAGAGAGGCACGGTACAGAGAGGCACGGTACAGAGAGGCACGGTACAGAGAGGCACGGTATAGAGAGGCACGGTACAGAGACTAGAGAGGCACGGTACAGAGAGGCACGGTATAGAGAGGCACGGTATAGAGAGGCACGGTACAGAGAGGCACGGTATAGAGAGGCACGGTATAGAGAGGCACGGTGCAGAGAGGCACGGTATAGAGAGGCACGGTACAGAGAGGAACGGTACAGAGAGGCACGGTATAGAGAGGCACGGTATAGAGAGGCACGGTATAGAGAGGCACGGTATAGAGAGGCACGGTACAGAGAGGCACGGTATAGAGAGGCACGGTATAGAGAGGCACGATACAGAGAGGCACGGTACAGAGAGGCACGGTACAGAGAGGCACGGTACAGAGAGGCACGGTACAGAGAGGCACGGTACAGAGAGGCACGGTACAGAGAGGCACGGTACAGAGAGGCACGGTACAGAGAGGCACGGTACAGAGAGGCACGGTACAGAGAGGCACGGTATAGAGAGGCACGGTACAGAGAGGCACGGTATAGAGAGGCACGGTATAGAGAGGCACGGCATAGAGAGGCACGGTATAGAGAGGCACGGTATAGAGAGGCACGGTATAGAGAGGCACGGTATAGAGAGGCACGGTATAGAGAGGCACGGTATAGAGAGGCACGGTATAGAGAGGCACGTATAGAGAGGCACGGTATAGAGAGGCACGGTATAGAGAGGCACGGTATAGAGAGGCACGGTATAGAGAGGCACGGTATAGAGAGGCACGGTATAGAGAGGCACGGTACAGAGAGGCACGGTACAGAGAGGATCGACTGTAATGGGTTATCATGTTTTAGTTAGATTAATTATACACCTTCAGTAATTTTACTAGCATAGCAATTGATTCAGAAATCATACTTTTAAATAACCATACTTACAAGTTTGCGGGCATACATTAATATCAATCAACTGTGGGCTGTCGTGTGATTAGTACATTTACAATTATACAACTGCAGCAGGCACGTAGCCAGGGGGGGCTAGGGGGGCGGCAGCCCCCCCGGAAAAAATCGAACCCCAGAAAAAGATAAGCCCCCTAGTCCCCATGGTCGCCTGGTAACTGGGCTGTGTTTATGACTGCAGTCAGTCAAAGATTTGATCTGTGGATGAGTAAATATATGTCATTAAATCCAAGCAAACATTCTAGAAGACTTCTATAATTATAGTCAATAGTGTCCCCTAGACCGTAGGAAATGTAAAAATCTTAAGACGATGAGGCCTGAGTAAGTCGTAAATTTTGATTGGAGAATGCAGATTGCTGTTGTGAAGTTACCAAATTTACGTGAGTACTTGATTCTTTTCAATCCCAGTTTATTGCTGTCCTACAAATTTCTTTAATGCCAAATGTCGTCTAAAACACCCTGTTTCGCAAAAAATTTCCGTGGGGCTGCGCCCCCCTAGCCCCCGCCAAGGGGCTCCGCCCCTGGACCCCGCTGGGGGCTGCGCCCCCAGACCCCTGCCACAGCTTGCTCGCTTCGCTCGCTGCGCAGCTTCATTGGACGCGTCGGCTCGCTTCGCTCGCCGACAGCCCCCCTCAAAGAAAAATCCTGGCTACGTCCCTGAACTGCAGCTGCGTTAATAGTAGTAGCAGTTGTGTTACTAGTTAATAGTAGTAGCAGTTGTGTTACTAATTAATAGTAGTAGCAGTTGTGTTACTAGTTAATAGTGGTAGCAGTTGTGTTACTAGTTAATAATAGTAGCAGTTGTGTTACTAGTTAATAGAAGTAGCAGTTGTGTTACTAGTTAATAGTAGTAGCAGTTGTGTTACTATAGTTAATAGTACCTAGTAACAGTTGTGTTACTAGTTAATAGTAGTAGCAGTTGTGTTACTAGTTCAGTTATTAACTGCTTTCTAATATGCTGTTCTGCAGAATACAGATGCATTGTTTATTTCTCGCCATTTCAATTTAATTATAATTAAATTTCCACATTTTACGTCCGATTTTCACATTCTTTGACTTATTTTGTACATTAGAAAAATAGTATATCACTATAATTGGTTAATTTTGCATCCCTTTTTGCATATAAAAGTTGACATCCAAAATCGGCCTGAGCTATCTTGGTACAGATGATTAATCTTGATGAGGTACTTTCTCGAAGTCTGATAGTGCTAATATAAGAGTGTATTCCTGTACTAACACATTACACCGTGGAATCCTTTTTTATCTGGTTCTACCAAAACCCTGAATTTTGGTTTATGATGAAGGAGCACTTTTTCTTTATAGTATAGTATTTAAGAGGATACTAAAGTATGGACTAGTGAACTGTAATAATATAATGACCACCATGAGACTGAGAATAACTGCAGTGCAGCTGCTGCTTGATTTCTATGGTTACCATTTCAACCCACTGAGTTGTTGCCCCTTACCTGACCTTTACTACGGTCTGCTGATCGATAATCAGTTTAATAAATACCGAAAAATCGGGGGGAAAAAAGCATTTATTTTTGAGCTTTAGTTTTTGCTATCTTCGTTGACACTAAGGATAAGTTTTTTAGAAAATTAACTCAGGAACTGACTAATGTATGGGGCTGTAACGATCATAATACCACCATAATATTGAGAATTGCAGCTGCTGCCTGATTTCTATGATTACCATTTTTGTCTTTTAGGCCCTTACCTGACCCCTGGTACTGGTTGGTGATCGATAATCAGTTATCACCTGTTTAATAAATACCAAAAATCGAATCAAAAGAATTAAATTTTAAGCATTAATCTTTGCTTTGTTCCTTGACACAGCCTTAAGAATAGATTTTTTAGAAAATTACCCAGAGCCTGACGTTGATCCTATATATATAACTAGAAAAGTAGAAAACCCGTGGTCATAGGAAGGAAGCTAATAGTAATTTTTGTTAGTAAGTTTAAATCGCGTCAAAAAATATTCTACACAACCGAAAATACAGCCAATTTAAATGTTGCTCGTACTAAACACAGCGTAATATCAACAAAATTAAGCAAAATGACGTTAAAATAATCATTGCACGTGCACGTGCGTGAAATAACCCTCGTTACCATGGTAACTGCGAAAGTTCATATTTTTCATCTAATTTGCACGTAGGCGGTCGAACAGCATATATTATACAGAAATAATTCTTTGAATTATAGTAGAGACTAGAAAACCCGTGGTCACAGGGAGAAAGCTAATACTAATAGTATTATTTTGTAGTCAGTTTTTATCGCATTAAAAAACATCCGTCACAACCGAAGATACAGCCGATTTAAATGTTGCTTGTACTAAACACAGCGTAATATCAACAAAACCGATCAAAATGACGTTAAAACAATCATTGCACGTGCACGTGCGTGTAACAATCCTCGTTACCATGGTTACTAACTTACTACGCAACTTCCTATTTCTCGTCTAATTTGCACGTGGGCGGTCGTACAGACAGACAGACAGCAGAAATAATTTTTTGAATTATAGTAGAGTGGCCTAGTGGTTAGAGCTTCCGCCTTCTGTACAGAAGGTTAAGGGTTCGAATCCCAGTATCACCCAGTCTAGGGAGTAGCTAAGGATTCATTGGATCTATGCGATCTCCTCGGTAGACTCAGCCGAATGATAGGAAACTTGATTGAGGGTTAAATGAGGAGGGGTGCCTGTGCCAAAAGATCAAGTATCTTAGGATACTCCTTCAGAACATCTACAATGTAGTGTACTGTAAAACAAGGGCGGTCGAACTATTCGATGACCCTGTAGAGGAATCTACGAACTTTACAAATTACAAAAAAAAAAAAAAAGTACAATTAGAGATATCCACGCAGCCTAGCGGGCGGAAATTTATATCGCCCGCGTCCTCGCGGCGATATATTATTATATCCAAAGTTTGTTCGCCAATGGGGTGTGTCTGGGTGTTAAATATCTTCAAGGTGGGTGCTACTTGTGATGAACTCTAGAAGGATGGGATGGTAATACTCGGTCTGGCCGCCTGGAAGCCCATAGAATTCCAGTTCAGAAACCGAGTAAAGGAGTAAGGAGGTGCGGCTACTGATGAGAAGCCTCCTAATTAAAGTTTATTTGGGTTAGAAACGACATCTGGGTCCCTACCCTCGCACAAGATTATTCTCAATTTTTTTGTAGTTGTTGTGTTCCACAACTGGAAAATCCTGGCACATTTTCGTGTAGTAAAAGCTTAAAAGAGGATTTTGTCACTTTCAACCGAGATTCACTGAGCTTGCTACTGAGCTACTGCTTCCTATTTGTGTGTTGAGGGAATACCCTTTGACTTTTTGGCATCTGCCCAGAGAGACCATTTAATCGAAATCATGCGCCAAGGTGTAAGAAGAGCCAGGAATTCAACAATGTAGTGTTCATGAATATGGACTCCATAGTATGCTCCATATTATGGAGCATAATACAGACTACTGAAGCTCATAAAGGCCAATAACACGGACTAACCGTTATAACAACCTTCGGCTTGAGATATTCTCGACGCCCCAAATTATCAAAATTATCCTAATTTTGATTCAAACTCCTCAGTCCTCCCAAAACTCCTTTGATCGCCGTTCTTCGGATGATGATTAATCACTCTACACTCGACTGTCACGTGACTTTTTCTACTCGTTCTCTAGCTGGTCCTGAACGACTATTCGAAACCCTAACCCTCTAATCTGATCCCAACCCTAACCCTAACCCAATCCTTAATAAAAGCATATGCTGAAACCCTAACCCTAACGAGAAATTGGACTAACTTCCTTATACGGTCATATCACGTGATCGAGAGTGATTCGAGACAGTTTTTCGCCAATATCTCGTCAGGGGAGCATTTTAACCCTATGTCATAGGGGGTGATTCGGAATCAGCGTCCGAAAATACATCGATTGAAGTTGGTTTCAACTGTGGGGGCCCTTTTAGAACAATCTCGAAGATCGACTGTAGAGTGATTTAGCACGCTCGCCGTTCTTCTGTATTTTGAGGGACAGGGCTACCAGGACAATGAGTTACACTGCTTGTCAGACCGCTCAGTCTGAAGCATAGAGCATGTACGAATAGAGGAATAGTAATCCCAATGAATTATTCAGGTACACTAGCTAGTTATATAACAGGATCTTGTGGTTTGTATTATGCTGTCGCGTGACAAGATTTAGAGTCCTGGAAAACGATTGGCTGGCCGGCTAACACTTTGTTTTAACAGGATTAGTTCAGTCAAGTGATAACTTTGAGAATGAATACCAAAGACGCAGCGAGCAGGATGATGCCATTAGGCCCACTGGTCGCTCTGTTTTGTGATAGCAAATTCTAGAAGCTTTACCACTCATCGGAATTTGGCATTGAGTACGGTTTTTATGAGCTGTCAGTCTTCAACTTTTAAGCAAGCCAATTCAAAGCATTTGTAAAATGTGTTTTCTCTTTTTCCCCACTGCACCACCTCGCCGCAAAATGCAAATGATCACATTGAATACCATCCCGTCCATAGCCACGTCGAGCGTGCTAAATCACTCTACAGTCGATCTTCGAGATTGTTCTAAAAGGGCCCCCGACAGTTGAAACCAACTTCGATCGACGTATTTTCGGACGCTGATTCCAAATCACCCACCATGACATAGGGTTAAAATGCTCCTCTGACGAGATATTGGCGAAAAACTGTCTCGATCACGTGATATGACCGTATAAGGAAGTTAGTCTAATTTCTCGTTAGGGTTAGGGGGCTACCGGACAACTGAACCCAATTTGGACTTTTTCTAGACAGGGTAGCTTGGGAAAATAATCTTAAACCCAATCAGTCTACCTAATTAACTTTGAAACGACAACTGAACCCAATCGTCAGTTAGAAATAACTAACACTAACAGATAAACAGGTTTCCAAATACCGCTCTAGTTTAGCTGCTGCCTGGTTTCTAGTTCTAATATTCAACAAAAATATATACGTATTCTCCGTCTTGTCAGAAAGTAGAGCGTACACCAAAGGGATGCACTTCTTATCGATGACAGCGTGGATGGAGTAACTCTGTCGGAATATCCTAGGGTAGACATAGAACGCTCCATCGACAATCCAGTTAGGGTTGTCTCTGAGGATTTTGAGGTTCCGAGGAGTAGAGAATCATTCTGGATCCATCGTCAGTCACGCCGTCAAAGAGGACGAAGTTCTCCTATCTCAGTGAAGTCTGGCAGGTGGTACTGGTAGGACGAAGTCTGTTGAGATAGAGGCTGACGGACAACTAGGAACCTTTCAATTTTACCTAGTTAACTAATTAACATGCAAGCTTGGGAAATCCAATCAGCTCCGACAACTAGGAACCAATCATGACATATCCCCGACAACTAGGAACCTCTGGAGATACTTTAAACATTCAGGTGTCCACCGATTTCACAGCTGTGCTGTATATATTTCTGCACTCATTGACATCATGAAGAAATCGGTGGAAGACATGGGGAGCTACTACAATAGTGTCTTCTGCGATGAAACAAGGGAACAAATTAAAGATATCCACGCGTTTGTAACACACCAAATGTGCGAGGTTGCAATTCAAACTGACCCTTTGATAAAAGAAATAGCAACGTTAGGAGAACAACCGAACCTAGCCTCGCCTTCTCCTAAATTTGGTTTCCCCGATCCAATAAAGCCCTCCCTAATTAAGACAAAGATTTTTGTCAAGATAATGATAGTTCAAACCCAACATAATAATTACATACAGAATACATTATTCAATATCAATCTCATGGCCAAAGTATTTGGCAATCTCAAACAGATAGTCAACCTTGCTAGAGCAATCCGAGTATTTGGAACAGATCTGGAACAACTGGTCATTGGAAGTTTTCCTTCTAATCCTGGTTGTGGAGTTTGGAGCCAAGGGATAAAGAGTTATCTGACAGGTTGAGGTAGGCATGATTGGGAGACTTGGTAGGAGGGTTGTGCTTCCGGCATCGCCAAGCAGAGTGGATGGCTGTATCTTTAGCCTTCTTTCTGGAGTAGATGTACCCGTCCGTGTCCACCAGCTGTTGAGATCCTCTCTGTCCTTAGATGAATTTGGAGAAAGCAGGCATGTTGAATTGAAACCGATACTCTTCATGTTCACGTTTCAGTATATATACCAGAAGTGGGGTTGTATATTAACAGCTGATCAACTCTCGCACTTGTGATTGTATGTCTCATATCACTCCCATTGCATGCTCGGCTCACATCCTTGGATACGAGAACCAGCCCCTTTCCGACCCGGCTCACGTCCGTAATGTGAACACATACCGAGAGCTCAAACACTTCTTAATATACTTCATAATACACAGCTACTTACTAAACTGTCATGTGAACCCTACCCAGGTTCTTGGTTGTCCGGCTGTTAGGATGGTTATAATATGGATCACATCACAAATGATACGTCACTGATTGGGCCATGTGATGTGATACCTGTGGGAGGCCGAAATGAGAGGTTCCTAGTTGTCGGTCACCGGAGATAGATCGCGAGATCTGATCTAACAAGCTTACGTGTTCACGAAGCGTGCCAAAAAGGATACGATCCACTGCTCCTCAAGCATCGAGATCCGACCCAAGACTCAAGATCTGAACCATGGCAGGTCCTCCCAAAGCATTAGAGTACACGAGATCTGAGCCAAGTAATCTGAGCAAAGTAACCTGAACCACTTTATTGGCTAGTGGCCGAAGTGGTCTTACCAACGAGGATACTTTGACTTATTCTACCTTAGGGGTCGTTCACATATTACGTAATCATTTTCTGGAACATTTTTACCCCCCCCCCCCCCCCCCCTCCGTAATCAGTTTTACACATAGCTATTGTGTAAATTGGGTTCAGTTGTCGGTTACCCCGACCCGTCACACGTCCTTTACTGGGCAAGTAAGCAGTGAGCTACTAGTTCACTAATGGTATTGGGGCAGCTGTAATGACACGGCTAACTTGTCTTTGTGAGTAGTGAGCTACTAGTTCACTAATGATATTTTGACAGCTTGGTAATATTGACCCCAGGCAAAGACCTGCAACATATTCGCCCCATTCACCCGGCCTCATAACATGGCCAAGTCAACTGGGGATCTAACCCTTTTTAAGTAAGTGGGCTTACCTCAACTAATAATATTGTAGTAGCGAATAGCCTGTTGAAAAATGATCTGTATGCAGGATTAGAGAAGCAATGGTCATAGTATGCCCTTGTGGTCTTGGTGGCTCAACAGTTGTTGTTATTTTATAGCTTGCGGCTGGCGGCAGGAACCATTTTATTACAAATTTAAAAACAAAATCCAGCAAATTTTCAGGCCAAACATCATATCTCCGACCCAAGACTCGAGATCTGAACCATGGCAGGTCCTCCCAAAGCATTAAAATACACGAGATCTGAGCCAAGTAATCTGAGCAAAGTAACCTGAACCACTCTATTGGCTAGTGCCCGAAGTGGTCTTACCAACGAGGAGGATACTTTGACTTGTTCTACCTTAGGGGTCGTTCACATATTACGTAATCATTTTTGGAACATTTCACCTCCCCCTCCGTCATCAGTTTTACACATACCTATTGTGTCAAAATTACACTAGCGTAATCATTCGGAAACGACCCCTTAGTGTGACAGACATAGTGGATAAGTTCTCATTACCAGGGATTATCGTCTTCATACAAGCAACAAAACGATTCACCAAATGCGGAGAAAACGAAGTTTAACGTTTTTCTCCACTTATTAATATTTTACCGGGGTAAGCACAGGGCTCCAATGCTCTGAATTCTTGAATTACAGTGGTCATGATCTATCCTATACTTATAGTGATACTGATAATGACCGAAGTCTCCTGCGAAGAAGGAGAACCTGAAAATCCGTTTGTTGGGTTCAGTTGTCGTATTTTCGATTTCGGTGCAGTTGTGATATGACCTGGGTTCAGTTGTCGTTTTGGGATTTAAGCTGATTGGTCACCCAATTAGGCTAATTGGGTGCCTGTTAAGGGGGGGGTTCACCCTAATTTTTTTGTAAAACTTGGTTTCGAGATAGCAGTTGACCAACAAACTAGGACCGGTGACCGAACTTTTGAGGGGAACCCCGACCCCAACCGCCAAACGGTGCCCGCGGGGCAGCCACGCCCATATTTGGTTCAAATTAGGCCCAATTTAGCCAAATACCCTGAACATGCCCAAAACCCAGATTTTATGTGCTCTACTTGTAGCTAGAGGTCCCCTGAACAAGTGTATGAATTTTCATCAAGATTGGGCAAAAAATGACTGAGTTATGAGCCAAAAAACCATATGACCATATTTGGGCATACGCACCAAATTTGATCGATTTTGGCCCATAAATTAGTCAAATATCAATATTTTTGAATGAAACCAACTTTATATGAAAGGTCAGCACATTCTCTATGATTGTCAGCTCAGTATCTACCTAACTGTGGATTCTGTGTTCAAATAATCACAAAAAATGAACTAAATCGTCCATATCTCAGTTCCAAAATTTGCCAGGCATTTCTCAGAATTTGGCCGCCAAATTTTTATAAAGGCCTAACTCAAAATTTCAATACAAGAGATAAGGTCGAAATTTCTGAAAATTTCATGTAAAAATATTGAAACCCTATTGAGTTCTATTGTTTTGAGCGAAATCAGTTTTGCAAATATCGCGAACTGAGATATGGACGATGTAGTTCATTTTTTGTGATTATTTGAATACAGAATCCACAGTTAGGTAGATACTGAGCTGATAATCATAGAGAATGTGTAGTATAAGCTTACCTTTCATATAAAGTTGGTTTCATTCAAAAATATTGATATTTGACCAATTTATGGGCCAAAATCGATCAAATTTGGTGCGTATGCCCAAATATGGTCATATGGTTTTTGGCTCATAACTCAGTCATTTTTTGCCCAATCTTGATGAAAATTCATATACTTGTTCAAAGGACCACTAGCTACAAGAAGAGCACATGAAATCTGGGTTTTGGGCATGTCCAGGGTATTTGGCTAAATTGGGCCTAATTTGAACCAAATATGGGCGTGGCTGCCCCGCGGGCACCGTTTGGCGGTTGGGGTCGGGGTTCCCCTCAAAAGTTCGGTCACCGGTCCTAGTTTGTTGGTCAACTGCTATCTCGAAACCAAGTTTCACAAAAAAATCAGGGTGAACCCCCCCTTAACTGCGTGGGAACTAGGTTTAATTGGGTTCAGTTGTCGGTCACCCTTTTAATCGGCTTATCTTCGGTTGAGTAGGATATTTTTTGACTCTATTTAAACTTACAAACAAAAATACTATTAGCTTCCTCCCTGTGACCACGGGTTTTTTAGTATCATATAATATGATGTTTGCCTCTAGAAAGGTATAAGATTAAAATTATTTAATCGCAAAATTAATCGCAAGATGGTGATTGTAGACCCGCTTATTTAGTCTTTAGAGGAGGGCAGAATGATGTAGAGCATGGGCTTTCTGCTAGTTATCACTTTATCACTCGCCGATGATATTTGAAACGTTTAGGAAAGAGCCCGGCCATGAAAGTATGTAAAAATAATATAAGCTTCGTTCGATGTATTTTGGACGCTGATTCCGAATTACCTGCTATAAATATATAGGGTTGCTATAAATGTATAGGGTTGAAACGCTTGCCCAAGAAGTTATAATCGGCAAAAACTGTTTTAGTCACACGACAGGCTTGTAAAACACGAATTACGGTCATAGTGATCAGCTTCGGGGTCATGGTTACTAGATAGGATTAGGGTTTATAAAACCGCTGCAAATACACATTACACAAATTCATTTAATTCACGTGATAGCACTCTGGCGAGTTAATTAGTAAACTTGTATTATGTACTTTCCTCAATCTTCAGTTGTTGATATTTCGTTTAAAGTTAAACATCGATTTTTCTAACAATGTAGAATGGCAGACATGCAGAATCTTCAAACGAAGTTAATATTCCTACAAATCATCTCGCTATCTCTCTGTGGTAAGCTACGTGACATGTGCATGCATGAGCTGATTGGGAACCAGCTTTGTTTACTGGTTAATGTTTACTCAAGAATTTATACATACAATAATATATACAATAATTATATACCTAAATCCGCTAATAAGATTTCATTAATTATTGAATACAAGCTGCTATTTTACTTATCATTGATCAAAAATAAATCAATAATTTATCGTTATAGAAAATAGAAATAGTATCATTTATACCCGGTGAAATGAGATAATTATAGTATTAAACATTTTTCACCAAAACCAAAAATTGGGTAGATTGGACCATCGACCGTATCTCCTTTTTCCAGACACAAAGGAATTAGATCAATTTAAGTTACTGGTCTCAAATGTATGCAAAATGATACCGGGAATGTAATCGGTCGCTTGTTTTCCCCATTCATTCAGTTTCACTGCCTGCAAATTGTCCAATGAGGTGAAGTTTATTCAGTAGAAGTGCAAGTGTCGAAAGTATTATCCTTGAATTGACCACAGGGTGACAGGGATCAAACAGAAAAGAATCAAGACCTAAATGATAACATTGAAAATCCATCTGGTGTCACTACAATAAGTTCAAATTGTTTAATTCTCGGTAATTCACTCCTCTGTTTGCTTCATGCTAAATCTAACAGCTGAAACAAACAGGGGTCTGACTCTGAGTTAACAACTTATACTCAAAACGGCATTTTCTAGATGTCTCAGCCTACATATCATAGACTTAAAGGATGAGGGGGACCTTAGAATTTACTTCCAAATATTCGCGTTTAAGTCCTGTGAAAGTGTGTAGAATCAAAAAGTACGCCGGACTGTGAAATCGATAATTCGTGCAATATCACGCCGCGCTCCTATTGTTTGTTTGTTTGTTTGTTTATAGAACCCGTCCCCAATCTCGTATTGGAAAATGACTAAACTCAGGTCTGAGTGTGAATACGGGTGGTACCTGCAAGAGTGTTCATTAAGCATTTAGAGTTCTGTAAAACTGCAGTTACAATTGTGCTAGAGTATTTTTAGTATATACGATTGGTATCAGAAATATATCCCTACATGCTTCCAAAATTTGTAAAGCCGTAGTACATACATATCACATTACACCAGAGCCTACACAGTGCAATCTCCTCCAGTCTATCTGCGCCGCGTATATTTGTATAAGCACACGGCGCAGACTGGAAAAAACCACACTCTGCAAGTTCAATCCAGTGCAATGCTACATGTACGTACTACGGCTTCATCTCCAACTTTCTGCACAATGTACTGGAATGTTTTGAAGGAAAAGAAAGAACAAAAAAAGTGATATATATAAATAAAATCAGCGATTTAATGTTAGCCTTGGGACAGTAACTTTAATTCCCTGGTTTCTAAAATCAGCTTTTAAAAAAAAATAATAATAAAGTATGTAACGTCGATACCAAACCGATTATTGAGCGATGATAACTGAGTAGTTGATTCCTGGGTTGCAGAGTCATTCAGATGTTCCAGTCTTCGAATGTGGTTCTTGTTCAGTTCTTGACCAGAAGTGTCTAATGAAGTAAGTCAGACAAGCAAACTCTTCCTTAAATGCTCATATAAGTCGTCTCAATCCCAGAAATTATGAATGATGACCCAGTGTAAAAGTGCAGAAATCGGCCGAAAATAACAAAGACTAAAAACTTAAACAGTTAAAAAGTGAAAGGATTCAAACACAAGGAAAATTAATAACTTAGAGCGTAATAAGGAATATCTCCAAACGGAGTTTTCTGAGAGGGTGAGAGGTTCTTTAATTAGAGCTAATGATTAAATGAGACCCACTAAAGGTACTAAATTAACCGGACTGCTAGCAAGGAATCGAGAGTGGGAATAAAACTAAAAGCGGAATAAATTTTAAGATAATGAAACAGAAACTGAAAGCTAAAATATATACCGTTCTATAATGCCTCCGCAAACTATTGCTCCTTTGTAATGTGCACGTGTTAATAAGTGTAGTAAAAAGATAAAAATAATAAAGCTATACAAATGAACGGAGCGGTGAAAATCTGAGAGGGTGAGAGGTTCTTTAATTAGAGCTAATGATTAAATGAGACCCACTAAAGGTACTAAATTAACCGGACTGCTAGCAAGGAATCGAGAGTGGGAATAAAACTAAAAGCGGAATAAATTTTAAGATAATGAAACAGAAACTGAAAGCTAAAATATATACCGTTCTAGAATGCCTCCGCAAACTATTGCTCCTTTGTAATGTGCACGTGTTAGTAAGTGTAGTAAAAAGATAAAAATAATAAAGCTATACAAATGAACGGAGCGGTGAAAATCTGAGAGGTTCTTTAATTAGAGCTAATGATTAAATGAGACCCACTAAAGGTACTAAATTAACCGGACTGCTAGCAAGGAATCGAGAGTGGGAATAAAACTAAAAGCGGAATAAATTTTAAGATAATGAAACAGAAACTGAAAGCTAAAATATATACCGTTCTAGAATGCCTCCGCAAACTATTGCTCCTTTGTAATGTGCACGTGTTAGTAAGTGTAGTAAAAAGATAAAAATAATAAAGCTATACAAATGAACGGAGCGGTGAAAATCTGAGAGGGTGAGAGGTTCTTTAATTAGAGCTAATGATTAAATGAGACCCACTAAAGGTACTAAATTAACCGGACTGCTAGCAAGGAATCGAGAGTGGGAATAAAACTAAAAGCGGAATAAATTTTAAGATAATGAAACAGAAACTGAAAGCTAAAATATATACCGTTCTAGAATGCCTCCGCAAACTATTGCTCCTTTGTAATGTGCACGTGTTAGTAAGTGTAGTAAAAAGATAAAAATAATAAAGCTATACAAATGAACGGAGCGGTGAAAATCTGAGAGGTTCTTTAATTAGAGCTAATGATTAAATGAGACCCACTAAAGGTACTAAATTAACCGGACTGCTAGCAAGGAATCGAGAGTGGGAATAAAACTAAAAGCGGAATAAATTTTAAGATAATGAAACAGAAACTGAAAGCTAAAATATATACCGTTCTAGAATGCCTCCGCAAACTATTGCTCCTTTGTAATGTGCACGTGTTAGTAAGTGTAGTAAAAAGATAAAAATAATAAAGCTATACAAAATACAAATGAACGGAGCGGTGAAAATCTGAGAGGGTGAGAGGTTCTTTAATTAGAGCTAATGATTAAATGAGACCCACTAAAGGTACTAAATTAACCGGACTGCTAGCAAGGAATCGAGAGTGGGAATAAAACTAAAAGCGGGATAAATTTTAAGATAATGAAACAGAAACTGAAAGCTAAAATATATACCGTTCTAGAATGCCTCCGCAAACTATTGCTCCTTTGTAATGTGCACGTGTTAGTAAGTGTAGTAAAAAGATAAAAATAATAAAGCTATACAAATGAACGGAGCGGTGAAAATCTGAGAGGTTCTTTAATTAGAGCTAATGTCAATGATTAAATGAGACCCACTAAAGGTACTAAATTAACCGGACTGCTAGCAAGGAATCGAGAGTGGGAATAAAACTAAAAGCGGAATAAATTTTAAGATAATGAAACAGAAACTGAAAGCTAAAATATATACCGTTCTAGAATGCCTCCGCAAACTATTGCTCCTTTGTAATGTGCACGTGTTAGTAAGTGTAGTAAAAAGATAAAAATAATAAAGCTATACAAATGAACGGAGCGGTGAAAATCTGAGAGGTTCTTTAATTAGAGCTAATGATTAAATGAGACCCACTAAAGGTACTAAATTAACCGGACTGCTAGCAAGGAATCGAGAGTGGGAATAAAACTAAAAGCGGAATAAATTTTAAGATAATGAAACAGAAACTGAAAGCTAAAATATATACCGTTCTAGAATGCCTCCGCAAACTATTGCTCCTTTGTAATGTGCACGTGTTAGTAAGTGTAGTAAAAAGATAAAAATAATAAAGCTATACAAATGAACGGAGCGGTGAAAATCTGAGAGGGTGAGAGGTTCTTTAATTAGAGCTAATGATTAAATGAGACCCACTAAAGGTACTAAATTAACCGGACTGCTAGCAAGGAATCGAGAGTGGGAATAAAACTAAAAGCGGAATAAATTTTAAGATAATGAAACAGAAACTGAAAGCTAAAATATATACCGTTCTAGAATGCCTCCGCAAACTATTGCTCCTTTGTAATGTGCACGTGTTAGTAAGTGTAGTAAAAAGATAAAAATAATAAAGCTATACAAATGAACGGAGCGGTGAAAATCTGAGAGGTTCTTTAATTAGAGCTAATGATTAAATGAGACCCACTAAAGGTACTAAATTAACCGGACTGCTAGCAAGGAATCGAGAGTGGGAATCCGCGCTCCTATTGGCTGATAGCAATTTTGGGCTGTGACGTCACTTATGTGTGAAGACCAACGTGCGCGCGTACCCTTTGCTCGTGTCAACATTTAGTTCTGTTCTGTTTTAATTACGTCGTGTTACCTTTGGCGTTTGCGAGAGCGGTATCTTTGGTTGCACTGAATTAGTCTAAGTTACGAATAATTCTCTTTAACAATAATAGTTAAATGTAACTCAGAAAGGCTTTCTTGTAGTTGTAGTAGGTATTTCTATTTATAAACCCCTCAGGGTTAAAATAGGATTCTGATAATCCCGGCTCCCGCTAAATAGATTCTGATAATCCCGGCTCCCGCTGTTAGTTTTTTTCCCGCTGAATAAATAACCCCGGCACAGCTTCTATAATCCCGCCCCGCTAATTTGGCTCAACAAAATTTGTTTTGTTTTGATATTCCATGAGAATTTCAACCGCGCACTGTCACGTGTTTTGATGACGTGTATCACGTGACTAACTACTTTGACGCGCATTGGTAAAAAATGTCACGTGACCTATGGCTTAACGTAAGAACTATAAATACACTTGATCTACGTATCGGTCTAATTGCAGGCGCGCTGGCAAAACTCCAGCACACTGCTTACATTACTTAAACTTTTACATTAATTGGACCAGTTCCAGAACTTGTCTCGACGGTTACATTTGTCCGGTTAATTTTGTCGTGTTTGATATAAGCCATGTATTAATAACTATTATAGTCGTCTACTTTGATGAACTTCATGACACGATATCATTATTAGCTCCACCTTTTATCGCTTGCCAGGCTTAACTCGACGCCCCTTATCGATATTCATTCTACCCCAGGAAACCCTACCGGCTGGGGTATATCTCCAAAAGTAAAATAGATAGAACCTTCCGGTTTTCAACAAAATTTCCGTCTCGTAAATTTAAAGTTAGCTCCCCAGGAGCCAAATTTGAGACAACGTAGATTCTGAATTAAACCGAAAAGTTTGATTTTGGGCTAAATAAAAGATCACAGCTTTTAAACTTTGCAAAGAAATGTCGTTGTCATGACTACTAGGCTCAATGCAGCGTGCGAAAGGTAAACTTGACGTGACGCGCGACGCCAAACGTGCTGTTGAGAATCTATAACCTCTAGCAAGCCCAGCAGCCGGTAAGGTTTTCTGGGACGTTCTGACTGAGGAATAATGTTTAGATATAACGCCAATTTCAAATGTCATAGTACCTTAGTTGTATTTATTTGGTAGTCCCCAATTCCATTTCATATTTTCCATACTGATCTCATATAGCTAGAATTAAGAGTAAAACGTCATATTTGTTGGTCCTAGCACTAACCCGGAGGGGTTTATAACACATAACACCGGCACGCTTAAGTTATATTAAAATAACCCCTCGTGCTAAAGCACGTCGGGGTTATTTTCATAATAATCAATAATACCTCGTGCTTCGCACTCGAAATTATTATAAATTTTCCCGCGCGTCGCGGGAAAAATTGAAATATAATCCCTGCGCATGCCGGGGTTATGTGTGTTATAAATAGCTAAGATAAGTAGCATCCGCTAACTAAACCACAAACTGCTATTTTGTTTTGACTTGTTTGAAACCCGATATGGACACACATAAAAAGAATGCATGATGTAGTAGAAGACATTTTACTAGCTGGCCCTTGGCGCCTCTAGTCCTATCTGAGTACGCACGTGCGGTTTGACACTGCGCGTGAACCGGCCTTTAGTTATACACTCATTTATAATTTACCGTTTTAGTTTGCTGTGACTTGAGTGTAAAGCGTAACGAATGTGGATGTGTTCGTCTGCTAAGCTTGGTATAATATTGCTTGGTGTAATAGTTGCAAATATTGCTTACGTTATAAGTAGTGTCACATAGTGAGTTAGAACTTAAAGCTTGGTGCTTGTCCAACTGGAATGAAGACATGCATTTCATACCTACCCGATCCATTTTTATTAGGACCGTGTTGTGTTGATATGACATGTTGATATATCAACTGTGGTACGAAACAGGGAGTTGCTAGGTGTTACGTTGGGAGCTATAAATATACATAATTTACATGCCTTTCTGTGTGACTTCAATCTTATTCCAGGTGTATCTCATGGTTATCGTAGGGTGATAATTCTTTTTTCTGTTTTCAACCGGTCATAAAAAGTCTCCTCTCCATTGGTTATAGGCTCGTTAGTATCGTAAATTGTTAATTTATTCTTAATTAGTAATTTAGTCGGCCCGCACGCTCATTTTACCTGTATTTCTATATGCGCGGATCAGAGCAACTCACATAATTGACGTCACAGGTTCAAATTGTTTTGGCTGGATATCTCGGCGCGCGAATGAAATACAACTTTGCGGATTTCACTAAAGCGGTTTATACGATTAATGTAATGAAAGGATTTGCACGAGAAAAAAACTTTTTCTAAGGTCCCCTCATCAAGCCCGTGGCTTGTGTAGTTACATTATCTGATTGGAGATACATCTATTGTTAAATAAGTGTTTTGTTTAAATATAACTTAAAACTAAGATCTTGATACTAGTGACCTCCGTCAATACAATTAACGCTCTAGGGAAAAAAGTTTGCAGTTTTTCAGCATTGTAACAGTCTGTATGCTTTGATCTTCCGCAAATACAACAAGGTGTAAAGTTCTAAAATATTGGATTATAAAAGATAGCATAATATGTCGTTGTAAGAAAAATGTTTTACAAAGCTGGTCGCATACCTACCGAGTGACGGCAAGGCACCTAACAGGCAGCGAAGTAATCGGGAAATGAAGTAATCGGGAAAAATTTGAATTATATGGTTCCTGTAAACCGGATAACAGGTTAAATCAAATGATTACATAATATACTGATTAAAAGTTTACCATAATGATATTTATGCGATGTATCGCATAAAAGTATACCTTAAGGTCAATAAATTTGGTTCACAATAAATTTGGTTACAAACATTTTGGTAATACCATAATTTTAGTCACAAATTTCGCAAATTTGTATACTACCTATGGGAAAAGGAAGTAAGAGCCATACTATGACTGTTGTCGCGAGTAAAGGCACGGCCTCTTAACACACTGTGCCATGATTTTAGGCTCGATCTCTAAACATACTATGATAATTGGGATGAAAATAGTAAAATGTGAGTGCTGTCACGTCGGCCGGGTGGTTTAGTGGTTTTAATACATTTACTTCCCACACGGACGACTGGGGTTCGATTCCCAGTGGGGACCAATCTGGTTCCCAGAGGGGACCAATTCGGTCGGATGCAGTTCGGCCACCAAACCATGATTTGATGCTTTCATTAGAACTTCTATTGTAAAAAACTTTTGGCGGAACAAATTTTAAATTTTCGAAAGTTTTTTCAAAAACTACCTACTTTTCCCAGTGTTTCAAGAAATTCCGATCATTTTGAGCCAATAAACATTTTAATGATTTTTGGTTACTTGCTAATTGTAACTATCCAATTATCTAATTGTCTGACATGAACATTTGTCTTACAAAAGTTTTTCTCGTCGATATGATAATTACCCTCTCTTAATTCGTATCCTTCTACGATGTTCACAGCTGAAGATATTTGACAAACAAGAAAGGAGGTAAAAAGTGGCAAAAGTGGCAAAAAGTGGCTTTAAGACACGTGGACAATTTTGGAAAAGTTGGCCACCCGAATGAAACTTAAAATTGAACCTAAAAACGTCATAAATCCTTTGGAAGCTTCTTCTGTCAATAGATCGATTTTTTTAGACGGATCTGTCTGTACTATAGACAGATACTATCTTTGCACTCTGCACTGCAAATGTCCATATCACGCAAAATATTGACCTTATTAGGTAATCGTGACGTCACGTTATCCATGACAGTTGGCACGAGTACTGAATAGACTGTGCCTGCAGTCACGTCAGGCACGGATTATCAGCTAGGTACGGCTTTTGAAAAGCCGAGTGCCTGAGGAGTTGTCACGTATCCTTGGCACGCCCTATAAACACACTACGTACATATGGTCATTACTGATTACATCTGACCGTACCATGACAACAGTCATGGTGACAACAGTCATAGTATGGTCGGGCCCTTAAATTCTGAGAATAAACTATGGGCGACATTCATACAATTCCTTTACACTTTTGCTAGAAAACCTCTTCTTTAAATTCATGATATTCATTAATCGTTGCTCAGTAGTCGTGAGTTAAACATACAATTAACAGGTTGGTTACCAGTCGAACGTGAGGTGATGATAGAGTGGGATCTTGATTCGACACCTTTAGAAATTCAAACTAATAGTGAGCTGGGGAGTTACGATGGGGTGAGAGTGGTCTTCTACTCTGCTGGGGGAGAGATTGCAGGATTAGTCCAGCTCTACTTCACAACTACTCTAAAATACTACCTCAGATACTGCAGCACAGCCATGACTAACTTCCCTGTTAATCCCCCCTCTCCCACGAAGAAGGTGTGGCGTATAACCAGAACTGCAGGTGTTAGACTAGTGATACACTGTAACGAGGTAGAGGTGCTCAACATACTGCTCTCTCAATCAACGTGTACTGACAGTAGGTGGAGCACAAACTGGAACAGAGACGTGACAAAGATAGAGTTCAGCAGTTTAATATACGACACAGCATCTGATTACTACGGAACACAACCAGGTGACTAATAACAACAAGCTTTGGTTTAACAAAGTAACAATAACTTTAATTTACAAATAAGCCAACTTGCTGATTCTCTCGTAAGCTCGTGATAACGTGTTTTCTGTCTAAATTTCAAGTATGCCATTTAGTTATTTAACATAAACACATATATTATAGGATATGGGATATATGATATTTAGTACATATTGTTATTTATAACTTAATAAAGTGGTCATAATTTTATCAATTACTGTTCTCCGGATGAGATAAAATCACGTTATTTCAGATTGCAAAATTTGACCAAAACCCATAATCATGGGTAGAGTGGACCGCTGCCAGTGTCTCTCTTTCCCAAGCAAAAGGAAATGATATTAATTTGATTGACCGTTCTCAAATGCAAAATGATACCGAGAATGAAATCGGTCGCTCGCTTTTCCCATTCATTCACGGCTTACGAATTGTAATAGGTTTCGATTGATTAGGTACATCAATCAGATGCTGTAAAAATCTCTTTGGGTTGCGTTCGGGTCGATACCTAGTATTTCGGGGTAAGGGTGGTAGTTATTACTTATTGAATTAGCTGAAGTTTATTGAATCTTTATTGCCGAGTACAGCTGCCTTTGGGTAGTTCTTCTTAATCTATTACAATTGTAAATGAATGGGAAAAGCGAGCGACCGATTTCATTCTCGGTATCATTTTGCATTTGAGAACGGTCAATCAAATTAATATCATTTCCTTTTGTTTGGGAAAGAGAGACACTGGCAGCGGTCCACTCTACCCATGATTATGGGTTTTGGTCAAATATCATCTCTTTTTGATTATAATGTCAGGGTACTTTATAAAGTCGAAATATAAACTGATATCTTCATTAATAAGGAGGAAGTTTCAACAATTTCGAAATTTTTCCTTTAAAAACATTTCCTTGTGTTTAGGTAAGCATATCAGTCGATCACTGACTGAATATGCCACTTAATACTCATTCAAGTTGGCATTAAATTCATTTATAATGACATTAAACTGTCGTGGCAAAGCAGAATTTGTTGGAAATCACGAATGAGCAAAATTCTCACCTTTCGCACGTGCAAACTTTGAGCGGACGTTGCGTGCGCATCCAATATTGAATCGCCGTAAATTTGTGCATGATGGTGTTTTATATATAGCTTGATAAGCATGCAAAGTTTCAAAGTATTTCAAAAAGAACTGTAATCACAACGGCACTCTAAAGTTGACAGAAAATGACAAAAACAGCAATTTTCAGTGATTTTAGCAATTTTCTATCAATTTGGGCGTGTCCCCACGTGTGCAACTTTTCGATTTTTAACTTTAAAACTAGCCTAATGCACAATTTATACCTATAGGAAGCAGAACTGAGCTCCACAACCCAAGGCATGGCCCAACACCAGAGAATACTAAATCGCAAAATTGACGTTTGTATAAAATAATTCTTCAAAAAAGCACAAACTTCAATGACGAATATCTTTATGAAGGAGCAAGCTAGAAAAACTTTCCGGTAGATTTTCAGAATGCTTGAACAATTATCTAAGATGAAAATTTCCTCAGATTTTGAATACAATTACTTTTTAATGGTGTAAAATCATTTTTTAAAGTTATTACTTTGTCAAAAATCAAGTTTTAAAAACGGTTAACTTGATGACGTCATCAAGGGGTGTTCATGACGTCAAATAATTTGTTTATACAATGTAAACTAAAGTGTAAACAATTCGTTTCAAGACCTGTGGTCGGAAATGGCTGTATCTTTTATACTTTTGAATCTATGGACAATTAAATACAGGCTACAATTGACTGGCAAAGCGTCTATCCCTGAATATATGTATGTATGTATGTATCACGACAATCTGTCGTAAAACAGGGGTTCTAGAAAACCCACTTCCCGATGTTCCTGAAACCTGAAACTTTTTTTGCAGTCGATTTGGTCAACGTCTAGACGCTCTGAAAAATTTCAGATCACTAACTCGATTTTAACATGGTTTTTAAGGCACCTGAATATGGTGATTTTGGGTTTTTTACCGAATTTCGTATAACAGTGCTGGCGAGTATTTTATGCAAATTTTTTAAAAATCTCAACATAACTATTTTTTATTCCTGTCATCTTTGACATCAAATTAGAATGTTTTGAACTAAAAATAAATCTGCTGAACGACTTCCGATGAGTCTTAATGCCTGAAAAACTCCTGCCGGAGGCGGCGGCCTTGATCGGCCGCCGCCTCCGGCCGGAGTGCACGCTTCGCGTGCACGAAAGAGGCTTGTAACGTGTACCAAAGGGGGTATAATAGTAAAGGGGGTATAATAGTAAAGGGGGTACATAGTATACCCACAATAAATGCACCGGTCGTGCTTGCCAGCACTGTGATAGCTAACTATAATTTAGAAATATTGCATATTTTGTAGTAGACATCATGGAGACAAGCCATTTTCAGCTACTTAAGGTTGAAACAATTATCAATTGAAAACTGACGTATTTAATTTTTCACATATTGTTATAAATCTAACGTTATTGTAACACATCTGAACTGTCCTTAAACAGTTATATAACGACGATTTTCTTATCTTCCACTACGATTTGCCAGTTTTAACGTTATTAATTCCAGAGCCGTGTGGAGAAGGAACATATCGGAATGATTCTATGACAAGCTGTGAGACATGTGACACTGGATTGACACCAAACTCTGACAAAACAGCCTGTGGTAAGATAACTTTAAAGCTTATATTTAATATTATTGTTGTGTTTTAAATTTGAATTAACTGTGCTGTAGAATGAAAACCGAGGATATTGGTACTCACAATAACTTCTAAATAAGGTAGTTCAAACGAATTGCTGCTTAAAGATCTCCTAATTCTTCAGAGTCATGTCCAGCTGGAAGCTACAAGAACATTGAGATGAACGCATGTAAAGAATGTCCTGATAACACGATCAGTTCAGAAGGAGCAGCCTTGTGTACAACTTGTGAACTTGGCCAGGAACGAAACTCAGCGAGAACAACATGTGATAAGGATTGTTAACAAGAACCGAGCTGAGATGATTATATCTATATTATATAGATGGGCAAAGATAGGCTAAGGGTTAAGACGGGATAAGGATAAGGCGCCAGATAGGGCTTAGAATCAAGAAGGCAAATTTGTGGTATGAAAAGACAAGAACCGTAAGAGTCTGGATGGTAATAATTCTATCAAAAAACCGTGGTTGTGTGGATATTTAATTTTTCACACATTGTTTTAAATCTAATGTTATTATCTAAACTGTACTTAAATACTTATATAATAACGATTTCCTTATCTTCCACAACGATTTACCAGTTGTAATAATATATAACGTTATAATTCCAGAGCCGTGTGGGGAAGGAACATATCGGAATGATGCTATGACAAGCTGTGAGACATGTGACGCTGGATGGAAACCAAACACTAACAAAACTGCCTGTGGTAAGATAACTTTAAATCTTATATTATTATTATGTTTTAAATTTAATTTAACTGCGCTACAGAATGGTAAATTGTATACAGTATTTCAGACTTGGACCCCCGAGCAAACGATAGTATAGTTATATTTGAGGTTGCTTGAAAGGGTTCGGGTTGGGACAGGAAAACTAAATCGCGGAACTGCGGAAGAGAACATAAGAAACCGTCAAAATATCCCTTATTAATCAGTTTAACGTGATTTAATATGACATATCGACAGTGAGATGTACGGGACTGAAGGCTGAGTGGAGAACTGCGATCAGAACAACAACACAGTTCCCAGTAGTCCCAGGAACCGTGGTGGAAGTGAATTGTGTTGAATCCAGAGCTCTCAATAAAGGGAGCAGCGAGGTGACCTGCACCTCAGGAACGGAATTTATTTTCGATTTTAATGAACCCGAGTGTATAAATACAGGTATAAATTATAATTGTAGAAGCGAATATGCTAGATGACCATAGCATCACTAAAAAAGGATAACTAAACTCTTCATACAACCAGGCTAGTATCAGCATAACCGACGAAAGGGGGTAAAATAATGTCGTAAGGGGGAGAGACGAGAGTTGGTTAATGGTTATATTACTATAGAAAACTGATTTAATTTAATCTTACAATTGATGGGCTATGACAAATAGCTCAGATGATACTGCAATCTAACTTAGATATCCAAATAAGAAAATGTATGTTTGATTTTTCTGGATGGAAAAGTGTGACAGCAGAAACCCAGAACCCATAAGTCCCCAGAAAAGTTATCGAGGTAACCTGCTCTGAGATCTCAACACAACAGCATTTGACAAAGCAAAATAAAATGTAAAATAAATTTAAATTCAAAAATTGAACAAAGAATGCATTTTCATTATTACATATAGTAAAACACTTTGTTTCATAAATACATTAAATTTAAACTAAAACACTTAATACAATCGTGAGATGTACGTAGAATCCAGCTCAATGTTACAACATAAACCCTTGATGATATAGTCTAGCAAATTTTAGAAACTAACCGCAAATCCGGTGATTTCCATTTCAAATGACAAAAACCAGAAGATCTTAATAAGGTCTAATGACAATATACTCCTATCTCAAGTTATTAATCAACAACCCCAGGAACAAAGACGATGATGTATAAAGTCTATACGAATGTCGACAGAATAGAGATGAATAGGAAGAAAGTGAGAGAATATCAGCTCCAATTAATTTATGAGAATTCAAGGTTAGTAAGAAAAATGTCCACTTAAAGTGTTTGTTTTTTTCGTCATATACTGCAACACTCCTATTGTGCTGAATTCCTAAAATTCAATTGCTGTTTTAAACAAATTGCTATTATCTAAATTATTTTCAATTTAACTGTGACAAAATTTTACATTTTGAACATGAACCGTGTTGATTACCAGAAATTACATGTACAATACCAGAAATAATGTGTCACTCGGCAATAAAATCACCATTTCAGAATACAGATTACAGAAACGATCAGCTTGGTTTGATGTATTGCTATTATATCATATTATAACAATTTGTTTCAGACCCTTGCTCAGTAGGAACGAACCTTTCAATTGAAAAGACAAAATGTGAATCCTTTGTTGACCATTTTATGAGCTGTGAGCAGTAAGTACAAGAAGCGGAGGATTACTCTAATTTTCGTCGAAATCTTTCAAAAAACTGCTCAATCAATATCCAAAACATTTTAACATTATTCGGCTTATATTAATACTTCTCATACAAAGTTACAACAAAGTCTTCATGTTATGTATCCTGGGTTTGGACAGGATAATATTGCCCGCTTAAAATATTTCCATCGCGTTACATCCGGTTCCGGGAATCCCGGTACCGGGATTGGCAATTTTGAGCTATCCCGGTCCCGGTCCCGGTCAAATGCTGATTTATGATCCCGGTCCCGGTCCCGGTTAATTCAAGATTCTTCATGGTCCCGGTCCCGGTCCCGGTCCCGGTCAATCACTCAAATTTGCCGGGATTTTGGCCGGGATCTTTTACATAATTTCATTCACTGTGATTTTAAGTTTTTCCTTTCATTCATTGTGAATTTCATCTTTTAACATCCTCTGAGCCAAATAAAACAATGTTTAAAATTGCTAAACAAGTTTGAGTAATAAATTATGATCATGAATTAACCAGCAATCGACGGGAATTCGCGGTACCGGGAATCCCGGTACCGGGATTGGCAATTTTGAGCCATCCCGGTCCCGGTCCCGGTCCTGGACAAGTCACATTTTTCATCCCGGTCCCGGTACCGGTCCCGGTCAAATGCTGATTTATGATCCCGGTCCCGGTCAAGTCACATTTTGTATCCCGGTCCCGGTCAGGCCTGAAATCATGTCCCGGTCACCTCCTGGTCCTCCAGATTTTTCAGTCTTTGAATGTGGTTTTTGTTCTTGTTCAGTTCTGTCCACATTTCCTCGTGTTATGTTCAAAGTTTTGAAGTGTCATGTTGTCTTCAAATTATTTGTTACTAGAAACCCGCCGCTAGTCGAAAGCTTTGTTCGAGGAAATTTTAAGCATCAGTTATGTTTTAATTTCTCTTCATCATATAGCCCCAAAACAATACTTTTTACCGCATCAAAAAATTTCAATCACAACCAAAGTTATAAATATATATAGGTATTTATCGGTCATCGCTAGTCAATGGTCAAACAATCCAACAAATATGCTTTAGTTCCCGAACCCTGCTTCACTGAAAATATATGAATTACACATTTGAATCATTTCGGTAAATGTCAGGTCCCTCATCGTCTCATTTGATAGATCTGTTCAAATTGAAGTTTTTACGTATGAAAGAATTGTGATAAATAAAAAAGGAAATTTGTGCTGAATGAAATTGGTAAAATGACATAATCTATCAAATGACTTTAGATCCTAAATCAAATAGGTTAATAAATGGATATTTACGTAGGTTGACAAAACGTTAATTCAAAATTATTATCATTATATGAAATTATTATATGAAAATTGATTGCTATGAAAATAAGTAATAGCTAGTTATGAAGACAATCCTTGAACACGGGATTCTTTGCAATATTGCCCCGACTTGACAGCACCAAGATATCCTTAGGATCGTGTGTTCTTGACAAAGCTTTGTTCGAGGAAATTTTAAAAATCAGTTATGTTTTAATTTCTCTTCATCATATAGCTCTGTTATACTGTAGACATAATGGAATTTATCTAACAATGGCGACAGCGTTGTTAGTATTCGGATTCCCAAAACGATACTTTTTACCGCATCAAAAAATACCAATCACAACCAAAGTTATGAATATAAGTCATAGTGTGAGCGTAAATGTGAGCTAGTTTTGAAATTATGACGTAGCATACAGCATAACAACGCGCGTAGTTAAGATGTTTTTGCTCGCGCACGTGCATTTTAACGTTGCTACGCAACAGCGCAGTAAACCTTTGCTAAAATAACGACATTATTCTAACGGTTATTTTACCTCACTTCCGACGTTAATTATAAAAAATCTAAAGCCTAAATCAAAATTCTAAGAATGCTATAGCCTATTCCTATCCTTTTTCTACAACCCTGCTAAAAATGGCGAGGTTTCAACTCCATTTGCGAGCTGGGTTTGATTTCACCAGAGGGTCATTTTGAGGTCGATTTTCGGTGTTTTTTCTTCTATGTCCCCGTTGCCGGGGAAATTTCGTCAAGTTTAAATTATAGTATAGATATATAACATACTTTCAACGCTACTTTATAAAGTAGTGTTGAAAGTATTAAAACAATGTTAATAAATAGGACAATAACGAAACTCTTTAGACTATACGAGTATATAACTCCATACCGAAGTGTGTTAGTGTAGATTAGTTCTCTGTTCTAACAGGTTCGTAGTTAACACGGTATTAATGTATTATACAATTGCAGCTTCTGTTTTTCTCAACTAATCACACTGGGTGTTTAGATGCGACAATATCACCACGTTACCCCTCCCCCCCCCCCCCCCCCCTCCTCACCACGTTTTAGTTGTATAATTAATATCAGCGCAGTTACAGTTCTAAAGCAAAGCATATTAATTTCCTTGAGGAGGTAGTTATGGTACTTTATATTCGTTAATATTACGGACAATATTTGCAAAATTCAAGTCCCTTATTACTGCACAGGAACTTATCCTCAAACAAAAGTTCACATGTCTGTAAAATTAAGAGCTAGACATTAGACATGTGTTATTGAGACATGTGTTCAGTAACTACCTACCACTACACTACCTACCACCTTGCCTACTTTCTTACTAAGTGTCTTAGTAAGCATGCAGAACTAACTAGTTGAACTCTCTGTTAAAACGTACTCCGTACACTGTAACTGTAACTGTGATAAGCAAGACCTTGTATGTGGCGATATAATAATACCTATCACAGCATTGATTGAGAGCACAACTAAATGCGTGTGTGCATGATGATTTCAGCTTTCACTCCGAGTTTACCTTCATTAGTGAGTTTAACTTTGAAATAGTCTGTGCAGTTTGCACTGCTACAATATGTGTTCTCGTCAGCTAAGACAACACTGCTGCTACATTTTACCAAGGTTTTACCATCCACTATTCTTAGAGAACGGCAATCTCTGCAGCCTTGAGTTTAGGTCAGTTGTCGACTGAAAAACAATTATTATGTGTTAATTTTAACACGATAAAAAGTTAATTTGTAAGATTACGCACCTGGTTCTACTTACTACAACCCCTACGGAGGTATTATACAGGGGTATTATAATATAGGGGTCCTCTTCATGCAGTACCGCTAACAAGCTGCTAACTTACCAGAACTGCAGTCTCAATTATCATACTAATATTAAATTAAGGGTCACACCCCTATATTAGTTTGATATTAATTTATTATTATTATTTCATATTATTAAATACTTAGCGAATGGGTTTGGAATAAACGGGTTATTGTTATGTTATTTAATAGTTTAATTACAAACAGATCTATCTTAAATTATAATAATTGTTATAATTTACGGTAACTGGGATTTTGAGACCCGTTGTTATCTTCAAGTTCAGTAAAATCTCGATTTATTTCTGCAAATTACATTTGGAATCTTCGCGGACGAGAAATTGGTTTAGTTGTTTCAAGACAATTTCTGATTTTTTCTAAATAGACTCAGCGATGACAATGTTCTAATAGTAATAAAGTTTAATAGATCAATCACGTATCGACATTTCTACGTTATACTGATACATTTATTGAATATGAGTATTACTCATATTCAATAAATGTATCAGTATGTGATCTATAAGTAATAAGTATATACAGGGTGGCCCTGGGCCCAGAAGTAACTGCCCATAGGCAACCCTTTAATAACTCATGTAATTCTTCTTAGAATTGCACAGAAATTTCAGAGATATGGGTAAAACTTAGATTTCCTGAAAGTTTCGTCAAATTTAGTTAATTACAGTGGGTGTGGCACGCCACTCCCTCTTTTTCACTATTGTCACCATAAAATGAGATCACGCTTTCAGCTAGGAACTTCAAAGTTTCTAGACACATTTGGTTTGATAATTGAAGTGCTCTCCCAAAATTTCAAGTTGGTTGTTCACAATTTAACCGAGTTATGACCCTTTTAAGGGGGGGGGCCAATGGATATTTTTTTGTTAAACTTGATTTCGAGATAGTAGTTGACCAACAAACTAAGACCAGTGACCAAACTTTTGAGGGGGTCCCAGACCCCAACCGCCAAACGGTGCGCGCAGGGCAGCCACGCCCATATTTGGTCCAAATTAGGCCCAATTTAGCCAAATACCCTGAACATGCCCAAAACCAAGGTTTATGGTGCTCTTCTTGTAGCTAGTGGTCTCCTGAACTCGTATATGAAATTTCATCAAGATTGGACGAAAAATGACTGAGTTATGAGCCAAAAACCATATGCCCATATTTGGGCATACGCACCAAATTTGGTAGATTTCGGCCCATAAATTGGTCAAATATCAATATTTTTGAATGAAACTTACTTTATATGAAAGGTAAGCCTAAACTACATATTATCTGTAAGTTATAGCTTTATATCTGTTTAAATGTGGATACTAAGGCGAAAAAACCACAAAAAATGAACTAAATTGCCCATATCTCGGTTCGCGATATTTGCGGAATTGATCTCATTAAAATTGTAACAACTCAATCAGTTTTCAAAATTTTTGCATGAAATTTTCGAAATCGACTCGAAATTGCATTTCCACCTTATTTTAAATACGGATTTTTGATTTAGGCCTCCAAAAAAATTTGGCGGCCAAATTCCAAAATTATCTCACAAAAATTCAGAATTTGGCCGCCAAATTTTTTTGGAGGCCTAAATCAAAAATCCGTATTTAAAATAAGGTGGAAATGCGATTTCGAGTCGATTCCGAAAATTTCATGCAAAAATTTTGAAAACTGATTGAGTTGTTACAATTTTAATGAGATCAATTCCGCAAATATCGCGAACCGAGATATGGGCAATTTAGTTCATTTTTTGTGGTTTTTTCGCCTTAGTATCCACATTTAAACAGATATAAAGCTATAACTTACAGATAATATGTAGTTTAGGCTTACCTTTCATATAAAGTGAGTTTCATTAAAAATATTGATATTTGACCAATTTATGGGACGAAATCTACCAAATTTGGTGCGTATGCCCAAATATGGGCATATGGTTTTTGGCTCATAACTCAGTCATTTTTTGTCCAATCTTGATGAAATTTCATATACGAGTTCAGGATACCACTAGCTACAAGTAGAGCACCATAAACCTTGGTTTTGGGCATGTTCAGGGTATTTGGCTAAATTTGGCCTAATTTGGACCAAATATGGGCGTGGCTGCCATGCGCGCACCGTTTGGCGGTTGGGGTCCGGGACCCCCTCAAAAGTTCGGTCACTGGTCTTAGTTTGTTGGTCAATTGCTATCTCGAAATCAAGTTTCACAAAAAAATACCCATTGGCCCCCCCCCCCCCCCCCCCCCCTTAAGATCTTGCAGATACGTGATCCAGCACTTAATCAGTGATATCTTCACTCAATCAATGCCCTGATTGGTTGGAGACTGCTTATAGGACAGCGACCGAAGCGCTATAACGCAAATTTCTTCGGTTTTAAGGAACGTCACTATCAGTATTCACTCAAAGTGATCAGATTGTCATCCACCAACATGCTCGTTACCGCCTAATGAGGCTCATTGTTGCTCGCTAGCGAATAGCTCCCGATGAAGAGATTACTGATTGGGTGACGAAATCACTGATTGGATCACGTATCTGCAATATCTTAAAAGGGTTTTATTCAGAAAAAAATTCTAAAATTTCCTTGAATTAATCATCGATTGAGACTCAATAACACTACACGACTTAATCAGAAATTAGTTGGTTAAGGTGCCTAACAGCCTATGGTAGGTTAGTTGCTCGGCTCTATTAGTACTGATCCTATAATCATCCTATAATGGTAAAGAAGTTACAGTTATAATTCCTTGAGTATAAATCATGATAAGTCTGACGACATTTATATATTTATATTAGTCCATAGTTAGTTGTGAAGATGTTCATATTATGATACATAAATATGATAAATAAATATGTGTTAATGATACATAGTATATTTATGCTCGTTTGATAACTTATATTTCTCTGACTGATAAAAGTTCGTCAGATATGGTGTCTCACTCTAGGTGAGCCCATTAACCGTGGTATCTGCACTTCTGCAGCGACGAAAGCCTCGAATGAGTATACTTATAGTTACAGTGTCAGTATTTACTATCTGCAAAGTTATGAGACAATAGACATCGTGATGTTATGTATACTGCTCAGTGCTCCCCCGCTACTGCTTGTATTTTACAATCTGTCCCAAATTTTGACTTGAATTTGACACGATTGAGGTGCTGGAAGTTTGATTTCGGTCGGAGGAAGCCCAGAGCAGAAAGCTTAACAAAACAAAAAGTTGTATTTTCAAAATGCTGTCCCATTTGCCAAATATGAAATTTTCTGAACACAAATTTGACAGATTGGATGAAATTTTTATTTCAGAAACCAATTAGTCAGTTTATTGATGATGCAATGAAACCAAATCGAGGTACCGGGAGTCAAAATCCCGAATAAAATTGCAAAATCGTATTGTCCCAATCTCTGTCCCATTTTCAGTTTTTGAAGATGAAATTTCAAGAACCGAAATTTTACAGTTTTGACTGATTTGTTCACCCGCAACCAATTAGTAAGTCAACTATAGATGGCATATGACACAATTGAGGTGCTGGAAGTTTGATTTCAATCGGAAGAAGCCTACAGCAGAAAGCGTAACAAAACGAAAAGTTGTATTTTTAAAATGCTGTCCCATTTTCAAATATGAAATTTTCTGAACACAAATTTGACAGATTGGATGAACTTTTTACCCAGAAACCAATTAGTCAATTAATTGATGATGGTATGAAACCAAATTACTGGAAGTCAAAACTAATCACCATTCCTCGTCTTTATATCAGGATCCTACACACCAGCAGTCTGCAGTGTGAAAGTAACCCCTGCCCTTATTTTAGAGAACTAGGATACAGAGTAATATCCTGCCAGTGTGAGATTGTATCATTAGTCAGGTCCAGTGTCATGTAGACTGTTTAGCTGTAGAGAGAGAGAGGGGGGTCGGGCTAGCATTGTAAAGATGGTAAGCTGCCCCCCCCCCCCCCCCCCCTGTGAGAGAGTGCAGTGTATTGATACGCCTCTAGTGTGGGGGGGGGGGCAGCCTCTATTGTAATCTCAGTAACGATTTATAAACCAGTAAATAGTAATGATATGATTATTATTAAGTTTGTTTGCTTACACCTGAAGGAGGTAATTAACTGTAAACTTACTGTACTCACACACACACACATGCCATTAACCCGCTAATCATTCAATCACGTGTAGTAGTAATAGTCACGTTTAGTAGTAATAGTCGTATTACAGATCACCAGAGTATAAGATCTTCATCCACGTAGTTTTTACAAAGATAATTGAAAAAAATGTAATCGTCATTACCCGGTCCATATTACGGGTTTTGAGTTTCTTTTGTTCAGTCTTATATGTTTAATCAGTGTATTCAGTGTAAATCTATCATTTAATTAATGATAGATTTCCAATATTCCCTAATAGTTAATACGATACCTCATCGCATTATGTGATCACTTCTAAATCTAATGAAATGAGCAGGTTCACATTCTAACAATAAGCCCAGAAAACTAATGACCTATTATGACACGCGTAGTGGTCTGGGTCTGGAACTGGGTGTACAGTGTACACTGTACACTTGGGAGAGAGAGAGCCATACTCAGCTATTATTATCACCCAGCTTACTGGTCCATGATCAGTTTAGCGCACAACAGACCTGTATTGCTGCTGTTTAGTCCCTATATTTGACAACAGACCTGCATTGCTGCTGTTTAGTCCCTATATTTGAATGTAGTGTTGTTATCGCTAGTCCCGCTATTGCAGCCAGCAGCTATTGTATATTAAAGTCACTATTGTGACGGTACATTAGAACTAGACAGAAACTAAGTGTGAAGGGCCTGAACGGAACCCCTCGGTTTCAGTTCCTTGTTTAACACTGCCGTACAGCAAGGACATCCACCGGGTTCTCCAAGGTTCTATAGGAGCTGCACTGTCGTGTATAATAGTGACCTACCTATAAGAATGTGACCTTCTCTTCCACCCGTCATTAGGTCTCCCATATCACCTACAGATCACCTACAGATCACCTACATATCACTTACATATCACCTACATATCACCTACATATCACCCACATATCACCTACATATCACCTACATATCACCTACATATCACCTACATATCATCTACATAGCACCTACATATCACCTACATATCACCTACATATTACGCACATATCACCTACATATCACCTACATATCACGCACAGCTGCTCTCCCTTTAGCTGTCTGGGCCGCTATTTAGCGGGCAACACCACCAAATTGTATAATGTACTCTAGTTAAACTGTTAAACTACAGTATAGTTTTGCTTGTTTTCTCTTTTGAGTTATTTGTTTGTATCTTATAACCGGACGTGGACTGTTTATAGTACTGAGCATATAGAGCAATTAGCTGGACTCATCCTGCTATTAATAGCCCTGGCTATTAGCCCTGTGCTACAGTACTCTATAACACAGACATCTCCGACAGACGGCTGTTTTGCTGGCTTTTACACACTCAGACTACAGCTCTACTGTGTTAAGTGTTAACCTCAGCTAGAATACAGATCACTGCAATTAGATTAGCTCGTTTACTGGTATAAGGGTAGTTAGGATAATGTTAATGTCCGTTTCTATGGCGATGTTTTGTCCGACTCGTCACTGCGCGGTTCCTAGTAACCAGTAGCTGTATGTTTGCTCTATTGCAAGTTCTCACAGGCTTGTACGCTTTTACTCAGGTAACTACTAGTTGGTCGCTATTTGTGCTTTTGAGCTGGAGCCTGCTTTTGTCACTTATATCTCCGCTCAGTTCAGTTATTTTTTATTTCTTTTTCGGCTCATTGTAATATTATGGTGTTCGGCTGTAACTGTAGGGAACCTTAACACACTCACAGTATTGATAATTTAGTGACAACTTAAATCCCACCATGGATTCAAATTAAAAAGATTATACACTATACAATATACGATAGTAATTCAGTTAAACGAAAATCATACCCATAGAGTAGAACGCTCAGAAAGGCTGATACACGCATGTATAAAGCTTAGAAAGGCTGATACATACATGTATAACGCTAAGATAGGCTGATACACGCATGTATAAAGCTTAGAAAGGCTGATACATACATGTATAACGCTAAGATAGGCTGATACACGCATGTATAAAGCTTAGAAAGATAGGCTGATACACGCATGTATAAAGCTTAGAAAGGCTGATACATACATGTATAACGCTAAGATAGGCTGATACACGCATGTATAAAGCTTAGAAAGGCTGATACACGCATGTATAAAGCTTAGAAAGGCTGATACACGCATGTATAACGCTCAGAAAGGCTGATACACGCATGTATAAAGCTTAGAAAGGCTGATACATACATGTTATTGTTGTTGTTGCCCGGACGGTGCCGGTAGTTCTAATGACCAATTTACAAAAAAAGTTATCACAATGCTGGCAAGCATGACCGTGCCTCTTATATTCACAATACTATTTACCCTCTTTACTATTTACCCCCTTTACTATTTACCCCCTTTACTATTTACCCCCTTTACTATTTACCCCCTTTACTATTTACCCCCTTTATTATTTACCCCCTTTACTATTTACCGCCTTGACTTTTATACCCCCTTTACTAGTATACCCGTTTATTGTTTTTCAAGCATTAACAATCATCGAAAGTAGTTCAGCAGGTATATTTAAGTTCAAAACATTCTAATTTAATTTTAAATATGACAGGAATAAGAAATAGTTATGTGAAGGTTTTTGAGAAATTTGCGCAAAATACGCGCCAGCATGTTATACGAAATTCGGTAAAAAAACCCAAAATCGCCATATTCAGGTGCTTTAAAAACCATGTTAAAATTGTGTTAGAGATCTGAAATTTTGCAGGGCGTCTAGACGTTGACCAAATCGACTGTAAAAAAAGTTTCAAGTTTCAGGAGCATCGGGAAATGGGTTTTCTAGAACCCCTGTTTTACGACAGATTGTCGGGACATACACAGATATACATATTTGACCAAAACCCATAATCATGGGTAGAGTGGACCGCTGCCAGTGTCTCTCTTTCCCAAACAAAAGGAAATGATATTAATTTGATTGACCGTTCTCAAATGCAAAATGATACCGAGAATGAAATCGGTCGCTCGCTTTTCCCATTCATTTACAATTGTAATAGATTAAGAAGAACTACCCAAAGGCAGCTGTACTCGGCAATAAAGATTTAATAAACTTCAGCTAATTCAATAAGTAATAACTACCACCCTTACCCCGAAATACTAGGTATCGACCCGAACGCAACCCAAAGAGATTTTTACAGCATCTGATTGATGTACCTAATCAATCGAAACCTATTACAATTCGTAAGCCGTGAATGAATGGGAAAAGCGAGCGACCGATTTCATTCTCGGTATCATTTTGCATTTGAGAACGGTCAATCAAATTAATATCATTTCCTTTTGTTTGGGAAAGAGAGACACTGGCAGCGGTCCACTCTACCCATGATTATGGGTTTTGGTCAAATATCATCTCTTTTTGATTATAATGTCAGGGTACTTTATAAAGTCGAAATATAAACTGATATCTTCATTAATAAGGAGGAAGTTTCAACAATTTCGAAATTTTTCCTTTAAAAACATTTCCTTGTATTTAGGGAAGCATATCAGTCGATCACTGACTGAATATGCCACTTAATACTCATTCAAGTTGGCATTAAATTCATTTATAATGACATTAAACTGTCGTGGCAAAGCAGAATTTGTTGGAAATCACGAATGAGCAAAATTCTCACCTTTCGCACGTGCAAATTTTTGAGCGGACGTTGCGTGCGCATCCAATATTGAATCGCCGTAAATTTTTGCATGATGGTGTTTTATATATAGCTTGATAAGCATGCAAAGTTTCAAAGTATTTCAAAAAGAACTGTAATCACAACGGCACTCTAAAGTTGACAGAAAATGACAAAAACAGCAATTTTCAGTGATTTTAGCAATTTTCTATCAATTTGGGCGTGTCCCCACGTGTGCAACTTTTCGATTTTTAACTTTAAAACTAGCCTAATGCACAATTTATACCTATAGGAAGCAGAACTGAGCTCCACAACCCAAGGCATGGCCCAACACCAGAGAATACTAAATCGCAAAATTGACGTTTTTATAAAATAATTCTTCAAAAAAGCACAAACTTCAATGACGAATATCTTTATGAAGGAGCAAGCTAGAAAAACTTTCCGGTAGATTTTCAGAATGCTTGAACAATTATCTAAGGTGAAAATTTCCTCAGATTTTGAATACAATTACTTTTTAATGGTGTAAAATCATTTTTAAAAGTTATTACTTTGTCAAAAATCAAGTTTTAAAAACGGTTAACTTGATGACGTCATCAAGGGGTGTTCATGACGTCAAATAATTTGTTTATACAATGTAAACTAAAGTGTAAACAATTCTTTTCAAGACCTGTGGTCGGAAATGGCTGTATCTTTTATACTTTTGAATCTATGGACAATTAAATACAGGCTACAATTGACTGGCAAAGCGTCTATCCCTGAATATATGTATGTATGTATGTATCACGACAATCTGTCGTAAAACAGGGGTTCTAGAAAACCCACTTCCCGATGTTCCTGAAACCTGAAACTTTTTTTGCAGTCGATTTGGTCAACGTCTAGACGCTCTGAAAAATTTCAGATCACTAACTCGATTTTAACATGGTTTTTAAGGCACCTGAATATGGCGATTTTGGGTTTTTTACCGAATTTCGTAAAACAGTGCTGGCGAGTATTTTATGCAAATTTCTTAAAAATCTCAACATAACTATTTTTATTCCTGTCATCTTTGACATCAAATTAGAATGTTTTGAACTAAAAATAAATCTGCTGAACGACTTCCGATGAGTCTTAATGCCTGAAAAACTCCTGCCGGAGGCGGCGGCCTTGATCGGCCGCCGCCTCCGGCCGGAGTGCACGCTTCGCGTGCACGAAAGAGGCTTGTAACGTGTACCAAAGGGGGTATAATAGTAAAGGGGGTATAATAGTAAAGGGGTTACATAGTATACCCACAATAAATGCACCGGTCGTGCTTGCCAGCACTGTGATATATTCAGGGATAGACGCTTTGCCAGTAAATTATAGCCTGTATTTAAGTGTCCATAGATTCAAAAGTATAAAAGATATAGCCATTTCCGACCACAGGTCTTGCGAATAATTATTTACACTTTAGTTTACATTGTATAAAAAAATTATTTGACGTCATGAACCCCCCCTGATGACGTCATCAAGTTAACCGTTTTAAAAACTTGATTTTTGACAAAGTAATCACTTTTAAAATCGATTTTACACCATTAAGAATTAATTTTATTTAAGATTTGAGGGCATATTGAAGTTAGATAATTGTTTAAGCATTCTGAAAATCTACCGGAAAGTTTTTCTACCTTGCTCCTTCATAAAGATATTCGTCATTGAAGTTTGTGCTTTTTTGAAGAATTATTTTATAAAAACGTCAATTTTGCGATTTAGTATTCTCTGGTGTTGGGCCATGCCTTGGGTTGTGGAGCTCAGTTCTGCTTTCTATAGGTATAAATTGTGCATTAGGCTAGTTTTAAAGTTGAAAATCAAAAAGTTGCACACGTGGGGACACGCCCAAATTGATAGAAAATTGCTAAAATCACTGAAAATTGCTGTTTTCGTCATTTTCTGTCAACTATAGAGTGCCGTTGTGATTACAGTTCTTTTTGAAATACTTTGAAACTTTGCATGCTTATCAAGCTATATATAAAACACCAACATGACAAAATTTACGGCGATTCAGTATTGGATGCGCACGCAACGACCGCTCAAAGTTTGCACGTGCGAAAGGTGAGAATTTTGCTCATTCGTGATTTCCAACAAATTCTGCTTTGCCACGACAGTTTAATGTCATTATATATGAATTTAATGCCAACTTGAATGAGTATAAAGTGGCATATTCAGTCAGTGATCGACTGATATGCTTACCTAAACACAAGAAAATGTTTTTAAAGGAAAAATTTCGAAATCGTTGAAACTTCTTCCTTATTGAATTTGATGAAGATATCAGTTTATATTTTGTATTTCAACTATATAAAATTAAAGTACCCTGACATTATAATCAAAAATAGATGATATTTGACCAAAACCCATAATCATGGGTAGAGTGGACCGCTGCCAGTGTCTCTCTTTCCCAAACAAAAGGAAATGATATTAATTTGATTGACCGTTCTCAAATGCAAAATGATACCGAGAATGAAATCGGTCGCTCGCTTTTCCCATTCATTTACAATTGTATAATACATTAAAAAGAACTACCCGAAGGCAGCTGTACTCGGCAATAAAGTTTCAATAAACTTCAGCTAATTCAATAAGTAATAACTACCACCCTTACCCCGAAATACTAGGTATCGACCCGAACGCAACCCAAAGAGATTTTTACAGCATCTGATTGATGTAATCAATCTAAACTTATTACAATTCGTAAGCCGTGAATGAATGGGAAAAGCGAGCGACCGATTTCATTCTCGGTATCATTTTGCATTTGAGAACGGTCAATCAAATTAATATCATTTCCTTTTGTTTGGGAAAGAGAGACACTGGCAGCGGTCCACTCTACCATTGATTATGGGTTTTGGTCAAATTTACATAATAATATTATATTTAAAGAACTGCACCCCAAAAAGAACTGTACCCAAATTTAAGTGCTCGAAATGTCGGCTAACAATACAATATAAAAGATGAAAGGTATAATGTAAAATCCCGTGTAAAATTGTGAGACTTGTGTCGCAAACGCTGTTCAGCGCTGCATGCTCCACAATAATACTACTACTACTGCTCCACAAGTCATCACATACAGTACATAAAAATGTCATGTAGTTACAAACTCCTTATCAGTTCTTAATCCGATTAACTTTCTCTAATCAATCATATCAGCATATTTCACGCACTCGCTATAAAAGCTAAATATAATATTACACAAATATACTGATAACAGCGTACTATTGTAGATTACGCCTTGTCTACACTGAGAATCTTGTCACCCCTTATGTAATGTACTTTTTTAGATCGGTAGTTATCATTTCTTTCAGTTTTAGTCACTTGTGAGCAGATCTTTCTTCACGGTTTCTATCAGGTGAGAGGCACCAGGTATGGTGTTCCGAATTATCCACTCTCTTCAGTCTTCAGTTCGTTTGCTCGAGCAAGACTATCATTCGGTTTTCTATGATCAGGTTTTCCCTTCGTGATGTAGCAGAGGAAGACATCAATAATATCTTGGTCGATACTCCGCATGGTGGTAGTTGTGGCAGCAAATATTGTTGCAGGGGCCCAATAAATGTTATCTGTCCCAATAACATTCGCTGCCACAACATGCGGAGTATCGGCCAAGATATTATTGATTACCTCCTCTGCTACATCACGAGCAGCATTGTATCGATCCTCATCTACACGCCGTAAATCGTGAAGTTTTTGCTTCTTTCATCAGCTTGAACTGCAGATTGGAAAACCTCTGACATCCTCTCGATAGAAGGAGCACTTGATTTACAGTTCTTGTTTACAATGCTGCTCCATGACTTCATCTCTGTTTGTACAGTCCCCTGCGCCAGTTGTTTCTGTTCGGTAAGGGTTTTCTAGGAAGCAGTTTGTTCCGTTTTTAATGTATCAATTGCACCAGCCGCTACTTTACACGATTCTAAATTACTGTCCATTATCTTCATTAGATTCTCTATAAAGTTATCCCATATGTCTTTATATATAACTTCATCAATATATTGATGAGTATACTGAGTGATTTAGTTTTTCTGTATTCTTAGTTTTTGAGGCCGTCCGCTTCCCGATCCCTACAAAAACTTACAATGCATATGTCAAACTAATTTTTACTCGATAGCAATAACTTGTTCATAATGTTTAGCCTATTTTTCTAAGTACCTATGTTTGTTTGATCGAATACCGATTGCAAAAACGTGTTCTGCTATGTAGCATCTGCGGCAACACTTTTAATGGCCGCTATTTTGGAAGAAAGCCAGGCGTCTAATTAAGTTCAACAAATTACACCTTTAAGAATTCAGACATGATATTCGATACGATAACTTTCACGTTTTATTTTGATAGAGTAACTGCACTCACAATTTCGCTTCAAGAGTCCACATTTTATCATTTTATGTTGTCTTATCTTCACTTGAGATTGTACTATGAGTTTTCCTTCTTTGCTATTTACAGTATATACCATCATTATTAACTATCATTCCTGGTTTGGTTACAGCTCAACTGATCGTCTCAACCTCCGAAGACCCCCCCCCCCCCCCCCCCCCCCCCCCCTTTTACCACTCACTATATATTCCCCCTCTTTTCAGACATGCCATGTCGTCCCGGTGTAGTGTTATTAGTACTGGTAAAGTACTCCACACTACTACTACTACTACTGGTATGTTATTGTTATGCTGGTAGTGATGAGCAGAACAAACCAAACCTGAGGATATTTAATGGAGACGACGCCGCTGAAGGAGAATACCCGTTTGTTGTGAGTCCCAGTACCTAAAATACATTGTTCGATGTGAGTCCCAGCAGAGGCTAGAAGGGAAGAAGATATGCTAGAAGGGTAGAAGAGAAGCTAGAAACACATTGGTTTTCTTACCACACTCTTGTTTAATACCCTGAAAAGTAGCTCTAATTATAACTGACCCTTACTCCTCAGGGTCTCCTGCTGGCTAGTGCTACATTCTCCAGCGACGGATCAGGGGGCGGTCAGAACATGTGCGGGGGCTCTATCCTGAGTGACAGGATAATACTGACAGCAGCTCACTGCGTGGTCAAGGACACTGCTATCACTGACCAGGACGGGAGTGCTATAGACGAGCTGTATTACCCGGTGAACCTGGTGTTCCACGTGGGGGAGACACATCTGTACGAGACTGAGCAGAGTGAGCAGATACTGAACGTGGCCGGGATCATGGTCCACGAGGAGTATGATTCCTACAGTGTTGTTAATGATGTGGCATTACTTGTGCTTGATAAACCCATCACCCTGAATGATAAGGTGGCTACTATAGCGCTGCCTGATCCTGCTGATAGAGCTACCCTCTATGCAGACGGCGCTGCTATCACAGTTATTGGTATATGTAGTTATACACACTTTGAAACACTCCTCACTGTAATATATACAATATAGCACAAGAGATGCAGGCAGGTTACAAACCTGCCCCCCCCCCCCCCCCCCCCTGTAAATGAAGGTAAACAGTAGTAACTCCACCAGGGTGGGGAACTACAGAGGATGGTACAACTTCTGAAAAACTAAAGAAGCTGCCCTACACGATATCCTCTAAATCTGATTGTAAGACTAACTACGGTGAGGGTTTGTTAGACGGGATGATGTGTACTGGAACTGCTCCCACAGAGAGACGCGCTGACACTGGAGATTCTGGTTAGTTAACATTTAGTTAGTTACTTTAAGTTACTTTATGTTACTTTAAGTTACTTTAAGTTACTTTATGTTACTTTAAGTTACTTTAAGTTACTTTAAATTACTTTAAGTTACTTTAAGTTACTTTAAGTTACTTTATGTTACTTTAAGTTACTTTAAGTTACTTTAAATTACTTTAAGTTACTTTAAGTTACTTTAAGTTACTTTAAGTTACTTTGAGTTACTTTAAGTTACTTTAAGTTATTTTAAATTACTTTAAGTTACTTTACTATTGTTTCATGTGTTTACTTTAGAGTTACCTCTGCAGGTGGTCCACTGTTTACTAAGAAGGACGGAAAGTGGGTCCAGTTAGGCCTGGTCAGCTGGGGACCTACAGAGATTACAGCTACCTCATATGATGTCAACACTGACGTGCTCTACTTTAGGGACTGGATAGTAACTCACAAGGATAGGTTAGCAAACAACATCTTACTTCTTAGCTGTATCACATAACATCTTACTTGTTAGCTAATTCAGTTTTGAAAACTAGGTTTTAGCCAGGTTTTAACTTTTAAAAGCGACAACTTAATTCTTTGCCCATTTTCAGTGCGTTCACGGACTATGTAACTAGTTTAACAGCTACAAACTCCGCCAAGACTCTGATCCTGGAGAACCTGGCGAACTATCTTTATAAAACTATTAAAATAACTCCTGCTACTTCTACCAAACACACCAAAATAAGTTAGCTCTTATTTCCTTTTTCAACCGAATCTTATCTGTAGGTTATAAACGTACAAAACGAATATTATACATGTTATAGTGAATATGTTATAGTGAAAACAATACAATAATGTTTTCCGCCTTTCATACGATCCTAAATTTCAAGCGTTAAGTATTAGTATTTACACGGCACTCGATTGGTTGTATTTTCTTGAACTAACTGCAGTTTATTGCCCAATAATTAAAAACACCCTGTTTATAAAACTTCTCAATTTTCAGCTATAAAGTCCGGCACGATGAAGCCGTACGATTTCCTAATAGTGTACGATGGAGACGATCCCCTGCATAACACAATGCTAGCCCAGCTGTCTGGCACGCTGTCCGAACAGAGCTTCACTTCATCTACTGTACAGGTAGTTCTACATTATCTTAATGTGAACCTAATGTGAACCTTAGAAATTATAAATATAAACAAGTGAACGAAAATGTAGGGTCTATTATGGTTTGGGTTAGTGGGTCCCCTATTATTCCACTATTTTAAATTTATGTGTTTGTTAGTTGTTCCTTCACCTACTGACTACTCAACAGGGGCTGACACTAGCTATTTTAACGGGTAAAGAAGGAAAGTCAGATGGGTTAATTGTGGAGTACTCTGAAGTTTCAGACGCGGGACTAACACTGAGCTCACCTGTTCAACTGGGTAATGTTCCGTTTGTGTTGACTGTTGAACAGAATTACTTAATTATACCTTGTAAATACTAAAGTAGTAACAAGTTAGCCAGGAATTGGCCGATGAGTGATAGTCACAAATCAACGTGCGTTATTCCAGAATGATGATTATCTATCAACGCTCCTTATCACGTGACATACGTTAACACGACCTGCTAAACCCTAACCTCTCACACAGTTCCTAACCGTCACTCTCACACAGTTCCTAACTGTCACTTTCGCACAGTTCCTAACCGTCACTCTCACACAGTTCCTAACTGTCACTCTCACACAGTTCCTAACTGTCACTCTCACACAGTTCCTAACCGTCACTCTCACACAGTTCCTAACCGTCACTCTCACACAGTCCCTAGCCGTCACTCTCACACAGTCCCTAACCGTCACTCTCGCACAGTTCCTAACCGTCACTCTCGCACAGTTCCTAACCGTCACTCTCACACAGTTCCTAACCGTCACTCTCACACAGTTCCTAACCGTCACTCTTACACAGTTCCTAACCGTCACTCTCACACAGTTCCTAACCGTCACTCTCACACAGTTCCTAACCGTCACTCTCACACAGTTCCTAACCGTCACTCTCACACAGTTCCTAACCGTCACTCTCACACAGTTCCTAACCGTCACTCTCACACAGTTCCTAACCGTCACTCTCACACAGTTCCTAACCGTCACTCTCACACAGTTCCTAACCGTCACTCTCACACAGTTCCTAACCGTCACTCTCAAACAGTTCCTAACCGTCACTCTCACACAGTTCCTAACCGTCATTCTCACACAGTTCCTAGCCGTCACTCTCACACAGTTCCTAACCGTCACTCTCACACAGTTCCTAACCGTCACTCTCACACAGTTCCTAACCGTCACTCTCACACAGTTCCTAACTGTCACTCTCACACAGTTCCTAACCGTCACTCTCACATAGTTCCTAACCGTCACTCTCACACAGTTCCTAACCGTCACTCTCACACAGTTCCTAACGGTCACTCTCACACAGTTCCTAACCGTCACTCTCACACAGTCCCTAACCGTCACTCTCACACAGTTCCTAACCATCACTCTCACACAGTTCCTAACCGTCACTCTCACACAGTCCCTAACCGTCACTCTCACACAGTTCCTAACCGTCACTCTCATGTCACACAGTTCCTAACCGTCACTCTCACACAGTCCCTAACCGTCACTCTCACACAGTTCCTAACCGTCACTCTCACACAGTTCCTAACCGTCACTCTCACACAGTTCCTAACTGTCGCGTCACTCTCACACAGTTCTTAACCGTCACTCTCACACAGTTCCTAACCGTCACTCTCACACAGTTCCTAACCGTCACTCTCACACAGTTCCTAACCGTCACTCTCACACAGTTCCTAACCGTCACTCTCACACAGTTCATGATTACAATTCTCAGCTAGTAACTGTATTACAGGTACACTGCGTGTGCTGATAAGTTTTACTGTCTCAACAACAAGCTCTTCTGCGACTCCAATCAAGAGGGAAACTGTAAGTAAACAATTATAGATCTATCATCTAACGTTATTAGTCACCAGTCACCACGCAGTTTAAATCGTCACACATTTCGAAGAATTTCAGTGGTCGTCTCCCCAGCTAGTTTCCAGCACCGTTCTCTATTAATAGTGTAGTGGATTGTTGTGAGACCGAGTGGCCGTGGGGGCGGGGGAGGAATTACCCCGCTGCACTGCAGCGGAATCAAGTATGCACTACCGCCTGGACTTTATTTGATCAATAAAAAGGATTTTTTTACCAATCTTCTATTGACTACCTTATCAGACTTATCTGGGCGGTGGTGGTCGCAAAATATTTTCGAAAAATTGAGAATTTCTTTTTTTTCGGCTCTAATTTTAATTTTGTAATTGAAGTTGAACAGCCAGGTGATCAATGATTCGAATCAATTATTTTGGTGTAAGTTTAATATACTCTTACTCTCATAGAAAATTCTTCATTCTAACAGACTTATATTTGAAAATAATTAATAATTATAGGCGGTAATTCAGCCAGCAACTGATTAGTGCCTATCCTTGTCAAGTCCGATTATGTAAATTGTTTTCAATCGAACAATGAACCTGATAGGGGGGGGGGTCCAACTACATTTTTGTACACTAATTTAGCGTACATTTGGCAAACATCTGATGGCCATGTACATTAATGGTCTTAAAAAATGTACAAAAAAACCGGAAATCCCTGGAAACGAAACAGGAAAAACAGGAAAAAACATATTTTATACATTTTTGTGCATTTTTGAACAAATCTGGTGGCCAAACAGGAAAAAACATATTTTGTAAATTTTTGTACATGTACATTTGGCAAAAATCTGGTGGCCATGTACAAAAATGTAGTTGGACCCCCCTCCCCTCCCCTGATAATTGTTTTTCTGCAATGAACGCGTTATTTTGTCAGTTTGTGATTGTGTAACCCACATTTCTATTGCATGACTGTTCATGTCGGCCGGTGTAGTGGTAATGGATAATGGATATGTCATTGAAATTGTTGGCGTGTGTTTGAAGGAACATATTGTGTGATGTTAGAAGGAACATATTGTGTGATGTTTGAAGGAACATATTGTGTGATGTTTGAAGGAACATATTGTGTGAATGTTTGAAGGAACATATTGTGTGATGTTTGAAGGAACATATTGTGTGATGTTTGAAGGAACATATTGTGTGATGTTTGAAGGAACATATTGTGTGATGTTTGAAGGAACATATTGTGTGAATGTTTGAAGGAACATATTGTGTGATGTTTGAAGGAACATATTGTGTGATGTTTGAAGGAACATATTGTGTGAATGTTTGCACATTGATAGTACGTACTGTGTGTGGCGTGTGAATGTTATCTGTGTGTGGGAATGTATATCTCTACTACTATCTCTGTTATCTGATCTCTACCTGTGTGGTTCCTGCAGGTAGAGATGGTAGCGACGAAGCAGGAGAATGCCCAACATCCTCTGGCTCTACATCAACCAGCACTGACAAGAACAGTTCTACACCCAGCTCCTTCAACACAGTCTTACTTCTTGTGTCTCTCCTTGTTAGGACAATCAATACATTATAATTTACACTCAGTTAGTAGTGGAACTGTTTCTAATGTTGGGTACTAGTATTGTGTAATAATATGTAATAATAGAGTACTGATAAGTAATGATATGTTTTTATAGATTACTAAATTATACAAGTAGAATTATCTCATCTTCATGATTATTCCTTTAATTTCATTAATGATTGCTTGATAGAACTTTCATTTCGTCAGATTCACGTGTAGATTATCGATTTATAGTCGTATAATTTATCAAGAGATATGTTTATATGGTTGTAATTTTCAGATTAAGTTATACAGAGTTTTAATAATTATTTAAGTTTTTAATTCAGTAAATGTTTAGATTATTTATTTTATAAGATATGAAACTGTACATAATATATACTTTCTAAAAATGTTTTTGAAACGAAACTAGAACTACTGTTTCTACCTGTTTTTACTGTTTTTACTTCACCTAAGTAGCTGTAAGAAGCTTATTTTACCTGTATAATAGATCGCTAATTGCTGCTACGTATTACTGCGGTGGTTGTTCTGTTTGTTTCTCAAAATATACTAAAAATAGTTAGACATGCTTTAAATTCACCCTTGTAACCTTGGGAACTGTTGTAGGGATTATCATTGTAATCCTTATCATTGTATCCTTGGGAACCATTGTAACCTTGGAAACTTTTGTAACCCTTGTAAGGATTGTCATTATAACCTTGGGAACCCTTGTAATCTTGGGAAGCCGTGCAGGGATTGTCATTGTAACCTTGGGAACCCTTGTAGGGATTGTCATTGTAACCTTGGGAACCCTTGTAGGGATTGTCATTGTAACCTTGGGAACCCTTGTAGGGATTGTCATTGTAACCTTGGGAACCCTTGTAGGGATTGTCATTGTAACCTTGGGAACCCTTGTAGGGATTGTCATTGTAACCTTGGGAACCCTTGTAGGGATTGTCATTGTAACCTTGGGAACCCTTGTAGGGATTGTCATTGTAACCTTGGGAACCCTTGTAGGGATTGTCATTGTAACCTTGGGAACCCTTGTAGGGATTGTCATTGTAACCTTTGGGAACCCTTGTAGGGATTGTCATTGTAACCTTGGGAACCCTTGTAGGGATTGTTATTGTAACATTGGGAACCCTTGTAGGGATTGTCATTGTAACCTTGGGAACCCTTGTAGGGATTGTCATTGTAACCTTGGGAACCCTTGTAGGGATTGTCATTGTAGCCTTGGGAACCCTTGGCCTTGTAGGGATTGTCATTGTAACCTTAGGAACCCTTTACTGTACTATCAGATTACAGGATTCTCACTAAATTGACATCATATGACTAACACCACAAATAGTTGCTATAACAACACAACTGTTCCATCCTAATTAGCAGGAGCTATCTACCTCATACCAACTAACTAGAGGATCTAAAACAAGAGAGCTCTATGAATATATATGTATATATATGGGCTCAGCTCTGCTTATATAATAGGTTTATTATTTTTCTTTCTAGAAGTTTTAGTAAAAGTTTTTTAGATGTGAAAAACAAGAAAAACTGACGAAATCATTTCTATGTTCTTCTCAGGTAAAGATAGTAGTGACGAAGTGAAAGCAAATTGTGACAAGATTAACAAAAATAACGATACTGACAATAACGATACTGACAATAACGATACTGACAATAACGATACAGACAATAACGATACTGACAATAACGATACTGACAATAACGGTACTGACAACAGCAATGACGAGGGTGATAGCAACAATGCTGATGAAGTTGAGGATGACAAATCAGGAGATATCAGAATTTACCGGACTCCAGTGTTACTATGTTTGTGTTTAGTTCTACTGTTTGTTTTATAAACAATGCGATACTTGAAATCCTATTTAAGAATGACAACAAATTTTAAATCAAAAGCAGTTTTATTTTTAAAGGTTTTATTCAGTTTCTAATTTGTTTGAAATTTATTATAATTGGTAAAGAACTAAAGAGTTTGTGATTTGATAGCAGAAGTTTCTACTGTTCTATTGTATAAATGTATGTGTAGATATTTATTTTAAATCCTTCGATTTTAGCCTAAATTTTGTAATATTATTTGCTTTAAAATATAACACGCCAAGGGCACACCGATTTATTGAAGGCGAACAATTGTATATCCAACTTCAAAGTATATCTGAAACGCATATTAGCGATTCAAATCTTTTCATTAAGTTTGATATTAGTATTTGATGAAATGTGAACAATATTCACGGAATAGTTTGTTACATTCCTCATCATAATGATAGAAGAATAGCCAGTAGTAGAATTAAACACATGAATTATTGAAGCAAATTGTTGGTGATACAGCCAGATCTTATAGAGATAACCTCCCATCGCTCTTAAAATAAGTGAGCTTTCAATGGTGTTCAAATAAACCAGCCTAATTTCAAGATAGTAGAACATATATTAGGAACACTTTTGCAGTGACTGTAACCGATTGTAAAATCTCTAAAATCTATTTGAGACCTTTGAATATACAATAAAGCATTTCCAAAGGTACGAATTAATGAAAACAAAGGACGATGTTGAAAGTATCATGATTAACGTGTATTTTCTCCTTTGAAAACAGCAAAGCATGTGCTCTAAGCAGCGAGTAAGGTAGATTGGTACATAATGTGTACTAAATATGTAATCAAACAGAGATTATTGTAAAAACATAGCTAGAAATCTAACAAATATAAAGGAACACGTACAGGCAATCCCGTCCACAAATATTATTTACACTGCACTCACCAGGTAAATATTATTTACACTGCACTCACCAGGCAAGCTAACAGATCATTAGCTGACCCAGTGCACTTTTTCAAATATCAAATTATACCTTCTTTTTGCATGCGAAATCAAATGTTTATGAACTTTACAAATTGGTATGTTAACAAAACGAAAGGAGATGTCAACAAAAGTATAAATTTTCTAGGGGGAAAGCCAGGAGTTTACAGGTTACCATGGTTACCTAGCTTTCCAGACTATTGTGAGTAATCAGTATCAAGTATGATCGCACAATTATTATTTCTAGGATACATAATTTTCAAATAGCAATTTAAATAAATTTAAATAGCTTAAATAAATACTTATTCATATCAGTTTATTTAATGCATCGAAAAGTCAGTTTCAGTGTAGAGAAGTAATGCCAACTGAGTGGTAGTAAGAATTGTAATCGCTATCAGCCAGTGAGTAATTAACCAGCCGGTTAAAGAGCCAGTAACCAGCCGGTAAAAGAGCCAGTAACCAGCTATATTGGTGACCACTACAACACAGCTTTGTCCAGCGAAGGGTAAGTAAGATTGAACTCTAGCAGGACGTGAACGTCAGGGGTAGAAATAGAGTCCAGGTTTCCTAAACGTAGAAACTATCGACCTCTGAACCCTGAAGTGGGAGACGGTGAACATTTTATAATAGAGACAATAAAACAGTCAACGTTAATACTTAGTACTTAATCATGTTCATTGTTTATACTATTAAGTAATAGCATGACAAGTCCGTGACGCGGACTATTAAATATACGCGGTCGGTTCAGTTCAGTGCTCAGTTATCGACCGGATTTCGATCGCGCGTCGGCCGGCTACGCTGCACTCGACTCAGAATAGATCAGAGTTGAATTGCGCGCTAAGCTAAGATAGAAGAGCGCGCGCGTCGCGAAACATACTTCGCGCGATCCTGTCAGTAGGTAAATGCTTGCTTGTTTTAAAATCTGAGATATGTTTTCACTGAGTTAATCAAGGACAGAATCCGTAAAAAATAAAGCAAAATAGAGGAACCGGGAACGATTTGTATCATTCAATGTACTGTTTTACACTTTGACTATTGTCGCTGATTAGCCTGATTCTAAGTATTATGATAATAAAACACGTGATAATTCGTGTGGAGTAAAACCTTCTAAATTGTTAACTTAGGTATTATATCGTGTCTTGCGAACAAATACGTTAAAATATGAGATTTTAGCTGTAACAGGACTAATTCAACAGTAATTACAATATCTCACAATCGAATCTAATTGTTACCATGGTTACTGAGTAACCATGGCTACTTGTGTGTGTTACCATGGTTACTTAGTTACCATGGTTAATTGAGCAATAATTAGTACTGAAGCTTCGTAACGCAACACTGTGTAGCTTAACATTAATCACTGTGGTCGGCAGAAGATCCCACTTGTTGGAAATGTAACACTTGGTAGAGCAGATTCAGATTGAATATTAGATATAAACTTGTGCACGACAACCTAAATACTTTATTACATGCTAACTTTTGATAGAAATGTTAGCAAATCTTGTGTAATATCTTGTGTAATATCTTGTGTAATATCTTGTGCAATATCTTGTGCAATATCTTGTGCAATATCTTGTGCAATATCTTGTGCAATATCTTGTGCAATATCTTGTGTAATATCTTGTGTAATATCTTGTGCAATATCTTGTGCAATATCTTGTGCAATATCTTAGGTAACCATCGCACTCAGAAAACTCAGTATACCACCCAGTATTTGTGACGCAAGAAGGAATATGATAGCTATTACCATTTCATCGGAAACCGCCGCTAAAAGCAGGATAGCTTCGTGTGCGTGTGTCACTTGTTGCCATGGTAACCATGACTTATAATGGTAACCAGGGCTTATATTTGAACATCTGGTCACTCTGAGCTCTCTCTAACGTTTCACGAAGCTAATTCTCTGAGCAGTGTATATATACTGTATATAATATACAGTGTAGATAATGCTTTGAGGGGTAACTTGACAGAGCATCTAATATTGTGAGTAAAAAGTTTCCGTAAAACTGGAGCTATAGTTCAGTGTAGTAGCAGGCTCAGTGTTATAATTAGCAGCATCACTAAACTAGCCCACTAAGTAAGAAAACACATGGTCCGATGAGGCTTACAAACTAAAGGGTAGAAGTAGAAGTAGGGCCACCCTGTAGAAGTAGGGCCACCCTGTAGAAGTAGGTACATATACTACAAATAGGTTCACGTGTATTATCAGATAGTTTCATATGTTTTAGTAGTATGTTATAATACTATAAATTATTATACCTGTGCTTGGTTTGAGCGCCTCCTCGGGACTACTAGTTGACAAACCTTGTTACACTGCTCACTTACTTTATATTACTTTGTAAAGTGATTACACTGGATCCCTCATCAGACAACGTGTAGTAAGGGGAACTCCTTAATCGGTTATGTTATTTATAAACGGCAAATGTATTTTACTGTTATATTTATAAATATAGAATGAATCTTACTAGTGCTAAACGTATAGTTTATACACATTACACAAGTACGGATTCAACCTCAAATTGGCTATGTTTTAATACAATAGTTACTGACATGGGACACACTGTGAATCTCACGCTAGTAATTAACCAAACACTGCAATTAGTGATAATGGTAGTTTCCTTTCTTACCGATGTGTACAATGCACAGTAAATGTAAATACTATAGCGCACACAAGTTATAAGAATGAAAATGAAGCGAAATGTTAAAATTCTTGAGAAAATTCTAATTTCCCAGGAATTTGTACAAAGAGGCCTGCAGATAGAACACATGATCTGAAGACTCACGGGGTCTTAACCAGTTAAATTCATAAGCCACAATTTACCACAGCGATCATCAAGAACTCTAATTATTTATTTTAGGCTAGAGTTAACAAAATTTACTAAATTCCAGTGAGGACTGTTTATAAGCATGAAAATGTAAGTTGGTTTTGAGAACTGTTATAACATTATGTCACCAGTTACACACTCTCTCTCTCACACAGTGCAGTTACACCTCACAGTTCACACCCAGACAAGAGGCTAACAATTCACTTAGGTAATTTAGTAAGTTACACTCTCTCTAACACAGCAGTGTGTTATATAAGGTGTGTGTATAATATCCTGTTCTTGAGTAGACTTTGTACAGCCTGTAGAGTTGTAGACTCACTATAGTTATACTCACTATACTCACTATACTCCCTCCCTCCTTCCCTCCCTCCCTCCCTCCCTCCCTCCCTCCCTCCCTCCCTCCCTCCCTCCCTCCCTCCCTCCCTCCCTCCCTCCCTCCCTCCCTCCCTCCCTCCCTCCCTCCCTCCCTCCCTCCCTCCCTCCCTCCCTCCCTCCCTCCTTCCCTCCCTCCCTCCCTCCCTCCCTCCCTCCTTCCAGCCTGTACACTCACTATACTCACTACACTATAGACGTATTACAATCCCGGGCTAAATAATCACAAGCTACTCAATAGGAGGACAAATTGGGAGTAACTCGATAACATCCTCATTTGCAGGGCTTCCCTTACAGGAAAGCTGGTGTCACGTGATGAGAAGGAGTGATCTGAGTGGGTGGTCGAGGTGAGTGTGGGAACCATGGCAACACGTGACATGACCATACCACCACACTATTGGCTGGCTTGGTGAGCAGGGAGGTGCTGATTAGACTCACATCCAGATAACAGAGTGAGAGGGAACTTATCCTGCTCTGGCAGATAACTGGGAATATAACTGGGAATCCCCAACAGTTAGCACATGTTGAAAATATGAAACATGTCGAATGTCTGAAACAGATGCCGTATAATATAGTTTAAAAGCGCCAAGAATTCGGAAAGAATTTCTTCACATTTTTCAACATGTATTACAAAAAGAAATGTTGAAAAATAATAATTATGTGTGGATGATGCCGTACAAGACCATCTTGTTAAGTGAAATACAGCAGGCAATAGTTAAGGCACAATTATTTCACAAATATCTTATTATTGCCGCAAGATCGTCTGAAACGGACCGCTGATTGACAGAAAACCCTTCATCAAGTCTTTAAACTGTAGACTTATAAATCAAGTTCCTTAGTTTATACCTGGCCCTTGAATTGGCAAGGATGGCAAGGAATTGTTGATTGCTGGATCTATCCTATCTAAAACCTAAAACTAGATGAAGAAAAACCTTGCAATCTTATTATTGACAGATAATAATATATGACTCAAAATGATCATTTTGAGTCATTATGTTGAACCCGGTTGTAAGGTTGTCACGATTGAGCATGACAGATATTACACGCTGAACCATGTTTAATTAAAATAAGTAATCAGACCATAGGTGGAAATGACAATAATGACACTTAACAGTCCCACACTATTGTGCAACTTTCTGAAATGCTTTGTTGCTGGTATCTACAATAATTATAATACTATTTAATGTATGTATATAATAATATTATAATACCTTTATTTTAATCGACTTTTTAAATCATTACACCTTATCAGTCTACCAATGAGATTGCAGTTATCAAAAACATAACAGTTTGCACAGCTCCCCCTCAAAAGTTGATGAGCTTATCTTCAAGTATAGATGTGTAATTCAGTGTAGTAATGATTTTTAATTAGATTATAAAAATACACTCAATGTACTTAATTGATTATGTGATACTCCAAAAGTAACCTCTACAGAAAAACTGCGAACTGCGAGACAAGGATTACATATATGGAGATCAGACTTAGAAGTTAAGAAGTAGTTCGAGTAAATTTCTATATTATAAATTATTTATAGATTTGTTAATGTATTGTGTAATAATGTTACTCTCAAACTCTCCCCTCACCCCTTCTCACCCTCTCTTCCTCACTTTCAAACTCTCCCCTCACCCCTTCTCACCCTCTCTTCCTCACTTCCCCTCACCCCTTCTCACCCTCTCTTCCTTCACTCTCTTCCTCTCCCCTCACCCCTTCTCACCCTCTCTTCCTCACTTTCAAACTCTCCCCTCACCCCTTCTCACCCTCTCTTCCTCACTCTCTTCCTCTCCCCTCACCCCTTCTCACCCTCTCTTCCTCACTTTAAAACTCTCCCCTCACCCCTTCTCACCCTCTCTTCCTCACTTTCAAACTCTCCCCTCACCCCTTCTCACCCTCTCTTCCTCACTCTCTTCCTCTCCCCTCACCCCTTCTCACCCTCTCTTCCTCACTTTAAAACTCTCCCCTCACCCCTTCTCACCCTCTCTTCCTCACTTTCAAACTCTCCCCTCACCCCTTCTCACCCTCTCTTAATGTACACTAGTACACTAGTCGTTACTTGACTATGTAATATTAAGTGCACAGTATTGCACGGTAGTATTGCAATGAAGGAGGTTCACTTCAACGCAGTGCTACTCTCACACCTGAGTCATGTCTGTCAATTCACACCACGTGTCATGACGTCATACACCACGTGTCATGATGTCATACCACGTGCCTATATGATAGCATATTCCCAAATATTTTACGGTTATATAGAGCGGAACAGTCTACGTAATAAACTTCACTATCCAGGAAGCAGGCTCCAAGTGGAATATGGTCAGGCTTCTTGGATACTGGCGATTGGTTATGGCCAATACTGGAAATATTCAAAAATATATCAGTCAGAAAATAGAGAGTGTTTGAGATGTGAGCGGATTAAATCATAAACAACTATTTCCCTACTGTGTCTGTATACTGTTATATACTGTACTACTATAATACTGTGCTACTGTATACTGTACTACTATAGAATTAATAAGAATACTTTTCTGTTGTGAGAAATGTCAGAAGAGAGTATTCGTTTTGTGGCAATTAGTGAGCTCTGTTATCAGCTGTTGTAACAGTGCAGACAGATATCAAATCATATTCTTCTGCCCAAAAGAAGACTTGTGCAGCTGCTTTTACGCCTAACAATATATTATGCACTGTAGAAAAGACATTAGCCGAAGATGACAACAGAAGCAGGAACGTCGTTATCTATTGAATAAGCGAATCCGACAAAGTTCTCGGCGAGATTAACGAGAAAGCTGCATTAAGTGACTATTGTGATTAAGTGATTAAGTGACTATTGTTGAGTTGATTATACACCTTACAGTCGAGGTCAACAGTTTATTCGATTATCATTTTATACGTTATAATTGGACGAGTTTCTTAGAAGCGGGTAATAAATATATTAAATCACCGGTACTGTACAGCTTGTATAATCTCTATATTCTACAATATATCCCGTATATAAAGAGGGAGTCGTTTAGATAGAGATTAATAAGATCTTTAACATGTAACTTTCCGGTTTTAATATCAAAGTATTAGCGGTGAACTAACTTATATACGGAAAAGTTTGAGAACTGCGAATAATACGACATTTTAAAAGGAATTGCACCATAATGTCACGTAAATATTATTTAGTGAACACGTTATAGCGAGGGTAACACAGAACGTGTGACTATAGAGTTCTATCATAGTTTAATTAGAAGATAATAAGATACCAATATACCTCCATATTCAGGGTAGTTACAGGGAACACTGGGGGAGCAGGTTACTATCGTTATAATAATATGCGCATAATATTACTCAACGTGTGGCAACTACATTTTAGATCACGCAAAACATGCATCTGATCAAGATATGGGTTGTTTTCTAAATGTACTCGTAACATATTATAATAAGCTTATAAATGTAACTTAGTAGTAGTAGTAACTTACACTTATATTACTACTTATATTAGTACTCCAGGAGCAGGGATATGCTGCTGCTACTGGAGTACTGTTAAACTTTAATATATAATTATTATAATACCAACATTACACCCTACTGGTATTCTGTGCAGAGAGAGAGATCAGTGTCTTTACACTGCGCTCTCATTGCATGTACACATATTCAGAGGGTTGCCTCGACCAATGGCAGCAGCGCCAGCAGAGTACTTGGCCAATCAGAAGGAGTAGATTAGGACACGTGACAGCGATTAGCCCATTAAGACACTAGCAGCAGTGTCACGTGACACGCATCCTTTAGTCACGTGACACAGGGCTAGGTCACGTGACTCGACCTTCTGTTCCTTGTTTCGGTTAATGGACAACATCCTACAAACGTAAGGCATTATGCCGCTTTATTGTCGTTGCCGTGGTAACATGCGATATGCAGGAGTGTGCACGTGGTTAAAATTCCAATGGTGAAATATCACGTGACCTGCTTGTATACTTCCCGCGCTGAAAGACATGTGACAAAGCTTCACACCCTAGCATCACGTGGGCACACAGCAGCACGTGCACACTCTGCTGCCTCCTATTGGCCCGCTCAGAGATCCGTGTGATCTAAACGTATGTACGGGATTACTAAACAGCAGCCGACTACTGATTTGAGTAAATGTGGGCACACAGCTTTACACAGCATGCAGTATGTGTACACTTCTTTTACAATGGCTGGAAATGTACCTTCTGGTTTCTAACAATAGCCCACCAGCAGATCCTTCATCCCAGAGAGTTGAACTATTAGCCTCCCCGCTTCTAGCAGTATATTACACCAGCCTCACAAAGAACACATTTGCCGTGTCACTCCTGCACAAAGCCTCTTACAAGTCACCACAAATGTGCTCCTTCATAAACACAAATGTGCGGGAATTATTCCATATACAGGAGCTCTTCCCTGTTTGGTGAAATGACAGCAGGGCTACGGAGAGCTACTGCTATCAGCCAGACTACCTAACCTCTGGTACCTTCTTCTAACTAGTCTTCTTCTAACTAGTCTTATACACTAGTTACCTAACCTCTGGTACCTTCTTCTAACTAGTAGCATACACTAGTTACATAACCTCTGGTACCTTCTTCTAACTAGTAGCATACACTAGTTACATAACCTCTGGTACCTTCTTCTAACTAGTAGCATACACTAGTTACCTAACCTCTGGTACCTTCTTCTAACTAGTAGCATACACTAGTTACCTAACCTCTGGTACCTTCTTCTAACTAGTCTTCTTCTAACTAGTCTTACACACTAGTTACCTAACCTCTGGTACCTTCTTCTAACTAGTACCTTCTTCTAACTAGTCTTACACACTAGTTACCTAGTAACTAGTGTGTAATAGTGGTGGAGTCTACCTGGTGGAACACAGAGTAGGACTGGAGTCTACCTGGTGGAACACAGAGTAGGACTGGAGTCTACCTGGTGGAACACAGAGTAGGACTGGAATCTACCTGGTGGAACACAGAGTAGGACTGGAGTCTACCTGGTGGAACACAGAGTAGGACTGGAGTCTACCTGGTGGAACACAGAGTAGGACTGGAGTCTACATGGTGGAACACAGAGTAGGACTGGAGTCTACCTGGTGGAACACAGAGTAGGACTGGAGTCTACCTGGTGGAACACAGAGTAGGACTGGAGTGCGCTGTAAAAGGTAAACTACTAGGTAACCCTGGTAACCCTGACACTATATCTATATTCAGAGCTCAGACTTGTCAACAGGAATTACTTGTAATAATTCCTCCTACACTCAACTATCATACACTCCTACTCGAAAGTGTTGGACTTACACGCCACAAATTCTTGCCGGAGTACTTATACGTACTGCGTTAGTGGGTCAATACAACTGTTTAACTTTTAAGTCTTTATAAATCATACACTGATAACTGGGTGTAGAGTGTTAAATACCAGTTGTCCTAGGGCTAGTAAAAGATTTTCACATTCTTTTATTCTCGGATAATCTGTTTTTAAACTTTTTCTAAAAACTGTTTTCAAGACTTCGACTCCCCCTCCCATTATTTTTAAAATCTCACTAATACATTTTATCTTTTGAATCTCAGTAATATGTTTTATCATGAAAGTGTCCAAGTAAAGCAACATACTGCATAATTTGATATTTTGATATTAATATTTGTTCATAAATTCTGAACTGAAATAGTGTGCATTATCTTGATATTTCCATATTAAATCTCGCTTGAAAGTAGAATCTTACTATATTATATATAAAGCGAGACGATATATATACAGGGGGGGGGGGGGCCAAAAAGTCAGTACCCATACGTTGGCCTTAATAGCTCAGTCACTGAGTGCCCTATTGAAATAATTATTTCTGGTATGACTTACTACTACCATTGGTTCGAGGAATTTGTCAAATCGAAAAATATTCGTGTTCATTTTTTGCAAATGAAGGTTTATTTTCGCATTTATTTGATAGTTTGGATAGTCGGATCGAGCCAAATTTTATTGAATGGTGTTTGGCCATTTAAATTACGTTTGTCTTGAAAAAATGAGAGTTCTAGCTTCTCAGATGACCGAGATATGAAGCATAACGAGTTTGTTTATTACGTGTGATCAGGTGATTGGATTGAGGCTAGATCCGCATTATGGGAATCGTGCAGAGAGCCCAATTACGGTGGGGTAATTGGGTAATCATTGAGTACCTAATCAATTTTGCTAACGAGATAAACAAATTACTTGATAACTTCGTCATTTTAAATCCTTTTCGCACCATCTTTTCAGATTATATTCCGGATTAAATGACCTATTGCAATATGTTACAACGGAATCTCTAACATGTTCACAAACACGAGTACAAGCAATTCAATGTTAATTGGGTGTGGCCCCCAAAATTTGAATTTTCAAATTTTGGTGACGGAATCCTCGAACAAGTAGGTACAGTATGCCATCTGCAAAGCAACAACTCTCAAATATAAAACACGGCGGTGGTATAAGACCCAACGACCAACGTATGGGTACTGACTTTTGCCCCCCCCCCCCCCCCTGTATATATATATAGTATATATCTGTTACTATTTTACTGACACCACGACTTCAATTTGAAGACTTTCCTAAAACCGTAGGAGATATACTTTTGAAACTTTTTTGGCTGGGTCGAATGATTTTATGGCCTTTTGGTCAATATGAAGAAATACAAAATTGGCCAAGGAATAAAAGATTTAGGTCCCGAAAAATGGACCCCCAGGTGGTGTCAAAATCACAAATTAAATAGATAAGATTATCTAATGACATTAGAAAATTAAATGATTAAATATACATTAAATGATTAAATATACATTGTATATTTGATCATTTAATTTTCGAATGGAATTTTACCAAATTAAAACCTAGTGTGTGTGTTTGAGCGATTTGTACAACATTTCTGTAATGTTTCAAATTATATTCAAATGTTCAAAAAATGTATTAACGTCTTTTGACACCACTTTAGAGAATCACAGATTCCTGCTTGTGACTTAAATATATATCTTCGTTGGGTATATTATAATGTCAATTGTCGAAGCATGTAATAAATGTTAGAATTTATTTATTATTTCTATACTAAAATAAGATTGTACAGTAAAATTGCAGGCGCACTAAACTGTTATTAAAGAGCTAAGATAATGTTTTACCTGTCTCCGTTTATAAGATGATGCAACTCTTCTTTTCAATGAAAGGGTTATTGCGCTTGTCCCCCGGCGACAGTAGAGGATCTGGCGTTTGTTGAGTGTACTCAATTAACCTGAACAGTGAAAAACTTAGAGGTGCTTTACTCTACAATAATTCGTCTGATAATTACAGATGCAGAGGCAATATCAACAATTGCGCAAGTGAATTTTTGGAAGGCGATGATTTTTTAGCCGATGCAAGGATCAATGCACTTTTAAGGGGGCCGGGGGGGTCTTCATCAAAATTCTCTCGAAATTGTTTTTATAATTGTTTCTGATAGAGGGGAGTGATATCTATCAGCTGCTTTTGGTCCCATGGAGAAATATTGTTCCTAGCCGAAATTATCGCTGGTCAAAGGTCAGCGCTCATATGTAATTGTATTGCGCGAGCGATTTTCAATCGCGCGTCCTGAAAATCGAGTCTAAAAATCTATCTTCTCCTACATTTTTTGAGCAATAACCCTGAAACTTTCAGGATATGTTCTAGGGATCATTTAGAAGAGAAGTATCGAGCCAAATTTTGAGATAGGCCTCAGAAAATTTTTAAATCGATTTTGAAAATCTTGGACCTGGAAAAATCGTCAAAAAATGAGGTCCAAGATTTTCAAAATCGAATTAAAAATTTTCTGAGGCCTATCTCAAAATTCGGCTTGATACTTCTCTTCTAAATGATCCTTAGAACATATCCTGAAAGTTTCAGGGTGATTGCTTCAAAAAATGTAGGAGAAGATAGATTTTTAGACTCGATTTTCAGGACGCGCGATTGAAAATCGCTCGCGCGATACAATTACTCATGAGCGCTGACCTTTGACCAGCGATAATTTCGGCTAGGAACAATATTTTTCCATGGGACCAAAAGCAGCTGATAGATATCACTCCCCTCTATCAGAAACAACTATAAAATCAATTTCGAGGGAATTTTGATGAAGACCCCCCCCCCCCCCCCGGCCCCCTTAAGTCATCTGATATTAGACTGTGATAACTGTGATCAACGACATAAAAACAAGAGGCAGTCTAGTGCAGTCCCAGCCAAAATGCCCAAATTTAGTCTCACAATTTCCAGATCACAATCACGAAGTTATGGTCCCAAAGCAAAGGTTCAAAGTCGTAAATAATAAATAATATAGTTCTAAAATATCCAAAAACTAAGATTCCTCATCCCACCCCATCATTTATTATGTTTTCCTTTTTTAAATTGTGTTTTCCTATCTAACGTTTATCTCTGTGATAAATTATCTTTGTGGTCATTTTAATTAACCGTCACTAATGAAGGCACTAAATTTTAGAAAGCTAAAAAACAAACAGTTGACGATACAGAAATGTGTGAGGAACTCACAACTTGATAGCTTCTGATACTAGTATTCTGTTAACACTAGCTTCTCTACGTAGCTGCTCGTTAGCTTTTTTACACCGCTCTATCTTTGCATTATAATCCATAGCGACTTTAACTTGGTAACTTAGCTGTTGAAAGAGGTTTATCGATTTAGATGAATTCTCAGGATGCACAAGATACAAGTATTATAAGTAGTACATTGGTGAAATCAAGAGTTTCAGGTATTGTAAATGTTCATAGAATAAATACATAGTAAATAGGCAGCAAATCAAGGAAATATTGTGGGATATATATAGACAATATAAACTGCGTGACTAGCAGAAATGTGGGCAGTTGCAAAATATATCTGTGGACCGCCCCGCTAAAATTTTAGCAGGGGAAGTGGGGGCAGTTGCCACTGAATGTGGGTTTTGGTTAATAATTTCACTATTTAAAAGATGTCTGCAGCGTTTTTAGCACAAGTTTTGAAAAAAACTTCAAATTGGGGAAGGGGAAGTTGTGAGGGTGGCACAAAGGTATATTACGTGTCATTTAGTATCAATCAAAGCAAGCAAAACAATATCTTAAATAGAACCTATCCTTATTTTCTCTTGAAATTGTTGTTTTCTTTTGGTTTGATGTCTTAGGGGATTTGGAGTAACTAGAGAGGGACTGGTGCAGGTGTGCATATAATTTTTACAAAAATACATCAAGAAGATTCAAGGGTGATACGGGATTGGAGGGTGCAGACCGTGAGGACCCACCCTTGCCTACTGAATTCTTGATCGGATAGATCCTATGCGAACTCAGTTGTTTATACTCCAAGTCCGTTTGTTAAAAACTTATTTTTTTAGTAGCACAATTATGAATATGTACGACTTAATAAATGTGAGCTGCTGCAATCTATGGTAGTCATGATAGCATGAAAACGTTGTATCTCGAGGCCACCCACTTATGATTCGACTAGTTTCAGCTTTTTATGGCCATCCACAAGTGAGCATCACCTAGCAGATTGGAAAATGTGCTAACAAATAATTATTTCTAATATGTTTTATCATCCAAATACATTTCTAGGTACACAAAGAAACAGCTGTACGAAACCATTTATATTATGTGCCCCATATTAGAATCATAGTATAGCAATTTTTGTTACTTACTAAAAAACATCATTGTCCAACCAACATGAACATTACTGTCCGACCACAGTGAATGAAAACATTTTCAAAATTTGATTATTTATTGCTAAAAATTCATAATTTTAACTCAAAAAGTCAAAAATTTCCTGGGGTCTCCGACAATCAAATGGAAAAAAATATGTATTTAAATTATTTTTCTATTTACTGCAATGATATTTTGTAGACACTTGTGATGATGTTATGTCATAATCTTTACTTACTTACTTATTTGTATTATTGTAGCGCAATGCGTTACTACATACTAGGCCGCACCATCTACAACAATTACTGAATCATCTGCATCCATCCATAAAGTGATTTACAAAATTACACCTAATCCTCGTGTTATGTCTTGGTTGTATCACGTGGTGACCCCCTCTGTCGCTTCACTGTAGAGTTTCGACGATACAGGGGAGCCGCGCACTCGTGTGCGGCGGGTCATACAACGTATGACAATGTCTTGGTTATGTCTCGGTGTTCACATAAACGATACTTGGCGGTTGAACTGTGGTGTCTGACGTTTGCAGCTAGATTGGACTCTGATATTATGTAAATTTAGCAAATTTGTATACAGTATAGTGTATAATTTTTTTAGTGTTTATCATACTCTGCAACTTGGTAGCGCAGCTGACACAAAAACTAAATGTTGGCATGGCTTGTTCATAACTTAGTAAATAACACGCACTCCGATAAAAGCCGTCTGGAGAAACTCCGCAAAATGTTCATTAGTGAAACAAATTTTAGTAAAACAAATTTAAAATTTTATCCTTTATTTTACAATCATAATATAATAATATTTATAAGCCTCCGTTTTGAAAGTTTAAATTTTAATATACCCAGGAAACCTTACTGGCCAACGGGCGCGCCATCAATATGATAATTTCGACACTGCTGAAGTCGCCGCGCGTGTCTGTCATGTAAATAGCCATTGCAATCCATGTTTGGATCGCGCGCGCATAGAGATTATGTCAATTACAGTATCAATTCGATCGAAATGTATTTAAAATCATTGAATAATGATAGTAAAAATTTAATATTCAAAAGTATTTTTGAATTTTTAGTTTTCGTTCGAAAATGATAGTAAAAATTTAATATTCAAAAGTATTTTTGAATTTTTAGTTTTCGTTCGATAAAACAGATTTTACAGCTCAAAAACAGAATTTTCAACTTTTAAAAAGTAATTCTTTACGCCGCGCTGATATGTATTACTGTACTAATTTGCGCTCTTATTTAGTGAACTATGTCCGCAGTAACTTGGACCCATTACATCGAATTAATCTAAATCCAAAAATTTATGAAAAACTATTTAATAACAAACAAATCCATGGTGAATAACTGTTGGAATACACCAAAGTAAAATAAGTGTCTTGATAATAAAGCTTGAAAATGTAGTTGAAACGACAGCGAAATTTATATAATTCTTTTGATTTGTCAACAGATTAGCTGATCTCATAGCCAGAAAGAGGAAGAAAGATTTCCTGATCCTCTTGATTGATTTCAAAGACAGTTTAGTATAGTCCAGTCATTTAAGGACAGCTGCCTGCAAATCTTCAGATACTCACGAAACTTTGCACAGACCTTCCCAAAGGTATGAATAAACGATTTTCGGTTGGAGACATTTTTTTTACCGTGGGCAAAACCCAGGAGGTCCACGCCCATATTGACCCAATAACGTAACTGACCCCTTGTTTCTGAAGGTCGTAGAGACTTCAAAATAAGCTTAAACGAAGCCGCATATGCATGTTTATATAAAAGTTATTGATCAACACATGGCCTAAAATCCTTACTTTTCGAGAAATTCGCCAAAAAACCATTTTGGGCGTGGCGCTGAGCCCATTTTACCAACTTTTGATAGGATTGTGATAGAGTCTTTGGAGGGAGTGCAAAAGAACCGCAATTGGCATATTTATATATGACTTACAAAGAAACATATGCCTTAAAGTGCTTGCTTTTTCAGTTATTGGCGAAAAACTGATTTTCGGTTCCAGAAATCATGCAAAAATATGGGTATCTGGTATATTGGGCTATGAAGGCCCTAGAGATTTTTGAATTAGTGCAAATTGTGCAGAATGGCCATGTTTATATACAACTTATGAAGCAACATGCACCCTAAAATGCTTACTTTTCGAGTTATTTGGGGAAAAAACAGAGAAAATTTGCACAAAATAGAGCAAACTTGGTTATATCAGCCATTTTTGCCTCCCGTTCTATGTTAATAACTCGAAAAGTAAGCATTTTAGGGTGCATGTTGCTTCATAAGTTGTATATAAACATGGCCATTCTGCACAATTTGCACTTATTCAAAAATCTCTAGGGCCTTCATAGCTCAATATACCACATACCCATAGTTTTGCATGATTTCTGGAACCGAAAATCAGTTTTTCGCCAATAACTGAAAAAGCAAGCACTTTAAGGCATATGTTTCTTCGTAAGTCATATATCAATATGCCAATTGCGGTTCTTTTGCATTCCCTCCAAAGACTCTATCACAATCCTATCAAAAGTTAGTTAAATGGGCTCAGCGCCACGCCCAAAATGGATTTTGGCGAATTTCTCGAAAAGTAAGGATTTTAGGCCATGTGTTGATCAATAACTCTTATATAAACATGCATATGCGGCTTCGTTTAAGCTTATTTTGAAGTCTCTACGACCTTCAGAAACAAGGGGTCAGTTACGTTATTGGGTCAATATGGGCGTGGCCCTCCTGGGTTTTGCCCACGGTAAAAAAAAAGTCTCCAACCGAAAATTGTTTATTCATACCTTTGGGAAGGTCTGTGCAAAGTTTCGTGAGTATCTGAAAATTTGCAGGTACACCTCCATAAATGTCCATAAATGACTGGACTAGTAAGTTAAAACAATTCGGTACAATAGCCAAATTTCTATTTAAAAAACCTTATCAAACTTCCCAGTGGAATAAAAATTTATAAAACGCTTTTTTGCCACGTAAGAATGAAACCAAAAATAGATATGGATAAATATGTTAAAAGGAAATAATGAAAATAAAGAGCAAAGAGTAGTAAAAATGTAATTGCTGCATATCGTTAGTTTGACAACAAACTCGTCCAGTTTAATTCGAGATAGCGCTCGATTTTTGATATATACGTAATGTCGGATTATTTAAATGTACGTGATGATAAATTTGCGCAGCGTGTATTTTACTATGTATTATTATTTCATATCCAAATATAAATGCAATTGCAATTGCAATTTTTGTGTGCAGAAATACAACTATTTTTAATTTGATATAATATTTATATAAAAACAATTCAACTAAATAAAGCAACGTTTATTTTTAGTATAAAATATTGCTCTAACCAGAGCCCTCTCGCTTGCAGTAGCGCGTGACCGCCGAAGCTTATATTCTACTTGTGAAACAAGCGCGAAAACAACAATTTATAATATGTTATACATTATAGCAATATTATAAAGAAAAAACTTTTAAATACGCAATTAAACCAATATTTACGGTTACTTAATTTGCTATTTTATTGTTTGCTCTACTTTAACGGGTGATACTCGTAAAATATCTGTTCCATATATTGTATATATATATATATATTCAGATTTTTCGTTTTCGATATTGCAAATTTTTAATAAATCATGTTCAGATTATGGTGATAATGGATGTAAAGGTACTTCAACCGAATTAACAATCCAACCGTGTGTATGACGTGTCCCAGTAGCCAATCATAATATATGTATTTCTACCGGTGGCACATACTGGATGGCGGTTAGATGAGTACACTACTCTCACAAGCATCTCGAGTCTCTCGGTGATCCTGCCTCCACACCACACTCAGTCTGGACTCCCTTCCGGCCGACCGAACTATTTTCCTAATATCTCCTAATATAACTTTGATCGAACAAGCCTAAATTCATGATGCATATAAACTTGATTTGAGACAGAAATTTTAGACAATTTATCTGCTTACGTGTAATTTCAAACTCTTATCAGTTACCATGTCTTTTATCTAATTTTTATCAGCAGATTTATAAATCTGCTGTTCATTTGTAGTTATTACCTTGCTAGTTATGAGTAAATTTTTGCCTTCCATCAATTGAGTGCAGCTTTCAGTTTTAAAATTTTCAGTTTATTCAGATTTTTCGTTTTCGATATTGCAAATTTTTAATAAATCATGTTCAGATTATGGTGATAATGGATGTAAAGGTACTTCAACCGAATTAACAATCCAACCGTGTGTATGACGTGTCCCAGTAGCCAATCATAATATATATATATATATATATATATATATATATATATATATATACAGGACCGTCGACGAGTCCAACTCGGTACTCGGCGCGCGTCCTGGTAGGTTGTAAACCTACAAGCTCTACTTGCTCTACTTTGGAGGACTTCGCCGCTTCGACGCGCCGCGCAAACTAGTATTCTTGCTTCGCACCGAAGATCGTTTTCGCAGAGCAACAATCTGAAAGGGTTGACATCGTCAATCAAGCTCTACTCCTCTCACGTATGCAAGAAGCTCAAAAAAGCGCCGCGCATTGGGGCTGGCGTACAAGGCCGGTAATATTTACGGGTGCAAGTTACAATTGTAAAATATTTGTTTGAAATAAAAACAATAATCAATAAGCCAAATTGCGAAAATAAAGTAACTAATCTTTAAAAGTTTATAGGTGGGTACGTCCTTAACAAACAAGAATTCTTTGATGCCCTCTCACTCAGATATAATCTTACACTGTCTACAGCTAACAGAAGTCCCCTATGTGTATGTGCAGTGGCGTAACGAAAGGCCCTGCTGACCCCGCTGTGCAGGGGGGCGCCGTCTTAGGGGGGCGCCAAATCGTCGTTTGAATGTGGGACAATTTCGAAAATTTAACTAAAGTACTAGCAAAACTGCGCGTTTTGCTCTAGATACACACTTTTTTAGAGATTTTACCGGCGTATTCTTTAAAATCACTTAATTTGTTCAATTTAAGGGAGGGGCACGAAAAGGGGAGGGGGCGCCAACAGGGGGGCGCCTTTTTCGGCAGGGGGGCGCCAACAGGCAACGTTACGCCACTGTGTATGTGGAAATCAAAATCATATCAACCATACTCTAACCTGCAAAATCGGAGGCTACGCTTCACTTAGACACAATTCACTAAGAGATACAATAGCTGAACTCCTAACCACTGTTTGCAAAGACGTTATATGGAACAGATATTTGTGATTAAAAGCTCCAAACCATTATCTTTGACCATATCTTCTAGGGACATTTCAATTGCAACTGTTTTGTAGTCTCCACCCAAGACCCCAATAACCGTAGGAGCTTGTTTCTTCACCGCGACATCTGTTCCTAACTCCCAGACTTTAATCTCCTTTTTCCATGCTCCATAATCCTCACCAATCCTAGGAGGGCTTTGCTTTGACATTTTCACACTTCCTGCAACCACTGTTTACCTTAGGTATTGGTACCAGTAACTACACCGTTGTTATATTGATTGAAATAAATTTTCGTGCACATACAGAATGAATGGTTAATAATTTAATATATATGTAGACCAAGGTCTGTGCACGGGATGCTTCCTGGAAGAATCCAGTTCTTTTAGCGGGGCACCCTACCTAAAGCCAAATTGAGATATAATAATCATATTCCTAAGAGATAATCAGAAATCGAATACCAATCAAATAATATGAGTAGTAACCATATTTACTATGCAAAATGCCCCAACCACATAGTGTAAATTTATATAGAATTCAAATTCCATATCATCATTAAACCTCAATACCTAGTCAATATAATAGCCCAAGCAAAATTAAATAACTTCTTATATACCTTACTGTCATACTACAAATTAATTAAACATTTGAAATCTGTTGACCATAGAATAAATTCTAAGCCTAATGCAAGTGAAATAATTTAGATGCAATAATGAATGCCTAATGTGAGTATCATTTGTCAATGTCCTTGTAAAAACGTCTGTACAAGAGATATGAGTAACTAATATAGAAGAAAAAACAGGAAGTTGTCGTCTGTTGTAAAATAAATAAAATATCTAGAATATAAATTAGAATATAAAATAACATTCAGTCAATGTGTCGTCAATAAACTGTACAATTATCAAATGTTAAAACTGGGTGATACAGTCACCAAAAATAAATACTAAGTATGATAAGTTAATAAATTAAATGTGGTCTATAAAACTACCACTAAGTATAATAGGTCAATAAATTAAAAGTGGTTTATAAAACTACCACTGTGGGAACCCCTTCTCCAGTTAAAACATGTCAGTCATGTGCAAAATCAATCAGAATGGTAAGGTGGTAAAAAAGGGAATATGAAAAGGTAGTAAAGAATCGTATCAAGTCATACAGTATCAAGTCATACGCTTATACAGCAAAGCCCTGGGAAATACATAGTTAGTGATATAAAGCAACTTAACATTAAGGGTACTTACACTCTCCAATTTACAGAATGCTTGCTAGAGATAAAACAAAATATTATCAGACTATACATACAGCATGAGTAACTGGTGGATAAGCCTTCGGTAAAAACGGATCCGGAAAAGTCAATGCGGCACTCGGGTCCTTGGTATTGTCGTTGGTATATTGTCCATTATCTACGTTCTGCTTTCATAGTTTAAACAATAGTGAGTTCTAAATATACAGCTTTAAACCGATTAAGTATGAATGAATGAAATACCTGACAATCCGCACTCCTATAATTCAAAAGCATGAGTAACTCGTAGTGATGTATGATTTCTAGAAATTAAATTTGGCGCTCACAGGTCCTCGTGATCATGTGATCGCAGCATGAGGTTCTGTAAATGCGCAGGGCACCTTCAACCTTCAATTATTCACCTTACTGAGGCAGTCAACCAACGCGCGGCTTTATTTTTATGATATGATATGTTTTGATTGTTATTAATAAATACCAAAATTTAAATTTGTTTTCCTAAAATTTGTTTTCCTACTTCACCCTCAAGCCCAGTCCAACAGTGACAAGAGCATCTCACAGATGTACCAATCTCACGAGAAAAACAAAAAACGTGTGTACAATGACAGAGTCCTCAATGTTGAAAAGGCTACCTTCACGCCACTGGTGTTCAGTACTACAGGAGGAATGGCAACTGAGGCTTCACAGTTCTTAAAACATCTCGCTGAAAAGATCAGCCTAAAGAAAGGCCAACGATATTGTGATGTGATGTCATTTGTCAGACGCAGACTGCGTTTTGATCTACTCAGAACATGTATAATCTCTATCTCTATCGTACAGAGGTACGAGAACCCTTCCACCCACGGCAATAAGTGATTTGGACCTTAACCTGATCAACACTCTTAAACCCTAAAAGGTCATGGAGTGCTTGTTGGATGGGGGTCTAAACTGCTTTTTGTTGTGATGTGATTTAGTGGATTTTATATATTATTACAAAGGGTTTTATTTTTACCTCAGTTTTTAAATTTGTACCATTTTTACAGAATTATTATATAGGGTCATTGCTATATTATGTGTATATTGTTTGAATTTGAAAATATTCTGCTCAGAAGCTACTCTAAATGCGTTTACTGTACAGCAGTACTAGTGATGATGTTTAATGTTTATGTCATTATTCTTAATCTAATCTATCTAATCTAGTCTGACAATGTGTCTGAAATTGTGTTATTGATTTCCAATACCATTAGTTATCAAAGCTCACTTTACACGAATTCGAAATTACTTTTAAAGTAAGTTGTACGTATTCAAGATATCTAATTTACGTACACTTCCTATGCAATTTGTTTGTTATTTTCATCAGCTCAATGAGTGGGATTTCTTTTCTTCTAAGTCACCTTTTCATTTGGGATATAGAAATATAGGTAGTGTTTATTAGGTTTATCAGCAGTGGCGTAACGTTGCCTGTTAGCGCCCCCGCCGAAAAAGCGCCCCCCCGTTGGCGCCCCCTCCCCTTTTGGTGCCCCTCCCTAAAATTGAACACATTAGGTGATTTTAGAGGATACGCCGGTAAAGTGTGTATCTAGAGCAAAACGCACAGTTTTGCTAGTATCCAAGAAATACCATTATTTCACAGTATTCTTTACCTTTCCGATGGCTGATATTTCTTGCTAGGTGCCTTAGAAACTGAAGTGCCTCTGGTGCCGTTCCTCATGTACTGAAAATTAGTTGGGTGAAGGTGGCTTTTAAACATTCAGAACTCTTTGATTATATTCATGTTTTTGTTGTTCTCGTGTGCTAGATGCTCCTTTCACTTTTGGACTGTCCTTGACAATAAGGTACCCAGAGGCGTAACGTTGCATTTTGGGCCCCCTTGTTGGCGCCCCTCCCCTTTTAAAGTGTAACTGTAAAATTGGACAAATTAGGTGGTTGTAGAGGATATAATGCTGGTAAAATCTCTAAAAAAGTGTTAAGTTTTTTTAAAGTGTCTCACATTCAAACGACGATGTGGCGCCTCCCTAAGATGCCCCCCCCCCCCTCCACGCACAGCAGGGTCAGTGGGGCCCTACATTACGCCACTGGAAGTACCTATATCTGTGAATGCACTAGCGGCAACCTGAAAGATCTCACTGACATCTAGTCTTGCACTATCTTGGGGGGGGGGGCCAAGTGGATATTTGTAGATATTTGGATAATGTCATCCACTTTTTTTGTGAATTATCCATTACAATAATCTACAAATATCTACATTTATCTACAAAAAATGTATATCTCAAATATGTGCCCAGAAATTCTACTGAATTTTTTGAGAGAAATGTATAAATTTGTAGAATTTGTAGAATTTTCGTGAATTATCCATTGACAATAATCTACAAATATCTACATTTATCTACAAAAAATGTAATCTCAAATATGTGCCCAGAAATTCTACTGAATTTTTGGAGATAAATGTATAAATTTGTAGAATGTCATCCACTTTTTTCGTGGATTATCCATTCTACATTAATCTACAAATATCTACAAATATCCACTTGGCCCCCCCCCCCCCCCCTATCTTGTCTATTAGTGCAGTTTGATCGACTTAAACGTTCGGTCGATGACAAAAAGCTGTAGGGGGCAGAAAAAAAATCATGGCCTGACTTTGTTTTAGGACATTAGGTAAGTTTCGTCACTGCATAGCTATAGAGTAGCTGTGGCTCTGTTACAATGTCTCTCCTCACAAGTTTAGAAGGGAAAGTACGTGATGAGAATACAGTATCAATTACGTGCCTTCGCTATGAATAGTCAGTTTCAGATGAAATGGAATGTGAGGTATCTTCCTCACTTCAATGTGGAATGTGAGGTGTCTCCTTCACTTCAATCTGGAATGTGAGGTGTCTCGGGTCTCCTTCACTTTAATGTGGAATATGAGGTGTCTCCCTCACTTTAATGTAGAGTTTGAGGTGTCTCCTTCACTTTGCTGTGAAATGTGAGGTGTCTCCCTCACTCAAATGTAGAATTTGAGGTGTCTCCCTCACATTAATCAGTGGCGTAACAAAGGGCCCCGCTGGGGGGGGGGGGGGGGGGGGGCGCCGTCTTAGGGGGGCGCCAAATCGCCGTTTGAATGTGGGACAATTTCGAAAACTTAACTAAAGTACTAGCAAAACTGCGCGTTTTGCTCTAGATACACACTTTTTAGATATTTTACCGGCGTATCCTATAAAATCACATAATTTGTTAAATTTTAGGGAGGGGCATCAATGGGGGAGGGGGGCCATGGCCGGCCAACAGGGGGGCGCTTTTTTGGCGGAGGGGCGCCAACAGGCAAAGTTACGCCACTGACTTTAATGTGGAATTTGAGGTGTCTCCTTCACTTTGCTGTGGAATGTGAGGTGTCTCTGTCACTATAATATGGAATGTGAGGTGTCTCCTTCACTTCAATGTGGAATGTGAGGTGTCTCCTTTACTTTGCTGTGGAATGTAAGGTGTCTCCCTCACTTTAATGTGGAATTTGAGGTGTCTCCTTCCTTTTGCTGTGAAATGTGAGCTGTTTCCCTCACTTTAATGTGGAATTTGAGGTGTCCTCTTCACATCAATGTGGAATGTGAGGTGTGTCCTTTACTTTGCTGTGGAATTTGAGGTGTCTTTCTCACTTTAATGTGGAATTTAAGGTGTCTCCTTCCCTTTGCTGTGAAATGTGAGGTGTCTCCTTCACTTTAATGTGGAATTTGAGGTGTATCCTTCCCTTTGCTGTGAAATGTGAGGTGTCTCCCTCACTTTAATGTGGAATGTGAGTCACAATTTGAATTAATCTTAACCAGACAACATTGTTGTTGACACAAAAACAGTTCTATCTGCACAATCAATTTGAAATGAAAAGAAATGAAACGAAATTTCTGCTGTGCTGTAAGATTATTAGCAACTATGAAATCAGCATTACAATCCAGTTAGAAAATCTCGATGGTCTTGAATATCTGGCTGGCACTCTCGTTACTTCTTACCCTTACTCCCCCTCTCCCTTTCCTTCCATTTAACCAACCTTTCAACCTTACCATTGTCATTTAAATGGTCCTTTCAATTTACTTATTTATTAATGACCATTGGGCATAATATGATATGTTTATAATTTGTTTTATATTTTATTTGTACTGCTTTGTTGTGACCTATTAGACACTAGACAATTATATATTACAGCCATTCCTGTCGAAAAATTTACATATCTAATTATAACTGTGTTATTCTATTGTTTCATAATATCTATATTTTAGGCCGAAGTTAATAAGGTTTATTAGTAATTTAATTAAATTCTGGCATTATCCAAGAAGTCCAACTAATTAGAAGCCTTCAACTAGTTCGTGCACCAATCCCCAAACTACTTATGACATGATATGATGGTAAGCAGATCATATGAATGGTATCTTGGATGCAAATAGTTACGACTAGCATTATTTGACATGCTGGTTTATCCTGCTTCGCATACGAACCCAACCCTGGTCCCTGATATGACCATTGACGCCAGACAACAATTTATAATTTCTCCTCAATCTGTCCCATCCAAATGTAAACGACAGGACATGGAGTTCTTTGGAAGATTTTTTTCTGGAAAAAGAAGTCTCAGCATTTTATTATTCTCTCATATGGATGCTGCAGGTCTCTGGTCCATTGATTTCGTCTAGCTGACCGTAGAGTACCATGTCAGAGATTGAAACAGTCGTTGATGATGGTATTAATTTAAAATATTCCACAAACCACTGCTCCCAGTTAGCAATATTGGATGACTGCCGGTTTTTAAAATTTCCTCTTTTGGTATGAAACTTCATCTCTTACGATTCTTGTTTTGTTTGAGAACCATAATTTCTTTTCATGTTGGTGTCACCCTAGTTAGTTTGACACATTACAGAGCGGTTTTCTGAGCTCGGGGATGAGAGGGAGAGAGGATTGAGGAGTGAGTGGGGGGGGGGGGCGGGGTGTAGGCAGTGGGAGGGCATTATCTGATTCTTGAAATCACTTTTGAGTTCTGCTTATTTGATGTCTATGAAATAACCGAATATTTGATAACATACATATTAGGATTGCTGAAACCAGCTGTATAAATATTACTACTCTCGTAATCTAATGATATGTGCTGTGATCTATCATTTTCATCTCTGTGCTCAAATTTTCCCAGCTTCATTATTCTATCGTTTTTATATTATTGATTTATTTATTGCTTCACTTCTTACGTAGCTCCTAATTATTAACATGTATAAAAGTTATAAATTTGTAAACTAAATAATTTTCCCAATGCTCATGACTCCATGCGGACAGATTGTTACCATTTCTTAGATCACACCGTTAGGTAAAACGTACAATACAATATAAATATTTACCATAATGTTCAGTTCTCATCTACTGTTTCTCCTGTTTTTTTCATATCTGACCCAAAACGTATTTGTGTGACAACCAACAGCAAATACCAAAAGGTCAAAACGGACATAAATAACCCCAATAACTACATTTAATTTTACAATGTCACCAATTTAAACTACGTCATAAGATTAGTGTATGCCTTCAGGAGACTGGACTCTGAGAGTCTTTGACACTTTGTCACTATGTGCTCAAAATCATGGCCTTGTGCCAAACGTCACACACACGTTAGTGACAAATTCACAAACTTTATATCACCCCAATTCCACTTTCTAGATTGTACTGCTATGTACACTGATTTAAACTACGTCATACGTTTAGTGTCTGCCTATAGGAGACTAAATGCAGGAACCCTTTGTAACTCTTTGCTTAGGGTTATCAACAGCCTGACTTAGCTCACAACATGCTCTATCTTACTGGCATTGTTAATGAAGAAACTGTAAAATGTAGATTATAGCTAATTAATTAAGTAAATAATTAGTACTATGTTTTTATATGAATAAAGCTGGTTTTGGCCCAGCCACCAATGTCAACTGTCTTCGCTGTTGTCACCGAACTTTTAAACTTGATGTTCAGGAATCTGGATACTAACACTTTAAAACCTTTTGGCTCTCAATGTTCATATTATATCTCGCTTGTTTGGGTCAGTGGTATAAATCATGCAGCTCACTGAATCAAGGCAGTAGGGTAGTAGGGTAGTACGTAGGGTAGTACGTTTCGTGAAAAGTCAGGGTGAGATTTTGTATCTTGTTAATACTGCGGAACTGCGGATTTGATCACTTCTGTCAGCGGATATTGTAAACCTGGAATTTGAAGGTCTTTTGAGCTATTTCACTCGATATCATTTGCAGCTCTGCGACTCAACTTAACAAGGTCAGTGACTCAGTATAAGATGGCGATAATTAGATCTTAAAAATCCAGGCTACCCACGTCCCCCACCCCCAGTGGGCACTATAGTTTGAGTGGTAAAACCAGAGACTATTCTCCCAAATATGTAAAATATCATATAAATTTCACCCCCTGGAGTGTCCTATAGCAGAGGCCCGGTCGTTAAGCCAGTGTCGGGTAATCTATCCAACGATTGCAAATTTTAATCATCGTACACAAACTAGACCATACTAGCCTAGTTACTCGAAAATTAGTTTGATTAAAATATGTATTACGGATTTTTACCTAAACAGTTGGAGTTCGTTCTCTCACAAGATGCCTACGTCAGTATATGAATCTCGAATTCTGAGGAATTGCGTAGAAAGGGAATTTCATTTTTTAATGTCTCTCTACCAAAATTGTTGCCACACGGGACTTTCTGTTGCAATCGTAAACTGTTATTAACGTGCGGCGCGAGAACTGGGTCATAAAAGAATACTTTTCGACCAGCAAAATATCACGTTGGTTTTTAATTAAGCTAAGCGCGCAATTTAAGTTTTTTAGTTTTTCAACGGTTCATTAGGTGACAGTGAAATCTTAATTCGACTTCTTCGATATCACTGATTGTAAGACCTTGATTCCCCATATATTTCATTGAAGTTCAGCCAATTACAATTGACCAGTCAGCTGACTAACTTTTACTGTCTATCATAGGATTATGACCGAGAGGAGTGTGAACGAGATTACCTCTGACACGGACGATGTGTCCTATGAAATAAAACGAGCCCGAATAGGAACATCATCTCCGACAGACGACAAGCCGGCAAATGTGTCCATAGACTCGAATAAAGTTTCGGTTTACAGTAACGGGAACAGCGAGGCTACAGAGAGCACGTGCTGTGAATCAAACAATGTTAGTTCGGACGACTGTAAGGCTGAGTGTAATGGGGGAAGTAATGGTGTAGGTAGTCCTCCTCCACCCCAACCCACCCTTCCTATCGTCAATCCTGTGGTCTGGGTACATGAGCAGATAGAGAATGGTATTAACCCCATGTCCGTTCTGATCAATATCTTGCCGCCAAACGTTGCTCTCCCAGAGGGTCTTAGTGATCTGACTCTGTGGCGGATTGTGATAGAGATATTATCAGACATGCCCAAGAGAACCAAGTTACCCCACATAAACACCCTTCATGACGTCATATCCCTCCTCAAATCCTGTCGGAATATTGTGGTAGTCAGTGGCGCTGGAATCTCTGTCTCTTGTGGTATTCCTGACTTCAGGTCTAAAGATGGTGTTTACGCCCGGTTAGCCGTGGACTACCCAGACCTACCAAATCCACAAGCCATGTTTGATATCCAGTATTTCGCTCTCAACCCTAAACCCTTCTTCAAGTTTGCATCTGAAATCTGGCCCGGCCAGTTCTCGCCCTCTCCCAGCCACCACTTCATAAAGCAGATGGAGGAACGACAGTGTTTGCTCCGGAATTACACTCAGAATATTGACACTCTGGAGAAAGTTTGTGGTATACGGAATGTAGTTCAATGTCACGGTTCATTCGCTACAGCAACGTGTAGAACGTGCGGTAACAAGGTGGACTCTGATACAATCAAGGAGGATATCATGAAACAAATTATTCCTGTCTGTAAGAGGTAAGCTTTAAAAGTACGTCGTACACTTTTGTAAACTGACTTGTAAAAAACATCCTTTTCGGTTTTTTATTATCGTAGAACGAATTATTCTTCCTTGATCGATAATACTAGAAGCAGCCTTCTTCTGATTTTCGGTCTATTTTTAACTTGATAACATGTTTGATGTGCGACATATTTAACATTTTTAATATAATATTCAATTTTAGTTATGCAACTATAACATAATAACACAGCTTGATGAAGTGGATATTTTTTCAGACTGTAATATTAACATAATCGCCACATTAGAAATATCAAGCATAGGCGTTGATGTGATTTTAGTTTGCCAACAATCAGAAAAAATGTACAAAAAGCTGGTGGCGTATTTTAGCAGGTCCAATAATCCATACTCATCAACAAACAAAAAACTTCAGATGTCCAGAACCTACTCCAGCTTCAATAATGAAACCGGATATCGTTTTCTTTGGAGAAGGATTACCGAATGAGTTCCATCACGCCATTGAAGCGGACAGATTGAAAGCCGATTTGGTTATTGTGATGGGTTCCTCGTTGAAGGTGAAACCAGTGGCGCATATTCCTAACCTGGTGCCGCCGGACATTCCACAGGTGATGAGAATTGAGAAGCTACAGCTTTTAAAATCCTTATTTGGGTTATTTTACAGAATTGAATCGGACGGTCATACAATTTCTAATCCCCATAATATCTTCGCATTAATTGTTGCCCACTAACATTTAAATCCTGGGCTGTGGTTGTGGACAGTCTCAAGTTAAAAACCTTTAAACACAACAACTTTCTTCAGATTCTTATCAACAGAGAGCCTCTACCCCATCTAAATTTCGACGTGGAACTGCTTGGCGACTGCGATATCATTGTCAACGAGCTGTGTTCCAGATTAGAGTGGACTCTTCCCAACACACCTACCTCAACTACAGACGACAAAATGGACGGCACGGAGAGGTTTGTCTGCACGCCGCCCGCCCGCTACATCTTCCCTGGCGCTGAAGTGCAGGATGACTGCTCGCAGGTAGACAGTGCATCAGATGAAGGCTCCGAGAGCCAGTCAGTCGTTACAACTGAGGACGAAGAGTCCAACACAGACAATTACGTAGCCCAGATGCGGTATGTCATGGGTTGTGATTCAAGGACATACTCCGAAAACCCGGGCCCTTCACGCATTTCCCAAGAAGTGTCAGAATATGGCAGCGAGCGATGGGAGTGTGAGAGTGTGAGTAATGTGAGCATTGCCGCGCAAATGGGCGACAGTAGGGAGCCCAGCGTGGACAATGTATCAATATGCAGCGAGGTTGAGGACATGGAGAGTAATGTGAGCACAACGCCTCAACCTGCGGACAACATGAGTTGAAATCCTGTCCACACAGTTCGTTCCGTACACGTGCAAAATATACAAAGTGCACGTGTATAGTGTGATCTGTGCATCGTGTGCCCTGTGCCCGTATAATGCACTATAAAGCTCCGACAACACGATTACCAAGAGTTGCTCTAACAACGTCAGTCAGTTTTTTATTGTTCTGTGATGCAATATTTAAGAAAAAATTGTTGTGACCACAGTTTTTGACAGCCAGTATAACAATTGCAAAGGGATTATATAAGACTTGGAGCAGGGTATGAAATATTTAGCTGTGAGTGAGATTTGAGAAGCGTTTGTTTATAAATCCAGTTAAATGTGACTATTTCTGACCCGTTTGTGGACGATTTTTGTGTCCACTGAATTTGGTACGACAGCTTTACAATCGATCGGAAAAATCATACAAGAGCTTTTCAAAATAAACCGAATGATTGAATCTGATTTAATGGTTATCTCACTCAAGCAGGATCGGACTCTCACGAAATCGTGTTGTCAGATCTTAAGATATTTTCATGTTATGTGAGTTTGCTGGACTGTCAACATATTGTCCCATGAGCATACTGGTTCAAAATTTTTGGTTATTTATTTGCAGTTTAATTTCGGTAACTTTTATTTGAATACGCAGGTTGCCACACCGCGATTACCTGATATGAAGGTTTCAGGCTTCAGCTTTATTACATGTTTCTAAGGTGTGGAGTATAAAAACTGACCGTTATTTTCATCAATTTTATTTATATAAAAGTTGAAGTGAATTTTATGTAGTGAATTTCAGCTTCACGCATTTGCATCGAACAGCCTTTAACAAACCTTCCAAAAATCTACTTTGTTTTACCTCCAACCATATTATGACTCAACCTTTCTGCTAAACTTTTTGTGTTAAAGTGTAACGCTGCTATAATTCTAAGCAATAGGATAATCTGTGACCTAAACCTCCCTTGGTAATTTCGTTTTTTGTTCGCGATAAAGAATTGCATTGGTTTCACTCTATTAGATTTGCTGTCCAATCGATCAAGGAAAATACAATTAGCCACTGACCCTGTAAACATGATGAAGTTTATGATAGATCGCTGTTAACCAAATGATCACAACGGAGCAAACATCGGGTAGAGTAGATATTTTCATTTAAATCTTTTGTTAAAACAAACATGGCGTTCCACCTATATACTCTTTAATAGTAATGTGTCTGTCTATTTTACGGCGACCCCTTTTGGTATTTTCCCAGTTTTAGAGTATAAATATGGAAACAAAATTTTGAAATGAATCTATTTTAAGTTTGGTAATATATGAGAGTTAAGTTTAGTGAGTTATCACTTTAATCATTTCTGTACGCTCTTTTGGGTACTGAAAGTGGCAAATTTAGGCATAATGTCTAACATATTACGTTGCAACATGATGTTCACGCTATGAAGTGAGGAACTCTTTATGTATCACGAATTTTAACCAAGTTTAATTTAATTCTGTATTCCCTTTGTTCTTGCGTCCAAATTACAAAATGTCAATTAAGATAATTATCTTCTTATTGGTTTACTGATACTGGGCTTCATTCGAATTGAGCTGAGTATAAGAGTGCCAATGAAGACTAATAGTTACATTTATTGTTTATATCCGATGTGATAATAATCATACTTCATAAAGGTTGTTAAGTACGTGAAAAATACGCTTCAAATGGGTTGTTTGCAGTGGAACCAAGGCATATAACTCAAGATCTGAATATACGATTTTCTTGAAACTTTCCAGATATGGACCATATGTTTATAAATATATAACGGATAATCTGTGCAAGTTTGGGCGAATTTCTAAGCCAAATTTGAGATATCACTTCAAACATCTCCAAATGGTCGGTTTGCAGTGGCACCAGGGCATATACATTATACAGGGTGGCCCAGAAGTAACACTAACTGCCCACACGCAACCCTAATAACTCACGTAATTTGTGTCAAAATTGCAGAATTGCAATCAAACTTAAATTTCCTGAAAGTTTCGTAAAATTTCATTGATTACAGAGGGTGTGCAACGACACTTCCTCTTTATCGTCATAAAGTGAGATATTAATTGCCATATCCAAATCCCCCAAAGTAAAGTCGAACAATTTTTAATTTAACTATATTTTTGACTTATTTGTTCAACAAATAAGTCAAAAATAGAATGAAATTAAAAATTGAATTACTTATCTTGCTTATATTATGTCTATGAGTCCACATATTCAAGATTTACAACGCACCGGGCCACTGGCGTTGCAAGATATTAAGTGTTACGTCACTTTAAACTGTTACACAATTTCGTATCTACATCGAATATCTGTATCGAGCGATTGGAAATTTCTTCGATTACAGACACATTGCAACGTCATGACGCGTCAGTGCGTTTTACATCTTGAATATGTGACTTCGGCATTCAGACTTATAAAAGCAAGATGTTTCATAATTATCAATATCGTTTTATCGTTAGTGGTTTCTGTTTCTGTTTTTATAGCTGAAGCTGAATTAACCTAGCGCAGCTTTCGAACTTAAAAATGTAATTCTATTTTTTACTTATTTGTTCGATTTTGGTTATCTTGAAATTCGCAACATCTTGTCCGTCTCCATGTCATGAATGTCGAACGTACATCATTTTCGGCCCGGCCAAAAGAACTCCACAGTGAAACATCTCAAATTTGTTTGGTGAAAAATGCGTATTGTATTTTTGACGTATTTTTTAAAATATGACTTTTACTACATTAACGGGTGATACTCGCAACTCGTAAAACATTTGTTCCAAATACTCTTTGTAGCGCGATGCGTTACTGTGCCGCGCCAAGCTGCCATGAATTGACATCGTCAATTAAAATACTCCAGGATCGACCGTCGACGAGTCCAACGCGCCGCGCATCTTCTCGCAACCACAGATGTGGTTGCAGATCGGTATACCCAATGCAGATGCCAGATCGGCGAGATGCGAAAGATTGACATAATAGTGAATTTTTAAAAATGGTACACAGTGGCCCAGTAAGACACGCGCCGAGTTGGACTCGTCGACAAATATTTTACGAGTATCACCCGTTAAAAATCGTAGCGATGCACTATTTGCCAAATAGTCTATTTGCCATATATGGTCTGGGCTGCTACTAACAATTTTTTATTTTTTATCGCGATCGGTTATCGGCGATAATTTCTAACTGATGAACCAATAATAATAATATAATATTAAACTTTTTTTTTGCTAAAATTATTTCCAAAAAGTTTGAAATTCCGTAATAAATCATTGGTTAAATTTAGCGTTATTGGGCCTCTACAGTTAATTTGTCATACGTTGTATGACCCGCCGCGCACTGATACAATGATACATATGCCTCCTCTTGTCTGAAAGCTCCAAGGCTTATTTACGAAATGAAGGTTTATGCTGTCAAACTACTCTGACTGTTGCTCGTTCAAAATTTTTTACTGAAATAGTCAGTACAATTTCTTCATTTTTATGGTTTGTAGTTACATAACAAATACAAATAATGTTACATTTTCATCTGTAAAGTGCAAACTTAGATATTCATGATCTTATAAGTCGAAAATGTAAATTTTTTATTAATTACTAATTATTAATACAAAATTACTTCAGGCGATCTAATCAAATAGGGGTCGTTCACATATTACGTAATCAGCCGAGAGGGGAGGGGGGTTTACAAATGATTACGCTAGTCTAATTTTTACACAATAGCTATGTGTAAAACTGATTACGGAGGGGGGGTAAAAATTGTTCAAAAAGTGATTACGTAATATGTGAACGACCCCATACTTAATAAAATATCATCTCAGTCAAATTTTGTTCTCCATCAAAGACTCTTAAACTCACCTTCCTGTATGTGTTGATTTCCATATGCAAGGGAGGGGAGGGGGATAGCCTAACTGCATGGACATGGACATGGCATATTGTTGTATCACGTGGTGACCCCCACGATCGCTTCACTGTAGAGTTTCGACGATACAGGGGGAGCCGCGCACTCGTGCGCGGCGGGTCATACAACGTATGACAAGCATATTGGCATTGTGAGATACGCATCTTGATGTTAAGTGGGTGGTACTACTGTTATGATATAGTACCAACAGTAAGGGTCAGACCCTAAATGTGTGGTGCATGGATGGGTAAAAATTGCACAACATAACTTAGGTAATAAGCTGATCATGTGTTCCATGCATTTAGATTCTTCCCCTCCTCTCCTTCCCCGTACTGCTACAAGTCAAGTCTATAATCTTTGTTCGAGAACTTTGCTGCGGATTGGCAATTATTAACGACTAGACTGAATTGTTTCAACTCGGACAGTTGTCAATTATGCAATTTTGATGATTCAGTAAAAATAAATAACGCACTGAAATTAAATAAATTATGTAAAATATCAAATTAAAAGTCAGTACTCCCTGTACTCTAATCTACTGTCACTAGTTATAAACTTCGTCACATGGTTTAGAGTTTCCCTGATCTGAAGCTGAAAGCAAGAGGTTTTAAATGAAGATATTGATTATTCAGTTTGGTCATGGTTGTAGCGCGATGCGTTACTGTGCCGCGCTGCGCACTTAATAAGGCTTCTCACAGCTAGATCGGCGAGATGCGCTACTGTGCCGCGCCGAGCTGCCATGAATTGACATCGTCAATTAAGGTCATGGTTATAGCTTCAGTTAATGCCATAGTACAGATTATTAATTCCATAGTACAGAGAATTTCGAGACCCATTTTGCCATAATAACTAGATTACAGTATTTGAGGATAGTGTATTAGAAATAATACACATTACCCATTAAATTGTATGATCTGAAAAGAAGGTGGCTGAGGATGGAACTTAGATAAAATATGTAATATAAACCTTGAGGAACTCATTCAGTGCAAGAGATTGAGAAGGGTCCTTTGTGAACTGTAGCTGTCCTCTTTTATTTTTTATGTACTTTTCATTGCTCTGAAACTAAAACTTTGGTCAATATAATTAAACTACAGTAATACAGTATTATCAGCAGTAAAACGTTGTTAAACTAGCATGAGGATTTAGGTGATTATATTAATTACAATGTTATGTAAAATATGTAAGTGCTAATATCATTGACAATGATTGCAATTTGAGAAAAAATAAAATTACTATATAATTATATAGCCTATGGTGAAACTGAAGGGTTCATCGTTCATCACGTTGCTTTCTGTGTAGAAATTCCTGCTTCATTATTAAGTTATATAGATACCTGAATTAAAATGTTAACTACAGATTATCCTAGAAGCTTCCAAGGGAGATATTCAAAAGGTTAAGTGCGTTTAACAAAAGATATTGAGCACATACATAATATTTGTCTACATTAAAAGTGATATCTGAGTTAATGGTAGAGGTAGAGTAGGACCCAAAATTACTGTTAACCCTGGCCTGACTTATTTGTAGAAAAAACCTTAACCTGGTAACCTTGTTACCTGCACAGAGCAATTATACCTGCGCATTCATATTTTGAAGTATTGACCTTTCATCAATGTAATGAAACATTACAATAACGTTATCTAAATCTCAAAATCACCCGTGGCTGTTTACCCTGACGGTGTCCAAGATATCGGGCATCAGGAAACACTGAGACAATTTGGAGCTGATTATGACCAGGGTCCTCATGGATACCTAGCCTCAGAGGTCGAGCCAATGCTCTGCTTTCGAAAATTATGGAAAGCAGGGCATTCATATTTTCTCTACTAGCAGTCAATGAAAGGCCCCACAGCTCCTACAAGGACGCATGGACCCATGTGGGGATAAAAGTGACCGCAAGCACTTGACACCACTTTGTAATTATAATTTAGTCATTATAATTTATTAATGAAATCTCAGTTGACGGTGGTTGGATCGAGTACGAAGATTGGTCAGACTGTTCTGCTAAATGTGGGGAAGGTACCTAAACCAGAACCAGGAGATGTAACAAACCTGCTCCAGCTCACGGTGGGACAGACTTTTTATTGATGTAATGCAAGATCAAAGATTAGTAGTTATATTCACAAAATATGACTACAGGTTGGAAGGGCAAGAAACGCCAAATTTTCTTAAATGTTATATCTTTAGAATTCTTTTAAGAAACTATAAAAACAGTATCTGTTTATGGTTTATAATAATCAGTCACCTGGTTTTATAACTCTATAGTAGTTTGATGCAGTGTCTTGAGATGAGAACATTATCTTCTTTATGTTTCTGCTCCAGGTCTGGTTCCAGGCACTGTTACTACACGTTGAGTCTGAGATGAGGATGTTGAGCACCTCCTCTTCGTTACAGTGTATGACTAGTCTGATACCTGAGGTCCTGGTTAGGGTCATCCTCCAATCCTTGTCTTTAGCAGAGGGGAGGGTAGTTGGGAAGTTAGTGTAGCCGGAGCTGCTGCACCGGGAAATCCAGTACTGTGGACTAGAGGAGAATCTGATGGAGGCTCCTCCTACATAGTCCCCGGATGAAGTGTAGAACCACACAAGTACCGTATCTCTGCTCCCCAGAATACTATCCGTCTTTATTTCAAGAGGACACTTCTCTAGATCGAACACTATCCTGGAACTACGCTGCACTGGTATCCAGCCTAGTATAAATTCAGTGTCAATATCAATTTTACATCAGCCTCACAATAACAGTGAATGAATAAGTGCATGATATAAAATAAGTGCATGATATAAAATTGTTCTCCTAAAAAAAATCAGTGTTCTACTAACTCCTATATAACAGCTAATGTCGTTGAATTATATGATGTTATTGATTTGTAGTATTACCCTGCCTGAGCCATGATTTACAGCATCTTTCAGGGAATCAGTGCAATTAGTTTAGTAATCGTACCTAATAAGATTTCGGTCACTCTCAAAACAGTGCAATTAGTTTTGTAATCGCACCCCCTGAAAAAAAACCTACCAAAAACCAGTGCAATTATGGAATTAATAAGTGGCAGCCAAATAGGTCAAAAGTGGAGTTATATCAATAATTCAGTAACTCATAAAAATTGTACAAATATTTACCTTCACCGGCTGAAGCAGCAGTTATCTCCACTGCAAAGAGGAGAAGAAAGTAGAAAGATAACATTCTCCGACGATCCTGTCTTCTAGAGAAAGAAAATATTATACATTCTGCTTCTGTGGCCTGTGCAATGTCAACACTTTACAACTTACGAAATATTGAGTGATTGACCTGAACTAAACTTTTTGGGAATTTTATACTCTGTGCTAGCCGTTCTACGTTTTATCTCGTGAAATACTTTGACCAATCATAGCTATAGCGTCTTATTTCTTCTAGCGTCCTTGACTTAGCTAGCCAATGAGAATCCAATGAGTCACATCTGACATATCTAGCCACAGCTGGATGTGTTACTCCGCACATAAGCTATTTTGTAATTCCCAAACCTTTCATTGAACAGCTGCTGCTCTCTCAATCTTCTCATAATTTCAGAAATCTAAATAATTAGTACTATTCAAAATGCTCTGTCATGCACTTCAAAATTGTTCGCACAATCATGGTTGTTGTCTAATTGTTATAATTTGCCTATCGCGTAGGCTCTAGAATTAAATAGTATACCTTTTTTTTTCTTCATATCTGAAATTTTATTTTCTTCTATTTTCTTTCAGCTTTCTCATCTCTGCCTTTGTGCTTTTGGCAGATACTGTAAATTTATTAAAAAAGTTTCGATTTGAACTACCAGCTGAAAATCGTATCTTAGACACCTTTGCTCCTTCTAAATTTCCAATCTGTCATGTGAACAATCCCTCTAACTTTCATTAGAAATTTTACTCTTCCCGATACTTCGATCTGATGGTTAGAGTTCTGTGTACAATCTGGAATCCATCTGATGTTCATGGTACAGTAAAACCCCGATCTACCACGGGAAAGGAAACATCCTTGGTAAATTGGGTTCGCGATAGATTCAGGGTTGGCAGTAAATCATGGTTTTACTTTAGTTGGCCAATCATTCTTGAATTGAAAGTTAAGCTATCCAACACTAGTTCACTTGGTTAATCAAGGGTATTGGCACACTCTCATACAGGAGCAGGTTGGAAATAATTTTACTACGTTACATCAGCCGAAAGAATAATACGTGGAGAATTTATTTTGAATATACAGGGTGGCCCAAAAGTAACTGCCCGCACGCAACCCTTCAATAACTCGTAATAATAAATATAATCAATGCCCTGATTGGTTGGAGACTGCTTATAGGACAGCAACCGAAGCGCTATAACGCAAATTCCTTCGGTTTTAAGGACCGTCACTATCAGTATTCACTCAAAGTGATCAGATCGTCATCCACCAACATGCTCGTTACCGCCTAATGAGTCCCATTGTTGCTCGCTAGCGAATAGCTCCCGATGAGATGACTGATTGGGTGACGAAATCACTGATTAAGTGCCGGGATCACGTATCTGCAATATCCTAAAAGGGTAATAACTCGATTAAATTGTAAACAACCAACTTGACATTTTGGAAAAGCACTTCAATTATCAAACCAAACATGTCTAGAAACTTTGAACATCCTAGCTGAAAGCGTTCTTTCTTTATGGTGACAATAGCGAAAAAAAGGGATTGGCGTGCCACACCCACTGTAATTAATTAAATTTGACGAAACTTTCAGGAAATCTACGTTTGACCCATATCTATAAGCTCTGAAATTTCTGTGCAATTCTAAGAAGAATTACGTGAGTTATTAAACGGCCAGGTAGCGCAGTTGGTTAGAACGCCATCTTTGCAAATCCTGAGATTGCGAGTTCGAATTCAACTGTCTGCCTAGTCGTGGGGTGAGCATCGTCGACTAATGATTCTGAGTGGTCTATGCAGCCCCCCGGTCTACTCAGCTGAATACTCGAGAAATCGGGTGTGAGGTTTAAATGAGGAGCTGTAAATTGCAGCAAAGTCTCGGGCGAAGAAAGTATGGTACACACTACCTTAACCGTCACTGGCCAAATAAATCCTTCGGCTTCCTGTAATTGGCTGGTTGCACTTGTGTAACAATGTGGCTGTTGGAATACACCGAAGTAAAATAAGTGTCTTGATAAAAAAGGGTTGCATGTGGGCAGTTACTTTTGGGCCACCCTGTATTTATTATATATTTAAATTATACATTGATGATTGATGATTGATTTTCGTCGTACTATTTCGTCACATCTTCGGTTCCTGGAATGAAATAATTTTACCTGGGAACCCCAAGCTATACACACCAAACTCACTAATTTAATCGGTCAATAGTAATTTAGTCAAAACCGCGAAATTTCGGTCAAGGGGACGGCAGAAAAGCTCCTCTTCAAATAAGAGCTCACTAAACATAGGGTAATGGGAAAATGATACCCACTATTTAGTAGGGGTTCAAAACCCATTCCCAAAATTGAAATTTGAGGTAAAATGGGTTTTTGGGGTTGGACACCATGTACTAACTGTTTTTCTGGGAAATAAGCAGCATACCCCCCTCCCCGTTTCAGGCAATATATAAATGAATGCTTCTTTTAACATCAGTTATTAATTAATCAGCACAGGATAGAAGAATGTCATGAACAAAGAAGCTGTCCTCGCAAACAACTGCACATTTCTCCAGGTTAAAGGCTACTTTTATGAATTTATGTATTCGTTTGTTTTAATTTGCATTTTAACTTAAATGTAATCAAATATCAATAATTTAAAAATAAGTGTACCATTTAAACTATAGATTCATATTTTTGATTCAACTATTTTTTCATTAGTTTCAAATATCCTATGAGTATTGCTGAAAGCACAGTGTAAGGCCTACACGGACCGCCTCTATCTAGCCAATCCCTGTTTACATGCCGTGTAGCAGGGGACTAGAAAGAGCTAAACTAGTAAGCGGGGCGTAGCCAATACACTATACTCCCATCATTGAGTATATTACCAACCAGAAGGAAAATTTCCTTGTGTTTGGAATCTACCAAGACGAAAGTTGTACAATTCAGCGAAATTCCGAAGAATCATTCCAGTAGACTAGGCGCATTGCAACCACAGCCACGGAAATACTTATGAGTATTGCTGATATGATAATCTTTTTTATCTTTTCAGCAATACAATCACTCGATAGCTGACAAATTCCGATACCAGGTACTTTTTCAGGAGTTCTGGAATTTTCTTGTTAGAAAAAGAGAATTATTTCTACTGTATTACAAATTCATTTTCTAAAGCTGACTGATTATTAGAGTCTTGTTGTGCCTACATTTTGAATAGTCAGTCAGGACCTGTTTATTTTGATATATTTGGTTGCGTCATTACTAGCTAATTACTGGCTAATTACTGGCTGCGTAATCCTCTAAATTACTTGCAGGGCAACACGCAAGTAGAAGCAGCAGTAACAATACAGAGATTCTACAGGGCATACGTTGCTCGTAAAGTTTTCTCCAGACTTCTAGCTGAAGAACTTAACAAGGTGATTTATATAATGTGTTTTTCTGATTTCATTGGAAGACGAATCCTATGACGATCTAAAAGTTAAAACTTAATCTGTTGTTTAAAACTAAAATTTAAAAACTGTCGAATTTATTTGAGTGGGAGAGCTACGGGATTTGCTGTATGTGATTTAATTGTCAGCTTCCAAATCTGTTACATTTGCTGATGCTACTATTATAGATATGTAGCAACAATTATTGTATTCGAGAAGAAATCTCACAGTATCGCTAAATAAGATATCACAATATCCTTAGTACAAAAGAATACACAGATCAGCATTTCCTGCATTTCTGCACAGTTTTATTGGTCACTCGGAATTACAAAACAGTGTAGCGATGGAGATATTGTATCAGCTACTCTAGGGCACTGTTCCCGCAGACCTAAGCTTTCAGGATATAATTAATGATGAACAAAAAATACCCCGAAATTTGGTATAAAAATACAGACTACAGTAGTTACTCACTTTCATAGCTATTTCCACATTTCCGACTCATCTTGGCCATTCCCAACAAACAAATGTTTTTGTTACTCATTAAAAAGGAGTTTCATATATATACTGTTTTGTAGGAAGAAGAAGAGTTTTTCCAACGAGAATTAGAGCGAGCATCAGAGTCAACAGTATGGCTGCAAAGGTAAGCACCCCTCTAGTATCACATGCGTTATTTCTTAAATGATTTTATATAATTCGCAAATTGTGTGCTTTATTTTTTCACTATTTCATTTTGATATCGTATATAGTTTCTTTGGAACAGATGTTCTTCTTGGATGGCAACATCGAAATCTCTAAAGAAATCGGTTGGTATTTTAGTATGTGCTGTTTAGTGAGGGTGTGAAAGTCTAAAATTGTATATTTTGTAGTGCGATTGAGGAGATATTCATGCTTTTCTCGGCGATTCAATTGAATTTGTCCATATTTGGAAACCTCAGAAACTATTACTTGGCTGTTAATGTGCTAACTTACATTTGAAAAATGTTAGTTTTATTGCGTAAAATACATTGCTCTACATTTCTAGAGAGTACTGTTTCCGGGAACGATGGAGTGTGTTTGTTCAGGATCGAATATTATGAAAATATATATGGAATATAATTTGCGGTCTGATTGTATGTGTGTACGTGTGTGATTATAAGCGAACAGTGGGATCATAGCGGAATAACTAACATTTCATTATATATGTCTGATGGGCAGGCGGATTATCTGTAGTACTGTAAATATAACATTAACACACGATGTTTTCAATCCACTAATCAACGAGCAAGCTTTTGTGAGATTGCGTTTTTATTATATAATCAGATTGTGGGTCAAGATTGAACATTTATGATTGTTCTCTTACATATCGTTATATATAACTGTTTTCTTGTAGCCGATGGCAGAACCATGCAAACAGATTGATTCTAAAAATGACATCATCGGAGTGTACTTCCTGAGTGTACTTGAGAATTATGTTTTTTGTGGTAAACAATCTACTTCCTTTTTTCGAAGAAAATTATGTTCACGTGTGTTTGTGTGCATTTTGTGAGAGTTCTTCTCTATGTTTGATATAATGAGTGTGTGTACTGTAAAGGAATTTAGCTCTTAAATATCTGGGACGGAGTTTTTAATCGTGAGAAGTTCAGACACTAATAGCCCCCGAAAAAAAAGTAAATTTTAAAGGTTCAAGTTGTAACGCGCAGCTATAAAATTATGTAAAGAGTTGAAGTGTGCTCACAGTCACTGTAACTTAATTTGTATGCGCGTAGTCAAATGTTGTGCGCGCAAGGTCAGCATGTGATCATATCCTTGTTTAGAACAAGCCACTATTCATTGCCATTGATTGGCATTTTATGTTTATTTTTGATACATCTCAACTGTGTTTGAACGTTAAGCACGCAATATAAACACTAATTATTATCGTGGTGTCATTATTAATCTCATATCAGGTCCAAGTTGAAGCGGAAGTTGACTGAAAAGGAAACTGTAGATAAGAACATTGCAAGAAGAAGAGAACAAAGTGCTATATGGTAAGACGAACCAAAATTTATAATATTTGCTTGCAATCGTGTAGCAATTTATAAACCATCAATCATCTCTTGACATCTCATGTCATAATTCATTTTATGGGGGACGGGAAGCTTTATTCATAGTGTCATACTAACCAAGCCAATACGGTTAACGTAGGTTTGATAATTTGATTAAAGATGGTGACCCTGCTATAATGATAATACTTGATTTCAGTCTTAATACCCTAGCTTTAATAACCTAGCTGGCTTTGTCATGAAAATTATCAAGTTGGTGCCAGTAGACCGGCTTCAATTACCGGGTACCACGTTATCGCACCCGTTATCTTAAGTTTACTTTATCATATAATTCGTTTCATTATCATTGTGCTGTGGTACATGTTGCGGTTCGTTTCTTCCGTACTTTCTCTAACAGTCTTCAGATACGTCATTTTAATTGGGTTTACTAATTTTACTGAGACTATTTATTTATCCATAACTAAACATGTACCATGCATGCATGATCAATGCTTATTGATGTTTTATATAGATGGAGTTCGGCGGCTTTACTTGCGATGTATTTTGCCCACGTTTTTTGTCTTGAAATCCATACTCCAGCTTCTATCCAAACAATCTAAACCGGTAAATAATTTAAGAGTTTCCTCGTGTGATATTGCTCCGGTAGCCATTATTCTGGCCACGTAAATTGCTACCAATATCCCTGTGCTTATCAGATTAAAGGAACCTATATATATAGTGGCTAAGCACCGTTGCGGTTTTATCTCGTGAAATTCTAAGTATTGCCTAACTGCAATATCAGAGAAGGACCAAAATAGCTCTTAAGTCAGATCTCTTGCCTTAATGGCCCACATTTGTAATCTGAAATAACTGCCGGACCATAAAGTACCGATGACACCAATTCTTGTCAGACGACACGAAAGTGGCACTTAGAATATAGCTTATACGGTGCTTTTACAAAATTCATCATCCTTGGTGACTTAAGAATTCTGACCGTTAAAATAGCATTCATTCGATATCCAATATTATATCATCTTTAAATTTGGAATTTGGACTGCCTGCTTTAACTTAGATTACTTAAGTTGAGATAAATAGTCTCGTAAAAATCGTTTACAAATTCGCAATTTCGCTTAATGTTCCCGCATTAGTCTTTAATCGTCCCTTGCTAAAGTTTACATGGGCATTAGGCAGTTAGATTTACCACGGACCTTTATAAGTTTATTAAATCAAATAAAAATGTTGTCAATTTCAGAACCCCAAGTTAAATATAGAACATTTTTATTTTATTTTGTTTCGTCAACCCGAAGGACGAACCCTAAAACTTAAGGTTCCCGTGCTTCCCAGAGATGTATTACGTAGACGTTATGAGTGGTTAAAGAAAGGGTGTTTCCCGAAATAGCGAATTGACTCCTTTGTAGAAATGCAACTAGGTAACAATATAGGTTTATCAGTTACCACTGGGCGACAGCATTTTTGGCTCAAATACGAATTTGATGTATTACTTAGAAGCTATGAGTGGTTAAAGAAAGGTTGTTTCGCGAAATAGCGAATTGACTCCTTTGTGGTACTGTAACTAGGTAAAAATATAGGTTTATCACTGGGCGACAGCATTTTTGGCTCAAATACGAATTTATATCCAATGCTGAACGCATTAAAAAGTAGTCTCCGTGCGTCACAGTAAAGTTCGAATTTGCAAACAGGCGGATATTTTGCCGACAAAGTTACATATTTTAGTTGATCAAAAATGCTGATACGACAGATGATGTACTTAGCTAGTTAAAACCTTATATAAAGCACTGTGTGTGCCGCTTTAATTTTGTACCCTCGGACATAAACCTTTCACAGCAATGCTCGACGGGCTTATATTATTATTATCCATGGTACAGCAACACTGGAATATACAGGCCAATTAAATGATTATGTTTAACATTGGTTCGTCTGCTTGATAGGATCCGGATAATTTAAAGTACACTTTATTAAACTTGTAAGGATCAGCTAAGAAGCGAACGTTTTAGTCATTCATTGGTCATTTGAATCAGATTAAACCATGTAAATGGAGATTGGAATGGCGATTATCGTTGAACTTTTTTAATGATCAATGGAGGTATCAAATTCCAATTACCTTAATTTATTAATTGTTTATCTTGGCTGTATCATATGTGATATGATACTTGATCCGTCTGAAAGGCTGCTAACATTTCATCCTTTAAAAATTAAAGCTTTAAAATAAATGTTTACACACTGTAACTGTACTTTTTAACAGAGTACAAACACTTAACTTTTGACCATGCTGGTTGTTTTTGCAGCATTCAACTTGTTTAAATATTTGTATTCTATTTTTGTCCATTACAAGTCACGGTCACAACCCTATTGCTAATATCGTGTATTTATACCACCATGGTAATTAGGTATTATGACATAGTAATATTATTAATGTGCTCGACACAGTCAATAATCTAACCATACTGTTCCAATACATTGAACATGTGGCTTACATCAGTGTTATTATGACGTCATCAAAAGAGTATACTAGTATGACGTCATCGATGGGCCTTGTTGGTTGAACTACCCTTGACGTATCTGCCCCTCCAAACTCCCGTCTAATCAGAGGTCTGGATTCTCTCCACACGCCAATAAACAAGCCTTATTCGGTCACGTGGTTCGCTGAGGGTGTTGACAACCCTCGTCTTCACGCAGCTCCTTCTCCATTGGTCGGTATCTGGCGTTGTGATTCCTGATTGGTCCGTGGACTTAGCCTGAAATTTGAAGCACAAATATTCCCAAATATTTGCTTCTTGTTGGCACGTTTTATTGGGATTGAAATTACATTTTAATAACTGTTGTTCTAGGGCATCGTTCCAATATTATGAACCCTCCCAGATTTGACCGTATCGAGCTTTATACTATTTTAGCATATTTAGTATTTGATATTTGGTACTTACTTTATTTATCCAGTCGACGGGGTTATGTTGTTGGCTTGACCGCGAATTAGGAAACCCTCCCGCGACGCCACAAATTCCTAAATTCTAAGTCAGTCACTTCTATATCACTATTTTTAAGGTTCCAGGCTTCAAATATTTCACACTCCCCTTGTAACTCAAATCGTATGAATAATATGAATATATTACAATTTTTATTTTGCTATCATCTGCAGTTGCTGTTATCCATATCAGCATATGCTTCTTTAAATTGTTATTGATTTATTTGACGGACGTCATTCATTAACTGGACGCTATTCTGAATATTTAATTAATATTAGGGGATAATTAGTTAAAGTTACGCCTTACTACAAAATGTGTACTGTTGAAAAGCTCTGTATACGAATTGTATACCGAAAATAGAAGACATTTGGTCACATTCTAAAAAGCCAGCTATTAAATGAGACAGTTAGTATACCGAGGGACTAGGTTACCTCGACCGAATTTATTATATTTTAAGAACTGACTATTAGATCCTGTTTGTATTGGTAGTAATACTAATAACAATATTCTATTTTAAGAGCGATTTATCCGTATCTTTTCTATTCATCACAGCAACTCTTCCTCTTGTAAAATGATAATAGTATCACGTCAAACGTGTATTCGTCGTGCTATTTTTAGAGTTCGTATTCAAATCTTTAACGTTATTAATATAGATGTTGTCTCATAATTCAGTTGCCCGTTTTTATCAACGAGATTATGCGTCTAATTCCTAATATAATACGCTTGTCCCTTTTGCAAAGCCTTTTTACGTTAAAAATTATCAGACCCAAACCATAATTATTTTATTATCTCAAATTCCACATTATCTCAAATTCCCCATATTATTTAACCAATACCCCACACACATAACATATAACCTGGCAGGTGTCTGGTGTACCGTGTAAGCACCATTGTAAGGTACACCTACAGTAGTCCCAGCACACGTACCCACTTATATTACTAGAGAACACACACGCACGCAATCCAGGTTTAATACCATGATTGGGCTCGCTTTATAATATGTCTTAGGCTAGCGAGCACTATTGTACAGTAGTGCTCCTCTTGAGTGCTGCCAGACCGAGAGATCCTAATGGTTCGTTGTTCAAGTTCTCCTTTAATTTGATTGGATGTTGTCCAAGTTCTTCTATGATTTGATTGGCTGTCGTATGAGTGTTCGGTAGGTTTGATTGGCCGAATCTTGAGATACTGAACTGTTTCTTTCGGTGACTGACCATTAGGAACCCTAGGATTGCTTATCGGCGTTTCTTTGGTCGCTTACATCCCAACGAAACGGTCTGACTATAAAGTATAAAGTTCATTATTGACCGTTATATCATTTTATAAGTACTATATATATGTGCATAATGCATATGATAAGAAAAGTATGACCGAGTCTCTGGTTGTGACGCGTGATGGTTTAATGGACTGTATCCAATAAGTCCAATATAAGATTCTCTTACTGGTTGTCGGTTATCTTTCCTTCAGCTGTCTGACAACTCATCGGACACGGACAGCTGATAATATTGACGAAACTTTGGTTCGGGACAATTTTGATATTTTTGACAGATTTGCAGCAGGGTTGATAATCATGAATCTTTGGTCAAAGATGCATTTGAGACAATCAACACGCACTGTACCAAAAGTATTTAACAGCACTAGAGCAACTAAACTCGTGCTAGTCTGCCAATATCACACAACACTCAAAGATTTACCTTTTAGTGGATCAATTAGATAGTCGATAATGTCGGATATATATATTATATAATATTGCTCTATAATAATCTATATTTGCGATATGAATGGCGGAGTCCTTTCTATTATTGACCGCATGACTGGATTTTGTCTTAAACTAGAGGACCGCTATAAAATTGGACTCATATCCGGAACGGCGCAACCGTTGATTAACATCAACCCCGACCCGATTGTGATTAAATATCTATTTTTGGGCAGGTTAACGAACTTCTAAATTTAACCAACTTCTTGCCTTATTAAGTTGTGGAGCCTCTTAAATTTGGTAATTTGTTCCGTTGCAGGAGTAACTGCACTAAATACTTAAATATCAGTGCATTTTATAAAAAATTTCCATTAAATTTAAATTTCGAACCAAGTAATTTGTCCTCTGAATGAGACGTAGCACGCTCCTAGACGCTTAACGCCAATATTTTGGTGGTTCCATCAGCTCCTTATATATCTCAAGCACCCAATATTTCAGTCTGACACACTTGATTGGTGTAAAATCTTTAATTATTTAGTTTCATACAATGCATCAGTAATCAGTATTAGTATTACCGATATCTTTTCAAGCATAAGTTTCCAGTATAGAAGAACATTTCTGGGATGTTTAGATTAAGCGCTGGCGACTGCCGAGTATAAGTATTATCTTAATCGTGGTGTTATTAAACTTCAATTTACTATTATTATCGATGCTTGTAAAGGTGGTCGTGCAATAACCACTGTTAGTATTGGGTAATGTTATTTAGTGCTGATGTCCTCAATGGAGCGTTGTTCTTTAACTTACTGAAATGGTAGCCGCTGTGAAAGTTGTCTGAAGTTAGTTAGCTATTGCACTTCAAGTTCATATCCGGGATATCCTGGGGAATTGAGCCACGGGGCCGCCATACTTTTAACTTTTCTTCTGTTAAACCTCCCACAGTAAGCGACGGACGATAGAGTGAAGTTGTCAGGTAGCTCTTCAAAAAGGGGTGTAATACTATAAATACATCCGGAATCCGGAATCCGGAAATGGCGCCAAATCGAAAGCGGTTCTCTACTTTTGTTATTCACTGTCACACTTCTGGCTCATTGCATTGGTATTGACATCGACGCTCATTAGTAGTTTAGGCACAATTAGCATTTTAGTGAGAAAATCTAGGTTTTATTATATTTTATTTTTATGAGATTTACTTTCTAAGATAATATGTTTATTGTTAATCCAACATGACTTTTGCCTGAAAGTTAAACTGAAATTATAAGATTTCAACACCAGATTACTTTACACAACTGAGTAAAAGTGTTGGTTATTGGTTCTCCGTTTGTCGCATCAGAAGTTTCTTTAATTATGTTAATGCAGTGTTGAAAACATTGAGTGCTCTTTTTCCATCGGCTCTATATAACATATATATACTACTATATTACAACAGTCAACAGCGTTATATGTGCAGCACAGCTCTTTCTATAGAAATAACGATATCCAGTAATGTTATCGTTTAGATTGGATTGCTCTCGCAGTGTCTCGCCAGCAATCAGCATCGACCGAATTGTGAAATTTCCGGGGCACATCCCTTTTTTTAGACTGCAAAATGAAATGAGCCGTGAGAGCAGCTCAGGTACATATATATTTTTACTGAATGTGTCAATATGAGATTGCCATGATCAGCTCGTCTAAAAATAGATATCTTTTAGCAACTGTATTACCGTTGTACTCGGGCAAACACTGTGCATACATTGCAGTGTTGTTATTCGTTGTTTGATGTTTATGTGATTTGTGTTGACAAACAATCGTGTCCAGATTAAGTGCTTAAGTGAAATGGTCTCCTGCAAAATATTTAAAGTCTATTTTTCGTGGCTCGTGCGTAGATAGAACTGAGATTGTCGTTAGAAAAGAAGTCTAACTAAACGCCCATTTAGTGATTCCATAGCCTGATTCCTGATTCCTGATACTTGATAGTGATGAAAGAATTGGGAAAGAGCCGAGTTAGAGTGACATTGCCAGCTTGGCATATCTGTTTTGCTATAGCTATTGTATTAGCTATAGTAGCTATTGTGTAGCTATTCTGTAGCTATTGTGATGTTAACGTGCTTATTTTTTTGGGTATTATTAATTATTGAAGTTGTATGCTTTAATTTTAATGGGGCAAATTTTGAAAGAAGCGAAATAAAAACTTTTAATGTTAGGCTGGATCGCTATCAAAAGTTCTCCATTAGAATGCACTGATTATGACTCCACCATTATGTTACTTAATAAATTGTTTGTAGTTGTAAAATTATAAGCTTTAAAAAATTTGCTCTACCGTCTGGCTCGTAAGTTCAATTTGTAGTACATCTTGAAATCAAACAAAAGTATCCTCGATTCTCTTTAAACATCTTTAGATATTTTCTCGACAATGTTATGTCGGTCAAAATAATTATAATACTTTGTTGTATTATAATATTTTTAAATGCATTCGGCTACGGTGCCCCGATACCACAAAGAAATATATTTAAAAGCAAGACGTCTTCACTTTTAGAAAATCAGCCTCTGAATTTGGAACCATTGTATCAATTTAAATATGAAATCTAGACATCTTTCATCTTTGTCTAAAGGTCCTCAAATTGACAAATCGTTGCATGTAACATTTAAATTGCCTTTTCTAAGTTCGAGAGTGTTCGACTTGACACTTGACAGCCTATACATTACGGTGGAAGTACAACAGAAAGTAATAAGTATTCGTGTTATTATATAACGAGTTAATCATGTATTTATGTTTCCTGTCAACGAAATATACCAGTCCCGCCCATTTATGTGATATTTCCAGGTTTTCAAGTTAGAATATTTGTTTTGAGTTTCTCAGTCTAGTTTTTTTTTGTCAGGATTCGATTTGGAGGCGGAATATTCGGCAATCAGCATCTAATTAAATTATTCTATCGGTGTTTACAATAAATGAAGTCGGGTATAAATAATAGTATTATGGAACAGTAGAAAAGGATCTTTTCAACACGAAATTTGTATTCGTCATTCGATTACATTACAGGTTTCCTTTTGACAAGCTCTGACTGTTTTCTACTTACTGCTATTGTCTGATGTTAACCAGCATATAATGCATTAACCATCGTTCAACTTTAAAACACAATTTTTTCATATGTTGTCTGTATAACTTATAACAAAGAACGGTTTACAGGCTTCTTGTGTAAACCGTCTAATTCCTCTACTTACAACATCCGACTCACAATTCTTAGAAATTATCCCCAGAGGTACCTTCCTTTGGTTCGCCCCGGGTCTCCACCAATATTCGCTTGAAAGTGTCAGCCCTCCGGAACATTGTCGCCACTCTAAAATTAGTCGCTTGTTAAATACTAATTACCGCCCACTCGTTAAGACGGATCAGTCATTTGTCTTAACTTCTTTAAACGTATTAAGCCTGTTTAATTATAGCACAGCGTCATGTTGGTAAGTAAGTGACAGTTGTTGTTTAAAAGTTTAACAAGAACATGTTGGTTAATGTTTAGCGAGACTTGTCATTGTCATTGCCAGAACTTTCTGATTTGTCAAAGTTTCACAGTTTGACCTCTCACCGCCCCCCAGTATTGACGTCTCATGCCAATAAAAATAAAAGTAACAGTGTACCACTACCACTAGCTCACTAGCTGATAAGTTACTGCTCCAGGGTGCTCATTACCGGCATAATGGCTAACCAAGTATCAAACTCTCTTATTAAACTGTGAAAACTAATCTAGTGTCCTGGCTGATTATTTAACTGATGGGTTAACCCGGTGTTGCTACCACGGGGAACTGGTATTTTAGGTATTTGAAATATGAGCACATAAATTGAGGAAGCGGTTAGCGGAGGAAGTTTTTATATCGCATGGCGACAATGTGAATTACGCCCTATCATGATAATGTCATGTCACTTATCACATAATTTGGCTTGATTTTATGGTGTATTTATTTTTTCCTTTTCACCCTTTTGAAAAAAGGCAATAGTGAAAGGTTACGAATGGAGGTTTTTGCAGAAAAACGTGGATTTTGGAGAACGAGATAGGTGGGTTTAAATATGTCGTGTGTCCTTCCTTCCGTTCGTTACCATGCAACGAAAAAGTTGGCGCGCGCGAGGATTGCTTGCGGAGATGTGATGTATAGATAGCCTGTGATCTATGAATGCGCGGCGCGACTGTGTTTTAATGTATTATATGATGTATGTAATGTATAATATTACTATTAGGTAATACGCCCAATTTGTACGTGGCACGCGTAGTGTATTGATGTGTACACGAGTATAGTTTACCTTTGCTGATAATTTCTTGAATTACAGAGACAAGTTAAGTTCTACGGCAATTGAACTGAATTTCAAGTGTTTCCCGTATTTGATGCATAATTTATCAATATTATTATCATGAAGATTGAAGTGAGCCGATTGGAGCTTATACTTAAATCCATAGTAAATGTGAAATGGAAATCTAGCGTCCGCCAAAACGAAACAACGGGCGCAATTCTTGTTTTTAAAGTTATGTTTTTAGGAATACCCGTCGGGGTTTTATATTTAAACTGATTACAGTGTCATAAGTACTTGTCCGTCAGAGACAAATCCGTTACTTTTAAAATATTGGGTTCACTAATTTCTAATAGTCAAGGGTAGTGTGCGTTTTGAAAAAAAATGAGCAAGGGAAAATTAATTTGGTGATTCGTTTGGTAGATTATTTACCTGATGTACTGGTATTTTATATTTCATGCCCTAATATTCCAATGCTGGAATGGATATCATCCTACACCGTATTATCATCTTTAAGTCATGAGTTTGAATGACATTAATGTTTCAAATGACCACAAAATTTAGGAGTCTTTTTGGCACTTTGTAATTCGAATGTTTTTTGGCCTTTATAAAATGTTTGTCTTTAAATTTTTAGGAGGAACATGAACAAATTATTTAGAAACTATCAAACCCTGACAACTCTTTGTTGTTTTGTGGTGTTGACATGATTTGACCCTTCTTAAGCTTCTATGATACCTGAAAGTTATGATTTAAAGATCAGGTGAGGTTAATGTTAAGTGGTCGTGTCTAATTAAGTTGAGGTTACAAACCTTTCATTAACTCTAAGATTCGTTCTTATTGATCCTGAGAAGTCCACTTATTTGTTAATATTCGAGAGAGGGTTAAGCAAAGCGAGTGGCAACTGACATTTTCTTCGTGTTGATCGCAAGGGAGGTTTATGAACTGATTCAGGTCTTTTGGCCACCCGGGATGTAACCACTGTCTGATATAATTGCTTTATAATTAAATTTCATCAGGAAATGTATCCCTCAAAAGCATAATATAATGAAGGAATTATCCCTCAAATGCATATTATGATAATGAACAGTTGGTATAACAATATTGGAAGCATTAAACTAAATCCGTTATACATATTGAGAGCTTGCAGTTCCCCCAACGAGTAGTATATTTACAACTGTTCATTTTCATAATAATATCATACAAATCTGCACGGCGAGGTTACTAAAAAAAGGTAATTTGAAACTTTATTTCTAACAGTTATCTGTTCACGACTATACCCCCGTTGGTAATATAATAATTTTCATTTCCGTACAAATTGTCTTCTCTCCCTTTACCTCCAAGTTTGCTCTTCAACTTCTCGGATTGTGTTGAGTCCTTATCTCCCCTAAAATATTGATTAAATGTTTGGGAGTCCAAACAAATTGCAGTTTCCCCTTTCAACTCCACCGGAAGTTCCTCTGAAAATACTAGGATTTATAAAATTGTTTGGTCGTTACTTCAATTTATTTATAGCACAAAGCAATCAATCCCTTTTATGTGCATTGACGTAGGGTAGCTCTTCCAGCAGCTTGGCAGATTTGCGTTAGTTTAGCAGGTTAGTCGTCTGTCCATGTAAATTAAAGCGACATTAGCTTTTACCCGTTTATATGTTAATTTGAAGCAGTATTTTGATTCTCGGGGCGTAGGTAAATAGTGTATCCCCCACCCTTGTACAACCAAATAAAATCTTCAATACATTTAATTTGTTACACTCTAGTAGAGTAGTAGGGGAGAAAGAGAGAGAGGGAGAGAAAGAGAGGGAGAGCAAGTAACATAAATCCTGTCGTCTGGTTTGAAGGAATTAATCACTTTGAATATGCTGGCTGCTGTCGGTCTCCTGTTGCTTTGAACCCTTCTTGCTCCTGTAGCTTTCCCAGCAGGCCCATTGTCCCCCGAACTTCCCTGATTCATATAACACATCTAATTACTATCAGGTAACTAATTAGGTTTTAATGTAAGGTGTTGTTAAACTGGTTATAACGGGAAGCTGATAGACGAGGTAGCGGGAAACATTAGCAGTGTCCCACAACCCACTCTAATTACATCACTTCTTGATATATATATAACGTTTACATCGTGATCTAATTTACCCCACATCGCGTCCGGTAGAGTGTCCTCTGCGGGCCCTCTGACACTTTTCCTTTGCAGACTTGTATAAGGTTGATTATTGACGTATTGGTGTATTGGTAAACTTTCCTTGCTAACTTTCCTGTGTAGTCATGCGAAGGCTTTATTATTGGTGTATTAGTTCTGTTTCTTAATTCTTTCTTAGAATTATTCTCTTATTCTTGCAACCCTCTAAATGTTCTTGGTCCGTTCCATTTATCTAGGTTTACTTTAACTGGGCACTGTTCATAAACCAAATGAAGATATTGCGGATTAACAGGCGCGGCTGAGCGCTGCCCAGTAAAAATTACTCTCAGTTGTTGAGTTCAAGGGAAATATGCTTGAACAGTTTAACTTCAATTTTAAGTTCTCGTAGGTTTCTGGATCGTTTGCCCACGTAAAATATAGTGACTTGTCCATTAATAGATTAATATCGCTGCAATTCGCCAAGTTTTATTATCAAAAAGTGTTATTTTCTGCTTATTGTATGGTTCGGAGATTGTAAATTCATCTGCAACTAAAGTTTATAAATAGTTCTCGGTTTTATACCGTCCGCTTTCGGTCCTTATTTTGTTTTTCATGATAACGAAACTTTGTAACACAAACTTGCGACTCGTGCCGTTCTCAGTTCCAATTTTCGAGTTGTGACAATCAATCTTGGTGGGGATTTATCATGTGCAATTACGATTTGTCTGAATTTCTATAAATAGTTAAATAGTCGCCATATTTTATTATTTAATCACTGGATCGGAGATTTTTTCTACTGACGTGTCACCTGAGTGACAATTGTTAATGCCTAAATGTGAGTCAAGACATGATTCCTTGAGAATAACTATCTTTCGTTTACCCTATGTTGAATATTTTAGATTCCTTTCGGTTATTTTGATTTGAGTGGTCAGAACAAGATTTGAGCTGAGAGCTAATTCAAAGCACCAGCTCTGCAGTTTGCCTACCTCATTACAAACCCGGCTTGTCACCAACTTCCTCCTAACTTGAAGTCTGATTAATTTCAATCAGCCCGGTCCTAGCATCCTCTACCAGATAATAACCCCCAAGCTACCCCCACCAGTTCCTCAGAACACTAAATACAACACTACCTACCCCCTAGCTTGTATAATCAAGGTTGTTAAATACGTCAAATTTTCGTGAAAGAATACGACGTATTCGGTTCTAATAAAGAATACGTCGTAATACGCCGGAATACGGTAATTTCTATGGATTGTTAAATACGTCCACGAATACGCCATAATACGCCGTAATACGCTGATTTGTCAAAATTAAACATTACAGCTGCGCGCCACCCTCATCATTGATCATGCATTAAAGGAGTGCAGTTATACATGATAACTTAAATTTGTAATCAAATTTCATGGATAATCGTAACAGGCACGTAGACAGGGGGGGGGCTAGGGGGGCGGCGCCCCCCCCCCCCCCCCCCCCCGGAAAAAATCGAACCCCAGAAAAAAGATAAGCCCCCTAGTCCCCATGGTCGCCTGGTAACTGGGCTGTGTTTATGACTGCAGTCAGTCAAAGATTTGAACTGTGGATTAGTAAATATCTGTCATAACATCCAAGCAAACATTCTAAGATTCTAGAAGACTTCTATAAATAGTCAATAGTGTCCCCTAGACCGTAGGAAATGTAAAAATCTTAAGACGATGGGGCCTGAGTAAGTCGTAAATTCTGATTGGAGAATGCAGATTGCTGTTGTGAAGTTACCAAATTTACGTGAGTACTTGATTCTTTTCAATCCCAGTTTATTGCTGTCCTACAAATTTCTTTAATACCAAATGTCGTCTAAAACACCCTGTTTCGCAAAAAATTTCCGGGGGGCTATGCCCCCCTAGCCCCCGCCAAGGGGCTCCGCCCCTGGACCCCGCTGGGGGCTGCGCCCCCAGACCCCTGCCACAGCTTGCTCGCTTCGCTCGCCGACAGCCCCCCTCAAAGAAAAATCCTGGCTACGTCCCTGAATCGTAATACGTCAATTTTCAAGGAGGAATACGTATTCGTATTCCAATACGTATTCCCTCCTAATACGTATTTAACAACCTTGTGTATAATAGACAACTAACTAAGTAATGCTCGAGCACTGTGAGATTAATAACATTATCATTGCTTCTTAACGTCATAGTCGGGATGCCTACCTGATAATGTCTGGTCATGTTTCCCTGATCGCTGCTACCGTATATGGACAAACTCTCGATATATGTGATATATGTCATAGAACACTGCGTTTTGTAAATTTTACCGTCCGTCACTGCCCTCTCATGGTTCATTTAGCGTTCTCTTTTAAATTTTGTTACGGTCTCTCCCGTACAAAACGTTGCGAGTTTTCTTGGAGTGCTATTGGCCTGAAGGGAAGGGTAGTAATTGAAGCTAGCCCATTGTTTTTACGCTTTTATAATAGTCGAGCTGTAAGGTTGTTGTAGTCTCGCCTAATATTGACAGGTCCAGCGGACTATCGTGGTGACTTGCGTGTGGTCCACAACAAATATGTCATGTATTAGTAGTGCAGCTGCTAGCTGCTAGCCTCAAACTACCTGGTTGTTGCCTTGATTAGTTTTGTTGTGTATCCACACAATGCGTGGTTACAAAAGTATTGTTGAACGGTTGATGGCCGTCAAAGGTTGATGCGACTAACGTTTGTAACTGTTGATTGTTACCTGACTAACACTAGCAGTTATCTGCTAATCCGCACTCTGTTCGAACCATTTAAATGAGCTTTTAAAAAGAATCATTTCATCACTTTCAGAAATTTGATCGTCCAACAACACCCATGTCTACTGTTCAAATCAATCACGTTGACTAGAATAACAGTCAGAGCTGAAAGGATAAACTCACCAAACTGTCGACCAGCGAACCACGTGGGTCCCACTTACACTCACGTGACAGCATATTCCAACCACGTGACCTACATTTGATCACGTGGTGTAATCTCTAAACGCAGGGTCCCTCTTTGCAGGACATGCAGCAAGTCCTGCTTGCTAGGTCTTTCACCTTGCTGTGACAAATGTTATAGTTCGTGTGGAGTAAAGCGGTTAGACCGTATGATTGCGTGATCCGACAACCTTTTCGACTTGTCAAGTGGTGTGGAAGACAGCAGATAGCTATATTACCACTACCTACCTTGGTCCTTGAGTTGGTCTCAGTTTGAAATTTTGACAAGCTTCTTTGATGAACGTTTTACGGTTTCTTATCGAATATTAACGTTAATTTTAAAAGACGTCGCTCTCTCTGTGATTTATAGGTGTTGTCAAGCATCAAATGTCCAGACTGCGCATCTTTAAACAGTTTAATAGATTTAATATGAATTTAGTTCAGTAATGGTTCAAGACAGTCTTGACTAGAACTACTACTTATAATTTAAGTAGCTAAAACTTGAACCGCTTTTAGAGAATGAGATATCCTTTTTAGTGTGGTTTTGTATTTTTCTTCCTCCCTTCATCATAATTATATTTTCCCCCACCCCATCCGTACCAGCTTCACCCTGGTATTTTGCCCTTCAATTTTCTTTTTTGAACTCAGTCTTGATTACTTGTGATATTCGTGTGCCATGTCGTGATATACACTGTATATTTCACACGAGTATTACTACTGCATAATGTATGACTACATTCTACCCTGTCATCACCTAAAGTCGACCGTGGCCATTACTTCATTCAATGACAAACAACGTGCAGTGTTTTACCACCGTCCTGCTTTTGAGACCGCAATCATTTGGATCTGACATATGTTTCCGGGTTTAAAAGTCTTCTGGGATTGGTCTTGGGTGTAAGAAATTGTCTCTTGCAAGTTGATTGCAGCGGTTTCTTCTTTCTAGGAATCCTTCTGGTACTAAATAAATTTTAAGTTACATGCAAGGCCTCAAAAATTTGTTTTACTTTGCCTCTGGGAAGTTTTCAACAGTTTCAAGTTGTACTGACATTAACCTAGAGAAAGAAAAAGTTAATGAGCTGTTATTTTACTTTATGGTTTGCGCACCTTGTTTTTTTGCTTATTTGTGATGTCATATTGGACTAATATATATTATATAAGGGTAGGTAGAGATGCAGAACTTGGCCAGTGGCCACTTTTCTCTTCGCAGGGGGCTGTGGTCACAAGAAATGTACAGAGCTTGGTCATATGTGCACAAACATTAGTCTGTAACTAACGTGAATTCAAGGATATATTATGTGGCTGATGACAGGGCGATAAGGGGCATTTTATGACGTCGATATTGGACATATTACATTAAATGTAACACCGGTTGTATTATTGTTGTTTTACGAATATCCGTTAGTTTTTTAAACATCTGCAACACGCTAAACTTCCTAGTTTAAATTTAGAGAGCAAATGCCTTGTAATTATGAATTTCACAAATATTAAAATTAAAGTAAACAAGCGCAATATGTTGTTATATCGCCAATTTGACTGTCACATATCTAATGACTGTCTCATTACATCACAAGTTGATTAAATTAATGTAGTTAATCACAAAGTTGTGCAAATAATGTCAATGTGTCAGTCTGCAAATCCGTTCTGCACATTATGTATTAATATTATCTATCTCTTTATAAATGATAGTCTTCTTGACTATGATCGCAATCCTTGTTGAAATAACGATATAGTCATCGTAACATTTAGATTTATCTGGGCTGATCTTATTATGTATTCAGTTTGAAAATAAATGAGATTTATATAAATATTTGTAAATGAAAGCTAATTTGTTTTTCCTTTTTAGCATCCAGCGACACTGGAGACGATGGAAGAGTAAGAGCACGCGCGTGCCGGTTGACTTCGACCCAACGTTCGTCTCAATTTTAGAAGAAAACTTCCCAGGCATCTGTGACCAATACTCTATATCTACTACCAGCATGGTTTTCTCTGGTTCACCCAGGATCTCACACCTGTCTTCCAATCAGATCGTTCGGAAAATAATTCCCAATAACAACAACATGTCTCTGTTTAACGAGATTGACTCAGAGTATACGTTAGAGTTAGAATCAGATAAAAGTGACTCAGGCACGATCGGTGCCTTGTCAGAGTTTGAAACTCCAATTCCAGCTAAACGACCTCTCATTCAAACATCGTATGTGTTCGAGAAGGAATTGAGGGAAGATTTCGATAACCCCTACTACATAGACTCTTCCGACGAGGAAGAAGAAGAAGAAGAAGAAGAAGTTGAAGAGGAAGAAGCTAGACCAGTCAAACTGTGTTCCAGTCAGAGTCTGGAGTCCCGAGTCTCGGAGGGGAGTCTGGGAAGCACGGGCCACGTGTGTGACAGTGGATTTGAGGACGATACCCGGGGCAGCTCCTGCTCCCTTCCCAGACCCAGTGTCTGGACAGGGGTGGAGGAAGTTTCACCTGACAGAAGGGACGTTCTCACTCGACCTGCTGCTGTTCAGATGTGCTTTGTTGAGGTGAGCTTTGTTCATATAAATTATAAGCTTGACAGTTGACAGGTTGGCCGAAGTCCTGATGTGAAGCAAGTTTTTTACTCGTATTTCCGTACTTTACTTGCTTGTCTCACAAGCTAATTAGTTAGTTGACAGTTGACACGAGACAAAAAAAACTCGCACTACCTTGAGAACCTGAAATTTCCAATTAAACATTAATAGATTGGTCGGAATTTAGATGCAGTGCCATCTAGTGCTCTACCATCTCCCTTATCTTTATTTTGTGGTATTTAAACATATATTATAAAATATTTCAAACTCGTTGATAGCAGATAGACTGACGATCTCTGTTAAACGTTGTTCTCGTGGGAAATCTAACATAACAAACGAACAAGTTTACTTGTTTAATAACTTAATGTGCCCTAAACTTTGGCCGAGAGGCGCTCTGATCTTATATGATCTCGAAATTCTCAACAACACAAGCAATTTTAGAGGCGGAAATGTTTACCCTTTTTATCGGTTTAAACAGAGACATAAGCTGAGGTTGTTTAACAAATTAACGACACGTGTTGACTATATGTGCAGGCTCGAATTGGTCTGATAAACTAATTGTTTTCACCCCAGGAAGTTTCGGATGATGCCGAGGATGTGTCAGAGGATCTCAAAGGTCTCAGTATCAATGATTTCCCGGACGTTATCCCTCAAAACAAGCAGCTCACGAAAACCTCGCAGTGCTTAAGCGAGAGCAATATCGCATCCTCTAAGGTGAGTTCAATTGTTTCACCATATTGTTCATACTTGATTGTTATCGGCAAACCTTGTTCCATTATTATGATACGTATTATTTCTAGTCTAAGGTTATATTTTACGCCATTTCTTGGATAGAAAAGGGGGAAATTAATTAATGTATAATTAAAGGGCAGCTAAAGTTATTGTTTGTTGCATCCAAGTCGAAATTCTTGCTTTAATTGCCGGCATCCAATTTAACCATTTCCTTTTATAGAAAATTGTTCTTATGTTGTTGGTAATTATTAATTAATAGCCGTTCTAAATATATATCAATGTAATAATAATTCAGCTTTTTTACTACGGTATATGGGAATAAGATCCAGCAACAATATCTCAAATCAGCCCTAGTAACTATTACTAACCTGCATGCTCTCGAGAATATTAATGCTCCAGTTATGTACTATGTCTATACGCTCACACATGAATGTACAAATTAAATGTTGATCACGGATATTGCCATTCTCCTCTTGTCGATTCGTTCTCAACATTACTGTAGTCTGCAGAAAGTAATTTTATTGCCACCAATATTAGTAGTTAAGTAATAAGTAGCTCACATTGTAATTGAGATGATGGATTGTTCTGATTGACCAGCAGGAAAAGCTAAGATATTTCTGGCCGTGCTCGTGCAACTAAGAATAAGATTACAAATGTATATTTGTGTGGTCGTGATTTCTTCCTTGTTTCAACGGTCTAACATTTTGAGGGTTTTCGCAGTAATAACTAATGCACAGTTGAGAACACAGAAATATAGACTTGTCCATTTTATTGTCTACTGTTATAGATCAGCTACTTATGTATAACTATAAGAACTGAAATAGTAATAGTGATGCATAATTCTGTCACGAAACGCTGAACAATTTATTGATCAATTCTTATCCATGATCTAAATCTAAATGTAACCGTCGAGCGTATAATTCTTGATTTGTATACCAATCCCCGTGTCAATTGTCAGTGCCCCATTATAACCAGCCCACCACCCCAGCTAAGAGCAGACACCTCACCGAGCAAGCGACCCCGGAGCTACGGAGGTGGAGACAAGCCCGACATGAGCGAGCTGAAACAGGGCTGGACCAACAGCGCTCATCTCATGACGGTTCAACAGTTACTGAACTGGAGGAATGTTATGCAGTGCAACTTCTCCAGTGAGTACTATCATTTTACCTGCGGTTTTACCTTACATGGTAATGCTATCATGGTTGTGTTGCCTTTTATGGAAACATTACCATGATAGCACTACCATGTATGGTAGTTTTTCATATTTTCCTTTTTATTGATTTGGCATTGCATTAATGCATTTGCTTGTTTATATAAAACATTTTAGATGTAGCACAAATATATAGTATATAAGTATATGTCTCAGTGTTGTAATTATTTTGTCATTAAACTTGGATATTTAGAATATGCATATTATTTAGATATTGTCAGGTACCGTTCACTTATTACGTAATAACTTCTTTTCCATCATTAGATCACCCTACGTAATCACGTTTACACCTAGCTTAAGTGTAGAAATAAAACTAGCGCAATCATTCGTAAACCCCTCCCTCACCGTCAGTGACACTGATTACGTAATATGTGAACTCTCCCGTGCAATTTCTTTGTATTTTGAAGGAAGCAATTTTTCGAGTCCCGACTCCCGGGGTTGGGAGATATAAGAAAATCTTCATTGCAAGAATAGTTGTCATTTTTTCATTTACAGTACAAATTTTTGTATTGTGGCTGATAAATGTTATAATTACTGGTTGATTCGCTAATAAGAAATTAGCAGTCTATTGCCAATTATAAATACTTACTTATTTGCAGAGGTTAATTCGGAGCTGATGGAGCATTTGGCGGATAGAGATGGGCTCCAGGAACAACAAGACTTGATGCTCCAGCAAATATTCACTCTGAAAAAGTACTGCCAATTTACTATACAGTTGATCACTTTCCTTGCTCTTATTGCTACTAAATTTCAATCGTGAAATAAATTGTCTCGTTTAAAATTGTTGACTCTCATTCTACGATCCGGCTAATCAAAAATGTCTTCAGTATGAACACAAACGGAGAGGTAAAGCCAAAATCAGAGCCAGAAAAACAGACGCCTAATTTCAAACGAAGAGTTTCATCTCTATTTGGGAAATGAAAATACCGACTGTACATAAGTACATTAGACGATGGAATATTTCTAATTTATTGATTTTAAAATCAAGCGAGACAAACTGATATGTTACGAAGAAGAAGAAGAAACTATGACGTAATCACCGATTTAATCACCGATGGCGCGAACGATTAAATTGGGTTGTATAATGATGATAAATGATAAATGATAATGTAGGAATGACCTAACGGCAGGTTATTTCTAAAGCAAATTTTAAAATGGTATTTGTTAAGATCTAAGACGTTTTCAAATGAATGATTTATTTATTTTTTGCCAGAAATCTAGAGGTTTAATTTAATGAGTTATATTTTTATATTTCCGAAAAGGTGTGGCTGTCATCGGAGGGCTCGAGTCTTTTTTCCTCGACACGTGATACTGATAGAAATCAGCGTATACATATCTGTACGCTGGCTGGCTAGGAGTGGACACGTAACGACACATATTTATTCTGCCCTCGGAAAAAATCCACGCCAATTCAAATATTTGAAGGTTTTTAATGAAACGAAATCGATACCAGTTATGAAAAAGGAAATGATTTGCTTCTTCATCTCTTTTCCAAACAGTTAATATAATGTACATACTTGAAAGGATGTTAGCTTTATAATTATCCTGATGTTGTTGACCAACCTCGCCCAAAACTTAAAGATAGATTCTAGATGATCAGATTCTTATTGGACAGATAAGAAGATAAATGAACTTTGACTGTCATTATTACGTTTTCTCCGAATACCAGCAGATGTGAAGCTTGTAGGAAGAGACGCTATAATATGTCAATTATTTGTTATACAATTTTCATTTAATTGTTTTTCACAAACATCTTAAGATGACGTCTTTTTTATTTTACTATGTAGCTGCTATGAAGCTGCTATGCCCTATATACGTCGAGAAAGGTACATTTTGATCCACACATGGAAAATTCTCAATGTGCAATGGCCTGGCCCCAAATGGCATTGGCATGCTGTTCAAAAACAACCCCCGACATGGAATAAAAGCTACTGTACCGGCACTGAACAACAAATCACAGCGCTCTGTGGCAACACACTATGAAAACTCGTTTGGAGTAAAAATTTAAAACTGTGTTTCCAAAACTTTCTTAAAAATTAATCTTGAGTACAGATGACAAAGTATGCGGTGAAATTGAAATTGAAATTGAGTTCGCTGATCAGCGATGGTTAATGAAAACGCTACAAATTTGAGTATTTGAAGATGATTTCTCATACGCTGCCACGGACGTCCGAGTCAAACAATAATAATAATATCGAATGTTTTCCACAACCAAGCACTTTACGGTCAGAAGGTGAAAAAACTTGTTTCCTTCATTATTATTTCAGCTGACAGCTGTTATCAGTTGAGTTTATTAAATTTTGAACCGGAAAAGTAAAATTCAAGAAAATCGTAACATTATTTAGCAATAATTTGCATCGATTTACTAAACCGAGTCGGTTTAGACAAATTACCGTTTGCGTTACCAGTTACCGAATGACGAATTACTAAATAATTGAACTTGAAGATACTAGGGTCTGGGTGGCCAAGAATTGACATCGTGCAGTTTTCTGTCGATTAAAATGAATTGTCGCCACTAAAAGTAAAATTAAAATAGAACGTTTTGATAAAAAGTAAAAACCATTACATAACATTCTACAGGTATCCGTATAGGTTACTAAAGTTTGAAGTAGTCATGGAAGCATGAAAACGATGTACCTCTAGGCTCGAGGCGACCCGCTTTGAGTCACAAGCGGGTACATCGTTTTCATGCTTCCATAACTACTTCCAACTGTAACAGTGTAATAATTATCACATCATTACTTTGGGGTGACTGCAACTAACGAACATGACTGCTGACGTGTATTCTCCCCAACGTAAGCATAAGCTAAAGACAATAGGTTACTGAAGTAACACAGAAAATTGGTGACTTTTAACGGACCACATCTTAAACAACTGAGTAGCATAAAGGTACTTGATTAACTTCCAGTTCCACAGTTATGAGTTATCCAGAATCATTACTTACTGATCGCATTTACTTCATTGATGCTGTAATACCAAATCTTGCGCTTGTGATTTTCTGTGAGTTCTCTCTCTTTTAATTAATTCATTGCATTAACAATTAACGTTAATACAGCATATTGAACATTTCAGGTATAAATAAAATAGAGGAGGATCTCAATTTAAAGTTGTCTCCTAGTCTACATGACCGGAAATCGTATGCAAAGAGGCCCGCGTGTAAAAGTCAAAGCACCATCGATACACTTGATCAGGTAGTAATTCTAAGTTCTCTCTGACTCCGTACACGCATTTTCCCGCCTACTCATAGGTCTGTTCCTGCCCACGTGACAAGTCACGCGCGCAGTTGGGCGCGCTATGATTGGAAGCTTTGTGATCGATAGTCGGTGCGTTGTCTACACTCAGGTCGCCATTCCGTCGTGTCTTGTGTTAATTGGCCAAACTCCTTGAGTGGAGCCTACCGTTAGGAAATGTAAATTCTTTCATCTCTGGATTCAGTTATTTGGTTCTCGATTATTTGCAGAACCTTTTCGATTTCTCGTATCCACTATGCAGATGTCAGACTACAGGCACACAAATTGACCGATTTCTTCTCTGGTTTCGTTGCAAGTTCTTCTTTATGTCATTATTATTAATCTAATAATCTAATCGACCGGTTATTGGTTAAACGAGGAAATTTCGCACTTCATCCCAACAGTTTATTTCTAAAGGATTTTACAGTAAAATGATTTGTGTGATTCGAGTTCAGAGTTACGTCGAAAGCTCTCGACTTTTGATGTTCTATGTTGCCATTTTTATCTTCCTTCCCGGTGTCGACTCTGGAGGTTTAATTGTATCAGCAGTGTAGCTTCGAGTTCCCCGCTTCAGTTAACATCTACATTTTTATTAAACAGATGCATAGCTAAACCATGATATGTTTTGTTACCTGTTACCGCAACCCAGAATAAGATTAGATTTACGAAAAGGGCGGAGCTTCTGGCTGTTTAGTTAGTCATGAATGGATTGAGTATAATCCATTTTAATATTATTAATCTCACTACTCTTTAGTTATATATCAAAGCCGCCGGATTCAGTTTTAAAGATGACACAGTTATATATTGGAAACTTACCCGATGATTGCTCAGAAGATTTTTTAAGAAACCGATTTGAAAACCATGGAAAGATAAAAGAGGTTTGTAATTATCTTATCTTATCTTATGAGGATTCGTTGCGACGCAACAAGGCCATCGAATGAGTCGACCACCTTTGTTATTTTACTTCGGCATTACCTGCATTACAATGTAAACCAGCACTTTCAAGGAAGAGCTTTACAAGAAGCCGAAGGATCGTTCCTAAGGCCAGCAACGGTTAAGGCAATATGCCACACTTTCTTCGCCCGAGGCTTCGCTGTGTTGATCAAGCACAGCTCCTCATTTAACCCTCACACCAGATTTCTCGAGCATTCGGCTGAGTGAACCGTGGGGCTACATAGACCACTCGGGACCCTTAGCAGAGCGTCAACGACGCTCACCCCACGACTAGGCAGGCAGTGGGATTCGAACTGGCAATCTTACGATTACAAATCCGATGATCAACCAACTACGCTACCTGGCGATGATGATCACTGAACGATAATGACTCATGTTTTAATCCATTCTGGAAACAGCAATGTTTCGACAAAAACAGAGTGATGTGAATGTATTAATAAAATTTACATTCTGTATTACAATTATACCAGTGGCGTTACAATTTGAATGGTTCTCCTTATCTTGCACTTGTTGCTTCATGAAGTTGCCACTTTATCTCTTCAGATATTACTGAAAGGGAAGTTTGCATTTTTGGAATACCATGATCCCAGATCTGCTGAGTCAGCGATCAAACACGAGAAGGGTTTGTTTACTTAGTTGTTGGGGCTGTAACATTCTTCTACTAATGTTGATTGATGATACTAATAAGAGTTTTTTTACTATTTAATCCTCTTGTGTGTTTCCGTTATTTAGACTGGTTGTTTTTCGTTCAACGAAATGATGACGTAACTAATTAGGAGGTAGGACATTTTCAAAAAAATGTTAACTATAAAGTTGCATAAACTAACACCACAATTTCTAGAATAAGGCCCGAATTTCAGCTGTTCATTTTTCAGAGTTGCTTGACAGTTCCAACAACCTGCTTCTTGATGTAGAACTGGCGAACAAACAAGTGAAGCCAATGAAGGGGCCGGTCACGCTGCACATACTGAACTTATCTAGCAGCGTTAATTGGGAGGTAGGATCTTAAATTCTTACTACTTTAATAGTTAATTTCACTGGTTTGGTCTTTGCTATATCTCGAAAAGATACTCGCCTTTTCTGACAAAGAACTTTGGTAACACTGGTGGCATAATGAATCATTTTATCAGTATGAACGTAAATTGCACCCTTGCTCATGCTGCATGTTTTCTTGGTTAATATGAAATTTTATGCCTTCAGCATTGTAAGCTTGTATCAGTAACATAGATCTTAAATGAGCTCATCTTGCTCAAAGCGGGAACACAAGATTAGAATAAACTTTGTTCTTAAATGCGCTAACCTTGCATCTAAGCGCATTTGATCACTTACATTAGTTGATATTAATCATATATCGTGAAGTTTGGTTTTGTCAAAAATTATGCGAAACAACCTGCATAGGTAATATGTGTATTATCCAGATCAATTTCTGAATGTTTTTAAACGAGCAGTTGAGACGCTGTCATTTACGTATCATACAATGGCCATAATGTGGACGTTTCCCCTTACTAAAAATATTAATCACAAGAGCATGATTGTGTTTTTAAAGAAGCTTAAATTGCAAAAAACACGCAAATCATATTCTCAGTATTTCGTGGCTTGATGTAATGCTTAATATTTTCAAAGCTAAATCGACTTTATGTAACCAGATTTTAATTTACACTCGAATTCACGGTTATCAGTAATCGGTATTGATGTTTAAATTCTACTGATAAGAAGGTAATTGTGAGTGATAATAAATCGACACTTACTTCAAGATTTTTTGTTTTATGTTGTAATTTCTACTGCGACCAGACATTTGTTTTTTACTACCGTTAGCTTATTAGCTTATTGAATATCGAATAATATTGCTGTTCTGTACCTATAAAAGGCAACTATCTGGTAAGGATGTCGTCCAAAGTTGTCTTTCAAAGCGCAAAAAAATTCGATTGATCGTTTAAAAATATTTATTTCTGAACCAACTTTCACATTTAACTCCCTTGACCACAATTGATAAAATAAAACAATTATCAATTAATTGATTAATTTCCACTTGACGCACATGTCTCGAAATTAAAGTTCGCTTTTAAATGACATTGACATAATGAAGCTCTCCATTTTATGAATAATCATAGGGAATCTCTCGGCTTACCTGACTGCCAAAAAAGCTCACGTCCATTGCATAGTAGACGTAGCAATTTGCTGTCGAATTTTATCACGGTAAACTATTAGTATCGTCTGTCATAAGAATCTCTTATTCGGCTGAAAGTAGTCCCCTGGACCTGACGACTAACTACACATACTTCACATACATAATACCCATCACTTACTGATTTTCCTGACAAGAGTTTCTGTAATGACGGTAATTTTTGAGAGAAGTCGCCTCAGCTCCGTCACACTGCATAAGCTCATAAACAGCAGCTAATAATACTAATAATTGCTCTCATTAGTCATTACCACCGTATGTTGAAACCACAAGTTCTTAAGTAAAGTGGTTAAATGCACGATACAGCTCTCATCTCCCCACATTAAAACCACTCTTGGCAGTGTTCCCGACCCTCCTAATCCGAGCACTCTCCTTATCCCTGTACCATTTCGCCATGCCCTTGTTGATCATTTTGTTTTACCAAGCTTCTAGAGCCCGCACTGCCTCAGTGGAACTAGTCTCCACTCACTCCCACCAACCTACAGCCTCGCTTAGCATGCTTCTATCAAACTTGACCATAAGTCGCACCAAATGTTACAAGTCACGTGACCTTGCCCTGCCCTCTCAGAAACTAAAGATTATGCTGGGGAGTGTTGGTAATCTACAGAAGGCGGAGTTGATGGATGACGGAGACGATAGTAAGTGGAAGAGAGGAATCGTGACGTATGATTTGAAGGAGGACGCTCAGAATGCCATAGAACGCTTCCACGAGACTCCTTTTGAAGTAAGTGGAAGAGGTTATTTTTGTGAAACCAACTCTGTCTAACTTTACATAATTACGATTTCATATTTGTAGAAACAAAGTAAATTACATTTTACCCTCGTTAAACTATAATTGACTATACTTTTCGTCATGTTAAATAACTTTATTTAAGAAATAGCGACTAATTTAACCTGGTCTCCTGTCCCAGAACACTCGGTTACAGATAATCTGTCCTGAACCCGGGCCAAATTCCCCCCTCAAGCAAGACAAATCCCGATCAAGGTTTGTCACATTTAGTTTTGCTCAACATGGTTCACCCTCACTCTCGTATGTTCCAATTCACTTCCATTTTAACTCTCATCTGATGTCATATTTCTCATTTTATCTCACCGGGGGGTACCAATGGCATAAATGGCATAATGGAGAATTGGCCAATAAAAATTTCCATTTATGCCATAAAACGTATGCCATTTATGCCATTTTTGATATAATACATTTCTATTTTCTTTATTTGTCACATGAATCTTTAACGATCATTCCAAGCGTTATAAAGCATGAAACATGTCTCTTATTCAAGTACTAATAATAATTTGCGAATTTAAAGTCAAATATGAAGACCTAAATTCATGGCATAAATGGAGAATTGGCCAATAAAAATTTCCATTTATGCCATAAAACGTATGCCATTTATGCCATTTTATGCCATTGGTACCCCCCATCTCACCTTATTTCAAGCTAAATGCTTGTTAAAACAGATCACTCCCAGCCCAACTCATTAATTTATCATACATATCATTCACTCAACTCAGGAAGAAATCTGAGCTCCATAAACAGACACAACCGCCAATAGAAAGGTACGCCTACTACAGAAACACGGCACACGCGCACTCAATACATCATATTTTATATTACATAATACCTGGAGCAATTTTTCTTTTTTGCACTGGCAAACAAACCTAACCATTTTTGATGTTTATAGTGTAACCGTTTCGACAATTATCCGAGAAACCTTAAATATAAACAAGTCGATCCTTAAAAGTTGCTTCTTAGCGATGGTTGTGTTTCTTTCCAATGCGACATCTCAACAATTCACATATTTTAATAACCCAAATCTCACGACTCTCCTCCTCCTACAGGAAGGTGTCATGTGACGGGAGGAAGAAGGTCGACGAGACGAAGAGAGTGGACGATGGCACGTTCCCTGTGAGACTCGTCGTACCGAGCAATATGATAGGAGCTATCATTGGAAAGGAGGGCAAGACAATCAGGAAGATTACTGATACAACCGGGGCAAGGTCAGTTATTTTCCCAAACCTAGTGGTCACGTGGCTTAATATTTTTATTAGGGAATGACTTAACTGCCAATATGTTAAATTTTGTCAGCCTCGATCACATAACATTAAACATTAACACTTTATCTCTCTGCAGAGTGGACATACACCGAAAGGACAATGCTCACAGTTTAAAGAAGGAGATCACAGTATTCGGGAGTGCGGAGGTGTGCAACCAAGCTATCGCCATGATTCTCCAGATCATGCAAGACGAACGGGCTACCCTCAGCAAGGTCAGCACAATTTACCAGTTTCGGGATCGATTATTTTTCCAGTTGTAGGAGAATATATACGCGGTTTTTGAACAGGGTGGATCAGGACTCAGGAGAGAATGGAACCGATTCGTTCATAGACAGCAAGGCTGGAGATGGCACTGCTCCCAAATTTTCTTAACCAGTTAACAATATTGAAAATCCCAGTACGCTTTTATAAGATATCTGTCGTTAGGGGAATATGAACGGTACGATATAATAAACAAATTCGAGAAATCTAGCCAACAAACAACGATACAGTACAACAAACTGATAACAATTTAAACGAGCCACTTCAACTTAAGGTTAGAATAACTTAGAAAACTTGTGGGAATGAATTGGCAGGTTTTGAATAACAGAATAAGTGTCACATGTTTTGAAAATTTAGCTCTCAATATTCCTACTGTGCTAATGGTATGAGTAAAAATATTTACTTCACAGAGAATAAGGTAGTACTAGTTGGAAAGTTAACATCCATTAACCTCTTGAAAATATAGAAAATATTTAACAAATATCAGAAGAAGATGAATGGTAGTTACCTCTATTAAATTTGACACACTTAGGACGTAAGGACTGGTAAGAGTAGTTAATCCCTTTCTCACAAGTAATCACACTACTGCGAAGCAGCAAGTACTGAGGATCACACTCTACTGTAATAGCAGTTCCGTATGTGATAGGAAATGTGGCGTTAGTTGACAGGTGGTTTTCAAACATCATCCCCGTGCAGTGATCTAGAGATTAGAGCTTTATAATTATATTAATATCTTCTTGAAATCTTATTGTATTGTACTTTCAATTCAGGTTTTTGGGCGGTTTTAAAGTTTTTTAAATATATCATAAATCAAGATAATCATACCTATGGTGCAAGTTGGGCGTTGACCGAATATAAAATAAGTGCCTCGGATACAAGTGATCTTATTATCCCCGGCGAGAGTGTGACCAGGCTTGCAGTTCACTTCCACCACTGTTCCTACTGCCACGGAAAAGGTGCTGGTTGTTATCATATCTGATACAACTGTTGGTAGTTCTGTACACGTGTCTGGGGGAGATTGGGTCAATACTTCTCAACTTTCTTGTGATTGCTCACCTTCAACACTTTATTTTTAAACTCGATCAATTATGATGTTCCTGACCAAGCCTCAACCTACATTGTTTAAATTTAAAGTAACCATATTATTGTCTTAAATTTGATCCTTCGAACAGCTGTTGAGCAATGAAACGCAAACATAATCTTAGCAAAATGAATATATTTCTTTTATCTTCAGCATTTAATCAGTCACATAATCTGAGAATATCAATGGTTAGGTTGAAAATGTCAGAAATTCTCATCAAAAATGTAGTAAAGTCTCAAAAAATTAATTAATTAATTTAGCATCTCGTCAAAATGGAATAGCTTAAAATCGGAACAAAATTAATGGCATATACTATAATAATGTGGAGTCTGCAGTAGTTCATTAAATCAAAAAGACGCAATTCTAAAATTGATAGACTGCATATATAAACGAAAAATGGACGATTTAAAAATAAAATTCGGGACACCATGAAAAATTAGCTTCCAGAAACGGAATTCACATTGTTCAGGCCAAACGGATAAAGTGTCTTCAATTTGTTAATATAAAACTGTTCTGACATATTATTGTAAAACATAAAAGAATGTAAATAGTAAATACCCACCGAGGGCACATCCAGGAGTTTCGCTATACTCCCAGATCTTATCCTTGATGCAAGTGATAACTGTGCTCCCTGACAGACTATATCCCGGGATACAGTCCACTTCCACACTAGTTCTAAACTAGCTCTAAACTGCCAACAGCAATTCGAACAATTCACTGATAAGATAGCAATTGATGACGAAAAGATATCTATAGAAAGGTTTTTTCTGAACTGACAAGCTAATTGGTTTATAGTTTTTATTGAACTGATGACTATTATTGGAGTGAATGGTCACTGAACTGTCTCGAAGTTCAGTTATAATACCAGAGCGCGATCAATTAATCTTGCTAACGGAAAGGTTACAGTTTATAATAATATAATACCTTCGCTTTTGAGGGCTACGCGTGATAATTCCCGACAGCTTGCTGGAGGGAATTTGCGGCCCGAAGAAGCGAAAAAATAACACGGTCTGGGTCAATATTTCGGTGCTGCGAATCGCGGTGGTGTACGTCTCTGGCACAGTATTAGTAGCACGAAAATGCTGTAGGTCACGAGCATACACCTGCACGTGCACTGTTACGTAAACATGCACGTGCATTCTGTTTTCTTTTTTGTTCCGATTACCAAGATAATAGAACTGTAAAGGTGTGCACGGATAAGCTATCTAACCTGGTTATTTTCTTTAAAGTTATGGATAAGCGGGCCGAATTCCTTCCGGCTCGGCTTAATTATTACTACATAATATGGCCGGAGCCAGTACCACGTGATCGGATGATCACCTAATAAACTTTTCTGACGAGAACAACAAATTGATATAATAACATCTATAAACGAAAGGGCACCCAAAGAGGCTCAGCAAATTGCTGGCCTATTTACGCTTTCTAAGACTCCTCCGGGGGGGGGGGGGGGGCCAATGACTACTTTTGGGGACTTGGGGAATTACGTCAACGATTTTACCCCGAGTCCCCATGATTTTTAGTCCCCATTAGTCCCCAAAAGTCTCCATTAGTCCCTATTTAGATGATTTTTAGTCCCCATTAGTCCCCAAAAGTCTCCATTAGTCCCCATTTAGATTTATCCTACTCTTATCTTGGACAAAACATCTCGATCGTATCGTTATTAAACTAACTTGAAAAACATAAATAACTGTCAAAAATTCTGGGGACTTATGGGGACAAATGGTGAATTACGTCAACGAGTTGACCTCTAGTCCCCATGATTTTTAGTCCCCATTAGTCCCCAAAAGTCTCCATTGGTAGTCATTGGCCCCCCCCCCCCCCACTCCTCCGTTCAATATGTTTTTATAGTAAATAAACTCTTCCATTCTAGTAGTAGTTGATCCCTCGCTAAGTTCACCAAGTTGGTTAAATCGTCCTCATTTTTTAAACAAATTGATATAAGTTTTTAAAATCAGTCATTTCAACTGACAGAAACAATGTCAATACTACACGAAATTATATAGAACCATTTAGATCCGACGTTTAAAGCGAGTTCACAATGACTGATTGTGATATTTGCAATGTGAGAAAGGGTGTGCTTTGAAATATTATTATGATTATTTAAATTTCTCACGACGCGATTGTATCCTCTAAGTGATAAGTCTGATAAGTTGTTAGAGGATTGGATATGCTATAAACCAAAACGTTGGTGCACTGGCTTGTGGGTCACCTTGCAGAAAAGCAAGCATAAGTTTATAGTCAAAATATATCTGTCCATGCCATTGCTCTCTGCCCAGATCAATACTCTTTTTGCGATAGACATTAGACACCGAGGGCAGCAGATCGTACGAATGTTCATGAGCGTCTTTCAAGTCTGAGTCCAAGTATTCACATAAACGTGGTGAACTTTCAGGGTAGGGAAAATAATTGGCCCACAAAACGTACCCTCCTAAAATAGACAAAGACTAAATATCCATATTATGCTATACTCCTTTGGGGTATTTTGCGAGGCCAGCTATTTTTAGAAGATTAAATCTTCAGCTAAGTTAATGACTTGGTAAAAGCAGCGACTGAGATTGGTGGGCGGTGGGTCACAAATACAGAATACAGACCTTCTCTTACCACGGAGTAAGGATCTTACTTCGCTCGGGGCAGGATTTATTGTTTTCTATGGTCAAAATGGAATCAAGCCATAATAAAGGGCGCTCCGATAAGATTCAGACAAAACATAGCATATACGTATACTTAACACCTAACAATTATTCATATATTGAAATAGCCAAAATCTTCAGTAGCTTAGAGGTCTTACGACCAAGAGCTGTGTATTTGGAGCAACCAGGAAAACTGAGTGTGATACTATTACTTAGTCTAGCTACTTATACCTTGTATAAAATGTATATTATATAACTCGTTTGATTGAATTGTTATTCTCAGCCGCTCAGGAGGCATATATTTTGGTCCCCAAGGAGAACCTCTAGCAAGCTTATGTTCAATATTAGTTAAGTTGTAATGGCTTAATCTTACAGAATTCACTCCTTGACGATGAATATGATTACAATAAGTATCTGCATCATGTATAATATGTGGTATGTGGTGTCTCCCCTGAATATTTTTCCTGGTTCTAGTTTTTGTATTGACCACAACATTAGTGATTAGTGGGGATGCGACCTAAATGTGTGTTGGTACAAGATGATAAACATAATCAATAATCATGTGCTCATCTAGAAAGAGGTATTCCCAAGCTTTTGACACGTACGTGTGTGACCAGCACCAATTATACTAATCACAGGGATACGAATATTGCATATATCCGGATTCCAGGGTATAGTTATATTCAAATTCACGCAGGAAAGTAAAGTTTAGGTCTAGAGACCACAAATAAATTTATACATATTATATGATCACAATGGTGCAAAATTGGAAAAATATGATTCAGTGCTATCTGAGTTTTTAACTCAAATTATTTGCTTTATTTAACACCCGTTCCAACTTCAGCCCCAGATGTTGTCATACAAATCGGCGGTATTAGAGTTGTTGGTCCACCACAACCTTCTTATCAAGATGTTTGGAGACCGGTACAACGGCCTTATGCAACTCATGGAACGAACTATGACTGAGTTAGTGAATTTTTAATTGAAATAGATAGGTTTAATTATTTCATGAAATAAAAATCTATCTATATCTGGATTAACTGTCGACTGAGTAGTTACAATCGTTATAAAGATGACCAAGAAATTTAATATTATTTGATAACATTTCAAACAATATTCTTGATGTCGTCTCACTAAGTCTTCGACACTAAGTTTTCTCCCCATCTTGACCAGCCCTAAATTTCAGGATAACGATAACCCAGTCGGACGAACTAGGTAAGAAATCCTCTACAGATCGTCACGTGAATATCATGGGTACACCGGAGAACTGCTGCGCTGCACAGCTTGAGATAAGCGCTATGAACAAGGATGCGTTTGAGGTTGACATGGCAAGGATCTACCAGGTACAGTGTTCATTTAATTTTGTATTTTTATTATGTTTTATATTTTTATTACGATGATTCTAGAATCTAGATTTGTTCACTGGCGGTTATTAATTTAAGTTTAGGTAGTCAAATTTTAAATATGTCTGATCAATTTGGTATGAAATAGAAAGTTATGTTACATTTTGTAAAACACACTTTGAAAACAAAATTAATTTTATTGATTATATAATTCCTTTGGCAGTTCCATTCTTATGACCTCATTTCGGTTCGTAATTTCATAGTTACATCGTACTTTTTTTCCTAGAGAAAAATTAATCTCAATGATGCATTTTAAAATAGAAAATAATTGCTTTTATTAAGACACAGCTGTTTCTAATGCTACTCGGAATAAAATAGCTTCTTAATAAATATGGTTACTAATTCTGAAGAATTTATAATAATCCAAACATTCTGCAGGCTTATTGTTAGTCAACCCGTCAATCACGGTCTACAAATTATTTTCTCTTGAACGTATTTTTATTTTATGTACATGTACTTCAAATTTCATTACAAATGGTATCATTTTGTAACATTAAATTTAACATCCCTATTTGGACTTTTTTCAGTTTTTCAGCTTGTTTGAACATAATATCTCACTTTCAATTTTTTATCATCTCCAAAAACATTCCATCTCACATTTCAGATCGCACCACCCACTAACACACATGTGACCGACTGTCCACCGCTCATTACATCTTCACATTCCACAACCGAAATCTCTTCATCACACCGACCAACGGTATGTAGTTTGTCTTAAATCGTTTGTAAAACCGCAAGGAATATATCATCAATGCTTCATGGAGCAGTCCGTTTCGGCATCGCTATTGTCTGATGATACTCCCTTCTGATCTAAAACTTAAACTGTTTGCTAAAGTGACCGCTGAGAACGTCTAAAGTTCTGGATTGTTCTAGGAAGTTCCCAAATTGATCTTCTTCAAAGTTTGCTCTCGTCTACCACCGACATCCTAGTCTCCTGTCTCGAAACGTGATTAACGTACACCGTTCCTTTCCTTTCATTTGTTTTGTTCTCGAATATGGATCTGCCTCGCAGTTGGTAGACCATCGGGTTTACTGCGCTGCTAACATACGCTATAAGGTAGGAGCTTGGAGCTAAGTAGAAGATTATGGGAATAGTGATACCGAGAGCGTCGTATGAATCTGTTACATCCATTAAGATGACAAAGCAAAAGGGAGCGTAGCTGATGAAGAAGACTGCTGCTAGGATGAGAAGGGTGATTGAGGTGCTGCGATGGGTGTTCTTTTTAGCAGCATTTGACTGCATTTGCACTGGTGCCCTGTAGAGAAGAAGTTTCACTGCCACTGCTACACTGGAAACCACCATCACCACAATCGCTAACAGTCTTGGAAACGTTACAAATCCTATATTCATTCGATGAGCAATTGGGGTGTCGAGTTGTACTTCTCGGGTGATTTCATATAGGTTATAAACGATCTGACCAGAAATCATTTCAAATGAATAATCGTGTGGGTTAGACTCTAGGTTTGGCACAAAGAAAGGGAGTAGAGCAGCTATCAGTGGATGTATCAGCACGATCCCAACCAGTACGCATGACCTGACGAATTCGCTTGTTAATCATCAAAAGGCAACATTCCTATTTTATAATAATCTTAAACGTACAATGAATCGATACAAGGGTACAATTTTGAAGTTCAATTTGTTTGTGAGCTTTTTGGCAGAACTGATTGGATTCAACGAAAAATATTTGCCAAATTCTTCAGAATACTCACGTTACTGGTGTGAAAATGTGTTTGAACTTGAAGGGTAAGAAAACTCCCACACAACGACTGACAGCCATCAGTGCTATGATATTAGGACCACTGAACATCGAGAAGTTATTTAGGATTCCAATTATGATGTTTACTGGCTTTGATGTGGCCAATCTGAAAGTTGTATGTCATGGCCCTTTTTGTTCGTAAACAGGGGTCGATCATAGAGTTATAATACACCATACTGCTTAAGATAAAACCAGATAAAATTAATGAGGACTTACATTGAGCAGAGGTAGAAAGGTCTGTTCTTGCCAAAAACCAGCCCGGTCCAACACGAAACTATGCCCATCATCAGGTCCGTTGCCGCAAATGCGGTGTAAAATATTCTGCTTGCTGTGAATCTGCTCTCTTGGATAGTTATTTGTTTTCAAGGTAAACAAAGAATTCTTTTAAATTTTCCATCGAGTGCCAAATATTTCTTTTGCTGTAGTAGAAAAGTTCTAGCTATATCTCAATATTTTATGCAAGTTAAAAGTACATACTTTTATCAATCGTGAGGAAGTAATATAGAGCACAGGCATTCCCAAATACCGCTGCCATTCCGATCAGCGTGTACAATATCCCCAAAGCTGATTCTGCCTGTCGGGTATACTATTAGTATTAGAAAAGGTGAAGAGAAATGTCATAGATATTATAGATATTATTTAGTACACTGTACATGCCTAAAATCCAGATTCATGGGGTAGCATCCATAGCTTCAACTAACTAAAGTTGCGAAAGCATGATCTACTTAGGGGGGGGGGGGGGTGGAGATTTGATTTAAGTTGGTGCCACAAAAAAACAACAAAAGTCATGCCCATTTATTCCTCAACTTTTGGTCAAATGGACATAGATGGGAAACCCCCAGGCCCCAAACCTACCGATTCTTTGTATCCATATGAGGTATAAAGTAAAGTTAACATCTGCGGAATGTTTTCGTAACAAGAACGATCACTTGCATCTCCCATATTACCTTAATTTCGTCCTTGAGAAATGGTATTAACAAATTTGTAAGTAAGCCTCCACTTGGAAACGCTGACTTTATAACAACAACAAAAACTTATTAAGTTTTAAAAATCAAAGCAGAATCTGTCCTAGATCAAATATATTAGTAGTATCAACATTAGACATGTAAGATGACATCCTCTTTAAATTGGTCTGGAAGTGGAAGGATATCAATCTAAGAATATCTCTGTTCATTAATCGTACACTCTATAATAGGTACCGTGACAATTGACCCCCCCCCCCCCCCCCCCCCATTGTAATTACACTGGGGTCAATTGTCGCGAAATCTAGGGTTTAGTACGACAATTGACCCCCGACAATTAACCCTTCTACAATTGACCACCCGACAATTGACCCCCCCATGTAATAACACTGGGGGGCAATTCCACCGTGACGGACACCACGATTTTGCTGTTTTTTAAAGTTCAAACGAATGTTGTACTCGAGATGTTGTTTATTTATCAGTTCCAACTGTTTATTAGCCCACATTTAACCTTTCTACAGGTTGTGTGAAAATTTCAGACCCCTACCATTATTACTTTCTGAGATAGCACCCCTGTGACGGACGCGACTTAAATATGACACTTTTTTTGGGTGTCTACTCAGATGGTACCCAAATTTATCTCAAAAAGTTATCTATTGTCTCTAATTTGGAATTACAATGATAGAAGAAGGTTTAGGGATTTCTGAGATGCTCAATTTTTGTATGCGTGGCGCCATTTTCAAATTGTGACAGACGCGACTGTGACGGACACACGTTTTTTTTCAATTTTTCCAAATCTTCCACTTGATACTTTTATCTTGTTCAGTGACATCTACTCTGTATTCATGCCAATTTTTAGGCCTCAAATACCCCCAAGAGGTCTGCAGTAGCCAAAATTGTCCATTTTGGGCATACGCTAGGGTATCAGTGTAGAGGCATCAATTATTTCTCTACTTGAACAAATTTATAACTCTGGTAAAACATTCATCACTGTTCAATGCATCATACTGTTGAGACCATCTCCTAAAAGTTTCATTACTTAAGTGTTTAAAATGTGGAAGATATTGAATTTTTACTTCAAAAATATGCGAAAATAGGGTAAAGTCCATTTTTTGTGCCTTTTACCTCTGAAAAAGTTGTAAGCAAATAAAATGGCAAAAACTCAGTAAATTTAATTATTGAATTGCATATGATGTTATTTGATAGTCTAGTCAACATAGTCAACACAATCCAACCTTATTTGACTTATATTTGTCTTGGTTTTAGTCAAAATAATGGAAATATGGATAAAAATGGCTAAAAGTGAGCCGTACGCCCATATATGGGCATATACAAAATTATACATAACTCGGCCATTTTCTGTCCAATTTTCGATTTGACGACATAGTTTTGTTGACGACGGTCTCAGCTTTAAGAAAAATGCATTTCAAGTCTGTTTAAAGATTTTTTGGAGCATTTTCAAAAAAATGTGACGGACGCGACAAGTTGGGACCCCCCTTCCAAAATTTTGTTCTTAAAAGATACAAGCCTGATAATTTCTACGGTACTCCCTTACCTTCAGAAGAGATATGTTACAGTGGTTTTTAAATATAAATAGCACTATGTGGCTCTGAAAAAACTTTATGCTTAATTTTGTGACGGACGCGACACCATCTTTGTGGAAATTTTTAGAAAAAGTGTTAGAGTAACGGTTTGTGAAACTTTGCATAGCTCTCATTCTTATGCCTATGCCTAAGTGTATGAAATTTCATAGAGAAATATTGCTGCATACCCAAACTATGGCCCTTTGAAAATTTGAATGATTATTTTCATTTCCGAGTAGTGTTCCTTTGAATGAGAAAAATCAAAAGTTAACGCAATATGAAACAAAAAACTTTTGTTGACCTGTAAGGTTAAGAGTCTAATGAACATATTTCAACCATTAGGTGCCTATCTTAACATTTTTCATTTTCACCAAGTGGAACCTTACCGTGGAATTGCCCTGGGGTCAATTGTCGCGAAATCTAGGGCTTAGTACGACAATTGACCCCCCCCCCCCCCCGACAATTAACCCCCTCGACAATTGACCTCCCGATAATTGACCCCCTATGTAATAACACTGGGGTCAATTTTCGCGAAATCTAGGGCTTAGTACGAAATCTAGGGCTTAGTACGACCCCATGTACAATTACACTGGGTTCAATTGATCGGGTTAGGGTTAGGGCTAGGGTTAGGGTTAGGGTTAGGGTTAGGGTTAGGGTTAATTATATTAAATTATATTGTCGGGAGGTCAACTGTCGGGGGGTCAACCCTATAATATACTCAGATGTTTGACCTGCTATAAGTTTGGCTGCTTTCTACTTAATCTACATTAGTTTATATTCTTCTGTCCTCAATCAGAGCTCGTCTTGAAAGTAATTTTAAATTCTACCTCTCAACGTAAACTGTGAAAAGAATCGCAAATAAAACTATAAGTCTCTTGTGTTTAATATAAAGTGATATTGGTACTTTATCCACTGAAAACATATTTCTTTAATCATTGTGTACGCTTAACAACAAAATCCAGAATCCAAACAAAAATAGCGGTACAGAAAATTACAGGATTATTCTATCCACTTAATTGAAAGAAGAAACACCACTCAGAATAACCTCTAACATAGTCTCACGGAGCCGATTAATGATCATTGTCCTGGAAACGAAACCCTGTATGGTAACCATCAAGAGGCCCCCATGGGCACTAACTGGTGTAATCTATCGTCATTGAATCTCCGTATGTTTTGGGCGGTTGGGAACTTCTTTAAAAAGAAACTTGAAATTTAAAACAGGAAATTGAAATAGCTTCGTAGCGTTTGATTGTACCATTATGTTTATTCCTGAGTTCTAAATATCGCATTCATCCTCTGCGTGTTTACCCAATAGTTTATATTGTATTATGTAAAAAACGTGAAGTACACTAACATTTAAAAATGGGATTAAGGAGGCTAAAAGAAAACGTGGGTTCTAACGTTAACAACAAACAGAGAAAGTCTAAATAAAGTCTAGATTTAATTAAGGGTCTACAATGAAAACTTATTGGTGAAATGAAAGAAAATACCCTCAAAATCGCGTCACTGTTCATAAAGGTGGGGCGTGGCAGTGATATTACGAAATATAACCTGTATATTCAGCGATCTGAGCTTAACACACGAATATGGAGAAGAGACAATAGATATTGTAATGTGAATAATAAAAATGAGCATTTCCACTAGTCACTACAAATAGTACGTGAAAATATAGACTTAAAGAGTCTGCAGTCTGAATTAAAGATTAACACATCAGATCATTTTTCGTATTTCCATAGCAACTGTTGCTCCAAGTGGCCTAGTACTTTTACCAAACCAATAGCACAGTCATTATTTGAAATATGGATAAGGTTTTATTGAACTCAGATACTCTGCAAAAAACAAAAGTAAAGAAGTTGAAGTATTTATCTCCAGCCATACCAAAAACACTCCCACCGACCACCTACTCTTTGAGTACTCTTTGAGTACTCTTTGAGTACTCTTTGATGTACATGTGTAGCTCAGTTAGAACGATCTCTTGATAATCATAGTGATAGGTGCAGTGGTTATAAGTATAAAGACTTAGATACTGCCTTGTTGTAGCATATGAAGACAATACTCCAGAATTGTAAACAGCCATGTCCGTGGTCTTAAAGCTTAAATCACTGTATATAACAGTAAAGAATGAAGAATTTAAAGATCATAAATAGCAAGAAATCCAATTTCCAATTCCAGGATACTAATTTAGTATCCTGGAATTGTAAATTAGTATCATACTATCTCCTGAACCACCTGCCAACGATTTAAAATTCGCCACTCATTTTATCACAGATATAACGTTCCTTCCAGTCATTATCAGATACATTATCGGATACTGTGGCTACATTATCGGATACTGTAGAGTGTAGCTACCACAATTTAGGTGTTCACGCTCCAAGACTTTCTTTTATTTCATATACCCTTTATTCTTACAAATTGTTAGAATTAGTGGACTCCATGGCCAGCAAACCGTGCATGCTCCGGCGTCCGTGTTTAATGTTATAGGATGGTATCGTATCAGATGACGATATTTTGGGCGTGATTTTAGATCCCAAGACTCTATGATGTAGGTAGCGATTCCAATTTATGACAAAAAAGGAGCCCATTTCTTTTAAGACGCTCAAAGTGTCAAAATAAAGAGGTCAGAAACAATTTACATGTCACTCCTACTAGGTTCCGTACAGACTCAACTCTGCACCCGTGTCAATATGTTCATTATATGCAAGCCTCTTGATTTAAAACAGTAAGCCATGTGTCCCATATTTTCCCTTGCAAGTTAAATATCGAACAAATTATTGAAGCAATGTAACATTGTAACATCAGAGAAATATGTCTATAATGCAAATAATAATACTTGATAATTAAGAGTAAAGTACAAAATAAAAATACATCACATATTTAGGATAGTATTCTGAAGAATTTATACTGGAGTGGGTAAGCATCAATGAACAATTCCCTCAAACATTAACTGACTCTGAGCGATAATATTCGTACTTAAATACAATAAGCACAACAATGATTAGTTATTAAGTCTTGATTAATTTCTAGACACCATTACCAGAGACACAGACGCAGTACAGACGATCTGTGATATAATGATGTAATTATTATTCTTTAGATATAACAGTGAGACGACTAAAGAAATGTATCGCTAAAACATCTACCCACAAAAACTTAACCAATAATTATTTTTATTATCGTCTTCGTATATTTCACGTGGTCACCCTAATGATATATTTAAATATATATAATATGGATAAAGATATGATATGGATAATGACGAATATAAAATATACTAGATCATATCTTATACTGATTATATTCTACCTCTATTGGAGTTAATTATTCATTTCGCTCCATTAGTATGGAGTGAAATTTATGATCGAGAGGTACTACTCTAATTAACGTAAGCTGAGGATAAGACCACGTGCACAATTATATGCCAACTTGGACAAGACAGGCAACTATATGTTGGTTAAAAGGTCATTATAACTGGCTTACTTTATCAGCCTTACCAAAAATGAGAATATTCTCCTGTTATTCGTAATTCTGTCGATGAAAAAGTGAAGTTCTGGTACAAAAAATTGTTGATTGAGGCAAAATGCAACTTCTATACAAATTGGGCTTGTACAAAACTTGAATTTGAAACTGGTAACATCTCGTACTAAACAAATTCTTTGCAACTTTGATTCTTTGTAGGTAAAGAAGACATATCAGAAATTACACTGTCTGAAGTAATTAGAAACATGTGTAATGTGACCCGTTCGTGTTCAGTTGGAAGAAGATAATTTAAATTAAATTTATTTTGCACTAAAAAATTTAAAAACTTTGAAGTAATGACGTTAATGCATGATACAATTGAAAAATCTAGTATCATGATTCAGATCTAGAGTTTCGAGATAAGCTCCTTTAAAGTACAACATTTAAAAACTGCTGCCTCATCTCACTGTCCTATAAAATCGAATTATCGTGAATCAAAGACGTATTTAGGTGATGTCACAATCTTACATCATCAAACCTCTTAACGCTAATATTTAAGTTGGTTGAAGATGCAGTTCCAGATTCTTACTTAGTTTCTTACTCAGTTGATTGGTTATCTTCGATTAATTGCGATTGATAAACCCTGAAGATGAATTGAACACCTGTAGACCTGCTTAAACTTGCTTCAAATCCGTGGTCAGTTTAAATGGCCCTGTTCCCGGTCTCGAGTAGCTGACCCAAAAACGCAACTATATTTACGGTAAGAATGGCAAGTGCTCCGAGTCTAGCCAAAGCTCGTCCGTCCAGCTATAGTGCAGTCATGTGACGAAAAACAAAGCACGTGATTGGTTGTTGATAGTCACGTGATTTGTGGCTGCCAAACGATGGAAAAGGTCACCTCGGCTCAGTAATCCTGAATAATAAGATAATCTTATGACGAGGGTAATAGTTGCCCCTTGCGGTGTGCGGGTGCCCCCACAAGTGGCACCTTGGTGCGAGGGATCATCCAGTTAATTGGGTTGAAGTCCTGGGGACATGGGTCTCTAGGGGAGTAGGGACAGGTCGGATAATGGGTGGTTACGGAATCAGAACCGGTGAGCTGGATGTTGCTGAGATTATGTGTGTGCCTATTGTGGCGTGACACATTACTTGTAAGCGACAGAAAAATGACCTCAAGATCGTTTTCCCTAAATATGGATACGGGACGGTGAAGCAGGTCCTTTTCACACGGTCCCTCCCCCAAATCCTTCTAATCGACTAACTTGGCGTAGTGCTGCAGTGGTAGGAGAGGCGGGTGACCCTCAAATACGATTAACGATAAGAATCAAATGATTAAACCATTTAAGCGTTAAATAGTTATTTTTGAAATATTTTTTATGGCTGCCTGACAAACTTATCTGACTAAATCGAAATACGTTTCCATAGCAACACTACGGAACTAGACTAGTCGACTTCTTGGGGAGGCTGGTTTGTTGGTAGCTAGTTGCAATGTGGTTTTTGTGCGTCATTAAATATGTAATGGCATGGATTATGAAAATAAAGCATATTTATGCAAGAAAGACCAAGCCCTGTTTTGATCTAGCAGGCGTACTACAATAATAAACTTTGTACAACTGTGATTGGTTCAAGAAACGTGTCCTTGTCTCTGAAGTTCTAGACGTTACATAACATAATAAAGACTAAAGTTATTAGATCATGTTAGAGTCTGGTAAAATCCCATCAATCTGGCATAACTCGCAACGAAATTAAAATCGAAACTACTGCTATTAATTTTGTCCGATAATTCTGATGTGATAGCCTTAAATCAATCCTGATTCCTGGTGCTGGAGCATTAAAGTAGATTTTATGGCTGATAAGGTCATTCGCCTCGATGTGTCCTACATCTAGTTCGATTTCATTTACATGATTCTTTACTGGTCCTCTGTACTCTAAACTTCAGACCACATCTCTAGTCTCTACCAGTACCGGTACTGGTGGTACAAATAAGATCAGGCCCTTACTAAGCATCAAATGAAATCAGGTAAAGATCATTCGTCTCTTTTTGTAATCATCTTATTGCGAATAGTAGCCAAAACAATAATTGTCTGAATATCCTAGCATAGTTGAGTACAGCGCTGAGAATAGCGACCTAATGGCCAAATTCAAATTATGACAATTCTCGATTGAGATGGAGCACTTTATTTATTTTTACTGTAATTTTTGGTATTCGTTTTAGCTTTGATAATCATTTATTTTAGTACTTGATGTACTTAATGTTAGATAATTAATTGAAATATGAAAGTTGACGAAAGATAATAAATCCATATCTGTAAATAATCTATAAGTAGCTGGAGTCATACTGATAACTGGAGGAAGCGACTCGTCATTAAAGTTAACATAGCAACTTGAGAACTGTAGCGACAACAGTTCAATAAATTGTGGTGCCGGCAACAGTTCAATAAATTGTGGTGCCGACAACGGATTGTATCGACAAGAGTTCAACGTATTGTTGTCACGGAGTGTCTGCAACAGACATTAATCTATCTTAGAGCCGTCTTCTCGTTCGGAAATTCCGCTCAGACTAAAGGTCACAAAGTTACCCGCCAATTTACTTAGACAGGTCCGCCATAAGTTTCTAGTAAGTTAGTAACCTGATGACTGATTGTCACCATTAACAGCTCCTTACAACACGCCATATAATCACGGTTCAACATCAACTTATTATTATCATGTCATGTAACAACATATTATCATGTTTTCTTATTATTCTGACCCCTTTTTTTTCAATTTATAGTTTAACATATTTATCTGAACACTAAACAGTTTAGTCTCCAAAAATTAATAAAATACATTAAGTCACATTTTAAAACACGCAATTTCAGATAACCCAGGGCAACCCTGGCAATGGAAGTATGAACAACAGTATGAACAACAGTACGAACAGTATGAACAACAGTATGAACAACAACCAACCTCCTCATCACAGGTCCCCTGGATCCTACAACATGGACCACATGAGACAACAAGTCAGTACTATCAATTACTCAATCAATTAATTTAACCAAATAATCACCAATTAGTAATATCTCATCCCGATACCTCGTGTAAGCCGCACGCATACGCCGGCCGTTGCGGCTTTATCAGTTCTCAGGCTCTTTGTGAATTTAAGCACGGGGACTTGTGTCCTCTATACCTAAATATTTTCACCGAAAACAAATTCACTGAAATCTGTGTGATGTTTTTTCGATATTTTCACTTTTTTAATCAATTCAATAACAAACTGACATCACGTGACACCTCATGATCTTCTCATCACAGCAGTCACAATCACAGCAGTCACAATTACAGCAGTCACCCAGCACAAGTCTCCCTCCACTCTCACTCCTTCTCAATTTACCTGACCTCACCAACAACTCACCAAACCAAACTAACACAAATCATAAGAGGAAGGAACAGCGCGAGCTGCTGGAGAAATTACTTGAAATGACTTTGATGAAGAAGGTAATAAAATTCCCATCGAGCATAAAAAGTGACAAGTGCAACAAACAGGTACCTACACTGTACACCATACGGCATGATTCATACGGCATTCAGTTACAATTTCAATTACAATTTCAATTTTAAACAAAACACCTTCATTTACCAGAATCAAATGAGTCAACACAGGAACCCACCCCCCAAGATGAGATACGGTCCAGAGAATCCGGTACGTAACTTTTATTAAATAAATTTGAAAAACATTTTGGGCTGTCACTCAGTTTACTATAGGTCTGTTTGTGGCTTTTGATCTCATCAATTACCAACCAATTACCTAATTTATAGATGTGGATTCTCTGGGAGGAGTGAGGCATACTTTGTTACGTGACAGTGATTCTGGGTTTTTATTGGTCAATAGTCCAAGCTGATTGGATAATTACTACCAATTGTAATTACTAACCAAATAAGCTAACTAATTATTACCAGGTTCCTAACAACAGCATGGTGGCATCCCCTCCTCGACCACACCCTCAATTATCCCCTAACACCATACTCCGACTTCTCTCTGACATTCGCGGCAAAAATATGAACGAGGTACAAATATATTATAAATAATTCAGTAGGGGAGTCCAGCCAATATCCAACCATGTAAAACAACTAAGTTTGACTTAAAGACCCCAGATTTCTCTGAAAACAACCATTATGGTCGCTAAAACCCCTTATTATAATGAATAACCTTATAAATATCCAGGATTAACAATTTACGATTCTTCATAACGGTTGAATGACAAGACAAGGTCTGGGCAATAGAGCTAACTTTAGAGGTCCTTATCTTTACTAATACACATTATATGAAATGACACATTACATGGGTTATTGGCAAACAGTAGGATACCACAGCCCCACCCCACATCGGTTGGGCGACCCAGAAAACACGATCTTCACAATAGTATTGGTCACCATTATTCATTGATTTACTGGTGCCAAATAATGGTTTATATTACTGAGAATCTCGTTGATTAACTAACGCATAATTCTGAATAGGTAGAATATGAAACTATTATAATTTAATAATATAATTTAAATTAATTTTGCCATTCGTCTTTTTGTTAGCGAGATAAATTTGATGAGTAATATGATCATACAAAGTAATTAAATTAATTAAATCATCAAACCTATTATTTTTCCAGTACCAACGAGAACAACAGATGGTATTAGCAGGACAACTGGCACATGACTACATGCAACAACAACAACAACAACAACAACAACAACAGCAGCAACAGCAACAACAACAACAACAGCACCAACAACAACAGCAACAGCAACAACAAGGCTCCCCTCCGACTCCACTCCCTCAAAACCAGGTAAAGTATAAAAGTATGGTAATTGGATATTAATTTATAGATAAGCTGATCAATGCCCAACTAATTCTATGCGTACTGGGGCAAATGACGGGATATAAAAACACATGACAATTGACAGTGGTACGTATGTGTTAAACACAAAACATGAGTGTTTCACCTTCACTTGAATCTAATAACTCATTTGATTGCAATCGTTTAAAATGTGTAAAATAATAAAATCCCACAGTCAAGGTACTCGATATCGACTCCTAAACGTCCAGTCCTTCAAGAGTCACCCTGGATGGATAAGCCACCCTACATGGATAATATGCAGGGTTACAGTCCCTATCCTCCCCGAGCATACGACCAACGATCTCCTGTAAGTCTTACTTACTAACTGATTTTATTAATTAATGGATACTGCCACACACCACAAGTCATTACATTAACTGCTAGGTGGTGGTAAATGGTCACAGCAGACTCTCAGAATACCATATCAAATCACAGAATATCAACAACAAGATACAAGGGCAGGTCTCTCCCGAACGTTGGGATGGCCTGAGGTGCTTATCTCCTTTTCAGTAACCCTAAGCCACTCTGCCGAGGCACTATACTAGCTGTAGGGGGGTTAGTTTGTTAGGTAGGGGGGTACGCAGAATATCACTTACAATAAAAGTCAAACACCTCAAACCACGACGAAATTTGCTCCGTACACTGACAAATCGTCCTACCTACTAGATCAAATATCGATTTAAAATGATAAGGAACAGTCATAAATATCCCTACCCTTCTGATTGTATTATCAAATTATCAATATAAAGTTAATAACTGTTGGAATCGATTCGATATAACTTACTGTTTTTCCATAATAAGTAGATACTGTTCACCGTATGTTACCTGTAATTTATACAAAAACTAAACTTTACGTTACATTCGATGAAGGAATGCGCTAACTGTTTTTATTACTATCCATACCCTTACCAAGTACCCACGAGCATAATATGCTCCAACCACTAATACTGCACAGACATCCCTCCAGTTTAACAAGCTCATCAGCTCACATCCCATCTTTATTGATATTCCCTTGGTGGCGCTGTGTCTCTTCTGTGCCAAACACAAGGCTAGTTTCGTTAATGTACCAACTATGAGGATATCATTTCAGATGAAGCCTACTCGAGGTTACCCGGTGGACTACGAGAACATCAACATGTCGAGTCTGCTAGAGGGATTGGAGGAGATAATTGGGACACATGACGGGTCATGTGATAGTGGGATCCAAGCTAGTCCTCAGGTCCAGGCTTCATACTTCCAGGGCAACTACAACAAGCAGCAACCCAGAGCTCGTGAGTCAGGAGTGTTGTGTTATTTTCTCCTTGACAGTCCCATTGGCATTACATTATTTAGCCGATTATATTATCTGAATCATTCCTTTGTTTTGAATTTTGCACAGATTTATTTTTCCTTATATACCCTATTTTGTTATCAGCTTACTGGCAGTCTGAGACAGACAAAACTGGAGCAAGGCCTCACAACCCGGTTCCTCCACCAAACCATAACTTCAACAACAGTGCTGGTGAACAGTCTTACTACAACTCATCAGAGGACAATTCTAATAATTTCCCCAGTCTGAATGGTGAGTAACCTATTTAAAGCTATTTAGAACTACTTCAGGTAGCGGAATGAAGAGAATTGTTGCCTCCCAAATGTTCGGGTAGTATTTGCCTGAAATTATGGTCTGTTTAACGGCGCTCCACCTCAACTAATAGTTTAAAACTAACAGATTACAGTGGTCTGATGAACTCCACCTCGTTCATGGAAACGTCTGATTTCCTCTCCAACTCTCTGCTCCGTAAAGGATCTCAATGGAGTGACCCTGATGACAGTCTGTCCGTGTCCGGTTCTTTCACTATCGAGAACTCCAACCTCAGACGGGTAATTAGTTAATTAATTTAATTAGTTAATTAACTTTTTCATTCACGAAATGGATATATTTCGCAACTTATATGCACTGAGAGCGATGGTCACGTGATCTTCAAGAGCTTCTTAAGAAAACAGTTTCGCTTTGATAGACTTAGGAGACACTATGTTCCAGGAGCTGCAGTCTGATTTGCCTAGCTCTGGTAAAAGCTATTACAACCAAGTTCACGGAGGACAGAACCAAGTTCAAGGAGGACAAAACCAAGTTCAGGGAGGACAGAACCCTTTGAACAATCAATCCCACACCGGAAACTATAATGGAGCCTCAGAGGGTAATTTCAATTATAGCTGCCTTTCTCTTTTATTAGCCTCCAGTTAACAGTTAACAGTTTGAACACTTGAGACGGTTTAGACCGGATGGATAATACATAATAGAGGCATTTATCTTCAATCAACTTCTATAAAATGAATATTAATTAGACCCCACTGAGGCCAGTGTCTGGTTTGATCAGTAGCGTGGTTCTGTACTAGCGTGGTTCAGTAGCGTTGTTCTGTAATTCAAACTACCATATCTCTTAGTTGCAGGAACTCCAGGGCTGACTACAGGAAACATGGTGGAGTGGAATACTACTATTCCACTCTATGTGGGACAGAAGATTGAAACCATCAAACCACAACTGGAACAAATGACCCGTAAGTCAATTAATTAATTAAATTTAATTGATCTGCAGTTTTTTTCCTCATCCAAGTTTAGTATTTCAAAGTTAAAGACGTATAACATTATGTTTTGGACTTAAGAATGAACTTTTGGACTTGAGAATGAACAACACTTTCTCTCCTGTTATAGAAACGAGGATTGACCTACGACAGAGCCCTCAGAATGAACAGTTCGTTAACTTGAAGTCTGCTGGAACTCCTGATGGTATACAGGTACACAATGTTTTTTATTATCATTCAATTTTGTCCCACAATTGTCCCAATTTGGTGATTTTCGATTTTACAGATCTTTCACCGGGATTCTGACTTTCGATACTTCAGTCGTGTCTTTACGTAACAAACTATGAAGTAAAACCCAGATTTACCTCATCTTACCCCCATTTACTGTATTTCTTCTTTTCTCCAAACTATACGGCAAATTGGAGTCATACTGTATTCGCTCCAGTCTAACCTATCTCATTTCTAAGACCCTGCAGTATAAAATCAACATGGCGTGCAAGAAGGCCCTCAACGTCATGTGATGAGTGTAACGACGGGGGAGATACTACATTGTCACCTTGACAACACCTTGTGTCACCTTGACAACCATCATAGGATGTCACTTCCTCTACGAGTGTTTTCGCAGCGCTCAATTTGTATTCTTTCTACTTCAAATACTTTTAATCACAGCAATTTCGCATTTTATCTATTTATTAGCTGTTCGTAATAGTTTGTTAATTTGATGAACATAAATTTGATAAATTTAATAATTAATTCGCCCTCCCATGCCCAATCATACGCATGCATACATCCTGCACGTACAATGTACTTGTGTTAAGGCTCGATTATTTATATATCTTGGATTATTTGATTAAGTTTTGATATTTTCCCTGGCTGAGTTTGTTTTTGAATGCCCGAATTTCTCAAGGATTTTTGAGGTTTATTGGGGCCCAGGCCATGTTGGATTGACTTGAGTTATTCGCACAGGGCCAAGAAGGATATATGTTTAATCCGTGATCATTGTATTTGGGGTTTAATTCCCTCACATGACCGTATCTATTACAAATACACTATTAGAGTATAGTTATAGCCCTTTTTTTTCTTTTTTCTGTTGACGAGATTATTATTGAACGGTTGTACTTGAATTTGTGTGTGTCACGTGCGATTTCCTAGCATGCGTTTATAAGTTAATCATAACATTTTCTTATTGAAATTTGCACGTGACTCACCTCATGCTCAATATCATTTGTTCGATACTGAGAGTAGATTCTTGATCAGTCTTCTTTTTTTTCTGAATTTAGCATTGATTGAAGCTGAGTCGTACCTTACATTTACGTCGCACAATTGGTAAATTTGATCTACACATTGCACCCGAAAATTTTCCAGATCGTAGTTGAAATGTTGTTTAGCGTTTCGTGGAATCTTTGAGGTCAGGCCTCATTGACACTTTTTCAATTATAAGAGTTCCCAATATGTTGACAAATTTTGATAACTTTTGAAAATTGCGAACTTACGATCTTGGAAAGTTCTTCGGTGTAAACTGTAAAAACTGCAATGACTAATTATTGACTTAATTGGTAGAAGTAATGCCGTTAGACTAAATTAAGCCGAGGTCTTTAGACCTATATTTTGTTGTTAAAAGATAGATTTAACTGATATCCCGCCTGGTTTAGCTAGAGATTCATATATTTGATAGTTCGTCCGCCAATCTGCTCCGGTGAAAATGCTTCATTACTAAATCCTCATACTAGTTTATCTCGTTTAAAACATGGACCTTTAAAATTAAGTTTCTCAGATCTGAAGTTGATCTCTTGGTTAAGTAGTATTTGTCACCGAGCAGTTGATGCGACGAACAGAAAATTACAACATTTCCTGGTTTCAAGCTGTAATAATTGTCTATAGTGTAAAACTCTGTCGGTCCTTTTTTAGTTTGGGCTAACAAAACTTAAGATGGTCCTTATTTCGCTGACATTAGGGCCGTCTACAAAGTAAAGGGACCGATAAGTTTTTTGCATGAAAAGAATGGACATAACATCTGTTACTACATTAACATAACATTATACTGCTTTATTTTAAAAGTTTTTGAGTGCGTGTGAAATCACTGTACACAGTACTTACTAATTCTTTATTCACTTCTAGTATTTACGTATTCCGATGGTAGATGTTGGAATTTGGATATTGCATTTTACAAATGATGTCAGTGGAGATGCAGTTATAAAATTGTGGTCAAGATTTCTTGAATACCACGCTTAGTTTCTATGATTGTTTAACTTCAATTTTGAGCCTTAACGGCAGTATTTATCTATATTTAATATGAATTCGAACTTTCGTATTTCAAATATACGCATGAATTTATTTGCATACAACTATTTATAGCTTTTTAATTAAATCATTTCGCCCCTTTTAATATTGCATTCGTACGAGAATTTTCAAATAACTTTGTTAATTGAGATTATGGCAATTTTCATTAGTTCATTTATTTAATCGCATAAATCATAACGTAATGCTGTTGTTTGTAACACGAAGATAGTGATAGTTTTACCTTCTAGTTATAATACTGTGAAGAATTTTAGCTGATTTCTATTTATGTTTTCACGTCTGACGTCTGGTTTTAAATTAAGCTAAATAATAGAAATTTTTGTCCAAATTTGTGCACAGCCAGGTTTTCACGATTTAAAGGAATATTTTGTATTCTCCTACTTTACTCTTATATTTTATAATTTTTATCGGGTTTTCTATCATAATCAATACAATAACATCAATATACTATCTGTTATTTTTGAATGTGCAATGTTGTTTGGTTTGTTGTTTTCCAGTTTTTCTCCCAAGAGAACTTCTGGTTTTTTGCCGTATTTATATCTTAAAATGTAATTCTTATTTATCAATATTATTAATACAAGTTGATATTTAAGTATAATCGATACAATTTTCACGGCTGATTCTATGTAGCCATTATATTTATCAATGTCATGTTTATCAAAATTCTGTAATCAGCTGTTTTCTTTGTTTAATTTCGGGATATAATATGCTTAAATATGTTAACTTGTCAATGTGGAGGCTTTTGGCGTGAGGACAAAGTAAAAGCCGCCAATTTGCCGTTGAGTTCAGCCAAACAAGTTACGCCAAACAAATATATTTTAAGGACACGTTTTTTTTTAAGTGTGGTGAGTTGCTGATTTCACCTTTTTCAAAGTAGAGTGCACAAAATGAGGAAAAAGTCGCAGTGCTTTTTAAAGTGCAACCATAAATTTGCTCATAAGATGAAGTGAAAATATTCAGTAGTTGTGATTTGAAAAAACGAAGTGCCAGGCTCAAGCAGAATATGACTTATGAGCAATTAAACTGAGTGCCAAAAATCAGCAAACCATTTTAACCTCCAATTGACTAATTCCATAGATTTCGCCATATTTTACTCAAATATTGTTCACATTACACTAGTAGATTGGAGTGAGTAACTGTTTTCAGCATTTTAGTCATTATTAGCAATTCCAGTAAGTGACAGAAGTCAGTAAAAAGTCTTTTTTATATCTGAATACGACTGCTCTATTGATGGTTCTTGTCAAAATATTAAAAAGATCAAGGCATAACTGTGTTTTTTTCTGGATAAGACAATGATTGGTTGTGTCTTTAAACTAATTCCTACATGTTTATGTGCCAGCCATCAGCAAAAAGTCACTCATGTATCAGCTTGAAATTTAATTTTTTCTAATTGATGAAATAAGTATCGAAATTTCAGTTCTCTTGTTCAGTCACCATATTGACTTTTAGATTGAAGGTGCCATTAATCAGTTAAAAGAAGGCTTGAACTCTTTACTGCTTACACTCAATTATGTCCCGAGTGCCCAAATTCAGCATATCAGTCATATAGATAAATGATGTAAAAAGACAAAAATTGTCTATTTCTTGATCCATGGGTGTACTAGTGTTAGTTTAAGCATCTATTTCGAAAAGTAATGTGTTCATAAAGGGGTCAAAAACAGATAATAATATGAGAGTGCCACTAATCAGCTGTAGTGACTGCTGCAGCCAACGTGGGAATTACCAATTATTATAAGTCAATATCAGCATTATTAATCATCTCAAACCACCGAATTGTTTATGTTGCAGATACAAATCTTAGTTTAGTTACATCCTGAAAATTTGAACAGCATATGTGTCCTGAAAATCAGTAAAAAGTGACTTATTTGACAGAAATAGTCATTCTTACTGCTAAATGGCACTCTTTTTAGTTCAGAATATTGTTTGAGGGAGCGGTGTGCCTTTTTTCGTTTAATGTGGCACAATTTTGTTGCACTGTGTGCCATTAATCAGCTTAAAATGACTTCTTTTTCTAGGCATATACCAATGGTAAATCACATAAAATTTTTGCTTTGTAAGCAGTGTTGTGATAACCTGCTATAACTAACTTAAAACTGGCACAATGAACTTCAAACATCAATAGTATGTACAAAATTTCCATGATGAACATAATATTGTTGTCAGAAATCTACTTTATCGTGCCAATAATCAGCAAAAAGTCATTTCTATGAAGATTACAAGCTAAAAATATTATTTATAAAATGACTTTTTGCTGAATTAGAACACACAATATCGTAAAATTTTGTGAAGAATCATCTTGATGAACCTGCCTATGCTGTTAGACAACAATTGTATAGTGCCAATATTCAGCAAAGAGTCATTTCTTTTAAATTTTTAATCGTGATGAATTTGACCTAAAAATGACTTTTTACTGAAAACTGACACACTTTTAATTTGATTTTCGAACAGAATGCTGTTGAGCAGACTTAATCTCGACAGTATGATTGAAAAACGTTATAATTTGTTGCTGTCTAGCTACTACAATGTAAAAAAATCAATTGTAATTTTGTGAGTGAATTTTTACTGAATACAGGCACACAATATGTTTTTCCTAGGTTACATTATTTCAGACCAACGTTTATTGAAAGTTGTTACAGTTCATTCACAAGCTGATCAAAAGTATGGGCCTTGTACAACCCCTTCGACCAAACTAGAAATTTTTCCAAACAAATGACTTTTTGCTTATTTTGAGCACAGTTCAAGTATTCCTACCAAAATCCAAATATTCTTTGAATAATTCTGAGACATAATCTGAATTTTGAACAGAAAAGTCGCAAAATTCAGTTTTTTATGGGCGTTTTCAACATTATAGTCCAAAATGCTGAAAACTGGCACTGCCTTGGTACTATATTATGACATATTAACTAAGTAATGGATTTTCCTTACAGGGGCAGTTAAGATTGAAGGCATATCTGTGCAACACTTTCTAGTCACTAGTCATTTCACTTACACTGTCAAAAGTGTCATGGCACTCAAAGTCATTTTCACCACACTTAAAAAAAAACGTGTCCTTAAGTTTAACTCAACAATGAGTTGAAGAGGTAGTTTGCAAATGTTCAACAAAAAAGTTTTGTGAAACTGTAAAACATCTTATCTGAAGTTGAACAGCTGGACAAAGAAATCATTTCCACTAAATCTAAAATCACTCCAAGAATTTTGAACATTTTTACGAAGGGCCCTGAGGATATGAAATTGAAAATAGTTTAATTATAATCCCATGACACATAAATAATTATAATAGGATTAAAACGCTTCCCTGAGAAATAATCTGCAAACAAATTTGTTGGTCACTTGTCAGGCTAGTTAAACATGAAAATGATTGTTTATGTAATGTAGAAGATTCTGAATGAACTATCAAAATCTCACTATCAGATCTAATTATGTGCTAACTGCTGCTCATTCATATCGAATTATCTTAACATCATCTTTAAGTTTATTTAACAAATCACCCAGTAACTCATGCTCTAAAAGTGTTTCTCTTCTTGGTGTAAACAATATAACGGAACAATAAACTCTAGCTCTGGACATCAGAAGTTGAAGGGGCGCTTTATCCTGGAGGTTAGGTCAATGATCCTTAATCACAACGACTGCTGGGTACTCAGCCGAGTAGCAGTAGTACCCTTCACAGAATTCTATCCTGTTCTTGGTGGTGCGAGGTTGCTCTTCTACTCTCTGTGATAACATCGGAAATGTTTCTTTTGACATGTTGGTCATGTGAAGCTGGTGAACTAGACCAATATCAAAGCTACATGATCCATCTCAATCTGTGTTAAGCAATTTGTTTAGTTCTTTTGTCGTGATTCTATCAATCAGACTCATGTCGTTCCGATCAACTTTCTTTTCAATGACGTGCAAGGTAGTCCGTGGTCCGTGAATGATGTGCCCTGGCTTTAGTAATGGAAATACAATATCTATATCTCTAATTTCCGTCTTTGGAATGCACTCAACTAACTGTTCCCTTATCTTTGATAAAATACCAGCTAAATCGCAAGTATTTCTCAAATTATGCGATAAAGTATCGCGATTTTCCGGGGGCATCTGCAGTGTAAACGGCTGGGAATAAAAAGGGTCCTTATTAGCATTTGCTACGGTTATCTGGGTCAAGTCACAAGCGATCCAGACCCAGTTAGTCGTGGATAATTCTTTAAATCTCTTAAACATGTACTCAGCCGATTGGAGGAAATAAAATGATATAACTGTCCTTGAATATCATCAACAAACACGTGCGTGTTACTGCAAATCAGTTTGACCAACACGTCTCCAAATGATTTCGTCTGTTGAGATAATTCCGATAGAGGATCGGATGATATTGTATCTGTGAGAATCAACAAAATTACCGTATATGGTCTCCGGATAAGGTTATGGAACTGCAAACCGGAGAAATATCCGAAGAAATATTAGTTGACGATCTCCGTCTAATAATTTGGCATAATATCCGCTATGGAACTGGGGGTTATAATTTTAAATCTGGCACCTTATACAGTTATTATTATTATAGTTCATAATTTTGGTTCCCATTCATTTGCAAATAAGGGGCCTAAGGGCCGTATTTACCAACCTTTAGGTCATACTTAAACAGCAGTTTAAGGATGAGGTCGCACTTAAAAAGGAGTTTAAGTGGCAACTCTACAAATGGTATTCACGAAATTCTCTTTTAAGCAGAGTTGAAAAATACGTATTTAACGTATTTTATAAAATATCAAAAAAACGTTAAATACGGCGTATTTTATTTTCGCTGAATAAAATTCGTTAAAATACGTTACAAGTGATTTTGTAGCATTAAGAGCTCCAATGAAATAATAAGTACTATTTCTAATTATACAAGTTAAAAGTTTGATTAAAACTCGCGTAGCTCTGTAGTTTATCACCTCGCGTATGATTTAAGGGAACTGTGCACGTGCTAAAGGATAAGGCCATAAAGCTAGTAGGCATTAATGCCAACCTTCGACTTATCCAAAACATAGAGAAATTTGATTTCAATGATGATTACGATTCATTTGGGTAATTGTGTTCTTAATTGTGTATTTATTGAAACTTTTTTACGGACGATTTTCTACACAAATATGAATATTTTTCTGCGTTCAATTCCAAAAGTAAATTCCAATCCCGTTCAAGGGAACAAAATAAATGAAATTGAACCGTAATGACGATGTGTCTGAAAAAATTGCGAACGAAAGACATAACTTATTAAGTTTTTGAATGCAATTACGAAAAAAATAGGCAAACGTATTTTAACGTATTTTTGACGTATTTTATTTCTAAGCAAAAAAACGTTAAATACGGCGTATTTAAAAAATTATCTCACGTATTTTTCAACTCTGCTTTTAAGTGTCACCCTTAATTTTTAAGTGTCACACTTAAAATCCCTCAAAATTGGTATTTACCAAATCGAGTCATACTTAAGTTCGTACTTAAACTCACACTTAAAACGACTATTTTTAAGGTACACCTATGTCACCCTTAATCTACAGACCTCATACTTAAAGTTTAAAATCTGTTACATATGTAACAGTTATATTCTAAAATATATTATAGTTGGTTATGATTAGCGGTTATATTATAGCTGTCATATTAGAGCTAAACGTATTGATTTTGACTCATTTATAATTAAGATCTCTACTCATTTAACGGTTAATTATGTACTTGCACCGTGTGAAAAACACTAGCGTTTCAAGAGTAAAAATAGAGTAAATATTGAAGTGAAAGTAAAATATTCATAATAAAATCAGCTATGTTTTCACCCTCAAGCTCGGCGGGAAGGCCACCTGAAAATGGTAATCGGGATGAGGTTGGCACCAAATTGACTGTAAGGCCCTTCAAAATCTCCATCCACAGTTCATGCCTTTCTGACATCTGTATTTGCTGCGTGGTCAGCATCCCCATTCTCGCTTAATGTATCTCTTCTGCCCGCTCCTGGTACGCCTCTTCTGTTGTTGTCCTCTTACAGTTAAACTTAAGGTGAGATGACGAGGCAGGAAAATTCTTTACCTCGTTCTTCACTCCCAACGAGGGTTTTTTCTTTGAGCTTGCTGAATGTCGCCACAAGAGATCTGCAAAGCCGTTGCGCCACAGAGAGCTGCTGTACCGGGCTCAATGGGGAATTGGTTTGTTTCCTGTACTGAGAAAGTAGGGGCTCTACGGCTTGGAGGATGAGAAGAAAACCTTCTATCTTGACTCGAAATCGGTAGTAAAAATCTATGTCATCTTATGCCTCCAGTAGGTTAAATCGGTCTCTTAGTGAGACAGGCCTGCGCTGAATAACTCTAGATTCTACCCGCTGCCGTTGTGGGTTTAACAAGTCGTCGTACTCAATACTCATTCATTATTCAAATTTACTAAAGGAGCAAACAAAACAGACAAACGGATTTCGATCAGAAACATATTACAGCAACTCGCAAACATTGGTTTACCTCCTGATAGCTTTGTGCTAACAGCTCTCCTGATAATTAATAAAATTTGTTAATCTTGCTCTCTATTTAATCTCTCAGCAGTCTATTTTCCCCTAATTACCTCCTGATACTCATCATGTTCTTATACAATACATTACAATACATCTAATTCTGCACTTAAAGTGTCAGTTCAGTGATAAAATTTTGGTGAATAACAATTTTAGTTAAAGGTTGACCTCCCACTTAGAGCATAAGTGGGAGGTCAACCTATAAATTAAAGTACGAGCTATTTCCAGTTGGTAAATACGAATTTCGATTAAGGTCCAACTTTTTAAGTGTCACTTTAACGTGATACTTAAAATTCTTCCTTTAAGGTCGTACTTTAAGCAAATTTGGTAAATACGGCCCTTAGGCTTTAAGTTTACTAGCAGGAACCCGTATAACCCTAAAATGGTGTCAAGGCTCTAGAGACTAAAATAATCACAATGCTGGCAAGCATAACCGTTGCCCTTATATTCACAACACTATGTACCCCCTATACTATTATATCCCCTTTATTGTTTTCCAGGCATTAAGACTCATCGAAAGTAGTTCAGCAGGTATATTTAAGTTGAAAACATTCTAATTCAATGTTAAAGATGACAGGAATAAGAAATAGTTATGTGGAGGTTTTTAAGAAATTTGCGCAAAATACGCGCCAGCATGTTATACGAAATTAGGTAAAAAACCCAAAATCGCCATATTCAGGTGCCTTAAAAACCATGTTAAAATCGAGTTAGAGATCTGCAACTTTGCAGAGCGTCTAGACCTTGTCCAAATCGACTGTAAAAAAAATTTCATGTTGCAGGAGTATCGGGAAGTGCGTTTTCTGGAACCCCTGTTTTACAACAGATTGTCGTGAAGCTATCAACTTAATAACACCAGAATGTGTGTGTGTCTGTGTGTGTGTCTGTGTGTGTGTCTGTGTGTAATTTCCGAACGGTTATACAAAAAAAACGGTAATAGTTACGGGACTGGTTTTTTCGGTATAGTGCCGACAAAACTCTGACGAAGCCAATAAGCAAATTTTATAAAAATCGGCCGGTGGTAAGTGGTTTAATTGATGGTTTTGTACCACAAAATATGTTACATAAAATGGCTTGAGAAGAACGGCAAGAGTTACGGGGCTAGCTCTCTCTCTCTCTGCATATGTAGCGTATATATTACATGGCGTATATATTACATGGTCATATAATACTATAAACTTATTAGGGGAGGGAGTGCTCAAACGGTCTGTTTGGACTGTAGAGAGAGTTCATACTTTCATACGACAATGTAATGCATGTTCACAAATATGATAGGCTGGTGTGGTGCATGGTGTTAAGGGTTAATTTCTATTGATTATTGATTAAGAATTTCTATCTTTTAAGCATACTATTGGATACGTGAGGGCACTCCGAATAGCATTGCTCGCCTAATCCGGGTTTTGACTCAGCGGGTAATTACTCCTACCCTTTTTAACTGCGGCAGTGAAATCCCGGCCGTAGGCCGGGTTACACTAGTATATATATATAATATGTATAGACGCTTTTGCAGTAAATTGTAGCCTACATTTAAGTGTCCGTAGATTCAAAAGTATAAAAGATACAGTCATTTCGAACCACAGGTTTTAAAGATAATTGTTTATACTTTAGTTTACATTATATCGAAAAATAATTTATCGTCATCATCATCACTTGATGACGTCATCAATTTAAGTGTTTTTAAAACTTGATTTTTGACAAAATAACAACTTTTCAAATCGATTTTAAAGCATTAAGGAGTAATTTTATTCAAAATCTGAGGATATTTTCACCTTAGATAATTGTTCAAGCATTCTGAAAATCTACCGGAAAGTTTTCCTACCTTGCTCCTTCATAAAGATATTCGCTATTGAAGTTTGTGCTTTTTTGAAGAATAATTTTATAAAAACACAAAAGTTGTGAATTAGTATTCTCTGGTGTTGGGCCATCCCTTGGGTTGTGGAGCTCAATTTTGCTTCCTAAAGGTCTAAATTGTGTTATAGGCTAGTTTTAAAGTTAAAAATCGAAAAGTTGCACACGTGGGGACACGCCCAAATTCATTTAAAATAGCTAAAATCACTAAAAATTGTTATTTTCACGATTTTTACCAACTTTGGAGTCCCGTTGTGATCCAAGTTCTTTTTGAAATCTTCTGAAACTTTTCATGCTTATCAAACTATATATTAAATAACACTATGCCAAAATTTATGGTGATTCAATATTTTATGCGCACGCAACGTCCGCTCAAAGTTTGCACGTGCGAAAGGTGAGAATTTTGCTCATTCGTGATTTCGAATATATTCTGCTTTCCCACGATATTAAAATGGCATTATATATGAATTTAATGCCAACTTGAATGAGTAAAAAGTGCTATATTCAGTCTGTTATTGACAGATATGCCTACCTAAACACAAGGAAACGTTTTCAAAGGTAAAATTTCGAAATCGTTGAAATTACCTCCTTATTAAGTTTCGACTGTGTAAATTATCCTGACATTATAATCAAAAAGAGATGATATTTGACCAAAACCCATAATCATGGGTAGAGTGAACCGCTGCCAGTGTCTCTCTTTTCCAAACAAAAGAAAATGATATTAATTTGAGGAACCGTCCGCAAATGCAAATTGATACCGAGAATGAAATCGGTCGCTCGCTTTTCCCATTCATTCACGGCTTACGTATTGTAATAAAGCTTATTGAATGGGAAAAGCGAGCGACCGATTTCATTCTCGGTATCAATTTGCATTTGCGGACGGTTCCTCAAATTAATATCATTTTCTTTTGTTTGGAAAAGAGAGACACTGGCAGCGGTTCACTCTACCCATGATTATGGGTTTTGGTCAAATTATTACCTATTTAATTCGCGTTTTTGACACCACTTGGGGGTTAAGTTTATTGTAGGTTTATAACCTACTATTATTGGTTTATGGGCAAAAATTTCATCCAATCTGTCAAATTTGTGTTCAGAAAATTTCATATTATTATTTGAACATGGGACAGGATTTTGAAAATACAACTTTTCGTTTTGTTAAGCTTTCTGCTGTGGGCTTCCTCCGACCGAAATCAAACTTCCAGTTGTAGGTTTATAACCTACCAGGACGCGCGCCGAGTTGGACTCGTCGACGGTCCAATATATGGAACAGATATTTTACGAGTATATTTTACGAGTATCACCCGTTAAACTTCCAGCACCTAAATCGTGTCATTTGGCATCTATAGTTGACTTACTAATTGGTTGCGGGTGAAAAATGAGTCAAAACTGTAAAATTTCGGTCCAGGAAATTTCATCTTCAAAAACTGAAAATGGGACAGAGATTGGGACAATATGATTTTGCAATTTTATTCGGGATTATAACTCCCAGTACCTCTATTTGGTTTCATACCATCATCAATTAACTGACTAATTGGTTTCTGGGCAAAAGTTTCATCCAATCTGTCGAATTTGTGTTCAGAAAATTTCATATTTGAAAATGGGACAGGATTTTGAGAATACAACTTTTTGTTTTGTTAAGGCTAAGCTTTCTGCTGTGGGCTTCCTCCGACCGAAATCAAACTTCCAGCACCTAAATTGTGTCATTTGGCATCTTTAGTTGACTTACTAATTGGTTGTGGGTGAAAAAATGAGTCAAAACTGTAAAATTTCGGTCCAGGAAATTTTATCTTCAAAAACTGAAAATGGGACAGAGATTGGGACAATTGACAATATGATTTTGCAATTTTATTCGGGATTTTGACATGACTCCCAGTACTGAGTACCTCAATTTGGTTTCATACCATTATCAATTAACTAACTAAGTAAGGGGCTATCTACTAAGCACGTCACGTTCAGCAAATAGGGAGGGGGTGCTTTTGGAATTTCGGAACAATCCGGACAGGGGTTGTCCATTGTTAATTGTGAATGGACTAGCCCGGCGCGCGCTACGTTTCGTAGCACTTGCCTCGGGCCATTTCGAGACAACATTTCGAGATAACATTTTTTAACAGGTGATACTCGTCGACGAGTCCAACTCGGCGCGCGTCCTGTGTCCTGGTAGGTTATAAACCTACAACCACTGGGCCTCGCCGCGCCGAGCTGCGAAGGATTGACGTCGTGAATCAAGCGGACGTCGTAAATAAAATTTAAATGGCTCATAAGTGCCAAGACGCGCGCCGAGTTGGACTTGTACTTGTCGACGGTCATATTTGGAACAAATATTTTATGAGTATCACCCGTTAAAGGCCGCTCCTACTACATACTAAATCGCTCGCCTAAATTTTAAGAAAATTCTTGTGAAAAGGCCCTTTGGGTATGAAGTTGATCTGAATCAGTGTATTTTGGACGCTGATTCCGAATCACTCCCATGAGTATGACGTAGGGTAGAAATGCTTCCCTGGAGAGTTATGGGCAAAAAACCGTTTTGGTCACGTGACATGCTAGTAAAACGTGAATTCGATTGTTAAGGGCGCGGGTTAGGGTTAGAGTTGTGGTAAGGTTTATGGATAGCTTCGGGGTAATGGTTAGGGTTCTGGGTTAGGGTTGGGATTAGGGTTTATTGTTTATGTAAAACCGTTTTGTACGCGTACGGCTGCAAAACCATAAAAACCAAAGTCACGTGAAATTTTTGGGCGAGCGAATTAGTTAAAGCCGTTAAGGGCTTTATATACTACTATGATCTGTGGCTTTATATATTACTATAATCTGTGGAATGATATGAATGATCGACCGGCGACCACCTAAATATTAATTATTCAAGACGTGGAGCATTTCCACCATGTTTATTTTTCACTCCATTGTTCATTAAACTTCAATTCCCTGCCCTGTTAATTATATTGAACTAACCCAGACATTATTACAATTACATAATCAATATTACTCACCGAAAGGTCCTTTCTTTTTATCACGTCCTTCTATCAAGAGTGCCTGTGTCGAGTGTTTTCGTTTCCTTCCCATAGCTATGCCTATTATATAATACTATTAGTATTGATTGTTGATAGTTTCGTGATCTTATTCTCAAGTGAAGTGCAAGTGCTAACTTGTAATTAAATGGCGTCAAATCATGTGAAACTGAATGGGGTGGAGGCAGGGATTACTTTACTTAGCTGTTAGTGTTAGCAGTACGCAAATCCTTGTGCGCGGCGCTCTTTTATGTTTAGTATTTTCAAACTTCCTGAACTATACGTACACAAATACTTACATGGTTACACAGCTAGTACACATTATGTTACAGTTAATGGTTAATGTAATTGTTGCTCTAACCAGAGCCCTCTCGCTTGCAGTAGCGCGCGACCGCCGGAGGCGGCAAAGATCCTACTTGTGAAACAAGCGCGTCACGCAGTACGCGTAGGCACATTGATTCACGATGTCAATCCTTCGCATCTCGCCGATCTGCATGTGGTTGCGAGAAGCATTATTGGATGCGCGCGCGCGACCCAGTAGTGCATCGCGCTACAAGTAGGCACATGGCTATGTGAAATGTAATTGTAGGAGTGATACTGATACAAATATATTGCTCTTGAGTCGCTAAACCCTAAATAAACATGTGATATAATTTAATTCCGATAGCAACAATTTTTGTGGTTTTGAATAACAAATAACCATATTAGTAGAGGCTCTTACGGGCAAAAAGACGTGTTTTCTGCTACGAGTTTAGAGACCTAACCGCTAATTGGACACAATAGTATGATGTCTAAGGATCGATAATATGTTAAGAAGTATAAATTTGGCCTTATTAGTCACGTGCTATACCAATGCGCGTTATTAACTTTGACAGTCTATTACTCTAAGGCAACTAGAGTAATTATATTCATATTTTGTCAGCAATAAGATCACATTATTTTCTATTTGGTGTGAAAATATGAGCTAGAACGGACATAATCTCGCTGAGTTATAGCTGTTTGAAATTTATGATGAACGCGCGGGTGCCAATTGATAACAACTAAATGCTTTTGCGCGTAGTGCGCGTCGAAAATTTGTTAAAAACGCTTGCGGAGTGACAATATTTAAACTTCGATAAAGTATATGAAGTGGGTACTTCTCGGAAAGGAAAAATTTAGGCAAACACGATGTGACTATTTTTGGGTTGATTTAATACAACTGCAAAAAATTATTCAAACTTCAAGCAAAAAAGTCAACATTTTTACCACTTTTTTGGATTTTTACCTCAGAACAAATAGAGGGATTTGTTTTATTTTTATACAATCTTGTGCGGCTGTCTTTTAACTATCTTCATGCAAGTTTTGCCGACATGCCAACAAAATTGACTTGCTCAAAATATCAAAAAACATGGTTTTTTGGCCTATTTTTGGCCCAAAAATCGGTTTTTTGCAATTTTACCCCAGAACAATCAATCCAATCATCTTGAAACCACTTTTAATCGATTCTACGGTCAAAAATACGTCTAGTAAGGTGTATCTGGGGTCCCTAACGTTTCAACCAGACAATGCCCGTAAGAGCCTCTACTATATGAGTTGCGATAGTATATTACGTTACGACATTGGCTATCAGTATCGTGTGATTAAGGTTCAGTACAGGGCAGAAGTCAGAACAAAACGGTCATAGTTCAACTTCATAGTTTGGTTACCTGGCACGCCAGTTAAGTCACTGTGCGCGGCGCTCTTTTCAAGCTTCATAAACGGGATAAGACATATGAGAGAAGCGAGAAATAGACTCTGACTAGAAAGCTAAATAACGGTCATCCCATAAATAAAAACCTTATACCCGTAACGGCTGGCAGACACGCTAAAGGTGCAAAGTGCTTTTTTTAAACAGCCGGTTTGAGCTGGCGCGCGACATTGACAATTGAGTTGCACGCGTGAACAGTGAACCATTCCAATCTTCAACATGAGCAAGCACGTGACACAATTCAGCCAATCAGAGGACAAGAATCCGCAAAGTAAAGTTAAAGTTGCAAACTTTTATTCGGCCAAAATAAGACTTTTCTAAATAACTCAAACCTTGTAGCGCGATGCACTACTGGGTCGCGCGCGCATCAAATAATGCTTCTCGCAACCACACTTCGGTAGATCGGCGAGATGCACCACTGTGCCTCACCGAGCTGCGAAGGATTGACATCGTGAATCAAACTCAAACCTAGTACGATGTCCCAAATTTTACTTCTGGGGAGCTATTGTATCACGTTGTGACTTGTGACCCCCACTGTTGTTTCACTAAGTGTATCTATTTTATTCCAGTTCCCCTCTAGTAGTAATAAGTATCGTGGCCACGATACAGCCGCGCACTCGTTGTCATACGGTGTGTGACCCGCCGCGCACGAGTGCGCGGCTCCCCCTGTATCGTAGAAACTCTAGTGAAGCGATAGGCGCTGCAAGTGCAGGTCTACAACGTATGTCAAGGATCTATTTGCTATTATAAATTTATAGTATGTGGTATTACCAATTACTGATTACTTTAGTTTCAAGAGACGAACATTTTGAAAAAACCGGAAGTGTCCATTTATTTAAAGTGTAAAGAAAGACACTCGTGCGCGGCGGGTTTACAATTACAATGTACAAGTACAACGAGGCCAAGTATATACAACAATGGAACCATTTCAATGCCGCAATGGTAGCCAAATCGTCGTTTGAATGTGGGACAGTTTTGAAAAACTTATATTATGACTTAACTGTAGTACTAGCAAAACTGCGCGTTTTTGCCGGTGTACCTCTAAATTCACTGAAGTTGTTTAATTTTAGGGGGAGGGGACACTAAAAGGGGAGGGGGCGCTTTTCCGGCGGGGGACGCCACTGACTGAACACTGAAGACGAAAATATGGCATTTATGGTAAACTTAATTTTAAGCATATATCGGGAGGAGGTTCAGACGTTTGAAACCTTGTTCTATTCCAAACACTGTCCACAGAAAAGATAAACCCGTGACATTAAACTTGGAATACATTCAAATATGAATAAATAAAATTAAAAACAGAAATACACTGTCTTTGATCAGAGAAAAACATAACTGATTTCAGAAATACGGCTACAGGATATGCAATAAAACCGAATAAGACCTACTGACCCGAGATGCATTTACTAATGTAAAAACAAGAATATGTGGAACTAAATTGCTTTCGACAGTATATCAAAGCACACTGACTAATAAATTATAGGTTGTGATAATTTTCAAGATTCCTACTCCCATTCAAGAATTGCTAGTGGTTGTTCGACTAACAAATACACAAAATCTTTACAAAATTACAGCCTCCCGACAAAATAACAATTACTGAGATGGTCATTTTTATAAGTCACGGTTGAATTGATCCGCGGTGAGTTCAAGTCAGATCAATTTTGTAAATACAACCAACAGTCCCGCCATGGTATTCAAATATAAACTGATTAATTACGGCAGTTTAAGCTCGTTCTCCACGAATTCTTCTGGCGAGCTGAATGTCTTTGGGCATGATAGTGACTCTCTTGGCGTGGATGGCGCACAGGTTGGTATCTTCGAACAATCCAACGAGGTAAGCTTCACTGGCCTCCTGAAGAAAACTTTATGTTAAAAAGAGGATTAATTTAAATATGATTATATCACATTCTCACGTAATATGTTTGAAGTCATCACCTTTCTGCCAGAGTTCGTTCACACCATTGGAAATATCATCTCATGTATAATGATCCTAACTGTGACTTTATTGACTGAGCTAAAATCAATCATGATATAACATGGTAAATTTAGTTATAAATCTGAAGAATTTTCATAACTATGATCGGTCCTGATCAACATATTTTTATCCCTTGTACGGAGCCCGGAGGGAAAATAACTTGCTAAAATGATAGTTAAAGAATGATCATGTGCATGGCCTCCCCGCTCCACCTACCTTTAACTAACATGTCAGAGGTGAATGGAGCGAGTGAGGTACGCGTACGGATAGCCCTACAAATTATATTTTATATCGATTACCACAGCCGAACTTAGTTGTATTCTTCTCTACCAGCAGGCAGCAACCAGGTAAATATATCCAATATCCGTACATCATTACTGGTTACATTAGATTAGACACTTCTGAGTTTCACAACTATATATATATATACACTGCACTGTATACTAGCAAAGTAGCAAAATCGTGCTTTGAATTTTAAGAATTTTTACCATTTCTATAGCTGCCGTAGACCTCCTACTTATACGCCATATTTATGTAAATTATGTCTCACATGAATATTATGACAATTTTGAATACCCGACACCATCATTGGTGAATAGCGGATATTCCCAGAAAAATTTGTCCCTGTCGTACCAGTCCACATTCAAGAAGGAAATGCTGTAGATTCGGGGTAGATATCTAGCGGGCAGAAAATTTGTTTCCCGAAGAGAGCTGGGGTAAAATTGCTGGGGTAAAATTGGAGATCCTGCCGGAGCTTCGCCTAATCCCAAATATGAATCGCAGCTGTAGCTCAGGAATCGAAAAGGGGTTTATTGCTCAATAGACAATATGTCAAGAGTTTCATAGTATTAGTCAGAACATATAAAATAAACCAAAGCTGAAAATCTAACCTGAAGAGCTCCAATAGCAGCACTCTGGAATCTGAGATCGGTTTTGAAGTCCTGAGCGATCTCACGGACCAATCTCTGGAAGGGGAGTTTTCTGACGAGCAATTCTGTGCTCTTCTGATATCTTCTGATTTCCCTCAGAGCGACTGTTCCAGGCCTGCAAACGAAAATTGGTCAAGAAATGAGAAAATCATACATTAGAGCCGGGTCCTTGGAGCAGGAAACTTCTGCTAAATTGGGTGGGGCCAGGCCCAGTCAAATTTTCTTGTAATACAAAAATAACCCATCAATCTAAGCAAAGTTACGGCTAGACCGGAAAGCGGGCATCGAACGAGAAATTATGCAGAAATGTATGAGCCATTCGTTCACACCTGTATCGATGGGGCTTTTTGACTCCTCCAGTGGATGGGGCACTTTTCCTGGCTGCCTTGGTTGCCAACTGTTTCCTTGGGGCTTTTCCTCCGGTGGATTTACGGGCGGTTTGCTTGGTACGGGCCATACTTCTCTACAACAAAGAAAACAACGTACGTTACGGGCGGACAATGAATGAGCAGTGTACGTATTACCATATACGGAGGCAAACATGCCTCGAGAATACGGTTCTGGACGCTGATTGGCTGGTGTGTATCCGCATGGTCGGCTGTGATTGGTCAGTGGAAATGCTGCTGTCCTCTGATTGGTCTGCGCTTTTGAATCTTATTGGACAAATTCAAGATAGAGCACTGTGCGCGCTGGACAAAATGTTCAGAAATGTTGCCCTGCAAACGGCCGCAATTCCCTGATAGATCGCATCGTCATGATAAATGTCCGCTTAATTCCCAATATTTCAAGCAAAACACTTGAAAATTGGCAGCCGTGGGCTTTGGGACAGTTCCCCCAGCCTATGAAAATTTGGGGAAAATTCATGAAAAAATGGTGAAAATATAGCCGATCTCCCTTGAACATAACTAAAAGCACTTTTCCTGGGCATTAGCGAATTTGTATGCTCACGACACGATTGTGACCTTGGTTCGGTGGATTTTGAAAAACTCGAGCTCATTCCAGATGGGCAATACAAAGAGCTAACTTTTGGTATCAAAAACATTTAAATCCGTGGTTCCATTCCGGAATGAGTTAATATTTTATGCCAAAAAACACAAAAATGCGACTAGGTCATGGCTGTGTATCTATTTATAGTAACACTGAGTTTGCAATATGCTTGGTATCGGTACAGAGCGACATTTTCTGAAGCTTTCTGAACAAATACATTCCTTACCAGCAGAAAAGCGGTTAGGGCAAAAAATCAGCCAAAAAATATGGTTATGACGTCATACCGACCCTGTATAGCGCGGCCGCTGCACACACACACACACACACACACACACACAATATTCAGAGCAATATGGCGGGTAATTATAGCAGTCACGTGGCGCGCTCGTGACGCATGACACACAACTAGCACATCGACAAGCACGTGCGAGTCGCGTGCACAGTTGCTGAAAGGGAGAGATGTACACGTGGGTGGATAATGAGTCATGTGACTGAATAGCGGATACACCGGCAGTACAGAGCGCTGTAAAGAGCGCAAAATATGCAGCTCTATTGCATCATCACTCACAGGGCAGCTCGTATTTCCATTTGGATTCTACCGCCTGGCATGGAACCAACACACAGACATCGAAACCCTGTACACTCTTTCGATTGTTTATAATTTAATGTGATAACTGATAATTGTATTTGCTTTCTGACTATTTAATCCGACAGGCACGATTACATCGAATACTCAAAGTCAAATAGAGGGACTGAGTGACACTTGATTTATGAAAGCTTTTCGTTCAACTAAGATGTCAACTTTGAACTTGGGGCAAGGTCCCTGCGTCGAATCGTCCCATGAAGTCCTGAAAGAGAGCTTTGTCATCGTGGATAAAATTCTGTGATGTCAACAAGCGTTAATTCAAAGCAGCTTGAACTTGGAAGATCGACAAGTTGTAAAAAGAGAACAACTTTTTAATTTGTTTATGGTTACCTGCAGCTGTATTACAAGTACTATACCGAGAACGTTTGCCTTTAAATCATTACAGCCAACTTACTATGCGGGTTTCCCTTTTGGCGATAACTAATAACTTGAACAGCAGTCTGGCAGTCAGACCTGTGATAGTTCCATATTACTGATAGTTGGATAATATCCGGTTGGACGAGACAAGGACAAATGAAACAGGAATGTTTCATTTGTCCTTGTCTCTTCCAACCGGATATTATCCAACTATCAGTATTTCAATCATGAGACTAATAAACAGCGAACTACTCCATCATTTGAAGTTTCATATTACTTTTATTAACATAACTTTTAGTTTATCTGTCACTGTCACTGTCAGCACTCAGCGGCTACCCTTTTGCCCTACTTTTCTTCATCTTGACGCTTTTCGATAATAACCCGTTCAAAATACAGTGACAGGAACAGAAAGAAGGGGAGGGACGGGGACAGGAAGACTAATTCTCCATGGTAACGTCAAGCTAGCCCGGCCCTACCAATAAACCATGATTTGTTAGGTCACAATGTATTCGTCCGCGCTGACTAAATAGGCAGTGAACCTGTGCAGTGAACCTGTGCAGTGAGCCTATGCAGTGTGCCTGTGCAGTGAGCCTGTGCAGTGAGCCTGTGCAGTGTGCACACGGGTTGATTTAAATATTCTGTGGAACTTTAATCTCCAAATTATCAGGCGACATTTTTTGAACCGGAGACACGACAATTATAATTTGATATAGGAGCCTTATCTGTATCAGGAGACACGACAATGATCGGATATAGGAGCCTTATCAGGAGCCTTATCAGAAACGTAATTATCACTGCACCGAAGCTTTGTATGACCGAAGCTTTTCAGCACATGATTGATCAGATGGTGCTAAGTTCTAAGAACTAGCTGGCTGAACCCTTGCTAAAGATCTGAAGAGAGCTACAGTTTTGAGATTGAAGCGAACTACTTGAATTTACATTGTAACATATCAACTATAAGAGTATAAGGTATGGGTTCACTTTCTGTTGAAATCTCTTTAGGTTAGTTCTCCGGGAAACTGGACAGCTACGGGACAGATGCTGTAACTGAGTGGGTCCCATGTTCTAGCATCTCGGTCTTTGCCTAGACGTCAGGCTATCCTGAACCTATGGCTATGCATCAAGTTTACTCGTCAAACTCAACCAAACAAATCAAAAATAACTTTACTGATCTAATTATTTTTTTCGTGTCGGGCTCAAATTAAATTAATACAAATTTTCATAACAAAGAAGTTTCTTGGGTTAATTTTACTTTTAGAAGTTTAAACTTATAGTTTAAACTTTAAACTTTGTTATTTTTAGCTTCAAAGCAGGCGGTTCATAACTACACCTTGTCACTCAACTATGATATATATTAACATAAATATTGCGGTTTATTTATTATTATTAACTCGAGCAAAGCTTCAGTCTAAAAGATAATTATATGTTTGTTTTTTGTAGAACCCGTCCCCAATATCGTATCGGAAAATGACCGGACTCAATTATACTGAGTGTGAATACGGGTGGTACCTGCAAGGGTATTAATTAAGCATTTAGAGTTCTGTTAAACTGCAAGTAGATATAAATTATATTAAAATTATACGCTATGAAGTATGAACGTGTCATGTAGCAGGTAAAAAGGTGAAAAGAATATTAATGAAAGCAATTAAACAGGCGAAGAGAACATAATTGGAGGGTAATTTGGCAGGTAAGCAGTTTTAGTAAAATATATTGATTAAAGGATCGAGTGCTCTGCTACTATACGGTGTAAATGGAAATGTGAACTAAGGATGAAGCAAGGACTGTCCGCGATAGAACTTAAACTGAACTGGCTCTAGAATGTGAGCTATATAACTGCGAATGAAACTTATATATCCTAATTCCTATTAAAGATGGAAATGGATCAAGCCAATTTATGAAATGAAAGGACGCTGTGAGGATGAGTGCCTCTTAAGATGGCACAGAGTGAATCTGCACAATTAAATCAACGTGTGAAAGAAGATACAGAACTGTAGTTCTAAAGAGAGTTCACAGGAGAGAAGGTTAGGAGATATTATGAATTATGTATTCACTATTCAATTATGTTTAGACATGAGACAGATATGAGCTTTTTAAAGCAACAAATAGTGCTTGAGAATTAGTTAACGAAAAGTCCTGGAGTAGCATCTAATAATGATTGATATGAACTGACACATAGGTGAAATGACTGGATAACATGAAATATAATGTTGTTAATGTTATAATACGGTGAAACTGAAAGACTGACGTTTAAAAGTTGTGAGTGATACTGATAGATACTAATAGATACTGAGTGATAGAGGGGTGACCGACAACTTCATCCAATTTGACCTAGTTCCCACACAGTTAATAGGGCACCCAATCAGCTTCATTGGGTACCCAATCAGCCAAAATCCCAAAACGACATCTTCACCCAGATCATATTATAATTGCACCCTCCCTTACATAATGTAAGAATGGGAGATTTGGTAATCTAGCTAGGCACACTGCACAGTTGCACAGTTGAATTGCGGCTTCGTCTTAAACTGTGCCCCAGGTCATCTTTTACCCCAACTGTGCCTCCGCTGTGCCCCAACTGCTTTTGCCCCGATTTCTTTTGCCCCGACTGTCAACTGTGCTCCAACTTGCTCCAAGTGTGCCTAGCTAGATTACCAAGTGGCCCACTTAATCACTCAAACTAAAGAAGAACTAAGGAAGAAATTTCTCAACTCATAATTGTTTGCCGTTAGTATTCTAGGCGTGCAGTGTACACTTATACTAAAATCATAATATTTAATGCGGGAGCGCGTACAAGGGTAGACTAATTTGAAGCTAAACCAGTTGCAAACAACTGTTGTCAGATTTGGTCGCCATCAATTAACACTATCAGAGCTCTCGTTGTACTGTTATTTATATTTAACATGTTTGCTGTTATTAACACTGTATATTTTGATCTAAGACCTAAGATATTTTGAACTTTGATATGGTTTATAATAATAGTTATGACATTATTTTCACTCTGTTGTCATGAATTATTGTTGAATTTATTTTCTCCATTCAATTTCAAAGTTAAGTTGTTCTACTATTCACGTATCTATCAAAAATAGTAGAAAAAATGTAAATTTTTTAATAATAATACCCCTCTGACAGATCGGTCATGATATTTCTAAAATTTACAATATTAATCCGTTGATTGTCAGAACTGTCAATATATAAAGTAAATTATTCATAAAATGTGCGAAGAAGAACGAAAACAAGTTTTAATTATTGAAATGGAATGTGTTTAATCTAACAAAACAATGATTAATATTATTATATCCACAATACAAAACTTATTCAGTGAAGTGAACACAAAACAGTAGATAAATAGATAAATTTGACAAATAACTTAATAAGATGTAATAAGTAAAAGAAATTCATCGCAAATTTATCATCAAAATATACTGGTATAGCAAGATAGAAACCTATCTAACCTAAATCGCAGCAAAAATGTCTGTCAATTTGAACTGAAAACAGTCAGCCGAGATTATCAAGGCACAAATTCCTTTTAAGTATGAATAGAAATTTTTTCGAGAAACGCAATTCAACATCAAGAATCAATTTTCTTGAACTAATAACTAAAACTTCATAAAAATACTTTATACAACTTATCTTTACAACGTGAAACTCTTAAAAAAATTCCGATCCTGATGTTGAATCTGTAGACTTCCTCCACGGCAATCTGAAGACAATATCTCATAGTCATCTCATTGATAACGAACTTCAACGTTGATGAGCATATTACCTCTTCAGATATTCATTACAAATTATTGTAAGTCATGCTGAGGGGCTGCTGAGAACCGAAAGCTGACTATTTGGACGCCATTAATAAAGCTGACTATTTGGACGCCATTAATCGTTTAAACTCGTCTTTGTTAACCCGACCGTCTCCGTCCTTATCTACTTGACCGATGAGCTCCTGTACTTCCTGGAAAAGAATAAAATGAAGATTGTTTAAAAATCTGGCAGCTTTTAAGAGAAGTCTAGCTACAGATACAGTACCTATTATCTTATCATAATCTAAATCCGTAGGTCATATCTGCCGTTTTCTGACAAAAGTGCTTAAGTAACACAAGGTTCATTTTGTGTAAATTGAGGTTAAAGATTTCAATTCTGTAATTGCTCTGGGCTAGCTATTGTCCAATTTAAACTGCACCCACTATGTTTCTAAGGTACTTTGTCGACTTTTGAGACTTCTGACAAAGTTTCATCATCCTAACTTCTCGGAAAGTGCCTCAAAATCACAAATTATAGTTTGAATTTCTTAGAAAAGTGCTTAAGTACAGTCACATCGGCAAATACTACATGTTCTGATGAAAATGACCCGTTCAAACCATTGGTCATCGAAAGTAAAACGAAAAATTAGCCTAAAACTGTTGTGATGAAACATTGGTTGTAAATAGGGGACACGCTGAAATAGAAAATTTCGTTTTCTGAGAAAAGTGCTTAAGTACAGTCACATCGGCAAATACTACATGTTCTGATGAAAATGACCCGTTCAAACCATTGGTCATCGAAAGTAAAACGAAAAATTTGCCTAAAACTGTTGTGACGAAACATTGGTTGTAAATAGGGGACACGCTGAAATAGAAAATTTCGTTTTCTGAGAAAAGTGCTTAAGTACAGCCACATTAGTGGGAACTTTATCTGCGATCATTCTGACCAAAAATTTTGCGACAAATCGATTGGTGGTGGTTTAAGAACACGAAAACACTCCCTTCTCCCCAGCGGATTAGAAAATAGTCGAAATTCTACCAGCATTTCAACGAAGAGTTGATTGGTGAAAGTACGGGATAATAATAAATAAGTTGCTTTCTTTAGAAATTAAATTAAGAACTCAGATGAGGCTTTCTTCATAAAGACCAATGATTTGCGAATTATTGATATCGTAACGCGAGGCAAAGAAAAACAAGCGTATAAAAATGTAACATAATTGTAAGTAATGCTGTACATAAATAAATGGTAAATAATACAAGAAATAGTTGATTTTTAGTCAAACACTCGATTAAGATATCTGTTATATAGCTGTACTATCAGGCAAGTTCATCCAGATTACCCTACTACTCGGGGCCATAAGCCTGCACAGTTTACGTATAATGTCTTGTTTTTTGGGAGTAGCTATCCCCCGGGGCTCTTCCTGGGCGAAAGCTATTTTGCAACCTATGGAAATGAGTCTCTCGTCTTTTTGTCTGAGAAATGGAGTGAAATGAAAGGAAACCTCGTCATGATTTGTTTTCCATTCCATTTCTACAGACCCACGCTGGAAACTTACAACTTTAACATCTTTAGTTTTTTTAGTTGCTTGCTCCGTAGGACTTTGGCCACGATTCAAAGTATGTGCAGTTCATGCTTATCGCAAAACCCACCTGTTCAACTGCCTGAACAAAGTCCTTATAATCATGAAGTTGACCTGATTGTTTAATGGACAACTCAACTTTATGGTGGAATGAGTCTGCACTCATAAAGGTGTTCACTGGCTTTAGATACTGGGGATACTTGACCGTTATCTTGTCCAGGTCAACATCTGGGCTGTTGATGAACATAGGGCAGTAAATAAAGTCCAACACTTGTTTTGAGCAGAACAATTGTCTGCCCAAAAAATGATCTCCCTGCTACCAATCTTGCCAACTAACTGGCAAAAATTTTTATTTCCCTTATCCAAGTCGAGGACACATTCTCATCTTTCCTTCCTGCGATTGACTCATTCCAAAGAATCGCTAAAGGAGCTCCGTCTGACCCCAGCCTCGCGAAGGTCTCGTTAAATGTGACAAGGCGTTTTGTAAAAATCGCCTCCTTGTACTCCTTGTACTACATGTGTGGTAGTAAAAGAACTTTCTTCATATCAACAGAGAAGGAGCAGTGAAGCAAATCGCTTCTATCTCTTTGGTAATGTTCCCTTGCCTGTCGATAATCCTGCCAGTCTGAACTTATAAGAGAATACAAAATTTTAAAGCAAATTATGACGTATATTTTGAAACGTTCTGCATTGACAAATCGGCAATTTTGACGGCGAAGCTAGCGTTTCTGAAGTTTATGACCATCACCAATCGATCCGCCGTGAAAATTTAGATTTGTTAGTACCGATTATATAGTTTCAGTTGGCAGTATCAACATTTAATTAAACGTATAATGGCACTTAAGCACTTTTGTGAGAAAACGAGCCCGTTTTCACAAAAGTGCTTAAGTGACATAAATTGTTTTCTCCCAGGCCAAAAGGCCACTAAATTACCGTCACTAGGCCAGTTTTGGGCGTAAAAAACAATGCCACCGTTTTCAGTTCCCGAAATGGCACCGTTTTTGAGATAAACGGCACCCGTTTTCCAAAATGTTACTTAAGCACTTTTCTCAGAAAAATGACCATATTTTGCATTTTAGGGGGTTCCAAAAAGGGTGTTTCGGGGGGTCGGCGAATCTATCCAATGGTCCTCAGGGATAGTTCTCGACCCAAAAACAAAAGTTGGACCAAAAAACCCGAAATTTCCAAAATGTTACTTAAGCACTTTTGTCAGAAAACGGCAGATATCAGTGTACGATAACAGTTAACAAAAAAGAATGCATAAGATCACAACCTCGAGTGACATCTTCTCTCCAAGTTTTTCAGTAAGCTTTATTATCTCCTCAGCGTCAATAAAACCTGATGTAATGATAACGATCATTCATGAGAAAAACCAGCCTAATAAACGGAGCTGCAATTAAAATTATTATTATATTATAAAATATATTATGTATACAGGGTGTACTGCATAAAATGTGAATTTTCCCCACTTTTATATGGTATATATCAAATTAATAATGACAGTGCCAGGCTATCATACCAGGGTTAAACAAAGTATTTCCACAAAGCTGGTACCGGTACCAGACATCATACTCTGTTACTTTTAACTTAAAATTATATAACCATTAACTGTAGCATAACAGCCACATTATTTTAAATGGTAAGTCAACGATTCATAGAGTAAAGTTATTGTTAGCGAGAGCCGACCTGATTCGTCTCCATCAAGAGAGTCAAACAAGTCCTCTAGTCTCTTGTTGGTGGCAACTTCTCTAGCGGAGCTGTTAGTCTGACCCTGAAGTAGTCACGTCATCAAAACAGAGGGTAAGTGGAATGTGGCTGCTTTGGATGAACCCCACCCAATACGCCACCAAAGCTGGTTCATTCATGGTTATTGCGTGAACAAAATCTGGCTCAACGTGCACGGGAAAGCTTAACATTTTCTGACAATTACAAATATAATACAAGTAAAAATCCGGCAATAGAGCTGTTGTGAACTGTTAAGTTGCTGTTGTCATTATTATTGTGATTCGTGAGGCTTGAATTTTAAGTCGATATCTAGCAAACCCGAAATGAGGCAGGAAAACAAGAAATTAAAAACGTGAAAATGAGAAACTGTTGGCCTGCAGGTTTTTTCATGACCATATCAAATAAGGTGTCGGAGTTGATCGAATGGAGATAAAACGTTTGGTTAAGAATATTTGTACATGATATGCTGAAAGTGCTGAGAATGACAGAAAAAAAGGACTCTTTTAAATTAACAATCGCTTCTTCGGTTCTGTTTGTGCTCAATATTTAATGATCATAACCTGTTTTCTCTGTTTTTCGGCATTCGCCGGATCTTTAGCCACCTATATATATGTTACAAAGTTACAACCTTCTATTTTTGATAATTTCCTGATCTCATACTTTCATACGATATTTTGAACATGCTCGGTGGTCTCTACACTACTCTTTACTAAAGAGGTCGCCAGAATGATGGATCATGGAACCTACCTCTGGATGGCTGAGGTGATACTGGAAGACATTCGCCATCATGTCCAGGAACTCTTTGAACTCCATTCGTTTTGTTCTGTTCTTGTCGTACTGAAGTTATAGGTAAATTTAGAAATCTAACATTAATAGACCTATAATACTGATTCATCCAAAAGAACCAGGTTATGTAATTTATATTATTTTTTTATTACTGTTAGTAATTATTAAGCCTACAAATATTATTTCAATAACATATTCAAAATATTTGTAGGTTAAATCGACAGTTTGTGTGGACGAATTGAGGACTTAAACCTTAATTCTTATCACATTGTATGACTACTATTAAAAAATGAAATAAACCAATTATACAGAACAGATATACAAATGAAAAAATGTTGAACAGTTGTCACCGCTTTAATCATTTTCTTGCAACTCTTGGTGTCAGTGACTTGACCAAGTTGCTTCAGGGCCCCCTTCAGCTCCTTGGCACTTATATCACCGTCCCCATTCTTATCGAATTGCTCAAATATAACCCGGAATTTATCCATCTGTTCTTGGGAAAATATGTCCGCCATTTTCTTGAAGATTGGAAGTTATAGTCAGAGCGAACAAAACTAAACAAACTGTTAAATGTACGACTGTATATAATACTACGTGTACATGATATTAATATTATGAGACGGCAAAATGGAAACTGATCGAAGAAGACACAAGTAGATCATGCTGAACAAAAGGACTTGATATGTAACGCAATCACAATTACGACAAGATTACGATGAAGCAAAGAATTTAAAATCAGACACGGAGTTGTTGAATGTGTGAATGTATACAGTATATCTGTTCACAGTAGCGAATATTCGGCTCAAAGGGCAGTGTAAACTGAGGGTTCCAAAGTGAGGCCTGCCGCAAGCGAAATAACGAATGGAATTGGAATGTAAATTCTTTATTAAATCCAGTTATTCGGATGTTTGATATCAACATGTTTTGTGGTTGAAAAGTCAAAACATTCATCAAGCAGAAAAACAAACAAATAGCTGTTAAATTTAAAAAGATAAGCTTTATATGTACTAAAATGTATGAAACACCAGACTTTTTCACGAAAAACGGTCAGCCAAGTATAAAATTGAATCAATGTACATTGTACATTAGAGCTAGCTTAGATCAGCAATTCCATCATATTTCAGTTTTCTCTAGATCGTGGAAACAGATTTTTAGAGGAGTCAAAAACTTGTTCAGCACCTGCTCGTGCAATGAGCATGAAACTAAAAACATTCTGCATAGCCTTAGGACGAGATGGATAGAGGAGATGAGAGCTAGAAAAGGTTATTAAAGCTGCAAGAGGGTCTGATCTTATATAGGGGGTCAATATTTTTAATATCGCTAATTGGTACTGGTGGTTGGCCGGTAATAACAATATAAAAGTACAAAAAGCAATGATGTGATTGCTTTCCCTATACTCAGTACTCACAAATGTGTATTTATCCTTACTTACAATTGGTTCTATTCCTATTTACTAATGTTTAATCTATACCATTTCTTAATATTTACATAATATAATATCTACTTATAGCAGTCATCATTTGTAGTCAGTAAATCAAACCAAGAAAGAATTGAAGTGGTAAGATACAAATACCACAATAAATGAGCTGATTTTCTGAGTTAGTTTTCTGGAGTCGACTCAGAAGGAAGGGGAAACACCCCTGGAATATGTGATGTTCCTAATACATATTCTGACTATCACTGAGTTGACTACATAAAACAAACACGATAAAATCAGTTAAATTCAACATGTGACTCCGGAACTGTGCCACTCCCACAACCATGCGGTTATCGGAAAAATGGCCTTCAAAGTGCAGCTTATTAATATCGACTGATGATGGAGTGCATTCTGGGAGGGATTTATCATACAAAGCACAGTAAGTTAATAACAACTTGGCGGAAGTGTTACAACTATGAATCATAGTATGACGACACATGAAGTAAACAAATATTGAGAGCACTTTTGTTCAAGCACGTTTCTTACTTTTAACGACGATTTATAGATTACATTAATGGCGAACATCAGTTTGGCGAACATGAACAGCCGCTAAAAGGTTTTAAAAACTAATTCTTTCGAAATAGAAATCAGAACAATTACACAAAAATTACACAAACCATAAACCAACCAACAGAAACATAAACCGAAACATAAACTTGAGTAGCAAACCGGTTACTATTACTACCGGGTATGGTTGAAAATTGAATGTAAGTTATAGTTAATAGTTAGTTGCTGTACATTTGCTGTATGGTAACCTGCAAGCATTGTATAAACGTCACCAGTCATCACGATGTTACTCGTTGATAGAATTCTTCATCGGCATATCATTATAGACCGGAACATAATAAGAACACATAATAGTCTTAACTGGTCTCTGTATTTCATCAGAGATACCATTTAAATGGGGGGAGACAGATATTAGAACATGGCAAGAATTCGGGCGTAAACTGAACAAATTGAGACTGTCAATACCTTGCAGCTAGTAGCCATGAAAATTGAGACCACTAAATTTTATCCGGTTACTAGGCAATATCATAAAGGAACATGGAATGTGCACTGAGTGCCAGTGAAACTTACTACTTCGGACCAGTCGAATAACAACGTGTAAATCAAAAATTTAACGGAAATTAAATGGGAAAAAACACTTTTGAATATGATAATCGATGATACTTATATGTATTTAGTATGTAGATTGTAGGTTAGGTGCAAATTTCCGTAACTTCGCTGTTCGTATGGCGAGTGCTATCTGGTCGCTGTCTCAGTTGCTGGTACGGATTTCAGAGTTCCACAGTAGCATGGAGCCCGAAATATTTGTTTGTTTCTTATTGCTTATTGGAAGTCTACACAAGTGGGTGCTAAGCTAATAGCCAAAGTGAAGTACAATTAGGAAACCAAAAACTCAGGTCCGATATGTATGAAATACAGAGTATCAGGTACAAGTTAAGTTAACAAGCTCTGTGTGGTGCTTACTCTAATATGATACGATCCGATGCGTTCCGAAGCAAAACTGTACATTAATTAGAAGAAGCTGAATATATTAAGTCAGCATCTAGCTGCAGTACGTATCTCATGGGAGATGGTCGACGGTAATGATTCCAAAATGTGATTGCACATGATTTATCACGACTCATAGATACTATCATATGAACAACAGTGGATGAATGAGCATATCAAAAGATTCTGCTTTATAACAAATGATACAGTGCTGAATGCTGTCAGATAATACCGATCGCTTTAAAGGCTTTAGACTCCATTTATGTGTCCATCACATTCACCATTTGACAAATATAACTAGTCATAACAAAGAAAATCACATCAACTTAAACTTTCACGAACTGAACATAATATTATATTAGGATCAAAGCAGGCCTGGTACCAAATTGTAGGGGTGACACCTTATAGAGTTAAGGTGGTAGCATTTTCAATATAGAGATTTGTTTTCTGGTCCAAAAAAAGTGTGCACAATAGAAACCTTCATCAAAGTTACAATTATTTGACAAAGAAATAAGTGTTAAGACTATAACAAAGGTAAGCAAAGAAAGACGACAAGGTAAAGTGAGTCTTATATATTTGTAGTGCCTCATAACAAAATTACCAATTGCTAAGGTATTATATGGGAAGCCAAATAATTTGGTATTTCAATAAGTGAGTCCTCAGAACTCAAACTCGCGGCTTTGCTGGAGGAATGACAGAGAGATCTCCTCTCTGTGGGGTGGTCACACAATGTGATGGGCGATGGCCCTGTTAAAGCTTAACGAATCTCAACATAGGTGACATAGGTAGGTAGGTGACAGAACCGCTGAAATCCTACAAGACATTCAGAATTCATTGGATTGTGTAATCTTTCTGATGAAGATTTTAATATGATTGAGACTATGAGACGGTGGTTGGGTAACGCCTTATTATCACCAGAATAATGATAAACTGTGGTAGCGGACTGCAAAGAAACGGATTTCCTCTCGCAAGGAACGATTACTGATTGCGTCGTATTGAAATAAACGGAAATTGGATTAACCAGAATAATATTTAACACAGTAATCACGTTTACTAATCATATAACAAATACCGGCTGAGAACTGAAATAACAACTCTAGACCGCGTCTAGAGTCGGAATAAATCCATTCGAAAGGTTAAAATAAGAAAATACAAATGATAATGTTATTACGCGGGGAGACTTAGATAACCGAAGCTTTTTTTAGAATATACTCCCGGCAGGCGCGGCAGCCAGGAAAAGTGCGCTAAACAACTGCCAGAAGATGTATAAATGCCTGCTGCTAATTTGACCACAAAATTACATATACTTGACACTCTCTCGCACCACAACGTACTACTGGAGTGTGCAAATACTTGTGTACGTACGGTGACGCTTCAGAGTGATAATGTGGCAGTACACTGTTTTAATTGAGGATAAATTAACGATTACAGATTGTTAGTTATTATAATTATTCTTATTATTTATCCGACGCATGTGCATAGTTATGCAAGGTATTGTATATAGATGTCATATTAGAGATAGAATGAATATTTTAACAGATATACCTATACTGTGAAGCGAATCCAATGATCAGATTGTGAAATTTCGAATACTCAAATTTAGATCCTACAGTTTGTTACATTAAAGTTAAAAGCAGAAAGCCAAAACAGCGTATCAATTTGTCAGTTAATTAGTTGGAAATCCACTGGTTGTTGATACTGATATGGATTTAAAAGTTTCCCTCGAATATTTCACTTTAAAAATACAGAGAGCTGGACTAATATCAGACAGTGGAGATACGGCCGAGTTCCCAGCTGCTCTTACAACATATTGCTATCATCGCATCGTGGGTGTTGACACTTTGTGCAGTTACATTACACAGCTCTGATCGATGAAGCAATGAGTACTAAAATAGTACATAGTGTTTATTATAGGTCATACAAGTGAGCATCTGATTAGAACTTAGAATTGAAGGAGTTGAGAGGTTAAGCGTTGCTCTGATTGTTTTTATTTCTTTCAACACTTTCAACAATCTAAGTAAACAACACAGTACTTCATATGTTGACAGTCAACCTATAGTACAGTCAAATCCGTCATTTTGTCGGACAAAATTCGCAACAAAGCGATTTTAACGGGATATGGTCGGGACAGGTCCCAGGAATCATTCCAGAAAAGTCCCAAAAAATCTGTCTTGAGCAAAATCCACAATTACCACTTTTTTACCACCTTTTTACCACTTTGGTTTTCCGCAAATAAGTCACGTTCTGAATATCCTAGAAGATTCTAGTTTAAAGCAGTGTGTTTAGGAAACAAAGGAGAACAACTTTTTCTTTGACAACTTTTTCAAAAATAAATTATTTAATTAATTAATTAAATAATTAATAAATTTTCAAATATTTAAAAAATATATTTTCATAAAAAATGTTCTCTGTACTATCAGAGGCAACATGATGCGATGTAGATGCGGTAATATCTTGTTAATAGTGCGATTCTGCGGCAAATTTGGAGACAAACAACACCGCAATTAAGCTGGACAATTCGCAGCCTCTAAGTTCTCTCAGGTTGGATTAATCAGCAGCGTAGTATATAACGTTGCCCATATTTACACGATTTTTGTGTTTAACACGGCAATTAATTTACAATGTTTCTTACGTAATGTCTTACGCTGACTTTCCTGAAGATTCAAGATATATAAACAATATCATAACTTTACAACTTTACAATGACAACAAACGATTCCACACATTATGTGTAATTTTTAAATCTTTAAGCGGCTTACGTGACTAAAATAAAGGGACTCAATTTCAATCTGTTGAGGGATTGCGATCTAGCTTGACAAGTAATTCATTTCCCAAGATTCACCCTCATTTTAATCAAATATCGATAGTTTTAAAAGTCAATGAATTTTCTAAATATCAGCTTGCCACCTGATAACAATAATTATGAACTTCTGGTAATATTTATCTTTTATATGTTTTCCTGATTATAAAAATAGTTTTACTTTCCGGTGTTTTTAATGTTACATCATGAAAAACATTCGACCCTAATCATATGTAGTTATTATCTAATTGTACACAAGGATACCAAGTTGAAGTACACAAATCTGATAGATCAAATAACGGCCGATGGTGCAAAACAGTGCCGTATCAGGTAAATAGTGCGACTCTGCACCCACCACACCCACCGCACTAATATATTATGTTGCCTCTACAACCTACAAGTTTAAAACACTGAAAATGTACAAATATTTAGTATAAAACTTACCGTTTTAATCATATTCTTACAATATCTCCTCTTTACTTTCTCTCCTAACGACATCAGTACACACTTCAGCTCGTCTGCTGATATGTCACCGTCTCCGTTCTTATCAAAACTCTCGAACAACTCACGGAACTGACCCAACTGCTTCTCGGAGAAGTATTCAGCCATTTTGGGTGTCCTCCTGATGGTGTTACTCATTTAGGGGGGTCAGGAGAGGTTAATAATGTTAATCAAGAAATTAGACACTAATTGTATAGATTACAGGGTAGAGTATACAACTGAAGTAATGAGGGAAATGAAACTTGACTGTGATTGTTTGCATCTGTCAATGCGTCAACCGGTAAATGGCAATGGGCAATGCTATTTCGGGGCCTCATATAATCAACCTTGAAATTATCTTGTCCATTGGTTATTAAGTTATTAGATAGAGACATTCATAATCATAATCACTAATCTTCATTGCAGGCTATGATGTTTACCATATAAGGATAAATTTGTGTTCAACAGTGGTTATGATTGCAGGCCTCTACTGAGATTAATTTATGAAAACACTATTTTTGAAATATGTGATCTGTATAATAAGTAGAGAAGTAGGTATCGAAAGGTTTCGGGTTTGATTTAGAACTCGATTCAATCACGAGCAATGGTATGTTCATTTAATGAACATACATCTTTTTTTATTATATAAAAAAAAGAGGGGCAAGCATAAGTGCCAACAAATTCTTCGACGACTAGGGCATCGAAGAATTTGTCGGCACTTGTAAATTTAAAAGTATAAAACAACGAAAGCGACAACAAATTCTCGGTTTCTATGCCAAAATTAAGATAGAAGCAGATATATCATTAATAAAGTAAGATGTCAAAGCGTCGAGTAGAAATTTAATGAATTCGTAAGCTTACGTGACACTGATACAAACTAAGATGGTGAAGGAGCAACAATCACAGACGTACAGTAAGTAATGACTTACGCAACACGTGATCAGATAATATTAACAGTACATTAATCACAGCACGATAAAAAGCGGTATATTACGGGCACCACTTCCCGCAACTGTCTGATGTTATTTTATTAGGCAATAAAAGGCATCGATTACGTGCGACTTCTGTAATTATTATTATTAAAGTTTAAACAGCCGCAGATCGTCTGCAAGCGAACCCGTCAAAGTTTGACTGGATACCTTCTTTGATCGCAAAAGTGATATCGGCTGGTTTGATGAGGAATTAGGTAGGAATGTGTAAAAGTGATGGAAATTTTCATGAAATATTTTAACAACTTCACTGCTGATCATGATGACTGATCTAACTGGAATTTCCGGAAATTCCTCCAATACCTTGGTTGTGTCATATTTGAGTACCGAGGATAATGACGGTAATATTAGATCATGACCATGGCTAAAAATTAACCGCAGTGGTCACATTGATGGTTTCACCTAGTCGATTATGATGATAACGAATTATATTTAGAATTCAGGCAAGCATCATGCCAGCTTTATTTCCTTCGCTGAGTCTAAATAAAAGTTTGATAGAAATGACAGAAAACATGCATCCTAATCATGAGAACTGAGAGAGATGTTGGCAGATTACCAACTCTAGCACTAATTAAGCAGTCGTCAACAGGATGGTTTATAATCACCAGTACGATCAGACTGACACGCCTAATACAAAAGATTAACGAACCAATTACCAGAACAAACCTGATCCTGTAGCTACATCTGGGGACGACAAACTATAATAATACTCATTAAACACTAGGATAACTAGGATAACTAGGATAACTAGGATAACTAGGATAGCACCAGACAGGGCCACTTGTCACAAATTTACGACTGTCAGCAGAGGCGGTGCAGGTTTACGTCACGGTTAAATTAGCTCAATACACTGCAGTCTGCACTACCTGCATCATTTCCCACACCTGACAATGTGTGGTGTGACAGTGTGACAGTCACACACACACACTGCAGTGTGATTGTCGTGATCACATTATCAAATCCAGGTTGAAGTGACTACTGACTGTATGTGAGCACTAAATGAGAGTCCATGTGATTGAGTGACACCGCTGAGAGGAAATGCTTAGTGGGCAGCAGCAGGAGGCATAAATAATGGCCCAGGTTGTGTAACTATTTACTATTCAAGTATTCATAGTGGTATAGAGCAATACCTGACCACTTTAATAACTATTGTGGGACCACCTCACGCCTCGGCTCCATCGGTAACGTGACGAGATGTGACTTTATGACAATTTATCATTCATAATACAGGGGTAAGTGGTTCATTATAAGTAGAGTTGGGAAAGAAATATTAAGATGAGTAAACAATTTAAAACCATGTTTGAAACATTTAAACCTTTTACACGATGATACTGAAAGTCCAAAAGAAATAAAGTAGAAGTGGAGATGTAGGTAGCACTGATCACCAATGAAGCTGATATGACTTATTGGGACCGTGCCAAGTGCACCGTGTTATGATGATAATGAATATTCGATTGAAAACCATTTACCCTCAACAATCAGAGCTCATACACTGCTCATACAACCTGCATCATGCTCCCACTTTGCTTGTTCGGGCCGAGCTATAACCAGGTTGATATTTGATTATGGCAGAGAGGTTCACGTAATTAATTGGTTATATTGGACATAGGACCACTCATGAATAAACACACGAGGTAGGTAGGAATTATTGTGACAGATCGATTATACAACTTGGTGGTAACGGTCAATCATAGACTCTCTGTTATAGACTCTCTGTCATAGACTCTCTGTCACAGGGTCTCTGTTACACGTTTAATGAGTTATATATATTATTACGTGGTGAGCTAGGTGACGATGATTAAAGTTTGTATGTCACGTGTTCTTAGTAGAATGCAGGTCGTATTCCGGTATATGGTTGGCAGTTTCGCGGTAGTACTTGAGTTTTGGTTGGAGAGGTGAATGAACACAGGGTTAGGTTTTTGAAATTTTCGATTTAATTATCGAGAGAGCCTTCTGAATAGAATTGGTCAAACTCAAATCTCATTTAAAATCGCACCTCGTCTCGTCAAAATTATGAAACACAAGTAGTTGTAGAACAATTTTCTGTAACTAAAAATAAAATTGACAGAAAAGTGAAATCATACAAGTATTTTAATCATGCAGGAAATGCGAAAAGAGGAGAAGCTCAACTGCAGGAGAAGAAAATGCTTAGTGGGCAACAGGAGGACATGCAAAAATATTGGGTTAGGTTCACTAGGTTGTGTATTGTGTAACAATTTACTATCCAAGTATTCATATAATAATAATAGTAGAATAGACCACTTTAGCACCTATTGTGGGACCTACGAGAAACAAAGTGTAAGTAATTATCTGATCACTTTAATTCCATTAATATTTAATACCCATAGGCCATAATGTTTGTTCTTAATATAAAAATCAAACAATGTTCTTTCGTGCATAATTGAACTGTGGTACGTCTTGGTCGGATCTATTGCCTGGGGAGCCCTGGCTTAAGTGTTCGTAAATGAAGATATAGCGGAGTCACAGTGAGTCAGCACTCAGCACTAGGCTGAGTGACAGGCTGAGCGGCATCCAGTAATACAATCTACTGCTACTTTTAGCGACACTAAAAACAAAGATCTCAAGTGACATACGGTGCAGAGTGCAGACAATAAACGTTTATTTGGGATTAAAATGGGGAAAAATCGAGCGTGAATATTATCCCTGTACCCTAGATTGCCACAAATAATATCATATTATGACCTATAATGTCATATTATGACTTATCAACAACCAACGCATAGACAATGGCAATGGTTTGGCGATATCTCCAGCTTTTATAAGAGTGTCGAGGGGTGTTGAATTACCCAACAGTTTAACAGCATTACTATTTACTAATCACAAACATAACAAATTGTGACAATTGTCTGAATTTTACGACTGTATAACTTTTTAAAACGGATAGACCAGAAAGTTTCTTTGAAGCGTGAAGGGTTACAAGCCTTAGTGCAGCGAAATTACACTTATGAAAGCGTTAAAAAAGCCTAGCCCACATTTTAAGTGTGAAGTGGTGTGAGAGAAAACAGTATTTTCCGCTTACTCTCAATAATGTGTGACGCTCAATTTCCAATTATAATACCATTAAAAGTAATATTATTAGTAATAAAATGTTGCGAAAGTGCTACTTTATATATTCAGTATAACTTTAGCTTACTAAATAATTACAGCAGATGTGTGCTCGTGAGAAAGCTGATACTGATAGTTACTTCCAAAAGTGCTCAAGCCAGAAAACTGTATGTACATATCTGTGCGCTTCCAGTAATGTCATCAGAGGTGTAATAATATTAGGATTGTTTTTAAAATATTAAGCCTAGATTTTGATAACATTATCTCAAACACCAAAAGAAATAGTTGATAATTCGCTACAACGCAACAACCTGTACAGTGTACAGACTAAAAACATTGCACACGGTTGTTTTTACTTCACGGCTGAAAAATCGCACGGTTGAAAGACTAAATAGAGCGACTTGTTCCCCAGAGAGGATTTAAGTTTCGCGTTCGAAACATCTGCTCCTCGAAGTACAAAATCTACTGGAAATCTGATTACGTGACGTGGGTACCATGGTAACGCTGGACTTGGCCTCTATTATAAATACACAGACCTTCTAAATGGCCATAATCCGATGAAGACGCTAAATGAGCTTTGTTTTCGTTGTCCGTACTCAACAAAGAGCAATATATGTCGGGGATTGCTCACTTTGTCGGATAAAAGTAATCTTATACCAGGAATAGATTTAATTTGCCCTCTACCGGGTCTTTTCGTTTATAGCGGAAAAGGTTAATAATGATATTAGGACAAAAAGGACTGCAAAAACTCCCAAAACCCTATTACAATATTAATTGTAAAAGTAGATATTAACTATAACATTTGCAAATGTTGCTTTCCTGTAAGTTTATTTAAAACTAAAATATTAGATATAGAAATAGCTACTTCTATAACTTCTAAGAAGTTAAACTTTCGAATTTCTGTTCAACAAATTTACTACTGAACTCGATAGGTAATCCATCACCAGATCTCCTCGTCAAATGTTCGAAATTCAGAAAATCATCACGGTAAATATTTGAGAAATAACGACCATTAACTTCTACAGAGTGATCGAATAAACTGACTACTATGTCACAGGGAAGATTGAAAATTCGGAGACTTCAAAGTCAGAAACTTTTGCCGTAAATTCTATCAGACTTAACTGACGTAATATTCGAAATTTGTACAGCCGAAAATATGATACTTGAAGATATTCTGACAAAAAAGCGTCAAAAACCAACTGGCACAATTCAACACTTAAAATTTCTGTAAGGTTAAAATCAGCTGAGAGCATTAAAGAATAGGAGAACATAACTACCATCAGCTGATAAAATGATACCGAGCTATTCTAACGTTCGTTGCCAGGGAGACAGTATGCAATGCTTCAACAAGCCAGGAATACATCTTAAATGACTATTTGTTGCTTTCTCGAAGCAGGCTGTGATTGATGATCCCAACGTATGACCCTATAAGGGTGCCTTGTTCAGATCACCATTAACAAATTGCTTATAATGCCGGATAGTAAGTAGCCGGCTCAACATGTGGATCTTGAATAGGTCATCATGTGAACTGGGTGTAGCAAATAAAAAACAAATACTAAAACTACGAGCTACCAAAATAAGCAAAAGCTGGTATTTGATACGGTAGTGCAAATGACTGCTACGGTAGTGCTACGGTAGTGCTACGGTAGTGCAAATGACTGTAATAAGTGTGTCGGTAAAGAATGTTGGAGGCACACAAACAAAACTGATCTTACTTAGCAATCTTCATTATCCAATTACAACGAGGTAACTGAGGGAACCAATAACGGAATACTGCTATCAGTCTTGTCTAACATAATACGGAGTAATGTAAGGATACTCAGTCTAACTTTTAGTGATTCTAGGTAAGTTATCTAGAGTTGCTGAAGAAAGAGAACTCGATTTATGAGAGTTTTCCTGGCGTAATGAACTGTGAACAGTTATAAACACCTGCGCATGCCGGAGTGTGTTATAAACGGAAACTATCGGTGCCAGCAAATAAAGCTTGGTTCATTAAATTTAATTAGAATCTTCCGATTGATCAACGAGTGAAATAAAGGATATTGAGACATCTGAGCGACATATAAGTAAAGTCACAGATATTAAAAGATAAAGATTTTAAACTAACGTAGTCGCATGTCGCAGTATCACTTGAGTCGGCCGGATGACTGGAGTGTGCTGATTAACGATCATCAGGGTGACGATTTTAGGACATAAAAGGCAATAATAATTCATTTCCGCAATCATAATCCATACTACAATTACAAATTGAATTCTTATTCAAAGGGAATCATCACAAGCTCATGGAATATGGATGTCTTTATTTGTCTTATCCATGTCCTTCGCGTTATCAAGCATGATTTTTTACACATTCTAGCGAGTTTTTTACAAGTGCTTCTTACTAGCACCATAAAAACTTTAAAGCTTTTTGATTCAGCATTTATTACATGCTATTGTTTGCGATTAGATCTTGCTTTGTTCAATGTTGACTTCCAGACAAACCTTATTAGCTTTTTTTATGCAGATTTTTACAAACAAAACCTGCAAAAAAAAAGAAAACGAAAAAGAAAAAAAAACAACAAAATAACATCTGATGCCCAACGTTTTCTCATAAGTGTGTAAGTTTTAAACATAAAGTAGAAAGAAAGCTGACAGTTTATAACTTGTCTAAATTGCGTGACCTTCTATATTTCTATATTCTCAGGAAATATAGTTTGACCTACTTATAATGTCCATGTCGTTATTTGTTTGACAGTTACAAGTAATACTTGAACAGTGCACCCGATATCTAAACACAAATATTGGTAAACCTACAGTTATCCAGTTTAAACCCGGATTATGTCCATCTGAGTCGCAGAAGCTTTAAAAAACAACAAAATTTGTTGGTGTGAGTGACCGTTGAGCGCATGTTCATTGTTCATTAACTCTGCGTTCATTAGTCTTGCGTTATCTGATTAAGTTGCGAATCCAATGGGTTTGAACAAACTCTTTTCTAGATGTAGAATTACATCTATGAACCCAGTGAAACTCGACAAAGACTCAATCAATTGACAATGTTCACAGTTAAGAAGATGAAGTAGGTACAGCATCTTATATTTAATATTCCTGATTCCTGCTATTGAAGCAGCAAGGAAAAAAAAACAACGAAATACTAGAACGTGACCTACTCAGAGTAAACATTATAAAACTTTGTCTCAGATATAAGGTTACCAGTCTAGCCGAACTTGAATCTGATGAATAACGGCTTAATTCCTGACTAAGAAATTGAAAATTAAATTTTGAGCGGCTACAGCTGTAAAAGACATATTTTGTTCGAGAAACAAAATCGAGAAATTAGATCTTATGAATCGGACAAAAGATGTGATGGGAAAATATGATCAGGAATCTCTTAAGTTACTTAATTTACCTGAGCAGGAACTGTGAAGTGTGATGGTACCGCAATTATCAGCTGACTGTCTAACAACCTTAAAAATGTCAACAGATAATTTCTGAGTTTTTTAGAATTTTAAACTTCATACTTTGCGAGGATGGAAACATATTGTTTGGATGCTCGAAATATTGGAGTTTTCCAACGATATAACTGATTGGAAGAGTAGAAAATTTGTCACAATGACGTGTTTAATATTCATACATAGTGAACCCACAAGAGAGAATTAGGCAGATTAAGGCCGACCAAGACAAAGCTACTTGTCTATGTTACTGAACTCTGAAGGAAGTTGGGACAAACTCTAAAGAGGAACTGCGAACCCTGATGCGGGACAGGGATATATGGAGGGGGTTATCTGGCGTAGATCAGACTTAGTTCCGACATAGTAGTAGTAGTAGTAGTAGTAGTAGTAGTAGTAGTAGTAGTAGTAGTAGTAATAGTTGTATAATAGTTGTAGAGAAACTCGGTAATAGGCAGGGAAGGTATGTAACGTCTTATCTGGAGAATATTGGAGGTCGTGGAGCCTAAGCTGCCGCCTGGTGTGGGAACTGGCACTACCAGTTCCTTTTGTCACTGACATCCTTTCTTATATTTGTCATTTTTTACCAGTTATATTTATATTTATTTTGCTCCCTGCTTATACATTATAATTGAATGATACCGGGTGTAGAGCACAGCCTTCGTGAATGTTTGTGATGGCGATACTGGTAAATTAGACTGTAGAATAATGACATAAGATATAATATTAAAATATTCGCACCTAGTTTTGTTCTCAAAGTGCAGTAACAGCAAAAAAAACCGCTCTCTGATAATGCAATCTGCTACTTGTTGCAGGATAGCGATGATGTAATTTGAAATTTCAGGTTAATAACAGGCTTTTTGTAAAATTGGTTTATGTGATTCTAGACCATATGAGAGCCACCTACCGTCACATCGGAAAGATAATCACTCTTTCCAAATTTGTCTATTTGTCTCAGGTATACCGGTTTTTGCAACCTAAACCAGTTACGCCTTTGCACGATTACATCTCAAGTTGTTTAAACCTTCACTTGTTATCTCATTAGTTAGTAAACAAGCCATTTGAGATGGAAATTGAAGATGGTTAGAGCCAATCATTACTGAGATTCCACGTAATTGCATAGATTTTGACGTCACTTAATGTCGCCCAGCTGGCGGTTTTGCGGGCGTGACATTTCATCGCTTTGTTCAAATTCAATGGTCACATTAAGTCTTCATTATACATCCAAAGTTTCAACATCAGTTGTTCTTTATACGATGTGATTACCTACTTAGATTCGTTACTTACTGTACCTACTATTAGAGCTAAATACGATTACTGTGACGTAATGCAGCGGACTTTAGAACATTTTGCAGAAAACTTACAGCGTTATTATTAGATATTTACCCTGAGTTTGCATCGGGATTTATACACGTCACCACCTATAAGCAATAAGCATATACGATTACCAAACTCTTGATTTGTAGTTGTTGTAGGTACGTTTATCATATTCATTTACCGTCGTAAAATAAACTTATAACCTGCATTCAAATTCTTAGATCGCTGATAGAATCATTTTTGTACAGTTTGTTTGACCGTTGACGTGATTATTCTATGTAGGAAATCAGCAAGATTAGTTGAGAGTGTTGGATTATGCAATACCCTGATATGCATATATTCAGGCTGCGCCCGATTATACTATGTTATACCATCTACATTGTACACTGTACATTGTAAAGTGTACCATGTGCAGTGTGCACACAGCAATCATATTTCTCTGTTGTAATTTCCACAGAATCTTTCAGACTGTAAGCCTGGTATCATCGGCTTATTATTTCGGCCTCGAATAATGTTGGTAGTAGCAGAAAGGCCTCGAGCAGTGCACAATATCTCTGACCTGCGCCACTGTTGCTTATCTTTTTCTTTCTTATAACATCATTTATTTGACAACTGATTTTGCTTATGACACAAAATGGTCGTCAAACCGTAAGAATATAATCTATTCCAATCTTAGGAATCAGTCAAACTATCATGTGTGGAATATTCGCTTGTTTTGGTGAGAATTGTGACAGGATGGTTGCAGTGGAGAATGCTCATAAACAAATCCATCGTGGTCCGGACGATTTCTACTGCCAGAAAGTGACAGGTTAGTTTTGCTTTCAAATTATTAACTGTTCTTCGAACGGATTAATCTAAATTAATAAACCAACCGTTTATTGAACGGATCATTCCTCAAAATGGACTGTTCGTAGAGCAGGCCGATCATAAATCAAAACGAATCCCTGAAAAGTTTACGTAGATGACAGCTATGGGCTATCCTGTATCTTTGCAAACCCTCCCTCTTAGGTGGTCTTTTATGTTTTACTCGCCTCAACATTATGGACAGAACGATACAAGGCCGGCAACCCTTCGACTTCCAAGAGTACACAGCAATGATGAACGGTGAGATCTACAACCACAAGACCCTTGAGAAAGAGTTTGGCATCGTGCCCAAGGGAAAGAGTGATTGTGAACTTTTACCTGAACTCTTCAGCAAGGTGGGTTAAATACGTGGACCAGCAAATATTGGACAAACATGTGGTCTCTTTAAGTCTTTAATCAACAACAACAACAAACGAATCACCAGATCCCCAGATAGCACTACTATAATACATGTAGTTAGTGCAAATTGAAATCTAAACTCCGTTTCACCTGCATTTTAAAATTACCGGTAAGATTAGCCCAAATTTACTTTCTTCCAAGAAAGTAAATTATTGTAATTGTTACTTTGTTGATGATTACCAACTAGAGAAAAGCTTGATTTGTAACGTGCGAAAGTCTAGTCATGAAATACATTTAAAATCCAAATATTATTTTTGAATCACCCTGTAATTCATCTTCACGGCACTGATATAACCATTTTGTAGATCGGGGAGGAGCTGCCGAAGAGACTGGATGGCATGTTTGCTTGTGTTATTGTCAACAACAAGACTGGCGAAATCTTTATCATGCGGGATCACATTGGTATTTAACTTTAATTTAAGTAATCAATCAATGTTGACCTGAAAAAGGAAACGTTTGTGCAGCGTTAGTTTTACTATATTCCTTTTCAAGGTGTAAATAGAAAAAGAATTCCTAGCGCTCATTACTGAGTAACAGCTCACAGTTTTTGATAGTTAGAAAAGAGAACTTGTCGCAAGCTTACCTCAAGTACTATAATTAAAAGTTTTGATTAGATTTATTGAGAGTGAAACCTCAAACCAGTCTAACTTTAGGTATAATCCCTCTATACTGGGGTACGGACACAATCGGAAGACTCTACATTGCCAGCGAGCAGAAGTGTCTGGTGGATGTATGTGAGGTAGTGGAGATCTTCCCACCAAGAATGACTTACCAGGGCCCACCCGAGATGGGAAAACTGAAGCAGTGGTATTTCATGGATTGGGTACCTCAGGTCGGTTTATTCTATGTGTATTCTGCTAAATGGACTATTTTTACAATTGATTATCTGATTTCGTAGGAGATTATGCAAGATTTATGAAGTACTCAGAAATATGCTGAAAATAAGTTTGGTTAGAAATTTACTCAGATTACTGCGTAGGTTTACTCTTTGGAAATCGAAGAAAAGGTGTATGATAGAATATATAATGGAATGTACAAAGCAGTGGAGAAGATGATACCCTGTGATTCCCCTAACGGTTTCTTGCTCAGTGGAGGTATGTAATAGATCTAGTTTGCTGATTCCTGATCTGAAGTGATTATCATTTAATAACAAACTGGTCTGTGTAACCATGGAAATCAATAATAACAAGTAAAACCTTTGATAAAAGCAGTGATGCAAACACCGTAATTCAAATGAAAATTTTCTCAGGTCTAGACTCGTCTCTGGTTGCAGCTTTGGCACGGAAGGTCCTAGGGCCGGACGCCGAAATACACACCTTCACCATAGGACTGGAGAACGCTCCGGACTTCAAGTTCGCCAGAGAAGTAGCTGAACACATCGGATCTATACATCACGAGTTTACCTACACTTTACAAGAAGGAATAGATGTTATCCCGCAGGCGAGTCGTATTACTATTAAAGTTATAGCGCTCATCTAGAATTCATTGTGTCCCGTGAAGTTTCGCTTGGAACTGGTCACAGACCTAGGTTCATAGGGAAGGTCACATATCTCAGAAAATCTAATTCTCACTAATATAAATCTAACAGCGTTTCCATAACCTATCACGGCGAATTTTTGTTTCACATTCTAATATTTTTGTTGTACAGCCGATTCCGATAAAATGTCTAAACCAACCCCATGTACAGGTTATATCGAAGATAGAATCATTTGACACCACAACGATCCGATCCTCAACTCCTCAGTACCTACTGGGCAAGAAGATCCAGTCCTGGGGCTTCAAGATGGTGATGTCCGGAGAGGGTGCTGATGAGGCCTGGGGTGGATATCTTTACTTCCATTACGCTCCAAATGATGAAGGTTTCACAGTGTAAAATTTTCTTATCTAAATCCGATCCTCCGTCTTAACTTTGATCAGTCGAGCTTTCACTTTCGTCAAAAATTTCGAATAACGTTTATAATTTTAATCAAGTTTAGATGGTGTATGTCGACTGTCGCTAAGAAGTGGGGCTACCTAGGGAGGTTGGTGGGTCTTATCTGACCTCCCCAAGCCTCCTTTTAACCACTTCCCATCCCACAGAGTTTAACGAAGAGATGAAGGACAAGCTGGCGGACCTGCACTATTACGATTGTCTCCGAACCAACAAGTCCATGTTGGCCAGCAGTGTTGAGACTAGAGTACCTTTCTTAGACCCAGAACTTCTTGATATTGCCATGACCGTACCTGTCAATATGAAACACCCCAAGTTTATCAAGGTACAGTTTTATGATAATAATTCTTGGTATTTCTTGGTATATTTTCGTTTTTCTTGGTATTTCTTGGTACGCTGCACAGTAGAAATATAGCGGATTATGCATTTGTAAATAAATAAACGGCTTTAAAACTAATATAACTATTTTAAACATTTAAAATATCCATACAACAGTTTAGTCACGATTAACAGATCCTAAGCCCAGACTTTTAGAATGTGAGTCAGTAAAAAGTAATAAGTTTTCAGTAAAAAGTAATGACTTTTTAGTAAAAAGTAATAACTATTTTCAGTACGAAGGTAGACCGATAGAAAAGGGCGTGTTAAGGAAAGCTTGTGACAGAGACGATTTGCTGCCTAAAAGTGTTCTCTGGAGACAAAAGGAGCAGTTTTCAGGTTTTACATTCCTGTTGCTTTGTTTAAGATCTATTTGGATGAAACTAATTACAACACTACAAATCTATTATACATTTATTGAGAATTATGTAATGTAACGTGATGGGAATATTTTAAACGGGCATATCCTGTCCAAACCCAGGATGCACTACATGAAGAATTCGTTGTAACTTTGTATGAAAAGCATTAATAAGATGTATTTCATATTGACATTAGTCTAATAATGAACCGTTCATCGAAAAAATAGCCGTTACCACAGAGCTCCAAAAAGTTATCGTAATGGTTCTTTTTTATAGAACATTGGGGTTATATTGGGGTTATATTGGGGTTATATTGGGGTTATATTGGGGTTATAATCTAATGTTTGTACCTTCCAGACTCGGTGGGTTACGGTTGGATTGATGGGCTAAAGCAGCATTACAAGGAAATGGGAACTACGGAGGAGGATTTCAACATGTCCATGTACAAGAAGTTCAACTTCTCCAGTACGACTGTAAAAACAGGTATCATGACAATACGTTCATTACATGTTGCTGATAGTAAACAAAATTATCAAAAGGGATTGTACCCTTTCCTTTGGCCCCGTAAACCATAAACTTGACGGCATTCCATTTTCTATGTTTTTCTAGTTAATTCATGGTCCTGTTTCCAAGTAGGTGACCATGACCTCCCCCAGGTAAAACAGTGGCCTGTTCCACACCACGAGGAGCTAGCTGGATGCCAGAAGGTACTGCTGCCGACGCTTCAGGAAGATCAGTCACCTCAGTCCATCAGAGTTCTACAGACAAGGAGGCTCTGATCATGACGGAGGATTAACAGAGATGAATTTTCATAGGATAACACATGGATAGCTAGTTTTGAATTAAGGTTTCTGAAATATTTAATGATCTTTATGATACATTTTGATCTTATCTGGATATAATATCAAATGACTTAAATGGAATTTATTAAATTATTTACGAGATGAAATTAGGTTGATAACAATAAGACTTCAAATCAGTGTATCCGATGACGGCATATTAAAATGGTTAAATGAATTTAGATAATGTAGTGCAGTAAGTTCGTGATCATACATTTTTTAAGTGTAGTTAGGTATTTAAATACAGATTAGGATAATCAATGATATTTAATTTGGGCACATACCATAATCTGCCTAGTAGTATAGTGCCTAGTCTGCATAGTGCCTATTTTGTTTTATTAGTGTGAAATGCAAGCTTATTCTGAGTTTTATTTTGTCAAGGTAACAAAATTGACTAAGAAATATCTGATATCGATACGTGAATATATTCAATCCCACTCTCTGCGCATAGATTCTAGTAAAATTAGTATTAATCTCAGTCTAACTTATTACAACCCTAAGACTAAGATAAGATAACTGGCATGAAATACGTAATAAGATAGACTCGTGAAAAATGCGTATCTTATTCTTACGTTACAGAGCCCAGAAGTACAGACAAGAATTTTATCCGCTGATATAGTGCTAATTATAATTTTACATTAGAATGTTCAGGAATTGTAATTTACGCACTGATTTGTACAGCGTAAATTATATTTATTGGCTTTATATTAATCAAACTGTACAACTCCGTGACATATCTGCAATTTTGCGTGTTTACACCACCCCTAATCCAAGCTGTCCACTCTCCATAGTCCATTAGCTGCTGCAGCGTTTCTCACTTCTCGTCACATTCGTATATTAGTATTACTATATCACTATCAGTTGTTGATCCTTTGCATTTAATGGCGTCATGAAATTTTGATATAGTTAAGATTAATGCAGAGTTTATCAAAGTCAGATATTAATTATTATCAGTGCATGGCTAGTAAGGAGTCATGCACGGCAAAGCACGGAGCGAACAAATTTATTATTTATTACAGATTTATTTTCTGCTTACAGTTACAAATTCGAAGGCGCGGCTTTATTTTTTAAAGAAACAGACATCAAAATCAATCAAATGTCAAAAAACACGCGGTTCTATTTACAATCTAAGAGGAGAATTTCGAATCAATGAACTTATAAATCCTTATTAATACACCTATAAAATATATATAAATACACATAATTTAAGAAAAGACGCTCGTGATTAATCAGTTTTCTTTTGAACCCCTGTTATTTGATTAATTAGTTTGAGCTATGTTTCTTAAATACGAAAATTTCTTAATTTGTGTCTAAAAATGGAGCCAGTGAATGGAACCGTGAGTCAATGAATATCATACAAACCTCATAGTTTTCTCCCTCTTTTCATCAATTTTCACTTTAATTATAAAATCAGTTCTCGATTTGGAATCAGTATCAAATACCTTGTCTGGTTTCCCAATCCAATTGCAGTCCTAACAGTTTTCCAATCCTCATTTAGATTTGTAACTTTTGATCCTGTTGCATTCCCATGGGAATCACATGGGATGGTGTCGGAACTCGGAGCCAGTAACTATTTTAAAAGTTGTATCAGCAGGGCTGCTCCGGATCCTTATATCGTTCTGCATGAAAATTCTAGTTCTACACTAGTTCTAAGTTCTACTGCTAAGTGCATTCAAGTGGATCATGCTAGCTTCATTGGGTCGTTCTGATCAGGGCGTTCCCATATCGGGGAATATGGCCCGTTATTTACAGCACAGATCACGAAACTTCTTGTTGTTACCATGATATATGACATATATCATCCTGAAAGATCTTGCTATTGCCATGATAAATCCTGAGGGGTATATTATTCTTGCCACGGTAAGATCACCACTTGACAAGTCTTTATGTGAGCGTTGTTATAGCTGACTGCTCGTATTTAGAGTGGGCTGTTATATTTTTGTCAATATTTGGGCAGATTACTAAATGTTTCAGTGATCCAATCACGACCTTCTCATCACCGCTGAGAATTTATTTTCTCATAATTTTTCGAGTTTGCAGGTGCCGTTTCAGAGGTTATTAAAATAATGAACTTTAAACAGCTGTTAATGGAACACGGCTGGTCAGAGGGCGTTATAATTGCTGGTGCTTATATTCCACTAAATATTTCTTGTTGGGCAATGAGTAAAAAACTAATTACTGGTCAATGGCGCAAGAACCACACCAGTAGATGGGAATGTGTGAAGGCCCGCCATCAAGTAGCCCCCAGCCACTCACAGCACGCCCTCAGGTCACGTGACAGCACGTCACAAGGGTCACGTGACAGATCACATGTCATGTAACCACGTGACAAGCTCGTTAATTAAATGTCAAGGTCACGTGACATTTGATTGACCAATAAGGAGCCAGAACGTCATGACGAATCAATCAATAATCCCGACTAAAGGATCTAAAGTCTGATTAAACGGTTGCCAAGCAGGTTCCTGTTATTTGATTACCGGTCACGTGTTTAGCTTAAGCATCATGTGACATGAATGTTATTTGAACCTCAAGATCACATGACAGGAGTCACTTGATTACCCGTCAGAACGTCATGATGAATAATTCAATAATCCTGTCTAAAGGATCTAAAGTCTGATTAAACGGCTGCCAAGCAGGCTCCTGTCACTTGATTACTGGTCAAATGATTCTTCACGATTTACCCCGGTCCAGTCACCACTCCAAATAAGCAGAGGGTGACATAACGAAATGTGGTGTAGGGTTACCATCGCTCGACCTCCTGGAAATTACAAGTCTTATCATCAATTTTCTGACATTTAAGCAATAGCTACAGTATCTGAACCACATTTTCACCCTTTAAGATATAACAACTGTTAGGTAGCCTAGTGGTTAGAACATCCGTCTTCTGCACAAAAGGTTCAGGGTTCAAAGTCGAGTCTAGGGAGTAGCTAAGGCTCCATACCATTCACTATTATTAACTATTAAATTTGCTTGTTATAAATTTGATAAATTTCGAGAGACAAATAAAGCTACCGTTTAATTGATAATTTGTTGTTGTCAACATTATAATCATAAATTGAAATCATCAAGAGTAAGATTGGGTACATAAATCATTGTATAACAGTTGCATGTTAATGGTGTTCTAGTACAGGTATTTAGTTCCACCAACTACTTATTCAGATAAAGTTTGAGAATCTTATCGACAATAGTTGTGTTTTCGTTCATCAGTTTGTTTACATCAGATAGACTTGTAGTGGTGATAACTGCATCCAATAGAGATCGTTCTTCCAAACTTAAAATATCTGTTAGGTCTTTTCCGCTGTCAATTAAACGCTGCTTCAAGACAACAAACAATTCGGTTTTCATCATGTATGAGAATAAAATGTCAAAACATTTATTTTGCTCTTTACACAATTTACTTTGTAACAGGACGTCTAGAGATTTAAGTAAACTCGATATCTTTTTACTGTTTGGTTGTTTGATTGGTACTCCTTTCCGCTTGCCTACGTGTTGCCAGTTAGTATCAGATTCTAACTCTTTAGCACTATATTCTTTGTTGGACTCATCATCGCTACTTGTTACACCACTAAATTCATCATCACCACTACCTGGTACATCAGAGTTAGAACCACCTTGCTGAGATTCTTCAGAAACTATTGTATCAGCATCTGAACATACAGAATCAGGACCCTCCATTTTGACATCAGTCACATCTGAGTTAGCTTTTGACAGCGGCTGTAGAATTGCAGAACTTTCATCTGACTCTCGGTTCTCTCGATGATACCTACTAATGTGTGAGTACAGACTATATTTATTGGCAAAAGACTTGTCACAGAATGAGCAGGTTACAGAATTCATAACTGCAGTACAAACGTTTTATAATGCTATGCAACAACCATTATATAGCAATAATCGCATAAAATCGCAAATAATCGCAAAATAATCGCATATAATCGCATATAATAGCATATAATAGCATATAATCACATTTAATCACATATATAATCACGTATATTATCTCTTAAAATCACATTTTATTATTTATACTCGCAAATAATTGCATATAATTGCAAATAATCGCATATAGTAGCAGGGTGAATATGATCCAACTTATGCATTCAACCTATTAAAGATCTTTTCAAAGATTTATTTTCATGCTGATTGCCAAGCATCATCCTGGAGATGGAAATGTAACTCTTGAGTCTACCAAAGACTGCACCCAAGATGTAGGAATACTTCCTAGTGGGGACATTAAAGGACCACACCAGACAGGACAAGGAGATCATGGTAAATTCTACGTCAACTAGTCAGACGGAGATCATCTTCGAGATCTATCACTTTCTGGATTATCATTCATAACCAGTAGTCAGCGCACCATTGATTTCTGCTTTCAAATGATAACTGCTAATACTCTTATCGATTTTATTGCACAGAAACCAGCATTTGACTGGGACCGGGGCTGGGATAGCTCAAAATTGCTAATCCCGGTCGATTACTGGTGCATGCAACTGACCTTGTTTGGGTATCAGGTGATTTTTCCTGCAATTTGGTAATTGTGAAACATCACCTTGGATTTCTGTTGTCACAAAACGTACCTTTTTAGACCTTTTCTCAAAGCATATAATAGCATATAATAGCATATAATAGCATATAATAGCATATAATCACATGTAATAGCATTCAATCACATATATAATCCATTGGGTGGGCGAAAATTGTCCCCTCGACAGTTGACCCCCCGACAATTAACCCCCCGACAATTGACACCTCGACAATTGACCACCTGACAATGTAACTCAATACAACATCACCTCATACCATACTCCTCACGGTTCTCTTGATCTAGGAAGAATGCACCTTTGTTGTGGTGTGCCGCACTCCACATGAATAGATTCCCGGAAAATTCAGATGCTCTCCCCATAGCTAGTGGCACAGACGGGAATCGAACCCGGGACCCTGTGAATGCGAGGCATTTCACAAGCAGGCAGACTAACGAACTGTGCCACATAGCAATTTATAACTATAATGTATTATTTTAAACTGACAAGCTCGTAAATGAAATGTCAAGGTTACGTGACAAGTTAATTGACCAATAAGAAGCAAGTACGTCATAAAAGCATCCGTCACGTGATATTCGTAACGATCTTGTTAAACATGTTCATATTTTCATTTTAACAGCGGTCCAGCTGGAGCCTCAGGTTAGTGAGTTAACGGCAACTTTCCTATGCAGGACAATGCGGGTTCAAATCCCGCCTAGCCTACTTCTCCAGATGGATCGCTCTTTTAAAACATTTGATTTTATTTATTTAAACGTAACAACCATTGGTATTCATTTAATATATAAATGCGATTATAAGATATTATATGTTATTATATGCAATTATATGAATATATGTTGGAGATGTTACTATAACTCTTGAGTCTACCGAATGCGATTATATATGCTATTATATGCTATTATAAGCTATCATATGCGATTACATGATATTATATAATGCTATTATATGCGATTATATGATATTATATGCTATTATATGCGATTATATGCTGGCGATTGAACTGTAATTCTTGAGTCTACCGAATGCGATTGTATGTTATTATTACATGCAATTATATGCAATTATATGCAATTATATGCTATTATATGCTATTATATGCTATTATATGCTATTATATGCTATTATATGCTATTATATGCTATTATATGCTATTATATGCTATTATATGCCATTATATGCTATTATATGCTATTATATGCCATTATATGCTATTATATGCCATTATATGCGATTATATGCTATTATATGCTTTGAGAAAAGGTCTAAAAAGGTACGTTTTGTGACAACAGAAATCCAAGGTGATGTTTCACAATTACCAAATTGCAGGAAAAATCACCTGATACCCAAACAAGGTCAGTTGCATGCACCAGTAATCGACCGGGATTAGCAATTTTGAGCTATCCCAGCCCCGGTCCCAGTCAAATGCTGGTTTCTGTGCAATAAAATCGATAAGAGTATTAGCAGTTATCATTTGAAAGCAGAAATCAATGGTGCGCTGACTACTGGTTATGAATGATAATCCAGAAAGTGATAGATCTCGAAGATGATCTCCGTCTGACTAGTTGACGTAGAATTTACCATGATCTCCTTGTCCTGTCTGGTGTGGTCCTTTAATGTCCCCACTAGGAAGTATTCCTACATCTTGGGTGCAGTCTTTGGTAGACTCAAGAGTTACAGTTCCATCTCCAGGATGATGCTTGGCAATCAGCATGAAAATAAATCTTTGAAAAGATCTTTAATAGGTTGAATGCATAAGTTGGATCATATTCACCCTGCTACTATATGCGATTATTTGCAATTATATGCAATTATTTGCGAGTATAAATAATAAAATGTGATTTTAAGAGATAATATACGTGATTATATATGATTAGATGTGATTATATGCTATTATATGCTATTATATGCGATTATATGCGATTATATGCTATTATATGCTATTTTATGCAATTATTTTGCAATTATATGCGATTATTTGCAATTTTATGCTATTATATGCTATTATATGCTATTATATGCGATTATATGCGATTATTTTGCGATTATTTGCGATTTTATGCGATTATTGCTATATAATGGTTGTTGCATAGCATTATAAAACGTTTGTACTGCAGTTATGAATTCTGTAACCTGCTCATTCTGTGACAAGTCTTTTGCCAATAAATATAGTCTGTACTCACACATTAGTAGGTATCATCGAGAGAACCGAGAGTCAGATGAAAGTTCTGCAATTCTACAGCCGCTGTCAAAAGCTAACTCAGATGTGACTGATGTCAAAATGGAGGGTCCTGATTCTGTATGTTCAGATGCTGATACAATAGTTTCTGAAGAATCTCAGCAAGGTGGTTCTAACTCTGATGTACCAGGTAGTGGTGATGATGAATTTAGTGGTGTAACAAGTAGCGATGATGAGTCCAACAAAGAATATAGTGCTAAAGAGTTAGAATCTGATACTGACTGGCAACACGTAGGCAAGCGGAAAGGAGTACCAATCAAACAACCAAACAGTAAAAAGATATCGAGTTTACTTAAATCTCTAGACGTCCTGTTACAAAGTAAATTGTGTAAAGAGCAAAATAAATGTTTTGACATTTTATTCTCATACATGATGAAAACCGAATTGTTTGTTGTCTTGAAGCAGCGTTTAATTGACAGCGGAGAAGACCTAACAGATATTTTAAGTTTGGAAGAACGATCTCTATTGGATGCAGTTATCACCACTACAAGTCTATCTGATGTAAACAAACTGATGAACGAAAACACAACTATTGTCGATAAGATTCTCAAACTTTATCTGAATAAGTAGTTGGTGGAACTAACTACCTGTACTAGAACACCATTAACGTGCAACTGTTATACAATGATTTATGTACCCAATCTTACTCTTGATGATTTCAATTTATGATTATAATGTTGACAACAACAAATTATCAATTAAACGGTAGTTTTATTTGTCTCTCGAAATTTATCAAATTTATAACAAGCAAATTTAATAGTTAATAATAGTGAATGGTATGGAGCCTTAGCTACTCCCTAGACTCGACTTTGAACCCTGAACCTTTTGTGCAGAAGACGGATGTTCTAACCACTAGGCTACCTAACAGTTGTTATATCTTAAAGGGTGAAAATGTGGTTCAGATACTGTAGCTATTGCTTAAATGTCAGAAAATTGATGATAAGACTTGTAATTTCCAGGAGGTCGAGCGATGGTAACCCTACACCACATTTCGTTATGTCACCCTCTGCTTATTTGGAGTGGTGACTGGACCGGGGTAAATCGTGAAGAATCATTTGACCAGTAATCAAGTGACAGGAGCCTGCTTTTTTTTTTTTTTTTTTTTTTTTTTTTTTTTTTTTTTATTTTTTTATTTTTTTTTATAAAATGCAACCTACTAAAACCAATGGGGCCCTCCCCGGGGTCATTACTCTCGCATTTGCGAGAGTCGTCCCTAAGGTGTGAAAGTAGGTCAAGATTTGTTCACACCAAGCCCTAGCATCGCTATTTGCTGACCATCTGCCTTCACTGAAGGTATGTTTTTAGAGAGTGGAGGCCGACCGTCAGCTTGGGATGCAGGGCCAAGTTGTCAACAACGTCAAGGCCCCCTTCCACATAGGCCATGTTGGTTTTGGCAGATACTGTGGTAATAAGATATGAAGTGAATGAGTGAAATGAAGTGATTGAAAAGGGTGTAAAAGAGGAAGAGCTTGTAAGGTAGTTTAGGAATGGAAGGAAGCAGGGCATGTACTACAAAAAAACAGTTAGTAGTACTGTAGGATAGTAACAATAACCATTGATAATAAATAACAAAGACAGCAATATAAATGGGGTGGACAATTTGCCCTAATCGGCCAAGATCGACACAATAGAACTTTTGTGGCCTATTTTGTCACCAGTAAGTGAAAGTTTAAGAAGTTTGATATATCCCTGCCAGATCGGCATGTCCCCTGCCTGAAATCTTTTGCTAATGTACCATTTGGCAACAATATTAAAATAATTTATAATTTGTGAAGTGTGATTACAAACTATAAAATTAATTTTATTGGGGTCTTTGTAATTTCTATCGATTTTCCTTTTTATAAAGTCTTCAAGTATTGTGATGAAGCTATTTGTGTGGATACAATGGAGATAGATATGAGGGATTGTTTCTAAGTATGTGTTACACAGGCTACACATGGGAGTATCTGTAACAATTTTCATTTTGTGTCTCATGTATCTACACGTCGTGATCCTCATTAAAAGCTTGTACTGAAATTGAATCAACTTAAAATTTTTAGATACTAAGAAAAATAGGTTGCTAAGAACGACCGCCCAATCTATTGGTTGATTATTTAGGTCAATAACCCATTGACGTAATGGGGACAGCTCGTTTGGGCAGATAGAGTCGTACATTTTATCCCGAATTTTACTTCCCTTCACCTGTCCAGTTACAGAATGTAAAAATTTAAGTTTTATATTTGAGTCAACAAACTCAATATTCCTTGAGTTAATAGTGGGGCAGTTATATCTCCGTATCCCCATGATAATGTTACAGTACTCAGTTTTGGAAATAGTATTTGGAGACAACTCCCACTTGTTAATGAACATATCGTAGTTAAGGATTGTACTTTGGTCTATAGAAAGAAAATCTGAGATGTGAAATATTCCCTTATCAATCAGATGATTGTTCCAAAGTTTGGCCCCGATGTCGGTTATTGCTTGGTTGTACCACACGCAGTGATCAATAGAACCCAAGGCTGCATTTACCGAACTTATCTTCCACTCAGTGTAACAATTAAGGACGTCTTGAGTAAAATGGCAGTTGGTTTTAGCGAGACCGTTTTCTACGGAGATGGTGATATGGTCAGGAAATTTCAGCTGCATAATCATAATATCTTTCCAAGTGTGGTGAAAGGAATTATTTAGTAGCTTGGATATGAGGCTGGTTTTAAGACCTATAATAAAATCAGATAAATAAAAAAGTCCCAGGCCTCCATGTTCCTTATTTCGGGTAATAATCTCACGTTTTACTTTATCCTTATAACAGGAGCCTGCTTGGCAGCCGTTTAATCAGACTTTAGATCCTTTAGACAGGATTATTGAATTATTCATCATGACGTTCTGACGGGTAATCAAGTGACTCCTGTCATGTGATCTTGAGGTTCAAATAACATTCATGTCACATGATGCTTAAGCTAAACACGTGACCGGTAATCAAATAACAGGAACCTGCTTGGCAACCGTTTAATCAGACTTTAGATCCTTTAGTCGGGATTATTGATTGATTCGTCATGACGTTCTGGCTCCTCATTGGTCAATCAAATGTCACGTGACCTTGACATTTAATTAACGAGCTTGTCACGTGGTTACATGACATGTGATCTGTCACGTGACCCTTGTGACGTGCTGTCACGTGACCTGAGGGCGTGCTGTGAGTGGCTGGGGGCTACTTGATGGCGGGCCTTCACACATTCCCATCTACTCACACCCTTAAGTTTTATGCCGGCTAGATTTTATATCCACCCGTATTCTTGATGTTCACGCGACGAGGTCCCTTAACTGTATCAACAGGTTCAGAAGGAGATTACAAATTATAATATTGCGTATTATTTGCAGATTTAAACCCTTCATAGTCTTTCACTTAGAAGATTGTTTGCACTATGGTACCAAAAAACCCAAGTTAAGCCCTAAAGCTCGCCATAAAACTACACAGGCTAAGCCATAGGAGTAAAGTTTGAATTTAAACTAGAACTTCATTCCCGCATCCCGATATCTAATTCTAAGCCATAAAGGCAATCGAAATTCGAAAACATAATTTCGTCACTGCCAGACTTCCAAATTATATTGCATATGTTTCTCGGAAATGATATATAGGCTCATAAAAAGTAATTCTCTCCCTCGAAGTAATTTGCTGCCGTTTAACTAAGAATTTAGCGGCGACAAGATAATGGTTAAAAAAATGGCTGATTATTCACAGAAGAGCAATTTTAAAAGACATTTAGAACGAAAGACGCGTCCATTCGTCCAACTCATAGTTTATTTATTCAAACTTTAGTGTAACTAGCAGGAACCCGTATAACCCTAAAATGGTGTCAAGACTCAAGAGACTAAAATAATTATTACCTATTTAATTCGCGTTTTTGACACCACTTGGGGGTCCAAATTTTGGGCTCTAAAACTCCTATTCCTTGGCCAATTTTTTATTTTTTCATGCTGATTTGAAAAGCATAAAAGCATTTGACCCAGTCAAAAAAGTTTCAGTTGTATATCTTTTACGGTTTTTGCGGAAAGTCGCGTTAAAGTTGATGCCGTGGTGTCAGTAAAATGGCACAGATATATATATATATATATATCGTCTCGCTTTATATATAGTAAGATTGCAGCTTTCCTGACGAGCGTTTTCAAATTTATGTTCAGCAGAAGTTTATCAATGCAATAGGCAAATGATACCATTGATATTTCACTTTAAATGAACCACAATTTGGCTAATATTTCAAACGATAGTTAAAGCTATAAGAGGCCCAGTATGATGTTATAAAGGGGTATTTAGTTTCAAGATAGCTGCAGCGGAGCGGGGCTTCCGAAGTACAACCTCATAGAATATGTTTTGAAACCACTATTCGACTCCAGGGACTGAATCATAAGTTATACTATTGGCTGGTTATTATCGTCACACGTTAAAAATGAAGTCAATACCCCTATAAGTATACTTCTATAGTTTCATGCAAAAGATTGCACCACCGTTCGATTTAACTTGGTAACTTTAACATTTTATATTCTCAGAAATAGAAGCGGTTTGTCTCCCATTAATATTATAAGGACTTATACGGACTCCACCCGTACTACCAAATTATAATGCAGTCAGGGTTTTATCATATAAAAGCTCTTGCTCTTCGAAATGAGGCCTATGAGAGCACTTCGAGTTCATGGTTCTTTTGCTCTTTTGCTTGACGTTTACAACCTTCTGATATCCTGACATCTAACCATCCCTCCTACTCATGATTCCTAATTCCTTCCTCGTATTACCCTAAATAGAGGTGAATCGTGAGCAAACGTGAGAACGTGACGTAACTTGTCACTATAAAAGCTAAAATAATTCGGGCAGATATGAGATGTGGCCATTGCGAACATTTGATCCCCTTGGTGCACAAGTAACGTTTCGCATTATATGTTATATTTATAGTACAGGCTTGGGGCCATCAGTCACTGTGCCAACGTTTGGGCTTATATTTATAAATTAGTAATTTTTCATGTTTGAGACTTGTAACTTTACAGATGGCATACTGTTATTAATATTATACTCATTCAGAGAATTTGTCGCTAAAAGGGCTTCCCTGCAGTTGAGGGCCACGATATTTTAATATTCAACGCAGTAAATTGTTATACCCGTTCTGGGTAACATGCTAGAAACTTCATATGGGTAATAGGTCCATATTGCAATAGGTCATTAGGTGTTGCAAATGATCTGAAAATTTTATTCGATCTTTTCAATTTACCAAAACGAGTCCTTTATATTATGAGTCCAGGGTGTGAACTGGCTGCACCTGGGTTAAGCACTTTCATCAGCTGTTTTTTTTTAAATTGTGTGATACGACAATCTTATTGGGGTTATGCCCCAGCCCCCTCCCCCCTTAGTTAGCCCCCTCCCTATCTGTAGTTACTAACAAATCTTCTATTCTAATATTTATTGAAACAATAATTTTAGATGACGATGTTCCAAATCAATGCTCTAGTGTTGGTGACCCTGGCTTCCTTCACGTAAGTGTATGTAAAGGAGCTTCTAACAAAATGATCAAATAAAAAGGTTCCATATTCTTCATTCATTGATCTGAACTTTCTCTAATCCTGACCAATATATAACTTGTCATACGTTGTATGACCCGCCTGTATCGTCAGGACGATAAAGGTGAAATTGAAACGACCGTGGGTGTCACAACGTGATACAATATATAACAAAGTTTGCTGAACTAAAAATCATGTACTCCCAGGAGCGCCCAGATGTGTACGTTCCCTAAATTGGATGTGGGAGTGTGTGACAAGGGTTTCCTGGCGTACTCCCCTCAGAGGTTCACGACAGAGGAGAGGTTCAACCCTGGTCAGTTCATGTTGGAGGCTAGTTCCGAAGCAGGAGGGGAGGGCAAGTGGTTCTATGAGTCCAGAGAGAGACTAGGCAAAATTGTCAGCGTGAGTTGAATCCTATTTTTAGTTTTATTAGTTATTTACTGCAGAGTGCAGGATAAAGTGTAAATCAGCTCCTTAACATGGGAATACTTATAAAAAGCTTTTATTTCTTAAACACGGGGGTAAAGTGACAGTTTCCCGTGGGTCTACATGTCATGACAATTACACTGTGGTTACCGACATGGTGCTCCAAGGTGGAGTTTGATTATCAGGTGATCTTCAGGTGAAGAGGAAGTTTAAGAGAGCAGGGGAGGAGAGTTACGAAGAGACTGGAGACGAGGAGATCCCTCACAGCTACACTCTGAAGATCAGCAAGAACAAACTAATCCCAGGTTGATATTCAGGCAATTATCCCGGCCGGTAGTTATAATGAAATACATAACACGTTACAATGTAGCGTGTTATGTGACGTGTTATGTGACGTGTTATATAACTAACTAACTACAATGTTAGGTCTTATGTAACTTACATTATAACCTTACTTTGATGTTGTAGTTTACAATGACTGGAGATTGAATTTTAGATTGCCTACAAGGTCACTGCCAAAATCTTAATCGTCCTTTCTTTCCATGATCATGATTTGTCTTATTTAACTGAATAATTACTAACTTAATTTAATTAGTTAACTGAATAATTACTCCTCCAGGTAAATACATCTACAAGACTGACGTTGGCAAATCCTGTGCATTTTTCGTCTACTAGACGACCAGACAGAGATGAAGATTACACATTACATTTTCATCACGTGATGTGGAATATATTCAGTATTTGTGTTGTAGAACTGCTATTTTAAATCATTGACAATTTATTTCATGTTTGAATTTGAAACAATGGCGAGTGCTTGAAATTATTTATTTATCTAAAATTTGTGTGTTTGTTAAATAGCTTACAAGTGTCACCCCTCAATCCTCGTTATTCATACTATTGCCTATTTGAATTATTCAAACCATACAAATGAGTTTACTATTCTGTAGGCATACATTTCAAATATCTCAATAACATAATAAATGTATTATTAAGATAATGTATTATTAAAACACGGTCTTCTCTTTAATCGGGTGTGGTTTAAAGAAGCTGCCAAAACAAACGCGGAAGTTAACATCAGGCCATACAGTTGCGGGACAGTGCTCATTGCACTGTTATTAATAATTTGGGAGCTCAGAGGATTTAACACATTATGTTTTGTGTAAAAGTCTCCCACATGCTATATCGTACAAAATGTGTACACTCAGATGAAGTCACATAGTGATTGCATTTAATTTTGTTCGGGGTCGTTAATTGTTATCTTTATTTTCTTTTCTTATCTGAAAAGTTAGCGTTTAAAATCTTCTGATTTTCTCCCCAAGATTATAGATTTCCGCTAGTTTTGTCGGCCGGGGTTTGGTTGAAATCTTCAGCTGAACTATGATATGAGATGGCTAGTTGTGCTGCTATCATTAATTTTGTGTATCCGTTCCGGCAAGTCTTATAGGTGCAATGAGCAAAAGGAGTAAGTTCAAATCTGAAGGATTTTTTTGTTTATTTTCCGTAATGATCTGCAGTTTAGTTTAATTAAAGAAATTTCCTTACCAACCTTAACCATTTTCTTTATGCAGAGATGCATATAATGTGTTAAACTGAAAACACAGATGCTAGAAAGATTCTGACGGTTCAAAATGTAATTATCTCGATCTTCATACCTGATATACCATTGTTCAACACACTGCGCTGGAGACACAACCACAAACTCATCCGACATTCAGCAAGTATGGTTACAGATCTACACGAAGCCACTCACCACAACCAGCCAGACCACCACTCAGAGTTATGTCATTTTGGTGACTGTCTTAATCAGAGTTTTTAAAATCACCACCCTCAGGTGCTACCCTGAACATTTGAATTATATAGATTTAATCGTCACAATGCATCAGAAATACTACCATAAACCGACCTGATATTAAACAAGTATGCTCACTATAATCAACACAAAACCACAAACAGACCACCATTGAGGATCACACCACCCACCGACCACCACTTGAAGAATCACCTTTAATCTCATCACCAGGTGTTCGGGAACTGACCAATGCTGCAACACTCGGAGCTTCTTCAACATCTGCTGTCCCCAAACCAGCACGTGCTGCGCCAACGGTCCCCGGGCCAAGTGTTGTGGTCCTCTAGACTCCTGCTGCGCTAACCACAAATACCGGGGGGTTGCTTGCTGCCCCTCTAGATACAGGTGCTTCCATCTTATTTCTTGGCAAGGGAGAGAGGGACCAGAGTGCACATTTTCAGAAGCATGTAATATTGTACGTTGATGTCATAATCAAATTCTACCCGCCAGAAATACAACGGCTATTTTGTTGTTAGCTATCGAATTTGACGTGGTAGTCGAGGCAACGGCTTTCTGGCTTTTATATTTGTTTATATTTGGCAATATCAATGATATGACCAATGATATGACCACTGCAGCTTATCGCAAATGTTTTCAAACTTTTCCATGTCATCTAAAACATTCATCCAATCCTCGTTTTATTTCATTTTATAAAATATATTAACCTTACTTTTATTTTAAAGCTTCTGTTTTCTTCATATGACTTTATATTCAAGTTTCACACTTAAGTGTGAAAAGTCAATGTTGAAAAAAAAAACCACCTAAAAGAGTAAAAGAGACGGGCCACTCCATCCAAATTTGGGCTTTTACTCGTTTTTTGCCATGCATTAAATCAATGATCGCTTGGTCATTGCATATTACATTCGATGAGCCTTGAACAACTTATTCAATAGTTAATTAGTTAATTAATTAATTAATTAATTAGTTAATTAGTTAATTAATTAATTAATTAATTAGTTAATTAGTTAATTAGTTAATTAGTTAATTAGTTAATTAGCTAATTATCTAATTAGCCACTTAACCGGTCAGATGTTGCGGAGCGGGTCGGTACGGAGGGCTCCGTAATGCGTGCTGCTACAAAGTACCAGTGTGGTTGTGGATTATTATGGGAATATCTCTCTCGTCTATCTTGCTGATGTTACTGCTGTCACTTGTTGAGTGTATGGTGGAGGAACAGGCTAACAGGACGCCAAGTAATCGAGATAGCTATGGTGAGTCGTGTGTGATTTAAGATAAATACCCGTATTACTTAGCCCTGGGGTTTATTATTATGATTTGACCTCACACAATGGCGTAACGTTGCCTGTTGGCGCCCCCCTGTTGGCGCCCCTCCCTAAAATTGAACAAATTAGGTGATTTTAGAGGATACGCCGGTAAAATCTCTAAAAAAGTGTGTATCTAGAGCAAAACGCACAGTTTTGCTAGTACTTTAGTTAAGTTTTCGAAATTGTCCCACATTCAAACGACGATTTGGCGCCCCCCTAAGACGGCGCCCCCCTGCACAGCGGGGTCAGCAGGGCCCTTTGTTACGCCACTGACCTCACATATGAATAATTCTATCAAATTCCACCCTTATTAGGGAACGCTTACCACGACAACCCACACGACTACGGGACGTATAGTAACTACAACAGTAACGACTTGTACAACGAACCACGTGGTTACACCACCCCTCCACCCTCCTACACCACCCCACCTCCCAACTACGACCAGTCAGTCACCCCCAACAGGACCACATCTAACCAGGGTGGAGGTGGGGTACAGCGGGGTGAGACACAACAACATGAAGCGACAGACAGTCTCGATCAGTCAGATTTGAGTGGGGTGTTGGCTGATGCTGAGACCTCCAGGACTGATACGGAGGGAACTGATTTGGAGATGTCAGTGTCGCTGAATGAGTCACATGATGTGTCACGCGACACATATGAGGAGTCGCGCGACACACGTGATACACGTGAGGAGGCAGGGCTGGTGTCTCCGTTAGGGAACATGTGGGACAGGTACTTGACAAGAAAACTAAAAAGGAGGAGTAGAAATTCTAGAGACGGTGATAAATCTGGAGAAGAAGAACAAAGCACTTCAACTTATTTTACTGGGTGAGTGAAAGTCATAATATTCATTTACCGAGTTCTCTAAATTCAATATCTAACATCAAAATTGAAAGGTATGTGTATCGGGAACCCAAACTAATTGTGTGGTATTTTTATGAAGATTTGTGCGATAGTACTAAATCATTGATTTTCCGATTCGTTAAATCATTACATTCAAAAGTGTAATGAAATAACGATTAACGAGTAGGAAAATGTGATTATTATATATATATATGGTGTGAAATTTAATTAAATTATGACACTAGGACTGGGTCAACAGTGGAACAAGGTATTTATATGAACAAGGTAGGTATTTGTACTCTATCAAACGATCCTAAAATCTGTGTAGCATTGTTTAGTTTGGAGGGAGTCACTTTTATCCTGTTTATAGGTCTTTCATTGCACGTACACGATAGACATTCTGACATTCGATCACCGCCCTAAACGGGTATTCATTCTCTGACATTGGCACGTTATTCTCTTCCTCTTTGATAGGGTTCGGTTATTAGTTTATGAATAAATAATGCACATTCCTTCACAGTTCACACTTCCTAAACTGTTGAATTAGGTTACATTCCTCTGGTATCTGGGTTACTCTTTTAATTTCTTTTACTGTTCTACTTCTAACTTTTAATCTTTATTATACGTTAATATTCTTTGTAAACATTTTATTACATTGGTAACTATACACAATACACTTTATACCATGCACAAATAAAACTTGCTCGGTTTTTAATACATTTTGAAATAATTTTTGAACGCCTTTCAACTATGAATTATATTTCAAACGTTCGAATTGAACTTCAAACGACTTTGTTTTAAATCGAACCATCTTGATATAGAATTCAATTTCCATAATGGTAGGAAGGTACCTGTCTCCATTTGGCTCCTCCCACATTTTTCTGGGCGGACTGTAAATCATCGTTTAGGCTAACAATAACTTGTGGCAGTAAATTTCTCATTAGTGACAGAAATCCCATGTTGCTTAACCTATAAGATCGCCTGATGACAATAATCCAGCGCCTATAATCTAGACAAATAAGCCATTTATTCATTGTATTAGACTACAGATAACTGTCCGGGGTGAGGTTTACTCAAGTTACAACTGACTCCTTTACCGGTGTAATTGCCGACAGGAACCAAAGTTATTCATATCAATACAATGACGGGCATGTGTAAGAAATTTTGTACGAAGTTTGACTAAGTTAAAACTGCCCAATCTACTGTCAATACTGAGCCGTACACGCTAGAAAGTTCTACAATTCAGAATTATCGATGTAACTAGACAGATTATGTTTCCTAACAGTAACACTCCTCTCACTCCTCAAATTCCACCTATCATAAACCTCAACCACCTTGTTGTTGTAAATACTCAGCCTTTCGTAAATCCTCACGTAGAATCCGGATTGGCAAAAGAAATAAAATACATACACAACCACTATAGTAACTGCCACGGCAGCCCTCGCTGGTGTTTTCTCATCTGTTTCAGCGTGAAGAAGATGACTTATGGAGACGAAACATACAACCGTCATAATCAAATTCAATGTCACTATCACGATGTACTTTGTCTTCTTAAGCTTCAACATAGGATCGGCTTCCCACAAATTCCGTGGTAGCTCCACAGTTGTAACCCGGAACAGGAACGAACATCTCGGACATCTTCCCTTGTAGTAGGTGTTCATCCAGTTGATCAGACAGGGGGATGAACAAGACCTTTAGTTTGAGAACACCAACATGGCTCTATGGTGGGTTTACAGCTGCTGGGGTTCTTGCAGAAAATGCAGGTCCAAAGGATGTGAGATTTTGAGGTGTCATTTTCTTGGTCCTCTATCAAAGAGTTAGTGAGTTCTAAGACTGCCGTGTCATTTTGCTGCTGGGTTTCTGCTGCAATTTCAGTGTCAGCTTCAATAACCTTGTCATTAACATCCATCGTCAAACACTAAAATAAATGCAGATAAATATATATATATTATGTTTATTATTTACGTTTTAACAATTTCATTGAAATCGAAACAGGAATGATGCCACCGAATAAAACAAAATCTAGAGAACTAGTTCATAGCTACTTACTCAATTAAATAACCTGTAATTATCTTATGGAGGATTAAAATAGCGAATCAGACGGCCAAGTTAATAATACGCTCATAATGAAATCTATCAAGAATCAAAATACAGTCAACACGCGATTCTGTAACATATTTCCCAGAATTGTAAATGCGTGATTTGTACGTGGCCTGTTGCTGCAAATTTAAACGTGGTCAGGTCAACAGAAGCTCCGAGAATCTTAAACATTTTTGATGATCCGAGAATCTTCAATGCTCAATCTATATGCAATCTAACAATGGAGATTTACAATGACCAGATTTACCATAGTTAAAGGTCTGTTTATTTCTCGAGGGTAGATCTATGGGTTCTGTAGTGTTTTGTCTACACAACTACACAACTATAGTATATTAGTGGTTGAAAATGTTGAAATAATTTCGGTATCACCTTAAAAATGGAATCAAATCGATATGATTTTGAATCATTTTACTCAATTGCATCGTAGCCATCGAGTGCACCGTAATCTAACAAATATCTAACTGACTTGACTGAGCACAGATTAGCAGTTTTATTGACAGTCTAACTTCAGTCTAACTTCAGTACGACATCACAGTTGACACTAGACAGTGGGATAGCTGGCGAGGCTATCTGTAGTGATAGTGACAGTTCATTTCACTGCAGCTCTTGGGAGGACGAGGAGGAAATTAGACAGGGGAACTCGGTACGTGACGTCACGTACAGAAGGTCACGTGACCTTCTGTGACTTTTTATGTTTAGATTGACTTACTTTAACTATAGTAAGTAGATTGACTGTTCACTCTTTGTGTGGCTGTTTCTGATATTTTGTGAGTAGTTATTCATAATTATATGTCCAGACACTTTAATTCATTAAATTTTATCCAAGATTGTTTACGAGTTGAACGGTAAGAAGGGAGTCACAAAAGTACCTCGACTACAAAATCTAGTTCAAACGGACAGACAGACAGACACACAAACAGATGCACAGACAAACACACATGAAGACAAGGAAAAATACCATAAACATGTTAAATAGGGACATGTGGGTCGCGGGGTTATTCTCAGACGTGACTTTACTAAGTTAATGAAGCTGAGATAAAATAACTTCAGAGCTTGGGAATTTAAGGGAGGGTATTTAAAATTTTACTTACCACTGATATGACGTGTTTTACTTCATACTGTCTGTTAATCTGCCTATTTGTATCTTGATATTATCAATGATAGTATATCTCTTTATAATTTGCACCCGAAACCCTGAAACGGAATCGTATATTATCGACCCAAGAACATTAAATCAAAACATAACAAACAAATCTAATTGACCATATAACGCGTATTTAGTTAGATGAGTTAAAACTACGATGTGAAACAAAGAACGTCTCGCACGTAGAGAAGAGGTGGAAAAGATCTGAACAAGAACTGAAGAAAAAGCTGAACTGATATGCAAAATGGGCTGCTTACTGTAGTTTTATCTCTCCTTATCTTTCAGGTATGCAACTATGTAAAGTTTTAGTAATTGTTGCATGGACTCGTATTCAGTATTGAAAATTGAAAATTTGTTTTCTATTTGTTACTGATTTTTATTTTCAGGCTGCTGGATACAAATGTAACAAGGGAACGTGAGTTTACAACTTAATAATATTCCCATATCTGTACATTTTAACTTATATTTATCTACAATCTTTATTCAATATATTATGAATTGACCTAAACATATAGTAATAACTTTATAATGTGACCACACCCACGTGACTCATTACATGACACGTGACTGCACTGACACGGTTACAGATGTAACGAGACGGACCAGTGCTGCAACACGCAGAGCTTCTGGGGTAACAAGTGCTGCCAGGCTTCAGCCCAGTGCTGTTACCACCATAGCTGGACCGCATGCTGTGGACCCCTGGACAAGTGTTGCTGGGGGTACCATTACAGAGGGGTGTCGTGCTGTCCCCCCGGCTTCAGATGCTGTGGTGTAGGCAGGATGGGTAGGAGATCTGGGTGCTGCTGGATCACTCCCTTCTGGATATGGTAATTTGTAGTGTGACTGGTGTCTTGAGGCAGCAATGCGGGTCGGGACTATCACATACTTAGACAAGACCCTCAGAGCAGACGCGATATTAACAGACATAAAAGACATGACAGTTGAATCAGCATACAACAGCTAGACTTTCTCTCCTTGCATTGGTCAAAACCAGACTCCACAGAAACAATCAAACAGTATTAGACATACCCCTTTCTCACGACCACCCTCCTCAGATGTCCCGCATTTCCGGGGACAGTGTTCAAGTGCTGCAACCCTCACATCAACTCGGGAGTGTGCTGCCCCCGAGACGGCACCTGCTGCTACCACGGCACTTCCAACCACTGTTGTAAAGCCAAGGAGTCCTGTTGTTGGGACAAGGCTAAGGATGATGTGAAGTGCTGCCCTAAAGGAAGCGTGTGTTGTCCTGATCGGTCCAGACACGCTTGCTGCTTCAAGACACCTGTCTTTGTTTGGTAATGATTATGTCTGATTTGTATGCTCTTTTAGAAGCATTCGTGAGCAACTGCTAAAATTTGATAAAAGGGGTGCAACGACTGGCGGCCAATCGAAATCAACACTACTATTACCAGTACCTTTCACCAAAGACTGTCCGTTCAGCTAGTAAAAGCTAGTCGCTGCAAACCTTGTCACCCCTCAAATAAACAAATAACTGACCTAACAGTAAGATGTTCCAGGATTCTATTGGGGATCTGCGGGTCAGTTATAGCGGCCCTGCTGTTATTGTCCCTGTACCAGTGCATCCAAGAGGAGTACAGTGAATACCAGTCCCAGAGAGTCGCTGGTAATCTCCCGTCTGATAATTCCTGGTACTACTACGACTACGGTCAGTGATAGGTTCAAACTTTTAGTAGCCAGCCTCTTGATTTTAGTGGCCGGCCGTTTTGAATCCAAACAAAGGAATAAAATTGTTTTCGGGTGATTCATGCTAAACTGTTATTTATAATTCAGGCAGCACACTGACAAGAGACCACAGAAACTCTTCCGCTTCCCGACAACCTCCAGAGTACGAACCACCACCCTCTTATGGTAGCACTAGCAACACACCTGGTAACCATGGTAACCCTAGTACCACCGCTAACAGTAGAGCAGGAGGGAATGCTCCTAAACCAGCCACCCCGCAGAACACCAGAAACAATGCTTTATCTATGGTTAGTATACTTCTTTATCACCTGTAGAACTATTTCGCTCAGACTCGACTTTTTATTTGAAATGTTTGATAGAAATTGGTGACTAGATTAATATAAAAGACAATACAAACCGTCATCTATTTTTCTTCAGCAGGGAGCAGAGAGTCGAGGGACAGAATATCACAGCTCAACAAGTCATGTGCACAGCTCAAACAGCGACTTTCACAGCCTCACCAGTGAAACCTATTCAGGTGATTAAAAAGAGTGCTGGACTCTACAATCACATCTGACTTTATGACTCTTATATTAGCTCCTAATGACCATGTCATATCTTTACGACCCTAATACTCTAATATGATCCCTGGCTCAATAATCACGCAGATCTCCAGCCAAGACCAGGTGATGAGATACTGAGGACCTTCTACGAGCACTCAGTCCCCAAACTCCAGAGGATGCTGTGCTCCCAACACCAGTGCACGGTTACTGACGGTAGTTGTGTGTACTGTATGGATAACATTAGTGATCGGGAGGAGTTTTCCGAACTTGAGGTTAATGCCCTTTCCAATGTTTTGTTAGTTTAAATTAGCTCGTGAGTTATCACTTATCGTTATATCGTATTGCGCGTCAACAGTCCAACATCAACTGTGCTATTACAGCTGTTGTGCAAATGTTTTCAATTTGTTATGAAAGTATACCTGTTACTGGGAGAATAATTCCAGGTGAGATGGTCTTTATGCACCGTCAACAAATTCTTCATTATCAATTAACTACGTGAATTGAAAATGATAAATTTAGATATTCGTTCGCAGATGAACAATTATGATCGATCGTCAATTAAATAGACCAATTTTCAGGAAAGTTCACATCAAGAATTTCGTAACGATTCTCAGCAAGATGACGAAAGCAAAAACAAGACACAATTATCAGATAAAGTTAACTTTAAATCAAGAGTTTCATACCAGAATCAGCCAAAAAAGGATATATTGAATGCACATAATCAACAAAATCTGTTACACTGAAACTTTATCGGCTATAAAACTACAAAACTTACAAATTTGTATATTTACATAAGATAAAGGGAAAAGATAATAATATTTCTTTATAATTGCACCCTTGTATTTCGTCAGATTTTGTAAATATAAATTGGAAACCTTACACTTGTTATATAAGATTGAGAAGAAATGTTATAATTTATATCGTGTGAATTTTAGAATGACCACAAATAATTGCAATGAATCTATTATTTTCATATTATGTCGATTGTCGATTGCTCCCTTAACTGATTATTTAAGCTTGAATCCGATTCCTTCTTGATAATGTACGGGTGGGGAAGCCCCAGATAAATGTAGTCGTTCCTTGAATCATCCAAGGTGTATAAAACTGTGAGTGACTCACGCGGTGAGCCATTAAAGATGTATAGACCAGATTATACACATAAATAGATATAACTGCGACATGCACAGAAGTAATAAACTTCGATGGGTTCATCTGATTAGCAGCTAATTCCAATGACAGGGACATTGTTGCTTCAGGATATCCCCTTCCTCGTTTAATACTTTAATAAGTGAGCAGTTGTATAACAAGAGGGCACGCCCCAGGGCTGGTGCTATGAAATGTCCTCGTCTGATAAGATATCTGACATGCCGGAGATCAGCTCACCGGCCATTGATAGAGTTTCTCCTCCCACTGACACTGACTCAGTGTAACCTGTAAAATTGTAGTCGGTTAGTGAACATGATTAAGTGTAAAATTTAGACCAGGTTATTGATGAGTCATGAACAGTTATTAGATTGATCACCAAAATAAATTTACCTATTACAGCTATGATAATATGTCACATTTAAATGTGTAAAACAAGCGATTCCAAGGAAAACTAACTGTGGTTATGATCTCTACTCTTGTTATCTTTGTAGGTGCTTGTGTCTGACATTTTAGAAATGTCCAGACTTTTATCCAGAGATATGTCGTCATCATCGTCAATGTCATCGTCAATGTCATCTGACAGCAAGCTCAGATCCTCTGAAAAGGTAAGTATTACAGCTGTGGCTGTGGGGGAAATAAATTTTAAGTTAGAAACATTTCATTTTCGGCTAATCTACGAAACAGATAATTCTTCGAAGCTCACCAAAAGATATGTCTAGTTCATCAAGAAGTCCTTTCGTATTATTTTTGCCAGTTTTCTGACGCGATTTATAGTCTGCCGTGTAACTAGACCCTCTAGTTGCGGAACTGCCTCTCAAACCTGAAATTTGCAAAGATAGAAAATGCTCAGCTGGCAGCTTTAAAGATTTAGCAACAGGATCACAATCCATATTATAAGCGTACTTATGCACGAAATTTCCAGCAAATTTCTAAATTGCTTTCCATGCTAACTTTGCTTGCTAAAATGCAGCTTGACTGGCAACGCTGCCACAGTTTCGCACGGACTTAAAATCAGGGTCAGAAATAGAAAAGATTAAACTCACTGCCCGGGGTGGCTGATTCGTTCCTAAAAGGTGTACCACGACTCACACTACCCTCAAGTGAAGATAGTCGACCCTCTAAATCACAAACAGAGGACCTGAAAACAGGAACGTGACAAACCCACATGACATAGTGCATGCTGTGCGCAATTTCTTTATGTTTCACTTACTGCTAACATTTCAACTTTAGTTATACTTTTGTCAATGCGCGCGGCAAAAGAGAAAGCTTAAAATGTGACCGCTAATTGTGCCCTGTTTTGCAGGATAAAAGGTCTACAATTTCAGACTTCCGCAATGCAATACATTATACAACAGTTTAAATATCCATTATTAAGGGGCAAGGTACCCTGCATCCTTTAATTACGAACTTGAGAATGGGTAAATGAGCGCAATTATCATTTAATGACTGTAATTGAGCGCTGGTTGATCTGCTCTGAAGACGTATTGTCTCTGAGAAATGAGAAGCCTCGCTGTTGATCCGCTGACATTTCCGTAAACATTCCTTACTGTCCGAGATTGCTGACTTTACTTCTAACTCTACTTGCACTGAAACGAAATGTGTCACGGATATTGGATATCAGTCCCGTCAATACAATTAATTACATGCTAATTGGAAATAGGGAACCTGTTCAAATAACAACATTTCACTAACATGAAAGAGATATGGTGGTAGTAGGGAAACATACGAGTTAACATACCTAGCCTACTTCTCAGTTTCTCCAGATCATTCTTTACTTCTTGGAAATCTTCTGCCTGTCTTAGCTTCCTGAAATGGAAAGAACATAGTTTACGCTGATTACTAACCAACAAACATATAATGTACACTCAAAACGGAACAATTTGAACCATGATATGACCATTAAATTGGAATACTAATACAAGGAGTCACTTTCTGCTTATTTTGCTGTAACGTCATATTAACATATAGTGTATTGGCTATGCCCCGCTTACTAGTTTAGCTCTTTCTAGTCCCCTGCTACACGGCATGTAAACAGGGATTGGCTAGTTAGAGGCGGTCCGTGTAGGCCTTACACTGTGCTTTCAGCAATACTCATACATCGGTGTCAGTCTTATGCTTTAAATGCCTTACAAGCATAATCACAATATGAAATGCAATTTAAAAACGAATCAAATTGCGATCATAACTCTACTCGTTTGACACTTATATTGCACTCATCAGTCGCCAAATGACAAAATGAATGCTGTCACCCGTTAAAAACGGTTATCCAAAGGCATGTCTTTCTAGCTTCATCTTATTGAGCTACATCACTTACGGTATCAGATATGTGATGTGACAGTATGTTGTGACAGGCTCCCAATAGACAATAAACTTTAACAAAGATTACTTCATATAACATCATAAGTATATCAGCTGACAGTTTAAACCATATATTACATTGATAGTAATGGGACAATAATGATGGAGTATAACACCAAACAATCACTCTATTGTGTTATTTACAGCCGGATAAAAGTTGGTACCAGGTTTTCTTGGCTGCCAGCCAGCGGCTAGTCATATGATTTTCTTGCAAGTCACGGAGACTTATTCTTTTGTGTCAAGGTAAACTGTGGAATCCACAGTTTACCTTGTGTCTGTTGAACACTGTTTATACGTGACACGTGAAAATTAAGACAAAGAAACTGTATCGTCTCATTTCTCAAGTACTATATTACCTCATTTCTCAATCAACCGTTTATAGTTTGTGCGAATTTGTAGCAATAACACCATGAAAAGCTCGATCTTATTCAAAAGATTGCTATGTGTAATAATACTGGTACAAGTACAAACTCGGTTCCGGTTTTATACGACAGCATCATTTCATACGACCATATCACCGCCTCTAACAACGAATAATTCAGACAACAATTCGGAAGACCCGAATTCACATCTTAGAGAAGTAAGTGAGTCAACCAAAAACTTACAAAATCCCACAATGGATGCCAAAACACCGACAAACTGGACCGCAAAACCAGGGAGGGATGTAGAAAAGAACACAACATCTGGAGGTCCAGTCTTAGAGCAGCACACATCTCCAACACAAACTGAAAACTCCGCAGCCGAGCAATCGACAACACCCAAAATATTTGAAAAAAATTCAGAAAAGTTTGCACTTCATCTTCTTCTCCTCATTATTCTCATTGCTGGAACTGGTTGTCTTGTCTATACTTGGATTGGGCTATTGGTAAACAGATGCTATTCAATTGAAAATGTGTATGATTCCGAAATTGGGTCTGCCAAAGTTTCAAATTGGAAATATAGTATTTGATACTCCACTCATATTATGGGGCAAAGAATTAATAATTCTGCATGAAATTAACTGATTAAAGATAAACGAAACTGTGTCCATTTAGATGCCAAAGCGGTTTAATATTAAGTTTTCATCTTGACTAACTACAACTTATTTTAATTTCTTTATGTTATAAACGTTGTCTGCACAAGATCAAACAATTTTTGTTATGAACTAATCATTTGAGGGCTTTTTTGCTGAGCCAAATTTGATTTACATCCCTTAAACACTTTATACGAACACTTAATACTGGAAACTAAGAATAATTTGTTAAATACATCAGGAACATCCTCGTCGTCTCTGACTGTAATAATGTGTTCATTCCTATTTTGGTTTGTGATCACTTGAAATGCTGTCACAAACTGATAATGTTCAGTGCTCCAAGTTTTAATTAACACAATTTGGTCTCACGATATAAAATAAACAGGGAAGACGATCACCGAATTTGATTGATGCCTTGCGTCAAGGATATCAATCTTGCTAAATCTACGAAATAACAAAGTAACAACAATATAATATATTACGAGACTTACCCGTTATCCACGTCTTTTCTTATAGATGACAGCTCCTTCTCAATATATCCACCAGAGCCTGTGGAGTTTCCAGCATCTTGTTTAACACGTCTCAATTCTGCCATCACTTCGTTTTTGAACTGAAACAGTGTCAGAGAATAAAAAATAATACCATTTATATTTATATTTCCAGATCCCCAAGTTTTTAACGCGTTCATTTTTTAAATCAGGAAAGTTAGTAAACATTGATTTACACTAAAAACTCAAATCAGTAATTGACAGCAATTTTAAAATTCTGATGATGAACCTTATCAAACTCCCTCCCCACATCTCGACCGGAGACAGGCGAAGCGGTCTGCTTATTTTTCAGGGACTGAACTTGTGATTTCAGCAGCTTAGTTTCTTGCTCGTAGTGAACGTTGGATTGCTGGAGTAATCCGATCTGTTTTCTAAGGGTCAGAATCTCGCTTTCCTGCTGCCACAACTGTAAAAATATCAAGTACAATTGGATATCAAGTACAATATCAGAGTATAAGAATTAATCTCATCGACAGTCGACACAATTTATCTGTCTGACAATTTAAATCTATTAAAGTATTAAGAAACGTCGCCTAAAAATAAAACCGATAGATTCTTGCCTAAATCTAATGTTAGTTATTTTGTCCTTACCTCTTTGTGACAGCCAGCATCAATAGAAGGGCTGGAAAACTTGACAGCCTTTCCTCCTCCGCTCCCATTCTCTCTACTGTACCCAGAGAGTGAGTGGTTAGCAGTATTACGAGTAGGTGTTCTGTAGTTTGTAGAGTTTGAGGACAATTTGTAGGGAGTACTGTTTGTGGGTTTGTAGGGCGAGGAAAGTTCTAGAAGAATGTTCCGTTCTGGTGGTTTGTTTTCTGTAGCTGTTGGGGTGCAGGTGGTCACGTGATCATTATATGGTCATTAAACTATCAAACAGGATAAATTGAGATCGCTCGAAAGCATGCCTTATCTATTTTCTTTACTGATATCTCATTTCGTTACAAGACCTGTTAATGAATATCAGTTTTACAATTTGTCTTATTATGCAATTAATACTACAATAGGTAAGAAAGCAACTTACCTTTATATTTAGTTGGTGTTTGTTGGAGTGTACCCTTAACTTTAGCCAAGTTTCTCTCCGTCTCCCTGACAACAGCCTCGAACCGTTGCTCCCAATCCTCAGTACTCATCAGTAATAAGTAATTATATAATTACATAATTAGTCTAAGAAAGTGTGAGGTGTCAGGTGCTGGGTTGCTAATAGGTCCTGTCACTAGTAACTTGTCAATATGCTAACATTATGCATTATACGTGAACATTTGTCCCGATCTGAGATCAGTGCAAGATAAAAGCATGGTTTAGTCGCACGAACTGCGATGGTAGCTGTTTCTTCACAAATAAATCCACTCTACCCGTGAAAATACAGTTGGTTTTATTGTAACATAAAAATATTATAAATTACATTTCACTAGAAATAGATTTCAAAACTTCTGTCAAAACGACAATTTTATTTACAAGTATAATTTAACGAGAAAATATGCATCAGAAATACATCAAAAATTGGAATGAAATAAAATACATCGTTTATACCTCACTTATATCATGAACCAATATTATGAACAACAAAATTTGCTGATGTCAAAGCCGCAGTCCAGGTGAAAAAATAAATATTAGAACGCACACGAAATAAATAATGAAAAGCATCACATTTAGCCATATTAAAATAACGACAAAATAAATCAATTCCAAGAACTTTCTTATATAGAGACAAGTCCTATAAATCCATATGATAACAGCAAATTAATTCAAAAATGAATAAAAAGATTACGTGCCTTTTTTCAGCACAAATATTCTTGAATTGGTTAAATTCTCCATATCATTATGTTTTCTCTTAAATTCTAGATAACAGATTCTCAAACGATCGGTTCTAGAGGTGAAATAGATTTATGGAGAATCGAGATAGATCCTGCAACAGGTCCCCAGATTAAGCGTCTGATGGCTCCTCTTCTGACTTCTCTGGAATTGGTTCTTCTGAAGGTACTTCTTCTGACTTCTCTGGAAGAGGTTCTTTTAACGGTTCCTCTTCTGACTTCTCTGGAAGAGGAACATCTGATGGTTTCTCTTCGGACTTCTCTGGAAGAGGTTCTTCTGAAGGTACTTCTTCTGACTTCTCTGGAAGAGGTTCTTCTAAAGGTACTTCTTCTGACTTCTCTGGAAGAGGTTCTTTTAAAGGTTCCTCTTCTGACTTCTCCGGAAGAGGAACATCTGATGGTTTCTCTTCTGACTTCTCTAGGGATGGCTGAGACTGTTGTAAGCTAGTGACACTTGCTGGAAGATCAGTACCATCGCTCTCTGGCTGAACTACTGGTTTGTTTTCAGCAAGTTGAGATTTCTCAGCAGATTTTTGGCTTTCCAAGCTGGATTGAGAATTAGCGTTTGCACTCTTCGTTAAGCTCGCTATACTTGATATTGTGGGATCAGGTTTAGTTGAACTGGTGTAGTCAGATTCTGTGATATGTAGATCAATAAAATCTCCTTGGTCCTCAAATTCCTCAATATCGACTGTCATTTCAAGCGGGTTCTGAAATAGACGTCTTGTAAAGACTGTGACAGTGTAATGATAAAAAATTTAAATTAAATTGTTGTTACAGGAAGCTGCGACTGCGTTAGAAACAACCGCAGCATACAAGAAAGTACAATTGGGAGGAATGAATTAGAAGTCACATGCAAGGATTATATTAGTACCTTATTGTGTTCAATTTGTTATTAAGATGTGCAGTGTATTGGGGTCCGTGCATTGTATTATTCATGGGACCGAATGTACCTCGAAGAAAGTATTTTTGTACTGTGATATTTAGAATTTTGGCTGCTCTATATTATACAAGTGTACATGTAGTTTTATCTTCAGAGTTAACAGAGGCACGTTCTTAGATCGAAAACTACATGCTCCACGACAAAGCTCTTGGGGTTCGGATTACATCATCTAGACTTACTAACCATACGTTTATTTATAAGTGACACCTGTATTTCTTTATATTCAAATTGGCTGCTGAATTAGTCCATAATAGGCCCCAGTATACACGTTCAGTGTATATTAATAGGCATTGGTAAGGCACACAGGCTCGGACCTAATCTATTCCTCACCGCTGTGTTAGATTTAGCGATCATAAAATCTGTGTTCAAGTCATCAACCACATTCGACATTCCAATATTCAAAATTGATGAAGTTGAAACAATTTCGTTTCTCACAACTATTTCGTTGCAACTCAATCGGCAGCTAATTATTACTCACCTCGCCAGTGCTGTCTCTTAACCTCGACATAGTATTAAGGTACACTGCCAGGAACTCCACTATTTCGTCGTGAGTCATGATTTTGTCTGGGTCTTCAAACGAAGACTGCGCTTTTAGCACTGCCTTGTTTATCTCTTTCAGGATGTTTTTCATCAGCGGTGGAACTTCTATTCTCAACATTTTGTTAAACTAGGAGGAGAGGGATGAGATTTTTGAAGACCTAATGAATAAATTTTCAATTTGCAGATAATTCAATTCAATTATATAATTTTGCAACAGGAATAAACATTCGATTATTTAGATATATAAAATGGTGCTTCTAATGTGTTGCAGGATGCTTCCTATAAGAATCCTGTTCTTTTGGTGGGGTAACCTAATTAAAGCAAACATTTATATTGTAATCATATATTGGGATGAGATCAATATCAGGGTGAGCAAAACACATTTTTACTCAAAAAATTGAATGATGTTACAATGTACACTTCAGCTTGCAATAACTCTGCTATAATACACATTTTTGTAGGTACATGTAGTGTGTAACATGGTAATTCTGCAGAACCTAAACCTGGTTTGTGGTGTACGGATGGAATTTTATATTTGCAGAAATTCTGATTGAGTAGCAAACAGGAAGAAAAATATAGAATAGTACTATTAGCATAGTACTACTACTGTAAACATAGTCAGTCTATACTATACTACCCTATTTTGATCAAACTCTTCACATTTGTTCAGTCAAGAGCCGTTTGTTCAATTTCTCTAGAATTTCGATAATTGCTGGTACCCTCAACTTTTGAAGTATCATGTTTGCAAACAACAATATTACTCTGTATGGAATACAGAATCAGACGGAGAAGAACTTTTGGATATGCTATCTCATAACAATATTGATGTCAGCTTTATTTGGAGACACCATCATATTGATTGCCTCGGCAAAGTATGATGCCTTCAAACTTCACAAAGTCATTATTGTAGTGCTTCAACATATGGCAGTTTGTGACTTGATCCTCAGCGTTTCCTATGTCCTTCCTACAATAATCTCGATGATAGCAGATAAGTGGATCCTGGGCGAATTCTTGGCCTACACTGTTAAAGGTTTCATATATTTAACTTACCCTATGAGCACCCTTTTAATTTGTGTTCTGACAACAAGTAAGCTCCTGATCTTGCGCTATCCTTTAAAATTCAAGACTTGGTCAAAAAAGAAGGCTCATTTGATCTGCACACTTTGTTGGTTACTGTCAGCTGTGAACCCCTTGATTGTTTTCATTAAGTCATATTATGACAATCATAATTTTATTTTCAACTATCAGACTTATGATGTCTACTACAAGAAAGGTAAGGTGACAGGTCTTATTCTTGGCTCTCTTTACTGCTTGGTAACTATAATCATAATTCTGGCAACAATTTTCACCCTTCGGTTTCTTCATAAGGCAAAAAGACTATCACAGAAAGTAAGGAGAGGAGGCACGATTCGCTGGCAAGGCATCTTTACTGTTGTGCTCACTGCAACAATCTTCTGCATCTCTACTATTCCATGGATAGTGTATGAAATGATGGAACCCTATGTGGAGGAGAACCTGACTGAACATATTCAGAGTCAACTTAAGAGAATTACTACTTATATAACAATGATCAATGTAATGGCCAACTTCTACATTTACATTTTTTCAGCTCCAAGTTTTCGTAATTTTCTTCACTCAATTATATGGTTAATATTTTCGAATTTTTCTTCATTAATGTCATGTAAACAAAACTCGGTAGCAATTCATCCAGAAAATGATCATGTTTGCAAGAAAACTGAACAGCATTCAGTTTGATATGCATTTAGTAGACAAATGAACAATGTGAAAATAATTGTTGTTATTGATGTATTGTGATTGACTAGTTATTAGTATTTCTTGGATGATGTTGAATTCAATTATTGTTTTTTAGATAAAATAAAATAAAATGGAATAATGTCACAACAAAACCGATCGAATAATCAACAATTACTCTTTATTATTTCCCCTTAAATTTTATTTGTCCCAGAATTGGAGCATCACACGTTTTGTCATACGTTGTATGTCCCGCCTTCACATAGCCATGTGTTGATTCACGATGTCAATCCTTCGCAGCTCGGTGAGGCACAGTGGTGCATCTCGCCGATCTACCGAGAAGCATTATTGGATGCGCGCGCGCGACCCAGTAGTGCATCGCGCTACAAAGCCATGTGTATATATGCGTACTGCGTGACGCATACTGCGGTCGCGCGCTACTGCAAGCGAGAGGGCTCTGGTTAGAGCAATGTCCCGCCTGTATCGTACAAACACTAGACACTATAGTGAAACGACAATGGGGGTCACGACGTGATACAACACAAATTATGTGACACAATGTCGCATTTAACTTAATTAGCCAATATAGCATTTTAATCATTAATGGTTAACAAAAATAATGTTATAATTGTAATTGTTACAGATCAGTAATCCAAATTCCAATCGATCAAATCCAGTTCAAATCCATTTAAAAATTGAAGCAATTAAAACAACTGGTGCAATAAAACTTGTAGCACGATACACTACTGGGCCGCGCCGCGCATCTTCTCGCAACCACAGTATTGATACATGTTTCGTATCCCAATATCAGAGATAATATTCGGCGGCGCGCGCTTTGCGCGCGAAAAGTGGCATGCAACGTATGTCAACCACAGTAGATCGGCAAAATGCACTACTGGGCCTTGCCGAGCTGCGAAGGATTTGTAGGTTTACAACCTACCAGGACGCGCGCCGAGTTGGACTCCTCGACGGTGCTCGTAATAATTGGAACAAATATTTTACTAGTATCACCCGTTAACGAAGGATTGACATCGTGAATCAACATTTCACATAGCCATGTGTCTACGCGTACTTCGGTGGTGGCGCGCTACTGCAAGCGAAAGGGCTCTGGTTAGAGCAAAATCAACATGAACAATAAAACCAATTTGAGCAATTACTTACCTGGGGACCCCTTGGAGGACTTCGCCGCTTCGACGCGCCGCGCGAACTAGCATTCTTGCTTCGCATCGAATCGTTGCTCTGCGAAGCAGAGCAACGATCTCGACGGATTGACATCGTCAATCAAGGAGACCCAGGCTATTATGTTCATTAATAGAGATTAGGCGGAATGACAGGCTGAGCGCGGCCCAGTAAATAATTACATGTTTTAAAGTAATCGGAGGTTGTAAAACAGTAACAATTTGAATTGAAACAATTAATACAATTATAATTAAAAACAATTATAATTAAACAAGAGGAAACTGAGTGGAAGAGGTGGCCAAGAAAAACATTAAAAACTCTTCAACTCATTGAGGGAAATAAGAAGCGTGTGAATTTTAAGAACCGACAGCAGATAAACAGAAGACGAACTGAGAAAGAAGCCAAAAGACTCATAAAGGACGGAAGTGTTGTCATCCTTGTGAATGAACCTGTCCCACCCGGGGCTGTGTGTGTACTTGGAAAAGGGTTGGGCTTTGTACCTACACCTTCTCTTGATGTTGAAGGAACAAGATTGGACATGCGTTTAACAACGAACAGGATCCTTCAGTCTTCAAATCAGTCACTTAACAGCAATGACCAGTTTGAAACCCCGAATCTGCCCCAAATACCACCAAACTCTACCAAAAATCATACTCAATGAAACTAATAAATCAATGAAACTAATAAATCAATGTTTTAGCTCATTTTACAAAGTCAAATATTTAAAACAGTTAAAATTGTATAGTGCTCAATTTGTAAATGACTAGTTGATCTTTGCTATTGGAAGTTTGTCAAGGACTGGCAGCTAGCGGGGCAAGGAATGCACGGGCTTAGGGGCTTTTGTGCACACCAGAACACTAGCTCGGTAGATTTTTGGAAACTAGAAGGACTGAAAACTAAAATTGTTTTTGATGGAGGCTGAGGCATGTTTTTGAGAGGGACGGTATAATAGCTTGTGGTAACAACTGGCCTTTACTTTAATAGGATGAAGTTTTAGTTTTAGGACAGGAAGAAGGCATTAAGAAGATTTGCTCTTTGTTTACAAGGCAGAATATAAGCAATGTTGGTTATAATATGTATCAATATCTAGATCTTCGTTTATCAATTTTCACTAAATGGGTTTAAAATTTTAATAGGGAGGGAAATTCATCAACTTTATTAAGTACCTATCAAAAATAAATCTTATATCAATGTAATATATTAAAAATCATAATCCTAAGTCTAATAATAAATCTGTTAAAAACACTTTCTCACTACACTGCGCTCACACACGTTAGTAAGACAAAGGAAAATGCACACCCAGCTAATTTTCAATTTCAAGATAATCATTTTGGATGTGTGGACCCTAGGGTAGACTTAATGTCAAAATTTAGATTAGAGCATTCGAAATCTTTGTTTGTCCAATCAAGATCAGCATGGTTATGCTGGTTGACGAGCAGTGATTGCTTCATCCTAGACTTCAGGCAGGCCACACTTAGACAGTAGTCACGTATACCAAGCTTAGGCACAATTACGTTCCAAATACGAGTCATTCTGCTATTGAAGTTGTCAGGGGGGTCTGCTTGGCTTAGTATAAGGGTGGGTTTCCTACTTGAGCAGGTGAAATTTTCATGGAGGGAAATCGGAGCACGGAATTTCATGATTTTATAGAGCTCAAGGAAACAATGGTAAGTGTACAGGTTTTGGACGGCAAGTATTCCGTGTTCCTTGAACAAAGGTTTCGTGTGCTCTTTCAAGAAAAATTTTTTGTTCAGATTTTGGTTGCCAAACGGTCGAGCACGAGCACAGGTCTTAAATTTATCTAGGTATGCCTCCCTATCGCCAAACAGTACCCTGAGACAATATTTTTGTGCTTTGAATACAGAACTTATACGAGTTTTGGCTGCCCCACCCCAAACCGTGATACAATAGGAGAGGTGTGATTCAAATAGAGTGTAATACAACTGGCGGTGTAAGAAATCTGGGAGGGAGCAGCGTAGGCGGCAGAGAGTTGATGTTGCATGGCTGAGAGAACGCCTAAGTGATTTTATATGTTCTTCCCAGGTTAGCTTTTCATCGATGACGACTCCCAGAAACTTAGCAGATGCAACTTGTTTTATTGGAAAGTTATCAATGGTTAGAGTATATTCAGAATTATTGTCAGTCTGGGAGGACGATGCTGGTTTAAAGTGAATGAAACAGCATTTAGACAAGTTGACATGGAGTTTGTTTGCTCGCATGTAGGAATATAAACTAGCTAAAAGAGAATTACCACGCATATATGCCTCCTTTTTAGATTTCCCAGTCACAAATATATTGGTGTCATCAGCGAATACTATTCATCACAGTCATCAGATGACAGTAGTGTTAATGATATTGTGAAGAGTATGGAGGCGGACCTTGACCAGAGATTGACCATTCAGAAAACTACAAGAGGCGACACAAAGAAGAACTTGTCAAAGGAAGAGACTGAGGGCCTAAAATGGCTTGAGTGCATGAACAATGAGGGAAAACTATCCGTTGTTCAAGCTGATAAAGGAGGTGCAGTGATCATTATCAACCCAGAGACACTAAGGAAGAAGACACTTGAGAAGCTCCAAAACCCGAATATCTATACTGAACTGAAGGAAGATCTCACCCAAACATTACACCATGAGTTATTCCTCAAATGGGTTGAAGGTAAAGAGAAAGGTTTTATCCATCCGATGACTGCAAAAAGTGTCATGGGTGTTTCTGATAATGATAGCACAAAAGAGGGGAAAGATAAGACCAATGCAAAGAGCACTTCTTCACATTTCAAGCCAGGAAAAGCCTACTTTTACCCGAGTTTGAAGATCCACAAATTGAAGAGAAAAGACCTTGTGCCAGGCATAGAGCCCCCTGTGAGACTAGTCACTGCACTACAGGAAGGAATAGCAAAAAGGAGTGATGTCTTCTTGGCCAGTGAGTACTTCAAAAATCTTGAAAAGGACTATTGCGAAGACTTACTGACTGACTCAACGGACGCACTGAGATGGCTTGAAGTATGCAATGAAGTTGAAACAGACAAACGAGCCCTCCGAGCTTTCACTTTCGACTTCAAAGCTCTCTACGACTCATTAAACCCTGAACTTGTCAAGGAAGCCGTTCATCATGCAATGAATACCACCAGACCAGACTGGACAGTGGACACCAGCACTCTGTGATTGGCTGGTCGACCTCGTTGATATCAGTCTAAGATCCTCTATTGGATGCTTCGAAGACAAGTGGTACGTCCAAAAGAACGGAGTGCCTACAGGTGGAAGTCTGTGTGTGCAGTTGGCCAACATAACTGTATTTTATGTAATGAACAAATGCGTTTACAGTAACACTGACATGATGAAGAGAGTCAGGACTGTAAGACGGTACATTGACGATGGTGCAGGTTTCTTCTACAGCACTGAAAGGAAATTTGACCAGTGGATTTCCGATGTAAACAAATCCTTGAAAGAATATGGGCTACTCATTGACGAATCCCAATGGAAGGAAGTTGGCACGCCTGTGGCTTTTCTAGATATCGAGTTTTGTTTCGACCCTGAGGGAAACTTACAAACTGACCTCCATATCAAGGAAACAGATTCAAGGAGCTATCTACATTTTAGCAGTGCACATCCAAACCACATTTATAGTGGAATAGTTTACAGCCAGTGTATCAGACTCAGGAGAATAATCAACTCACAAGAACGACTGGAAACCAGATTGAGTGAATTAAGCCAAGCATTCAAGGCAGCTGCTTATCCCTCAAAAATGGTGAACAACATTAGCAAAAAAGTTCTCAACTCCGAAAGAAACCTTGAACGAAGACCTCCCAAGGACAACACACTGAAGCCAGAGATCCTACCAATAAGGGTTGTCTCAACCTACGGAAGTGACTCTGACATTGTCACCACAGTGAAAAAGTATGAGGAGAACTTAAAGAAGACCAGAAGTTTTTGTAACCTGAGTGACTCAAAACAACAGAGTAACACCCTTGAAGAAAAGAAGAATGGCAAAAAGTTCTTCCAATTTGTCAAGAAAACAGGAAGCAACCTCAAAAGCCGGTTGGTTAAGGTGAAAGAAATAGCTCTGGGGAATAAGCATGGTCAAACAAGGCCGTGTAGAAAGAAGAACTGTGCAACGTGTGAGTCTATTGATAGTGCTACACAAATCAGCATCAATGGGAAACGGGTAAAACCAGCACCAGGTACATGCATCACTTACAACATCATATATTTGATCAGATGTAAACTGTGTGAGAAACCATACGTAGGCAAATCCACCAGAATGCTACGGGTAAGGTTTGGCGAACACAGAAGAGCATTCTACAAGATCATCAGTGGGCAAAAGGTTGACACGGATGATGACTCAAACTGCGTAGGACTCCACCTCCATATAGAGCATGGACTGACTCAGAAGGAAAATTTTAACAATAGTGTTTCAGTGTGTATCCTAGAAAATTCAAGTCCTAGTAGTTTAGATGTTAAGGAGCACCGATATATACATGCCTTAAATTCCCTCCGCCCCTCAGGAATGAATAGTACAAACCCTTTTAAGATTCCTTTATTGCATAATTGATTTTTATTTTGTCTGAGGGGCTTTCCATAAATTATTTTTTTTAAATAAATGGTCCTTTTATTGATGTTTCATATTTCACGGCAGTTTCCTTTTCAGAGTTTGAGTTTATATTTAGAAACTAACCATACTATCTTTTAGATTTATGTCACTTATGATGGCTCCGGCTGAAAGTACTATGACTCATTTTATCTAGAAGATTGTAGTTTCATTGCTTCTGAAGTAGCTATCAGTTCGCCGGTCAATGTTGGGTATAATACTCTTATAATTAAAGCATTTGAACTAAATCTTTGTTCTACTTAAAGCAAATTTAACGAATTGCGAATGAAACAAAATTATTCAAAAACTAGAGCAACTAAAACTAAAAATACATTTTAAAACCCATAATTCAGTGTGAATAAAATTTAATTATTTTACTTTACTTTATTACGTCGTCGCTTCGATACGCTAGGTAAACTATTAACCTTGCTTCGGCTCGGAAAACGTTGCTTTTTGTATCACGTCTTGACCCACTCTGTCGGATTTCACTGTAGAGTTTCAACGATACACTATATATACAGGGGGAGCCGCGCACTCGTGCGCGTCGGGTCAACGTTGCTCTAACCAGAGCCCTCTCGCTTGCAGTAGCGCGCGACCACCGTCACGCAGTACGCGTAGGCACATGGCTATGTGAAGGGTCAACGTATGACAAGTTGCTTCAGCTTTGGCCTTTGCTTCGCCCGCATGGCAAATGGCAGAGCAATATTATAATATTATTTTAAAAGGTTGACATTTTCCTTGACGGATGTTACTCGTCTAAATTTCTTCGAAGTAGCGCGCGCCGCTTTCTTCTCGGCGGCACGAGCTACGAAGTAGCGCGCGCCGGGCCAGATCATTAACAATGGTCAACATTTCCGCGTCAATCAAGCTCAAGCCAAGTACAATCTTTATTTTAATTTTGCAACGCTGGCATGAAAAATGTACTGTACATTGTTATGTTAATTTTAGCGCTGACGGATGTTACTTGTTTGTCGTCTAAATTTCAATTGTAGCGCAATGCATTACTGGTCCGCGCCGCGCATCCAATAATTTACTTACTACAACTATTACATATTATTTGCTCTAATCAGAGCCCTATTGCTTGTATGTTGTAGTAGCGCGCGACCGCTGATATATTCTACTTGTGAAACTTAAACGCGTCACGCAGTTTACCTGGGGACCTCAGGCTATTATGTTCATAAACATAACCGAATAGAGATTAGGCGGAATGACAGGCTGAGCGCGGCCCAGTAACACGCAGTACGCGTATACACGTACATGGCTATGTAAAAACTTGTATATCAATTATCATATATTCAATTAATTATCATTTATTCAATTATCATATATTCATGCATTTGGGGTAGAACTTAAATCCTATCAAGATCATAATATAAGTGAAATTATAAATTGTATGCTACTTGGACAATGGTAAAATATTGCTCTTATACAATTACACATTGTACACATAATACATCAAGATAATATGATCTGGCGGGTAAGCCGCGCAATTATATGAGCTGAGCTTTGATTCGTCCGCAAGCGTTTGAACTCGCGCGCGCCGTCAGTAGAGATCGAAAATTATATCCATGGTAACCTTGATATAAGTGCAATCGAATAGTTTTCATGTGTTTGTTATCGTCTTTTGCTACTCTTGCTCGCATTGACCTGTAACATGCAGTGCTCCGAACTTCTTCCACTAGTTACTTTATTTCAACATACTTATAGGCTATCAACTACCCAACAATATAGTCCTATTAACATTTAACAACCACCTGCACCTGCACCAGCAGTAATCACCGCATTTATTGATATCTGTAAATGGGTAATGTCTGTTCGATGTAAAAACAAGCTATAAAATTTTCCCGTAGCTTACTCATTAAATAATCCGTTTTCTTAAACCAGCTACTTTGGAAATCGTTATTTGCTTTGTTTTCGTGTATTTCATTAAAACTCTATGTCACAACATATCGCATTCTTGATTTCGAATGAGTGAGGCAGTACAGATTACAGAACAGTACAGATTACAGAACATCTCCAGCAGGTTTCTTTTGTGCTGTTATTGCAAACTTATACTCTTTTTGACGACCAATGGATTGAAATTGTGTATTTGAATGGAGTTTCATTTGTGCGATCCGTTTGCTGTGCTTGGCAATAATATCAGTTTAATTGATGATGGATGACTGTAATTTTATGATTCAACGGTTCTAACTTTTCACCCACATAGGATCTACCAAATGGCTTCACAAGTTCTGGTACCGGTCAATAGAACCCTTAAGAAATCCAAGGATGAGGAAGCAGAAGGTTTCACCCTCAAAGCTGGTATGAAAAATACCAAAGTAAGAGGTCCCCCAAGTGCTAATGCTTTCAAGGAGCGGCCAGCCAAACCCACATCTTTCAGAAAATTCTACGAAAGGGGAGACTTTCCCATCCAGTTAGAGCACGATACCAAAGGTAACAAGATCGCATGGAAAGTAGAAATTGAGAAGCTAGATTTCCATCATTATCTCCCACTTTTCTTCGACGGACTTTGTGAGGTGACTCACCCTTACGAGTTCTTCTCCCGACAAGGAGTCCACGATATGCTGGAACATGGTTCCCACAAAGTTCTTCCAGTAATCCCTCAACTTATCATCCCGATAAAGAATGCCCTGAACACGAGAAAGAAGTCAAGCGTTTGTACTTCTCTCAAGATCCTCCAGCACCTTGTTATATCTGCTAACTGCATCGGAGAAGCTCTAGTTCCATACTACCGACAGATTCTTCCCATCCTCAACATCTTCAAAAACAAGAACATCAACAAAGGAGATGGGATCGACTACAGCCAACAGAGACGTGAAAATGTCGGCGACCTGATCCAGGAAACTCTGGAAGCCTTCGAGACGCACGGAGGACCTGATGCTTTCATCAACATAAAATACATGGTGCCAACCTACGAGAGCTGCGTGAACAACTGAGAATACAGATCCTTGGTAGACTGTTAAATTATTTGGTTCAGGCTTCCGTGTGGATTTTTTAAGATACTGTGAAAACATGTACATAAACAAAATTGATTGTGATATTGAAATGGACAAAACGTAAGGTGAGAGAGCTTATAATGTTATTTTGAGAGGGTAGAACTGTGGATCCACAAAGCAAATCCTGTGCTCTCCAAACTATTAACTTTCAATCTTAATCTTTTATAGTCTCATACCTTGGAAATAATTTTTCGATTTTACATTATGTAGACATTATTTGAGTGTAAATATTATCTGATTTTTTTCATGCACAATGCACATTCATATGTAACAGAATTATCATATCATTACTTATCAAAATAAAGAGTCGATCGACTCAAGATCGACATATGAATAAGAGACCTAAAAAGTACAAATCTTTATTCCATTAGGAATATCTCGTCTGATCCTATGAACCCAACCTGTGAGTCTCGAGTAAGCTGTAAGAAGAATTCACAATCAAATTATAAGCCATGGCAACCGTTTGTCTCTCATATCCATATATATTTAAAACACAGCTCGAGTTACACTACTGAGTCCTGCACTACTTGATGATTCCTCTGCAAATAAGTGTACAGCGTCATGCACCAGTCAGATCCTCCACAAAATTATATTTAGCTTTTTTGAAGTGCAAATTTTATATTATGTGCATGTGATACTTTGGCGATTTTATGAGACTCAATACATGTTAAAGTCGAAATGTTGTTTCATTGGACGGTCATATGATTACCACATAAATACAATATCAATTATAATTTGCAACCAAATACATCGGTTTTTGAATCAAAAACAATAATAATATATATGTTTAAAATTGTGTAACTTACTAATAACTCACTCAACTAACTACTTTTATAGGAAAGTGTTCGGATGTAGAGGAGTAACTCAGAAGTCATGTCTATCGCAATCGCCAACTTGAGGCATGTCTTCGGTCTCAAGGGAGACGTCGCGAACAACGTAGCTTTCCAAGATGAGCAGACCATCATCTACCCTTCGGGGTCCAACTGTATCCTCTACAACATCGAGACCAAGACCCAGAAATTCATCTCAAGTATTGAGAAAAGTGGGGGCATGACAGCGATGGCTCTGACACCCAACAAGAGATACATTGCTGTCGCAGAGAAAGGAGAAAAGGCTACCATCACCATCTATGATCTGCAGACACTCCGAAAGAAGAAAGTGCTGACAACAACCGATGTTCAGTCCCAGCAGTATGTCAGTCTGGCTTTCTCTCCTGACTCCAAGTATCTAGTGTCTCAAGGTGCCCGACCTGATTGGACGCTGCTTTATTGGGCTTGGGAGAAGCCAAAACCCATGGCTTCTATCAGGACATCCACTAATGTCAGCAATGAAGTTTACCAGGTTGGTGATTATAATGTTGTCCTTGAATTTGTCATGTTTAGACATTCAGTGTTGTAGTGCCAATGTTAGTGCTGCAAAATAATAATTTTGTAATGTGTCATCTATCAGCTACCTGCCTAGATTATGTTATAACTTGTATTCGTAAGAAATGATATTGAATGAAACCTCCCTTTTCCAGGTATCCTTCAACCCCAACGACAACGCCCAATTCTGTGTGGTAGGTAACGGTGTCTTCAAAACTTACAAGTTCAACGATGGCACTCTCAAAGCGAACCCTATCCAAAAGATTGAACCCCAGAACTTCTTGTGCCACAGCTGGCTATCCGAGGACCGTATCATAGTTGGTACAGATACAGGGAGAATGCTGCTGTTCGAGGGACAAGAACACAAGAAGGACTTCCATGTCAGTTCCCCTGTTGCTCCAGACAGCACTGGTGGTGAGAGGTAGGTTCTCAGTTTAGATTTACAAATGCCCAACAAGCCCTAATCTTGACAGATTTTTATAAAATTTACTGAAATTCGTGAAGGATTAAAATGATTTAGATAACTTTATGGTATAAAATACTTAAATTTGGGGGAATCGGACCCTAGGTTGGAAAGTTGGAATAATAAATATGTGGTTGCATTAGCATGGAGTTAAAGTTGTGAGTGAAACATTTGCTTGGTTGCATATATACGACGTGGTGTGTGGACAGTTCAGTAGTCTGTCTTTTCAGTTTCATACGTAACCAACAGGATAGAAATTAAACCTTTTACACATTGGGAGAAGTTGCTTAATTTCTATATATATTTTCAGTCGTTTTCCACTAAATATTTCGAGTGGTGGGTAAGTGCAAATTCTCAGATAAACCAATCCGTGTATGGCCAAAATATAAGTGTGGTGGATGCTACACTATATGACGTTTTTGGCAATTGGCACATTTTCGGGCACGCATGAAAGTTATTCCATTTGACAATTATTGTCGTTAGATTATACAGTGAATCTCCATCTGCATCCCATTGGTTCGTCCGGTCAAATCTCTGACAAGCCGAGTTGAGGTCTTTAAAATCTGGCAGGATCGCTCCACTTTCTGCTAACTGATAGAACTTTGATCTTGAAGTAGCCAAGAAGCTTTAAAATCTGACAGGATCGCACCACTTTCTCCTACTTATAGAACTTTGGTCTTGAAATAGCCAATTTAATGCAATAGCAGTATTAGCACAATTCAAGAATAATATATTATCATAATTTGCCTTAATTCTCCGCACATTTTCTACATATTTCATTGAGAAACACCGCACCTAAACTACATTTTTCATAATAAATACCGCCCATAACTCGCACAGTTAGCATCTTTCGACAGCCACGTTACATTACTTTTCACTTATGCAAGAATATCACTGCGCTTCAATGCAACTCAGTATGCTAGCCTCTATCAAAATGAGGACTAACACAAAAATTGTAAATAAATCCACCTACTGACATGATACAGCTTAATATAGGAAGGCGAATGAAGCTTTGACTGAATTAGGCATGCATCTATTTAGTTTTTGGTTGAATTTCAATACTTACAAGTGTAAAGGTGATGAGGAATGGGATGTCGGGGATGCAAACGATTTGGAGAATGTTACCAGTTATGCCTTGAAGAAATAATGTCGGTTTGAAAATTGAAGTTATACCGACAGTCTTGTGCAATAATTCAACCATAAGAACAGATGATTGTCGTGACGTAGTGTGCGGTTACATATGCAATCTGCTTCATAAGCAACCACTGTCCCCCGCATAGTGCAAAACGTGCACATGAAAACACCGAGGAATCATAACTTATATCGTCTGGCGTCTGTGGCCGCCCGAAAAATTTACACATCGTAGAGCTGGAGCCGCTTGAGTGCTTCAAGTCGATAATAACGAACTGATTTTTCAGGAGTGGTACAGCAGGACAAAGTGAGACAAGTGAGAGTGCGATGAGGGCACAGACTCCCGTCCTCTGTGTAACTAAATACTCCAAGGGATTCCTGTGCAGTGCGGGTAACGGTGTGGTCTACATGTACGAGAAGACCGATGAGAGGGAGCTGTACAAGAAAGCAAGGGAAATTAGGATTCCTATTTCTGCTGACTCCGCTCAGGCTACTGCCAATATGAAGGTAAACACAGTTCTTATATTGTGATCATAATCAGCTTTTTAAAAGAATTGACTATAGTTGTATACCTGTTCTTGATTTATGTGACTTGGTAAGAGAGAAAAGTAATCTTAATAATCAGTATTGTACACACATTAAGAAATAACAGAGAGGCCTTGTTGTTATTGTTAAATTCTCCTATGATTAGCTAGAAACTTTCACTCCCAAAGAAACTGCCCTCAATCCTCACCATGTTCACATGCCCTCATAATACGTTCCATTTAATGCCGTGTCCTGCTTACTGTAAGGTGACAGATCTAGCTAATGGGTACCCAGGGAAGCCCATCACGCAAGAACAGCAGATTCTACAATGCCCGATCTAGGTGGTCGACATAGTCCACAATCCATATACATCGGGAAAAGAACATATTTTAGGGAATCGTGGACAACATAACTGTTGTAAAGCAAGAAGATAATTTAAGTGGAGTTTTTACTAACAGAACTTTGCCCAGGGTGCGCTACACGAGATAATGCATATGACCATCAGTCCGTCTGAAGAGACCATCATCGCCGGAACTCGCAACAACCAGCTCTACACCATTGGACTGACTGGAGCAGAGATCTCTAAAGGAGAGCAGTCTCTGTTTGAGACCCTGTCTCAGCCTTTCCATTACGATCAGATAACTGGTCTAGATGTGTGTATCAGGAAGCCGCTTGTCTCTACTTGCTCACTCGATAGGACTGTGAGGATTTGGAATTACGAGAACAAGTAAGTAGCTCATCAGAAATTGATAATTTTTATTGCCGCTTTTAATTATTTACAAGAGTGGATCATTGCAAATCGCACTTTGTTGAACACTGTTATATTGGTACATGATAATAAGGAGGGAAACATTTACAGTTCTCTGGACCTGACAAAGGAATTCCAAGAGGAAGCATTCAGTGTCGCCCTGCATCCATCTGGACTGTACGTTCTAGTTGGGTTCAGTGACAAACTCCGACTTATGAACATCCTCATCGACGATATTCAACCTTTCAAAGAGTTCACTATTCGTGGCTGTCGCGAGGTATGTGGTTCTTAATCATGTTTATTGTCCTGTTGTGTAGTGTGTACTCATTTTTATGGGAATTATACCTTATTGAGAAAAACTGGTTCAGGTAATTAAATAGTTCAAAATGGTGATCAAATCCCAAATAATCAAAACATCAAAGAAGTTCATTATTACTGTACGCTTTAAGAGTTCATCGGATCAAGATACTGGATGTGCCCATTTTATAGTCTTGATTTGTTTGTACATTTTTATGTCACTGACGACTTTAACATCTCAATTAACAAAAAACTAATTTTTTCAAATATTTAAATTGTCCACCTAATTATAATAGCTAGTAACTCAATCTCTTATGATCGGAATGAGTACAAAGTCAGTGACTGATCAATGGTATCAAGTCTGTGATTCAACTCTTTCAGTATCTTGTTGTCAAGATGTCTCTCTAACTTTTCAAATTTCTTGGCCAAACCTTCAACCGTCTCCTCAATGACGCTTACTTTGTCTCTATCACAAACGGGATCAAATGAAACTATCTGAGGTGAATCCATTCTGATCGCATCATTGAATTCACCCATCCGTTTGCTTGGAATTGTGCGCTCGTACTCCATGATGAATCTGCCGCGCTCGATTCGCGCATATAACTCCGCCGTCTCAAAGATTCTAGAGTAGCTGTCAGCCATCAGAGCAATCAATAAGTTGAGAACAATGACCGATGAGACCACGATCCATCCCATGGAGAGAATCATCCACCAAATTTTTACGGAGCTGTCGTCGACCCCTTTATCATAGTCGTAATCAATCAAAACCATTCTGAGAACTAGGAACATTCCTTCGTACCAGCTATCATTAGTGTACGTGGTTTTCAGGAAGACACAGAAAGCTGGAATGTAGAGAGCTATAAACATGGTTGCTATGGTGCTGAGATCCTTGCCACAGTACCTCATGTACACAACGAAGGGGCCTACTTTTTTTGTTATCTGCAGTTTAAAGAAGCAGGTAATCCACAGTGCCATGATGGAAATGGCTCCGTAAATGTCCACCCAAGTGACGTAACTAGTTGGTCCTTTCCAGGGTCGTTCAGCTTCGTTCATCTGTCCCAACACGTTGGGATCTGTGTGGAGGTTGCCAAAGATTGAGCAGGAAATGTTGAGAATCAGGTATATCATGAGCAGGTTGTCCACCACAAAGTCAAGCAATACAGCTGGAGAAGACTTGACGTCGTCAAATATCGTGATCTGTTTCCGGCCATACTTCCTTGTCAAGAACAGGTCCATTCTTTTACCTTTGAAGTGGAGATTAGAGAGTTCCTGTTGATATGTGGTCTCAAACAGATCATTTAGGAACGCAGTGTATCCGTACCTCTGACGAAGAAGGCTGATATTCTGCCTTGATCTCCAGACATATGCCCCAGTTGATGCAATGAGCATCAACAAGTAAAACCCATCACCAAACGTGAACTTGAAATCGCTCTTCAGGAAATCCCTGTAGTCCATAACATAAAGCAAGCTCCAAATAAACAGGTACAGCCCCACAAATGACAGTTTGATGTTTGCCCGAGCTTTTCCGTACATCTCCCACTTAGCAGCTGTGAGCCTCTCAAACATTGGATGCTCAATGAGGCCCATGTTAGACAGCCAGACCAGGTAGTGGTAGAAGGAGGTGTTGGTGTCAGGGCAACTTCCCAGCATCCTATCCAGTTTGTAGTACCGTTCACCCTGGTATAAATCCTCCGTTACAAACTGGTTGAACACTTCTCTTGTGATTGTCGGCATGGTATAAGCTATTCTCATCGCACCCATGATACCGGATTTGTCCTCAATGCAAGGATTTGCCCCTTCTTCCAATAGAAAAGCTGAGATTTCAGAGTGGGAATAGTAGGATGATATTACGATTGGGGTATGATAATTCTCGTCAGGACAGTCAATACTTGCTCCGTAATCCAGCAGCATTTTCATGGCATCAAGGCAGCCATACTGGGCGGCAATATGAATAGCTTGGCGCCCGAGTTCACCTGAGGCATGGTTAATAAAAGCACCATTCCTAATCAGGATGTTAATAGTGTCTGTGTTGTTTATCATTACTGCGTAGAAAAGGGGTGTGTATCCTCTGGAATCCTCTAAGTTTAAATCATAGCCGCTATCTATCATCCAATTCAAAGTGCTTCGGTTGCAATACTGAGCTGCCAAATGAATTATACCTTGTCCCAGTTCATCTTTCTCCTCTGGGTCAACTATGTCAAGAATGTTTTGTAGTCTTGATTCGTCGTACTCGATCGGAACGAATTCTTCTGTGTACATTCCTATGCCTTGCTCTGCTGCCATTTGATCGAGATACCTGAAAGCTGCGTGAGGGTCTGGCGTGTCGTCGCTGACAAACTTTGGAATTCCTGTGATTGGGTGTCTTCTATCGTCTATGTCTTTCAGAATGTCCCCAAACATCGAGTAGGCCTTCCCAAGAACAGCTTGACCTCCCTTTTGTTTGATTCCGGTTGCCGTATCCCTCAGTTTCCTCCAAACTATCAACCGAGCGTCGTCTATTGCATCACCCGTGTCTTCGACTCCATCGGAAATTTTCAGACACAAAATATCCAATTTAACCCTGATCTGTCCTTGTAATGTTGACGTGTCTCTCTCGGGGAGTCTTTGTTTGAATCTATTCTGTTTTCCCTTCTTCAAGATGTATTCTTCATTCATCTCCACCAGTTTCCGGAACCGCACCAACGGTTCGTATGCGTAAATGGAATTTTCTCGATCAACAGGAACTCTGACAGATTCATCGTCGCTGGAACACAGAGATACCTCATCCATCTCAATGTTTGTTCTCTCGTTAAACCTATCACGTGCATTTATTGTGTCTACAACTTCTTCCATAAAGTTCTCAACAAGGCGAGTAACTCGAGTTTGGTTTCTCTCCAACAATTTGGCTAAAGTCTGTCTTCGTGTGAGCCTGGGTGATTCTTTACTTGACTGTGGTTTGTCATCTTGTTTGGAAGTGTCCTTCGATGGACCAGGTTTAATCTCCTCCGTAGATTTCATACTTTCCTTAGGCTTTTCATTTGAAGGTCCCTGGTCTTGTTCAGAGGGAGTTGATTGGGGTGGAGGAAATATTGCCGAGGAAGCCGGTGTTGGAATTGGGTTTCGTTTGGGTTTCTTGCCTGAATCATCCTTCTTTCTACGTCGAGTCGGTATTGCAGGGGGAAGTGGAGGACCCTCATCTTCCCCTGGGCCTGGCATTCCACTATTCAGAAATCAGGGAGTCAGCTGATTGCTGAATGAAATTATCGAGTCAGCGAAATTTGAGCAAAAACACGGCTAAATCAATGCGTATTAGCGGAATATAAAAGTCAAGAGAAATTATTGCATTATCAAATTATAATTAAAAAAGATAGCAATTTAACTGGCATCAATTTTAGGGCTGGCAACTCAAAAGCTAAACTTCAAACGCACCGGTGTGTCACACTAATTCATTGTCATTGGGTAATGAGTATTTGGCTTAGTTTCTACACCGCAAATAGAAAATTTCTATAAGTCACGTGGCTCTCTAAGGAAATACAAAATTTATGCAGGCTACACGGCGCTATACCTGAAGCCTAGTAAACTCCTTTTTCAGGTCTTACTTTGTAGTAGGATCACTTATTAAACAAAATCTAATAAAAAGGGCCAAGATAATGAACGACTGCAAAAAAATGTAAGCGCTCGCATTCGGTTTGATCCCGGTCAACGAGGCCAATGTTTTTTATTGACGAAGCGTGTTATAAATACTAATATCTATAAATTCCTGAATACTAATATGTGTAATTAGTTCACCACAATTGAATTTTACAATTTGTCAGTCCAGAACAAAACCAACAATGCATCATGAATTGTTTGTTAATTGATTGATACCAGAATATTTAAGGATGTATTTGACACAATAACTTAACAAAAACTCGAACTATAACGGATATTTCCACAAATGTTAGGCTTAAAACTTTAAAAGTAAATCAATTACCTTTGTAAACCTTTCATTAGATTACAAAATTGCCAATAGCCTTGAAATGATTTGTACTGTTTCATAACATAATGAGGTTAAATAACTAATACCATTACTAAACATCATAGAAAAATTCACTAACAAAGTGTATTATTGGTTTAAAAAAGTACAAACTAGGTTAAAAGATAATTGGTCAGTATGGTGGTGGAAGTGCCAGTGGTTAACCACTGCTAAGCTATTTCAAGAAAATGGGTGAATTAACTTAAGAGTCCATTATTCAGCATTCTATTCAAATCTGGGATTATCGATTAATGCATTAAGAAAAAAGTCATAATATACTAATATGATTAAAGAATTTTGACATAATCAGTCAACAATATCATATTTTTATTCCTTCGATAAAATACATTTCTCGTGGTGGCTGGTGCTGATAAACAACAATATAATATATAAATTCGGCTTTAAAATAGTAAAACTAAATTAAGCGTATTTGAGAACTTGAAATGGAAGATTCTCCAGGTACCTGATTTACTAAATTTGTACCATTTCAGTGCCAGTTCAGTAACGGAGGACACTTGTTCGCAGCCGTGCACGGCAACGTTATTCAACTCTACGCTACCTACACCTTCGAGAACGTGGGCAACCTCAAGGGCCACAACGGCAAAGTGCGCAGCATCGTCTGGTCGCAGGACGACAGCAAGATCATTTCTTGTGGTGTTGACGGTGCGGTCTACGAATGGAGTGTGTACACGAGCAAGCGTGAGGGTGAGAGTGTTCTGAAGACATGTTCCTACACTTGTGCTGCTGTCTCGCCCGAGGGAGGCACTACTTTTGCTGTTGGTTCTGATAAGACACTCAAAGAGATTTCTGACTCCCAGGTAAATGGAATGTCTTTAAATTTTTCGATAGAACTGTAATAATGATATCTCGTGGTATCTGAAATTATCTCATTTTCAACATTGATGACTTCTATTTATTGTAAATCTAACTACATAAAAAGATTCTGTTCAATTTTATACCCTTTTTAATTTATCTAACCCAGTAAACTATTCCCAGATACAAAGAGAAGTTCCCGCTGCTGACACTGTTCTAACTCAAGTCGCCATATCACGGTCCGGTCGCATGCTCTTCGTGGGTACTGCTCAGGGTTCTATCAGAGCCATGAAGTTCCCTCTCACTGTACCAGGAGAATGGACTGAACATCAGTGCCATGCTTCTTCTATCACTAAAATGAGGATATCATACGATGACGGGTTCCTCTTTACTGTTGGAGAGGATGCTTGTCTATACACCTTCAAGATCATGGACAAAGAGGGCCGTGGTCTGAAAGCGAAGGATATTACTTACGCTGAGGAGATTTTAATTTCTAAGTCTGATCTTCAAGAGAAAGACACTGCGATGAAAGAGTTGAAGACCCGTGTTTATGAGTTGAACATGGAGAATGAATATCAGCTTAGGTTGAAGGATATGAACCATCACGAGAAGACTAAAGAGCTCACTGAGAAGTTCATCCAGGAAATGGAATCATTGAAAACAAAGAACCAAGTTTTGAAAACTGACAAGGACAAAGAAGAAGCTAAGCATGAGGAGGAGAGACAGGAGCTGATTGAGCGACAACATCAAGAGCTCCAGGATCTTGAGTCAGCTAACAATCAGAAACTAATGGCAGAATACGAGAAATACCAGGAATTGCAAGCCAAGAGTCAGAGAATGCAGGAAGAGTATGAACGTCAACTTTCTGCCAAGTCCGAGTCACACAAGCAGGCCCTTCGCGAGCAAACGGAACAGTATGAGACAAAACTTCATGAGAAGATTGGACAATTGGAAGCTGCTCACGACGAAATGAGGCAGACTATGAGGATACACGAGGAAACGAAGAAACAGATCGAAGAAGATGCGGATCGTGAAATTCTGGATATAAAGAACATGTACGAAAGAAGATTGAGGGAAGAAAAGGAGGGTAACATGCGACTCACCGGGGAAACTGGCATCATGAAGAAGAAGTTCAAGTCTCAAGAACAAGAGATTGAGGCTCTGAAATCAGATATTAATAACCTGAATACTGAGAAGAACAAATTGAATGGTGTGATCAAATCTCTTGAGAAGGATATTTTGGGACTGAAGAAAGAAATCCAAGAACGTGACGAAACTATCCAGGACAAAGAAAAGAGGATCTATGATTTGAAGAAGAAGAACCAAGAGCTCGAGAAATTCAAATTTGTCTTGGACTACAAGATTCGAGAACTGAAGAAGCAGATTGAGCCACGTGAAAATGATATCAAGGCAATGAAAGATCAGATCCAGGAAATGGACACAGAGCTTGAAAGATACAACAAGAATAATACTGCTCTTGATCTGAAGATTGAAGAATCCAAACAGAAGCTGAAGGCTAATAAAGAAGAGATGGCAGTACAGAGACAGAAAGTTCATGATATGGAAGCTGAGCTCAAGAGGTTCAGAACTGATGTCAGCAATTGTGTTCAGTACATCCAAGATCCACAGAAACTGAAGACTAAGATTGTGGAATTAAACAAGAAATACGTCCAGAGTGAACAGGTATTGTTCTTTCCGTGCTGATTGTTTTCTTCAAATCGATTAATATTACAGTAAAACCCCGATTTACTGCAGTATGTAACAATACACCACTTATTCTCAAAGAACCTTCCAGCTAAATCCATAAAACAATAATGCAGCGCGTTTGTTTTGTTACCATGGTCATGGCACATTACTTTTTTTGAAATTTGTTTGTACGGCGGACGTCACAAATTTGAAATATGATAACTTTATAATCATGTTTGTTTTACACGCACCTTTTATAGGCAGTTGAAGCTGCTGGTATGGATGTGGACATCCAGAAAGAGTACGCTCGACAGAGAGATCACTTGGAACGAAGTGTGGCCTCATTCAGAAAGAAACTTACCAAAGATCAGCAAATTCATAGAGCTGACAACGTCAGAATCATGCAGGTGTGTGCAATTGTTTATATTGTTGTTCATGGTTTCAATTTTTTCGTCATCATTTTGATCATTTCATTAAAGCTCTCAAAGCTCTTGATAATACAGTCTAAAAGAATCGGTAATTTTCTAAAATGACTCTTGTTATTGTTAATAAATTTATGTTTATATTCAAAACAAGCATTTGTTTTTCAGGAGAATGTGTCTCTTATCAAAGAAATCAATGATCTTCGCCGCGAACTGAAAATAGCTAGAACTCAGGTAACCGCATTATTTCATTTTATTCGGTTTTGAAGCTAGTGACGATATTATTTTCTTTGGGAAGAATCAGAGCGCAACAAAAACTAGCAAATTTTAACGTCGCGCGCGTCTAAAGTATACATTTTCAGCGTACTATGTGCGCGTTGTCATAGCAACCAGAGTTTTCCTTCACCAAACAAATCGTCATAACACGGTTTTGAATTATCTGAAGAAATGCCATATATCGGCTGAAGCATTCAAATAAAACACAGCTGACTGATCGAATGCACCTGCTGGAGTTTTAACAGCATTCTAGAGACTTGTGGAATGACTCCTTTGCACAAACCACAGTTACAAGCCACGTTCGTCGATTAAAGCGGCCATTATCGAATTACTGGTTTTATAAGTTAGACTGTGCCATGAATTCTTAGCGAACCGCATTGAACGAAACCAAATTAATTTCCTAATGTGTTTGTACTAACCACGTATCAACAGATATCATCCCTAAAATATGCTCTGAATTTGGATCAGAACAAGAAGGTCTGATTTGTATAAAACTGTGTCGTGCACATTTTTCTAAGTCATATGTATATTGTATAGTGTGAACGTGTCTGTAAACTGAAATTTAATATTTTGATTCATAATTCTTTACACGCCATCGATCGAGTTTATTACGGATGAGCAACTGCTTGATACCGATTATGAGAAAAATAATTATTGAAATCCAATTATTTAACACCACGAATCCCAGGTTCACGACTTGGAAGCAAACAGCAATGTCTTGAAGAAAGGAGCCCTACCAATCGGCCCTATAATATCTCCTGAAGAGCTTGACCAGACGAAGAAAATAGTCGACATTCAGAAGTCCGAGATAAAGAGACTGAGAGATGAGTTGAGGCACTCAATTAACAGACCACTGTCAAATGGACAAAGACTACCGCCACTCGAAGTGGCACAATGAGTCGTTTGATTAATATGTGAATTTAAGTTATTTGTTTTTGAAGTGGTAACATTAGATAAAGTGTAACTTACATGGACCATCAGTGTTAAAAACATTTGACTCCAAACATTGTGGGTCAGGTGCCTTGAGGTTTGTTGTGATGGGTAGTTCTTTTATTTCCACAAATGTTGAGTTAACGAGATGAACGTTGTTCCGGGATACAATGTATAAAATGTAAATATGAAGAGTTTTTATGATATTATCGTAGATTTTGCTCTATTTTTTATGTTTATATGAAATTCCTTTAGATAAATCAATTAATGAAATTTTAACTGAATCCACGCCCTTTTATGACCAAGAAATAAAAAACAAAACTTTGAAAGAAATAGTTCAATACTTGAATTCTACAAATAATTGGAATAATAGCCACACAAAAATATAATAATCCAAAAATAAAACATACACTTCAATAAAATGAGCTAGATAATTAACGTATTTAACTGCGGTATTCCCTCGTATTGTAAGGAAATTTGTATTGCGAGGAAATTTGTATTGTAAGAATATTTTATGTTTTAGTTTCCCAGATGCACTATAGTTAATATTTGCTGCACCACGACCTAGACACGTAAGGATCGCTGGTTTTACCAATTTGAGGGAACGACACTGCCCAACTACGATGTAATATTGTACCAACAAAAAAATACTTTAAAAAAGTAAATACAGACTAAATATAAATGAAACAGTGCAAATGCAATGTGTTCATTCCTCGTTACAATAACGAAATTGATAGTACATACATAGTTCACTAACTGTCTTCAGACTCAATGAGATTTAATCCTAGAAATTTTAAACAAAACCTCAACTAGTAATGTACTCATTGTCAAAGATTAAAATAAATAAATGTTACTACGTTAATATGATCACTGCTCTACATATGGAATCGTTCACATAATATTATGTAAGTTAGCCTCTTGGGGTAGTCGTATGCTAGACGCTAGTGTAATATGCAATGTAAACTGCCATGAATTACGGATTGGGGTTGTAAAATTGCTTACATAATATTTGAACGATCCCATGTGAAGATAATATCTTCATATGGGATCGTTAATATTATGAAAATATTGACAATATAAATTAATAATTATACGATAGTGTTATAAGTAGTAAGTATTAATGCAAAATTTACAGAAAATTCCATCAAATAACTTTTAAAGAAGCTCTGATTGGAAACAACTTAAAATATAGCCTTCACAAATTAAAGTACAGTTACTGGCAAAGAAAATTTTAATAATTCAAAACAATCGAGAAATTTGTTGAGAATGCGACAATAAAGAATTTTAAAGAAGTCCCATAAATAAATTAACTTGTTGCACAGCAACATACACAAGTAAATGATTCTCAGATTCTGGTAATATTTCTTTAATATAATATGTTCAAAAACAGTCTAGATCCACGATATAATACAAGCAACACTATCCTTCCTACCTCTACATTAACCTGTTAACCATTCAAACAAATCTCAAATCTGCGATGGATGACAACCTCCACTTCATGCGAGTATGACACAAGTTTGTTGGAACACGTGACACCGATTAACCAATCAACATGCATCAGCGCCCAATCATATTCATTATGCTATCACGTGACCACAAATTGTGTTCAGATATGGGAGTCCTGCAAAGTAGCGTAAGTTAGCCCGGCTTGTTGTTCTCTCGTATCTTGTAGAACTTGGTTTCTTGTCTCTTTCTTCAACAGGAAGGTAGCCGCCAACAGTATAAACCCTAATGCAATAAAAGTCCCCAGACTTCCTCGAATATCCTTTGCATCCAAAGTTTCGACGACGAAAGTACCAGAAGCAGCTCCCAGTTTTCCGAGAGCATTCAGTGTGCCAACCGCTGTGTTTCGGATATAAGTGGGATAACTTTCGGGAGTGTAGATCCATAAGATCTGGTTGAAGGTGGTGGATGAAATGATCATTGCCCCAAGGGCCATGTAAAGAAACCAGGTGCCCCAGCAGGGTAACGCTAGGCAGAAACAAATGATTTGTGCGAACGCTGTGACGACGAATGCTTTCCTTCGTCCCAGTTTCTCAACCAAAACAGTACCCAATAAGAACCCGGGAACCGAAAGCAGGGCTGAAACAAGAAGAATTTCATAATCACCCTGGGTAAGAACTTCACAGCCCTTAGCATTAGTTTCACTCCCGAGGAATGAAGAAGCGGAGCAGTAGTTGTTTAGAAGAACATCTGGCAGAAGGATGACAATAGAAAATACGTGATACATGTTAATGAAGAAAATGAGGATCAGAATTAAGGAGTGTCGTAGTAATTCTGGGGCAAAAACTGAGGACATTTTTCCACGTTCCTCGAGAGTAACTCTCAGCTCTCCTGAAATAAATATCAGTGATTGGGAGGGTACATACATCTGTGTGTCAAAGTATACAAAGGATGTAGTATGGTCTAAGTATTCAATGGGTGTATTAACGAGGCTAATTTCAGATCAACTCCCCTGCCATTTCTTTTACTGATTAGCCTTTTAAAAGCTTACGCGCATAAGATATAAACGCGCGTGCTGCGCGACTAACACCACTAATTTGTGGTTTGGCTTTTGCGCCTATATACCCTGAACATTATCGGATCGATTAACATCGATACATATTCATGCTGAGTGAGCATTGAACAGTGGTGTGTAAAATGTATAATCAGTTGTATAATGTATGTGTTTGTCAATGGAACTCACCCTCAGGTAATTTGCGGCGATTACGACGACAGATCTTGGTGCAGACTTGGAGCGCTTTGTCGTGCTGACCTGAAATTATCTTTGCATAAGAGACATAATGACTTGCATCGGCTTGTCGTATTGGATTATCAGCTTACTATAACAACACTTGTTCTTGTCTTTGAATAATGGATCAGAGACATGAAAACGTTCTACGTTTCCATGATTGTGCGAAATCTAGGCAGCCCTAATTAAATGTTAAATCGCAGGAATATAATATGCTCCAGACTAATTTAGTCTGGAATCGAGTCATGTCGCCCACTCCTTTATTCAAAAGGCCAGGCAGAATGGCACTGTTTGAGGAAGAATCCATTAGCAATGGTAACTATTGCCATAGTTGTAGCATGCTTTGATTGTAAAGCTTTATGTTGCATTAAATCGAAATTGTCAGAGTTGGGACAAAGATTTCAATCCGATTAAGGTAACCACCAAAAAGCGTTAATTATGACGTCACAACCTCAACATTCTTCCATCTCCATGCTAAAAGTCAAGAAACATGAACGTTTTTTCTTCTAAACTAAACTTAAATTTTAGATTTTGCTTAAATACTCACCAGATATTGCGTAGTATCTAGCACTTTCGTCACAAAATGGTAGGAGGATGAGCGCAAATAAGCAGGGTACTACTGTTATCCCAACTTGTGCCCGCCAACCGTACTTTTTCATAACACTCATACCAACCACACATTCAAACACTGAACCTGGGGATAAAAGAGATATGAGGTAATGTCTGATCATGGTATACTGGGCGGGCCATAATTAACTTTATTCAAACCAGGGTACTCTAATTTGCTCCAATATGGCACCCCACCATGTATGCTTCTGTCATCTGTGTTACTTATTAATGAGCACTGTGACGTAAATGTGCGCACATTGCCTCAATTCTGGTCCAGACAGTACAACATAGTAGCCGGATTGCTTTTTAATATTTTGGATTTATAAGCCAAACGCTGTCACGTGTCAAAACGAGCTTAATTATGAGCACTTACTGTAAATATTTAAACCCATTTCATACACATGATGATACACAGTGGTCACATGGTACATTAAAATTAAATGCACAGGGGTCGGGGGAGCAAAAGTCAGTACACATACGTTGGGGATTATTTCTCAGTGACTGAGTTCCTGATTGAAATAATTTAAGTATGACTTGGTATTATCACTCATTTTTCGAATGAACGTTCATTTTCGCGGTTTTTAGATATTTTGACTGATAATAATTGGATTAAATTGTAATGCTTTGAGTTAAAAAAAAACACTTGTCTAGAAAAGTGGGAGCTCCAGCTACTCAGATGACCTAGATATCTAGCATGAAGAGCTTATTCATTACGCAGATCAGGTGATTGGGTTGACAGTGTCGTAGCACGCTATTACATGATTTCTCAACCAATTTTGCTAATGAGATAAACAAATTGCTTGATAACTTTGTCATTTTACATCCGTTTTACGCCATCGTTTTAGATCATAATCCGGATTTAATGACCTTTGCAATATGTTACAATGTAGTATCTAAAATGTTCGCAAACACGAGTATAAGTAATTCAATGTTGACTGGGTGTGGCCATAAAAATCGAATTTTAAAATTGTTCCGACGGAATCCTCGAATGAGTAGTTACAGTATACCATCTGCAAAGTTACAGGTCTATAAACTATAAAACATGGCCATGTCATAAGAGCTAACGTATGTGTACTGACTTTTGCCCTGTACATCCCTGTATTTATTACTCCTAGTATTTACCAGTTCTGTTTATGATGTTTATTGTATTTCCTGTTTGGATCAAGGTATAGCACTTTCTACTCAAATACCGGGTTCATATTATATATATAACAAAAGGTACATTAATGTATGAAAATGTTAGGTCTTATTTTATTAGAAAGATAAAGAGACAATATTTTGCTGCTATAATATTAGACACAATCCGCACTCCACAGCTGCTGCAAGACGTAGCGGAGAAGCTGGTAGACGGTGAGCAAGTAATGACAGAGCACGTCGACAGTGCAGAACACTGGAAGTTGTGGAGAAAGATGGTGAAGCACGGTATGGAAGAGTCGGGATACTATGACCTTATGACCTGGCCGTGTTCATGTTCTGTATGCTCAACTAGTATAGTTACTAGTCAGTCAATAGACCGGAACTCTGTAGTTTGGACAGATGATGGGACTCGGACAGTGTTGTAAACTGTACCAATCAGTTTTTCTAAAACGAACTTTGACCTTTTTTAAGATTTTGAGGGACTGTTTTTTATTCACGTGGAAATTGTAGCATCGTGTTAAGTGTAAACGTTCGGTACAAATGAGTTCTAGTTTTCTTATACTTTATAACTTTATAACTGCTTGCTTTTATTGATGTTGGTCGCAAATGTGCAAAAACCATTTAATTTTATGAACTTATTTCACTTGTTAGATTTTAAATTCCGCATATTGTTTCAACCAAATTTCACACATTCGGAGGCAGAACTGTGTCTGAAATGTATGTATATAATATAATGTAAACAACAGTCACATTCTTATGAAGCAGTTTGGAAACCAATTCCACCGCTAAGGATCAGTACATTGCACATAGAGATGTGCATTGTACATACTGATGAGCATCGAGCACGCACTTGGACTTTTCCTGAAGAGCTATTAAAAACGAAACAAAAACTGTGCTACCAATTTTTAACTCGTTCAAAAGGTGAGCCTAACATACCCAATATGTACCAGTAAGTAAGTTACAAGACAACAAACAGAATGTAATCCGAAAGTCATCTGAAAAAAGTGAAAAGTCATAACTATGATTCTTTGAGCTCAAATAAGTTTCATATGACTGTCGGACAATGACGAAAAAGTAGAATTACGTTATGCAAGTAATATGTGATAACATAATATATTTCTATGAGTTACTCCTTCGAATTGTGGTAAAGCTCAGCGACAAAGTCGCTAGTAAAGTCTGAAACACTTGAACTTGTATAGTGGCAGTCATTTTCGTTCAACTTCTGTTTTTTACCACTTTCTCGTCCGGCTTAGACTTAATTTAAAATATAGTATTTTTATTAGATTAAAACAAAAGGTTTATTTTTCTAGAGATGTAGGAACAGCATGTGCGCGAATGCATATTATTAGTAGTATGTATAATGTATAGGCAATCTCAAGACTCTAAGTGCAATACATTGATCCTTAGCGTGGGACATGGTGATTGGTGCAGAAACCCCCTTACGAGTAGACACCCTATTTAGGTGCCTGAAAGGGTACAGATTACAATGGTTGGTGTATGTATGGATATTGAATGTATCTCAACAATGGAGGAAATAAGGCCACACCTGATCTGAGTCTGTATTATTTGTAATGGTATTCTTAGTGAAAAATGTATACTGATCACGTGGCAGCAGCTATTGATGAGGTTATTTTGAGTGTTATAGGTGTAAATAGCACATGTATTCGACACGCTGGAGGTATTAATTAGGCTACCCCTCACTTACTGACTTACGCTCAGTTGTCAATTTCAAGAGAAGCATGTTAGTTGTATCTTGAAGAATGAAGATATCGTTTAAATAGTTATCATGAAATGATATCATGTATTGAAATATTGATGGAGAAGCGTGTCCAACTGCTTTAAAGGAGAGGAAACATTATGCGGCCGAACAAACAACGAGGATTGTGGCCACGATTGTTAACCTTACATTTTCATTCAATTAACTTATATATAAGGTAAATTGTATACGTAATTATTACATACATGAATTAAATGAAACTGCAATAGATTGCAGTTTCATTTAATTTTTGGATAGTTCAAAGGTTTGAACATTTCAAATTTAACTAGTTTAAATGGTGGTAGTTGTTTAGATCCTCACCGCAGCAAACCGACAATCATGAACTTTCTGAGTACACTAGCAATACTCCTCGTAACTACGACAGTATGCGATGGTAAGATAAATTGATGATATTATTTGTACTTCGGTTTTTCTGAAATTAATGTTTATTATTTTTAAATGAAATGTAAGTTATGCACGTCATGGTAAATGAAGTCACAGCTGTTTTACCTGTTTACCTTGATACTTTGGAACACGATTTATGCTTACTGATTAGAAAATATTGAATATTATGATTATTAGAAATCATCAATAAATAAAAATTGACCAAAATTGCCCAAAATAAATCACAACAAGCAATTATTTCAAGGCACAAGAAATAGGTTGTGGACCTGCTCGGCAACGACTATGAACTACATGGGGTGCACGTGTCTAGCGAGTCTTTTTAACGTGAGGAAATGTGGAGCAAACATTAGATACTGTGAGTAGAATTGTAGACAAGAAAAGTCAAGATAGTACAAGATAAGATCATCATCTGACAAGAATACTGAGTACTTACTTTCGTCTCACAGTAGATATTTTCAGCCCAGAACAAATGCGCCACATACAGTCATTACTGCAACACAATGACAGAGAGTAACAGAAAAAACAGGATGTGCTGTAAGGCGATTATGTGCTACCAGACGAGATCTTCTTGCTGATTTCATCGTTGTGAAAGCAGAAAAGATGGGTTTTTAGTACAAGCCTGCTCACAGTACTTTTTATCTTTTTTTGATTCATAAAATCTTATAAATCAAACAAATTAGCGACCAATGCAATAGTCTATATTCTACATATGCCAGTTGAACAATTTTTCTGAATGAATTATTACGGTTCTTTACTACCTTGCCGACGCTCGTATCTAAATCTTATCCTTGCCCGTATGTTACCCTTGTTGATTTTACTTTTAGCCGACCCTGACATATGGGGGTGATTTTATACCGCATAGCAAATGAAGCGGTATGCAGTACAATACAAAACAAGTCACAGTAGATGTTGGAAGGTGTATTAACACTTGCTTCCTGGATCTGGCTGTTCCTTAGTTTCCCTGGTCTGTTCTTGCCTTCTTCGAACTGTAAATGAGCCATGAGGCCAAGTATACGTTTTCGTGATAAACTGTAAAACGTCTCTATACCGGGTTTCTCACGGTATTAAGCGTTTCATAAACCTCATTAAGAGCCATATAATATACACGTATTGTGTCGTATTGTGATTGAATACAGCTCGATAAGTACTTACATCGCCCACCAAATACTATATGAACAACTTGGTTTGATTGTTGAGGAAAAGAAGAGGTCTGGTAATCCAGGTAGGCCGGTTTAGATTAGCACAATTGACGGTACAGAGAGGTTTTATTTATTACAAATGTGATTATCTTAACCCCACTGATTCATCATTGAAATCAATAAAATGATAGTACAGCAGGCTATCGTTTCGTCTTTCAATCTTGACTGTGCCATTGGTGCAGTTTCTGTGAAAATTGATCAGGCTGTATTGTAATTAGTTATGAAACTCTTATATCGTATGGTTAACGTTTTTCAGTTTCAGACCTTTCCACTTATTAATTCCTGATTACTAAAATCTGCCGCGATTTACTGAACTCCAATTACAAATATTGGTGATTTAAGTATTCTTAAAACGAAAAATTCACTAAGTTTTTTTTGAAAAGCATTTTTCTCCGCGTTTCATGCGATTTGATCACTTTTGGCGGAAAATTTTTTTTTGAATTTTCGAAATTTTTATAAGTCTCGAAAAAAAATGTAAGTGAAAAATTTTCAAAGTTTTTCTAAAAACTACTTTTCTCCGTGTTTTAAGCTATTCCGATCATTTTGAGCCAATAAAAAATTTTTAGAATTTTGCTAATTAGCTAATTGATAATTATCCAATTAAATGATTATCTGACGTAAAAATTGCTAGAACAAAAGTTTTTCTTCATGATAATCTGAACACACTCGATTGATCCGCAACCTTTTACGATGTTCACAACTAAAGATATTCGACAAACAAGAAAGGTGGTAAAAAGTGGTAAAGTGGCAAAAAGTGGCCTTAAGACACGTGGAAAAGTTTGGAAAAGTTGGTCAGCCATAAAGGACATCTATTAGGACTCAAAAACGTCAAAAATCCTTTGTAAGCTTTGTGTGTCGGCAGATCGATTTTTTCAGACGGATCTGTCTGTACTATAATATGTGATAACATAATATATTTCTATGAGTTACTCCTTCGAATTGTGGTAAAGCTCAGCGACAAAGTCGCTAGTAAAGTCTGAAACACTTGAACTTGTATAGTGGCAGTGATTTTCGTTCAACTTCTGTTTTTTACCACTTTCTCGTCCGGCTTAGACTTAATTTAAAATATAGTATTTTTATTAGAAGAAAACAAAAGGTTCGTTTTTCTAGAGATGTAGGAACAGCATGTGCGGGAATGCATATTATTAGTAGTATGTATAATGTATATGCAATCTCTAGACTCTAAGTGCAATACTTTGATCCTTAGCGTGGGACATGGTGCAGGAACTCCCTTACGAGTAGACACCCTATTTAGGTGCCTGAAAGGGTACAGATTACAATGGTTGGTGTATGTATGGATATTGAATGTATCTCAACAATGGAGGAAATAAGGCCACACCTGATCTGAGTCTGTATTATTTGTAATGGTATTCTTAGTGGGAAATGTATACTGATCACGTGGCAGCAGCTATTGATGAGGTTATTTTGAGTGTTATAGGTGTAAATAGCACATGTACTCGACACGCTGGAGGTATTAATGAGGCTACCCCTCACTTACTGACTTACGCTCAGTTGTCAATTTCAAGAGAAGCATGTTAGTTGTATCTTGAGGATATCGTTTAAATAGTTATCATGAAATGATATCATGTATTGAAATATTGATGGAGAAGCGTGTCCAACTGCTTTAAAGGAGAGGAAACATTATGCGGCCGAACAAACAACGAGGATTGTGGCCACGATTGTTAACCTTACATTTTCATTAAATTAACTTATATATAAGGTCAATTATATAATATGCAAATATTACATACATAAATTAGATGAAACTGCAATAGATAGCAGTTTCTTTTAATTTTCGGATAGTTCAAAGTTTTGAACATTTCAAATTTAACTAGTTTAAATGGTGGTAATTGTTTAGATCCTTACCGCAGCAAACCGACAATCATGAATTTTCTGAGTACACTAGCAATACTCCTCGTAACTACGACAGTATGCGATGGTAAGATAAATTTATATTATTTGTACTTCGGTTTTTCTGAAATTAATGCATATTATTTTTTAATGAAATGTAAGTTATGTACATGGTAAATGAAGTCACAGCTGTTTTACCTGTTTACCTTGATACTTTGAAACACGATTTATGCTTACTGATTAGAAAATATCAAATATTATGATTATTAGATATCATCAATAAATCAAAATTGACCAAAATTGCCCAAAATAAATCACAACAAGCAATTATTTCCAAGGCACAAGAAATAGGTTGTGGACCTGCTCGGCAACGACTATGAACTACATGGGGTGCACGTGTCTAGCGAGTCTTTTTAACGTGAGGAAATGTGGAGCAAACATTAGATACTGTGAGTAGGATTGTAGACAAGAAAAGTCAAGATAGTATAAGATAAGATCATCATCTGACAAGAATACTGAGTACTTTCGTCTCACAGTAGATATTTTCAGCCCAGAACAAATGTGCCACATACAGTCATTACTGCAACACAATGACGGAGAGTAACAGAAAAAACAGGATGTGTTGTAAGGCGATTATGTGCTATCAGACGAGATCTTCTTGCTGAGTTCATCGTTGTGAAAGCAGAAAAGATGGGTTTTTAGTACAAGCCTGTTCACAGTACTTTTTATCTTTTTTTGATTCATAAAATCTTATAAATCAAACAAATTAGTGATCGCTGTTTATTGTCTTTTATTGTCTACATAATATAATAAATAAATTGAAATTTAATAACACCGCTTTTAAGATAAAACTTACACTCAGCAGTGTTTGAACTAATCATCCCAGAAAATATCATGAATACTGAGCTAAAAGATAACTTATGCTTGAAAATATAACGTCAATACTAAAGCCCGAAAATGATAATTAAATTTATTATGCAAAGACCGAATATAAAGTATGACCAGAATAGTTATCGATAAAGTTTTTCAAGTTCATCTGGGGACAGTTTGAAAAGGTACGTTTTAAGAAAAGCTTTAAAACATTCCAAAGATTGAGCTGAGGTGATGGTAACAGGCAACATGATACAAGTTTGTTTAAAAATTATGATACAAGTTTGTTTAAAAATTATAACATGCGCTGAACATACAACTTTAAATAAGATATTTATAATAAATATACCAGAAATCCCAAATCTTACTATAAATTTAGCGATATGTATATCTGTTGCCATTTTACTGACACCACGACAGTCGCGACACCACGCGTCGCAATCACTTCTGTCCACGACACCACGACACCACGAAAATCACTTCTGTCTTCTGATTATCACCTCCGACGCTGATTTGAATTCCCGAATAGATTTCTTCGTCAGGTCTGTTCCACACCGTACACCCGGAATAAACCACCCAGATCTATCCAAATATTATCGGTTCTTTACCACCAGAGAAATGTTATGTTTCAATGGCGTGATCTTGGTTATTTAATGCTCTATAGAAAATAGGAAATCGTTAGTTTCTTTTCCTAGCCAGAATAAGCTAGATGTGCTCCTGAAGACGTTTAATGGGCTCATCTTTAGTATTTTACTAAACTTCTTACCAAAAACAAATTCTAATAAAATCAGAACTAAAGCACAATACGGTGAAATACCCCTGTGGTTTACCTGAAAATCATCTAAATGAAACAAGGACGAAGAATTGCTAAATGATTCGAGAATGTTCGCGTTTGTCACAAATCGAAGTGATATAATCATGTTAAACAAACTATTTTTGTCGAATCGCGCTTCAATCGATAAATTTTATTATTTTAATACCAGTTTGTTTCTTTTCGTTAAGTTTCAGATTTTTTATCTTATTAAGTGGTACAATTCCTGTCGAATCACGACATTGTTAACATTAGTGTTATAACTTTTCGCTGTATTTTTGGAATGCGTTATTCAGTTGTGGTCACATTGGCTGCAATACTCGTTTTTACAACTACAGCAACAAAAGCCTCTGGTAAGTCACCAGAAGAAAGCAACAGAATCAGAACTAGATAGATGATGTGGGGTCATGGGAGATCCTGAGCAGCAAAACTTATGGGAAATATTGTGATCATCACTCTTACGAGAGTAACTTCCAAATCTTATGGTTCATCCTTAAAGTTTTTGATCTTTCCATTCTGTTTATATCATATATGACTTATGAAACGTCAGATTGTATACAGCAAGGAGGAGACATGACCGGAGTCACATACAGAGGAACTCTAGCAGTCACCAAATCAGGACGATCTTGCCAGAAATGGGCGGCACAATCTCCCAACAGGCATAAGTTCACTGCTGGAAGGTCTAGGTAAGTGGCCTGATTTTGATTGGCTCATTTTTGGAAAATACAGTATTTAAAATCACATTATAATAGGAAATTTGTCAGTAATTTAACTAATTCTGGCGAACGAACTGACTATTTTTGTTGGAATTTTTAGTTTGTTGTAATTTAAAAATGTGGGTTCCTGTCATATCAACATATTTTCAGATTCCCTAATTATAATGGAGGTTTGGACGAAAACTTCTGTCGAAACCCAAGCGGGTACGTTTTCCACCAAATTTGTCCAAATCTTACTTAGTCGAATGAAATACAATTTTTTTCCCGAAAAGAACTACGTAAAATACTAAAATATGTATATTTATTATTACGATTCAATGACCTACAAAGCGCTTCCTTCAGACATACTGGTATATGGTGTTACAACGGCGAAGGCACTTTTCCAAGATGGGAGGACTGTGTGATGCCCCCACCATGCTGGGTGTTTTACTGTGAGATAATTTAATTTGTTTTCACGTCCCCAAATAGCTAATTATCATTCCCAAAGTAATGAACTATTCCCAATATTTTTCATCTGACTATGTAGGAGTCCTGAATTTACAAAGAAACCCGAGTTCGGATCTCCATACACCGTAGCCAACCCTCTGGTCCGCCATAAAATCAGAATGACATGCACGATCATGCCAAAAATCAAGTTTGATGGCGCTAAACTTTTAGCTATTACTCTACTGATTTTTTGAGCAACTATTTAATTTTATCCAAATCAGACACAATTATAGTAAATAATACAGAAAGGTCACAATATAGCCTAATTGAATCACTATGCCTTGGACCATATTTTATTTTTCAGCAAGACCAGATAATAGAATTGGAACTACGACATGCTCTGGAGTGGATATAAACGGAATGGGATGCTCTTGTCTAGCAAATTACTACAACATGAGAGATTGCGGATCAGGCCTTAGCTACGGTAGATATTGCAATAGTTTTCTCATAATTTAAATTGCGGTTTTGATTTTATGAATAATTCAACCACTTATAGTTATCGGGTAGCCAGACACATCTGAGCAATGAGAACCGTGATAAAAAGTGACAAAATCACTTCAGATCCTCAGAGATGTGCAACGTATAACCACCACTGTCTTAAGCTGAAAAGTGGCAAAAAGAAGGAGAAGACTTGTTGCAGAGCTATCTTGTGCTTCGGCAACAAACTGAACTGCTGAGTTTAGAACCTAAACACGACCGGATTGAAAATTTAGACATGAGAAAAGGAAGTAGTGTGTCTGATCACTCAGCTGTACTTGCTGAACTGGGGCTGAAATCAAAAATTCTTTTTTATATTACATAATAATACTTATCTGGAACTCCAGACAAATTAATTTTAATTTGGAACGTGGTCGGACAATTTTATTAAGATTCCAGGACGAATCGCGGACTATTTAACTTAATGTTATGATCCCCTTGATTAGCTCACATGAAAAATTGTATTTACTCAATTTTATCTTAAAATTACGTAAGAACCGTGTTTGTACTATGTTGTGAGACATCTTTACTCGCATAAAACATAACTTCTTGGATGGAGACGAAGATTTCAAAAAATAATCATTGAATTTTAGAAGACATAATGATGGATCTACTACAAAATAAGCACTATGGACTCCGGTCAAGGTTTGGTATCAAACCCAAAAAATAAAATTGTCCGCTTTCCTACAAAAAATTGTGGATACAAATCAATGGTTCGAATTCCGATTGAATATTATTGTGGCCTTAATAAGAAGGTCGATTTCTCGGTTATTTTTGAGCTTTCGTTCAGAAAATAATTCGGGGCCTTCAAAGGGGGGGTAACAAGAAAGCGTTACAAGTGTTACAAACCTTCTATAATACAAAATGTGTATCACCTCTTCAACCCGCCGAACATGTGCTTACCCTAAAAATGTAAACAAATGTGTTTCATCTCCTCAACCCGCCGAACATGTGCTCACTATTAAATTAAACAAATGTGTTTCACCTCCCCGCCAGTATCCACATCTATATTACTGTCCATTATGGCATCCCTCAAAAATCAGCGATATCAAAGGACTGGAGAGTGTACACTGTACAGAAAGCATTTACCGCCAGAATATCAGGAATGCGCGATCTCCACTACTGGGATCGCCTGGTCTATCTATCTCTGATGTCTCTTCAACGAAGGCGGGAGCGATCATTCTTCATATTATGCGGAAAATCCTCCACGGAAAGACCAGCAATGATCTGAACGTTCTATTTGTTTGGAAACCTTGAAGTAATTCCATCGAAACGTAGAACCAGTTCAACAACAGACCTCACCTTGTTTGACAACTCATTTGCAGTTCAGGGACCTAAATTGTGGAATGCAATCCCCTACCATCTGAATGTCATTCAAGATCTAGAGCACTTCAAAGATAAGCTCACAAAGTTCATGTTGTCTCTCCCTGATAAGCCGCCGATCAGGGGATATACTCCTCCAAATACGAACTCTCTGCTGTGCTGGCGCAACGAGCGAGACTTTACTTCGCTATGGGGTGGTCAGAAGATGTGATGACCCCGTCAAGTTTTGACGAAACTCAACATAGGACATAGGTAGGTCATATTAACACTCATCACTTATTCACTTAAACCTTTAAACATATCAGAATTATCACGATACGTATTGAATGAGCACTATCGATGACTTCACTAGTCTTTCTCTCATTGTTCAATTTTCAGCTGTTGCCAGTTTTATCATTGAGTGTCCTTCGTGTCTGGCTTTTTCTTTGTGTTGGTTACAGTTGTTGGTTACAGTCTACTGTCTGGTTGTAACTTTTGTAGTCTATTGGTAACTTTTAAAGTCTGCTAGGTAGATCGTTAGCTATTATTGTTTCGTTGTTGGGTTTAAGAACGTTCTGTTCTTTTCTTGCGGAGTTATTCTTTTCTTTTCTAGTGAAGCGCATAAACCTGTGTCACCTTTAGAGGTAGGTACTGAATCTTGCAGAGTTGCAGCGTCTTTCGTGGGGTTTTGCTGTTGTTTCGCTTTCTGTCTGATTGTAACTTTTGTAGTCTGTTGTTAACTTTTGTATCTATTATGTAGATCTCTAGCTTTTTGTGTTCGATGTCGCCTTTCATGTTGGGTCTTAGGGCGTTCTGTTCTCCCGTTCGTTTCTTATTATCCCGTATAGCATATTATCTTCTAGGACTAGTTCACTTTCAGTTCACTCGCAGACAGTTCGTGTTTCGTCGCCAGTTCACATTTTTACAGACGACGGTGGCAGAAGTAAGGCTCTCTCATTATGTTTTTATTTTGCGGCTCGTTGCCAAATGGAACCACGTCTACTAGGCAGACATTAAATTTTATCACTCGCAAGGTTTTGTCCATTTTCGTACCCACTTCGTCTATTTTTATCTGAATCGTTAGAGACTGTAACTCGGTAAATAATCGTATTATCATCATGTACAGAAAGCCATTCATTTCTATACAATTTTACGGCCAATCCCACCTGTCTTCATGGCCTAGTAACACCAACCTCAGCAAGTGTAACCGGTAACGATTCATAACGATACTGGATACCTCTGGAGTTTACAAGTTATTATTCTGTATCCTTAATTTCAGAAAATTGAAGATCTTACACTTTTTCGTAAGGGCTCTGATCACCTTAGAATTGTTTTTTACCGTAGCGTAGGGCCTGTCGTGATATCATGGATCGCTTAGGTTCCACCAGGATCTGGTAGTCCTCATAATTCTGCGGCCTCTATGTATCGTTATCTCGCACAACTCCGTAAGACCCTTGTACGACCGAAAAAGTATTTCCGGCTCATAATGCTCAGGGAAGCATGAACATGAACAAAAGTAGTTTCAAGAAAAGTGCCTCAATATGTAAACTTACTCTCCTTGTTTCCATATAAACATAACTTTTATAATAATTCTTACGTAATAATTATGATAATTTTCTATTATCACTAGAAGCCGCACATACCTACTATCTACACACAAACCTGAAACCAACTAGTAATTTTCATTACCCTATTCGTGTAACAACATCACGAAGAAGAGTCTGTTTAGATCTTAACACTTAAGATTATTAATATAGATGCTATTGTTTTGCCTGACGAGCCTGTTGCTACCTATTTTGCAAGCTAACAAGCTAGTTCTCTAGTTAACGAATTTATGACATCTAACTTAGCTCTGCAAATACATTATCTTTCGCTGCAAATTCACCGCGATTTTGCCTAGTTTGACTTGTCCCGGCGCCTGTGAGCGTGTAGACCGCTCCTCTATCATTGTTTTGAGTGTCCGATCCAAAACCAAATCCTAGGGTACACGAGACGTGGAAGCCTGTGAGCGTGTTTGAGTCTGTTAAGTGTTAGAGTCCTAGGGTTACACGAGACGTGGTAGCCTGTGAGCGTATCATCACGTTGATTATTGATCACTCAAAATCGATCCATTTAAGAATGCAATGTAGGTGTGATGGTTGTTTCTGCGTATTTGTTACCTGTTACTAATTAATCAACAGGATCATAATGTTGATTTTATCGATAAAACATGGATTTTAAGTCATGAGGAAGCATCGTTGAGCTCTGAAACCAAGTTTAATCGATTTCTCGTGCAATTTTAGGTCAGTGATGTTCATAAAAATTAGTTTATAACAATGTCGATATTTTGGTAAATTTCTAGCTTTCTGTCAGAAAATAAATTAACGGTTTCTATAATAGGGGGCAATTAGATATAAACTACAGTACAGCTGTACTTACACCCACATTCACAAGCATGCAAGCTCACTTGGTCCAATGAGCGGGAAACGGAGAACAAGCTCTGGTGACGTCACAGTCACGTGACCTCAGGCTCATAATCACGTGACCTCAGACCCAATCAATTGGGTTCTGGACTGGTGAGCCCCCTGTCACCCAATCTTGAGGTGACGTACGACACCTTGTTAACCCAATCAATATCTGGAAGGCTGCAAATTTTCACATGCCTAACTCACAAGGGTCTTACGGAGTTGTGCGAGATGACGATACATAGAGGCCGCAGAATTATGAGGACTACCAGATCCTGGTGGAACCTAAGCGATCCATGATATCATGACAAGCCCTATTTTCACCGTCGTCGAGTTGGAAAAGTGCAAGAGATCACCAACTCTGCGATAGCATCTGATACTACCACTACTATACATATTATAACATATTCCATAATATTATACTCGTATAGTACCAATATTGCGTACTAATATTACGTAAACTACTTGTTAAATGTTTATTGTTTAATGGGTTGTTACGTTAATTCGTCACCGTAGTCTAAACAATTCATTCATCTGGGGACCGATACGACATGTTTCGATGTTGACCGGCGGCGACATGAGAATAAAATGATACTTTATCATCAAGAGTCAAGACGTACAATTACCTCTAATTAATATTTAAGAACTTTGCTTTAAGAACTTTGCTTTGAGGACCACATTAAATGTTAGTAAAGTTCCTTTCTCCTCATCATAGGACTGAAGTTAAAGGATTGAACTTAATGCGAAGAGTTTTTTTCAATAATTCTATCATAGCAGGTTGAAGGTGTCTGTTAGGTTGCCATGAGATAATTTAATAATTATCGATGGAGTCAAGGACCGATCAAATAGTCCTTTAGCCATTTAGTCCGCATATATTAATTAGATTTTAGTGGAACATTATTTTTTGATAAACAATTTAATGTTTTCCTAAGCTTACAAATAAGTCTAAAAGTTAATCTGATAGAAATGAAGTTTATAGCTAACGAAAATAGCCACGGAGCTTTTGTTTGTTATATTTTAAAATGTTTAGAAATTCGCCTTTTGTAATAACTGAGTTTTTTTTCTGCCATATCAAGATACATCATGACGTCAGGATCATTGTTTGATCAATGATCATTAATCATACAAATTCAATCTAAACGAAACTTATTTCATGTTTAAAAGTGTTTCGCTGTAGTTAAGAAATGCGTTCCTTCATCACATTGGCTGTGATACTTGTTGTTTCGACGGCTGAATCTGGTAAGTAACCAAAAGACATTTTTCGAGTCAGAACTTAAATCTGATCATACTCGTCAAAGTTCTCAGTAATTAATTCAGCGGGTGTTACATAGTGTGTGTTACATAGTGCTGAATGTATTAAATATTTGTCCACATTTTGTAAAGGTGGAATCTTATGTTCCATTATGATTCAATCCTTCATCCATTGTGTGATTGATTTATATAATTTAAATTATCGACGAATCTTGCATGGACTGTTCTTTAGTGGGTTGTGTTACATCTGAAAAACTTCAGGTATCTCGGAGGAACTGAGACTTAGTTCCAGAGGAGACATGAGCAATAACAGAGTTATAACATGCTCTGGGTTACAGATAAGCAGAATGGGTTGCAATTGTCTAGCTGATCTCTACAATGAAAGAGGATGCAGTAGAAGCCTTAGCTACAGTAAGTGACTTAAATGGATAAACATTTTAAATGGTCCACAGCCCCATAATTTCTCTCTTTTGCAGCACTTACAAGTTTAAAGTATCAAACTTGGATACTGGTGAGTGGTGGGGAGGTGAAACATATCCTTCCTGACCTGTGACAACGATTTACCAAGCATCTTTCAGAATTGGCCAATCAAATCCCAGAACCACCGTCACGTGTCAAAACAAGTATATAAGTTTCTCCTCGAAACCAGAAGATCTATCATCTGACAACTTAATTTTCAGATACCGGCAGTTGTGCCACGTACAACCACCATTGTAAGCATCTAAAGGACGGGAAGAAGAAGGAGAAGACTTGTTGCAGAGCTATCATGTGCTACATCAATAAACACGGATGCTAAGCTGTGGATTTATGTAACCCTTGAAAGATGGTTGAGATTGTCATTTCTTGATGTTGAACTGTTGAACTATAATTACTGTATGTCGTATGATTCAAAATTTTGAACAACGTCAGTAATTTAAAGATAGCATTATTCTAATTGAATACCAGTTACCGTTATAAACAGCACTCAGAGTTAATTTATGACTAAATTATTGTCGTTAATTTCAATAAATAATTGTGTTTGTTTTTTCTACCATGACTGTCCAACTGCTCGAACAGAAACAAGTTAAAACAGTTGCGCAAAACAAGGCTGTCTGATTCGGTGACTTTAGTTTCCTGCAGAGTAAGAGCGCAAATGTCGACATTGTACTTTTCACAGTCTAATCCTAGTAACCCACGTTTACTATGTATGTTGGCTGCCATCTTGCTGAACACCGAGCCCACGGTTGTTGAACGTGGCGAAGCTGATCATTAATGTACTGGTTATTGATACAAATGATTTTTTCTTTGGGTTAAATATGTTGGAGTTGGCGTCACCACCGTCTCCACCGCTGACATTACTCGAACGGACCATCTAAAAATTAATTTCTACAAATAATTGTGTTTGTTTTTTAAACCATATACGGGTGAGGAGAGGAGGTTCAGATGGCCTGATTCCATTCATTAAGATCTTCAGTGATCATGTCAGGATCATTAGCATCAAATTAAATCAATAATCTCTAACAAAAAATAAAATGTCTCAATGCAGAGCACCCCTTCAAATATTAAAAACGATAGTCTTGCATTTAGAAATGACCTTAATGAAATTACAACACAAACATATTATATATAATCGGTATCGATGGGACTAAATAATTATGTGGCGCTGCTGGAAAAATGTTATCAGGGAGCCTTTTGATTACCCGGATACATTTTTGTTCAATTATGCTTAATCGATTAGTGTGTGTTTATGGCCATTTTATTTTGAAAGTTTTCATTAAATAATAGACTGTTTGTTAGTTCCAATATTAGCTCGACTTTAGTTTAAATTATTGTTATACTGTTTCGCTGCAGTCGAGGAATGCGTTCTCTGGTGACATTCGCTGCAATACTTGTTGCTGTAACAGCAGACTCCAGTAAGAAAACATTTTAAATTTCTAGAGTTAGAAGTATAACTTAATTGTGATAATATTCGTCAAGGTCCTCCTCAGTGCGTCCTTCAACGGGGTCTAAATATTTCCAGGAATCTGGGAGAAACACCGCGGAAAAGTTTTAAGGGGTAAATACAGTTCTGGAGTGTCCGAGTACAACTATCTAGAAGAAGCACAGATTGAGTGTATGATGCGATCTGGTTAGTTTAAATCTGCATGTAGAAAATTACTTTAATTTGCAGTTCAACAAATACTGATGTAATTGAGGTCAGAAATGAGGGACAAACTTGATAATCATGTCAAAGAACAACTTTTTATTATCTTTGATCAATTTGATCCTCGCCAATGATACTGTACGTTTTATTTCTTATAATGTTGATCCTTTGTCTACATCTGTTTCACCAGATTGTGGTGGTATCACCTACATCAAGTCCTCTCAAAAGTACTCTCTGAGAAGCGGTGTCAACCTCGTGGACGCTCCCAAGGGCAAGAAAGCAACCTCCTGGCTCCTCATGATACCGATCCGTGAAACAGGTACAGAATGCACTTCACCTTCATGAAATTGTATGTACAGTTTCAGCTTTCTTTCATCTGAGATCTTTAGACTTAAAATAGCTGATTCCATTTAAAAATACATGGCTGTTGGAGTGAAATATAGATACAGCTAATACTATAATAGATCATGAGTACACTATTTGATTAATGCACTGTTTAGAATAAAGTGTTATCAATTAATATCGCGATTCTTCCAACACACTTCTTATTTTCCAGAATTTGAGACAGATTTAGCGGAAGGCAGGGTTATGTCATGCTCTGGAAAGGAGATAAACGAAATGGGTTGTTCTTGTCTCGCGGATCTCTACAATGTAAATGGATGCGCTTCAAACCTTAGCTATGGTACATGATGCTAAATGCAAATCATAATATAATATATTATATCTAATATGTTTCACAATTCACGGCCACATCATACCTTTTTCATTGCACATATTAGTTTGAAAGGTGTCTCCAAATTATTATAATATTATAACAACTTAATTTTCAGATACTGGCAGTTGTGCCACGTACAACCACCATTGTAAGCATCTAAAGGACGGGAAGAAGAAGGAGAAGACTTGTTGCAGAGCTATCATGTGCTACATCAATAAACACGGATGCTAAGTGCAGCTGTTAAACATGGATTGATGTAGTCTTAAAAACCTTGAAACATGATTGAAAAATTATTGAGACAGAGATTGATTGATGTTAACTATTGTATTTTAACTACTACTGCATTTTAAGAAACATCATTACTTTGAAGATGGCTTTTTATCTGAGTGGACACCAGTTACCAACAAACTGCAGTGAATCTGAATCAAATTATAGACATTTCAATAAATAATTGAGTTCGTTTTAAACTATTTTCACAATTAAATACATTTATTGAGGACGTTACAGAAGGAATTAATTTAATGTAGTTGGAGGAGTCCTAACTCTCCTCACGTCCGAGAATGGCGTTTCTCTTGTATCAAATATGAAGGTACGAGTGGGGAAAGGAAGCTCTGATGGCCCGGTGCCATTCACCAAGATCATCATGCCCGGATCATTGGCAACAAATTCAATCAACAATCTCTAACATAAGATACACTTTTAAGTTTTAGGTTTTAATCCAGACCACCCCTTCAAATTATAATATCATCATCAAAAGTCCTGCAGTTCCGTTGAAAAGGACCTCAATCAAATTACGAAAATTGTATTAATTTGATTTGTTGATTTTCTCTGATCAGATCAGTACTGATGAGACTAAATAACTGTACGCCGCTGTTAGAAAAATATTATTAGGGAGCCTTTCGTTTACCCAGATATATTTTGGAGAGCTCCTTCGAAACCATGTTATTCGTTCTAAACTATGTTTTGATCGATTAGTATTTGTTTAATGTTGATGGCCATTGCATCTTTGAAAGTTTCAAAAGTTGATCAATGATCAAATAAATTATAGACTTATTTCCAATCTAAACGTCACTATGTTTAGATCATTGTATTTGTTATACTGTTTCGGAACAGTCAAGGAATGTGGTCTCTAGTTACTTTCACCGCAATACTTGTTGCTGTAACTGCAGACTCTGGTAAGTAACCAAGCATCTCTAGAGTCAGAACTTAATTGTTATCATATATGTGAAGATCTTCGTCCGTGCGTCCTTCAACAGGGTGTAAATATTTTCAGGAATCTGGGAGAAACACCGCGGGAAATATCTGAGGGGTAGATATAGTTCCAGAGTTTCTGAGTACGACGATTTAGAACAAGCACAGATTGAGTGTATCATGCGTTCTGGTTAGTAAACATCTGAACTTCCGTAAATAACTCTCATATAAAGTTTTACAAATTATAAACCGTACGTTTTATTTGTACATATTATTAAAGTTGATCCCTTCACTTCATCTGTTTCACCAGATTGTGGTGGCATCACCTACATCAAGTCCTCCCAAATTTACTCTCTGAGAAATGGTGCCAACCTCGTGGACGCTCCCAAGGGCAAGAAAGCAATCTCATGGGTTCTCAAGATAAGGTCCCTAGAACCACCTATAATAATAATTGACGAGAAAAGTCCAGAGAGAAGTACAGAATGCAATTTACTTCGATAATATTTCATGGAGCGTCTGATGCTTACCACATTGCTGTTGAAATACCGGAATAAAATAAGATAGATAAAAGTGCTCATTAATAAATGTTGCTTTTAGAATAGTGTTGAAATTGTAATTTTTACGAAACGACATCTTATTTTCAAGAACTTGAAGAGGATATCTTCATCGGCGTAGACAAGTTTTCAACATGTTCTGGGGCGGAGATAAACGAACTGGATTGCTCGTGTCTTGCGGATCTCTACGATATAAGAGAATGCAGTTCAAGCCTTAGCTACAGTAAATGACGCAAATGGATACAGATTTTGAATTGATACTCAGGTCCATCTTATCTTTCTGATCAACTTTAAATATTTCTATGAAGCATCAAATCTGACAATTTAATTTTCAGATACCGGCAGTTGTGTCACGTACAACCACCACTGTAAGCAGCTAAAGGACGGGAAGAAGAAGGAGAAGACTTGTTGCAGAGCTATCATGTGCTACATCAATAAATACAACTGCTAAGTGCAGTCTTTTAACCTGTAAACTATAAAGTATATTATATGGATTTGGACCTTTACTTGAAATCTGAGTGAGACTGTTCTTTTTTGATATTAAACTTCATTATATAACTCAACTGTCGTTGAGATTAAAAACCATGATTTACCTTTTGAGGTCACCAAAAATGTCATTATTTAGTTTTTGTTTCTTACAGAACCAGGCTACATTTTTACTTAGACATTATATCAGTTAATTTGTTGTATATATTTCTTTTTAGAATCCACATTCCACTTGCAAGACGTAACTTTTGCCAGACAGAAAATTGACTGTATCAGATTGCATTAGATTCAGTAATGAATAGATAATTTCTTCTAAAAGACTTCCTTAATAATTTGTTGTTGAATTTTGTTAAAATGAGCTGAATTAAATTAAATTTAGAATTGTATCGCAAGGTAGGGTAAAGGGTGTGGTGAACCATATCAGTAATAACTAAATTATGATACAAGAGACGTTCTTTAATTCAAGTCATTGGTGAGAAAATTCAATATTGGACATTGTTAAATGATGCCGCCAGCATAAATGCTTAAGAACTTAAATAATAATATGGGAATCGATAGCCTAAAAGTCGCGCTGAAATCACTCATTGAAACATGATTTTAGACAAATTACTTCGAGGGACTAATTTCCACAGAGTCTGTAGTTAAGCTGCTTTTAGTCTTCGAATTTTAAAACTTGAAACTTGAACGTGTTTTTCAGCTTTAGCGTATTTATTAATTTGTTTTGGTCAGATTATTTTACACACTACAGTAATGTAGCTTAATGCAATAATTGTAGGGGTGTTTAATGCCAATTTCGAAATTTAAATTTTTAGGCAATTGTAACCAGTGAACAAATTCTCAGCATACTTTAAGAAATGTTCGTTAATGATGCTGAGATTATTTTCGCCATCGGTGTTAAATTGTTAAAGCATTCTTTGATTTTTCGCTATGGCAACGCCTTATATTCTCAAAGTCTATAGTTTCAGAAATGCAAATGCGTTCTCTGATCACGTTGGCTGCAATACTTGTTGTCGTAACTTCTAGTAAGTATGGAATTCGAATTTAAATTTCCTTATCTAAAGATAAGAAACATAGTTGCTCTGTTGAAAAATGTTCCACTCGTCCTATGATTGGTCCAGAAGATGTCCAGTAATAACAGTGATGGTCAATGATCAAAATCGCTGCATTCCTTGCGATATTAACTACATAATATCAATATTTATTTTCAGTTGAACCTAGTTATGTTGAAACTATTATGGAAAGTGTGTATTATGATGAACCTATTATGGAAACTGTGAATAATGATGAACCTATTCTGGAAAGTGTGGAAGCAGATATACTGCAAACATGTTCAGGAGCGGAGTATAACGAAATGGATTGCTCTTGTCTTGCAAGTGCTTACAACCTGAGAGAATGTCCTGAACGCCTTAACTGTAAGTATAATTTGTTTGTTTCCTACACACGCCAAATCTTATTTTGGCATGTACCCAAGATTAGTTAAATTTAGATCGATTAATAATCATGGAATTTGATAATGCAACAAATTATTTAATTTACTTATTTTATCAGCTTAGAAAGCACTGCTGATATCCGGAAAATCGTACAAAAAACCCCTTCAGATTCGGGTAGTTGTGCTACATACAGTCATCACTGTAAAAGGCTGACGGGCGGAAAAAGGGAGAAGAAGACTTGCTGCAAGGCTATCATGTGCTACAGAGAAGCAAGAAGCTGCTACTGATCTGTACTTGAAGTTTCAACTGCATGTCTAGGATAAAACTGTGCGAACTTTGAAATCTGATTGAGACTGTTATTTTTTCATGGTGAAGTAAATTATGACTTTACTTATTGAGAACAGTAAAAATTTCATTATTTAGTTTTTTCCTTAACACTTTTTGTTTTCTTTTGTCATAGTAAGTAGGGTGAATAACAGTTAAATTCGGCACTCTTTTGCAACGTAGATAAGAGGGCGTGCCTAATAATAATCCGATAACTAATTTAATGCTACATGATCATGAGGCGTTCTTGAACTGAAATTGGCAGGAAAATATTTAATGTTGTCAAATTTCATGCTGTCACGCCCACGCCCCACGAAAATGCTTGGTCATTTAAACATGAAATTTGATAGCCAAAAGTAACAATGAATTCCTCATCAAAAGAGGCTACTAAGGCTATTATTTGAAGTGTGTGTATTTGAGCTGCCTTCATTTGTCCAATTCGTATTTAGTTTAATCACGAATTTGAAGATTTAATCGCGTATTACAATTGTACGGTAAAAGTCATTAAAGATTATTTCACATACACGCACGAATTTAATTTGCTTGATATGTGAGTTTTAAGTGCCATTAACGTAATTGGATTACTTAAGTCAATTGTTAAAATTGTCGGAATACTTTTCGAAGTGTTTCTTGATGATGCTCATTGCTCAGTTCTGGATTCTGCAATATAGATGGCGAGAATACTTTTGCCATCGAAATACCGCTATGTAAACGGGAGTGTTAGTGCTCCCTATGACAATTTAATGTTTAATTCCTGTTTAATTCCTGTTAAGGGTTCTCTTAGCTCGGGAATACAGATGCGTTCATTGATCACGCTGGTTGCAATCCTTGTTGCTATAACCTCTAGTAAGTACAGTAGTTCCATAATGACATTCCATGATTATGGAACTTATGTTATTTTGTAATCCTCTTTACACATCTCTGTTTTCTAGTTATGGATTAGATGGCGTGGGACGTGGGTGGGTATCTGCTTCTGATTGATCATCATTATAGTTCAAATCATTAGTGTATCTCTATCATATACTAAAAAATATTAATATTTTTACTCAGTTTCAGAGGCTAAGGAATTAAGTTATCAAACATATGATTCAAGTCTTGAACTAAAAGTTGAGGAATTTGCAGTTAATGAGGATATGAATGTGAAAGTAAAGGAGGGTATACTACAAACATGTTCGGGAGTGGAGTATAACCAAATGACTTGCTCTTGTCTTGCAAATGCCTACAACCTGAGAGAATGTCCTGATCGCCTTAACTGTAAATATAATTTCATTGTTTCTTTTACGCGTCACATTTTATTTGGCATGTTCCCAAGGTTTGTAAATTTTAAATTGATTTAATAAAAGTATGGAATTTATGCGTACAGAATACATATTTTCATATATTTATGGTCTAACTTACTGATTTGTTCACCTTAGTTACTGTTGATATAATTCATCATACGAAATGGATTTCAGATTCGGGTGGTTGTGCTACATACAGTCATCACTGTAAAAGGCTGACGGGCGGAAAAAGGGAGAAGAAGACTTGCTGCAAGGCTATCATGTGCTACAGAGAAGCACGGAACTGCTACTGATCTGTACTTGAAGTTTCAACTGCATGTCTAGGATAAAACTGTGCGAACTTTGAAATCTGATTGAGACTGTTATTTTTTCATGGTGAAGTAAATTATGACTTTACTTATTGAGAACAGTAAAAATTTCATTATTTGGTTTTTTCCTTAACACTTTTTGTTTTCTTTTGTCATAGTAAGTAGGGTGAATAACAGTTAAATTCGGCACTCTTTTGCAACGTAGATAAGAGGGCGTGCCTAATAATAATCCGATAACTAATTTAATGCTACATGATCATGAGGCGTTCTTGAACTGAAATTGGCAGGAAAATATTTAATGTTGTCAAATTTCATGCTGTCACGCCCACGCCCCACGAAAATGCTTGGTCATTTAAACATGAAATTTGATAGCCAAAAGTAACAATGAATTCCTCATCAAAAGAGGCTACTAAGGCTATTATTTGAAGTGTGTGTATTTGAGCTGCCTTCATTTGTCCAATTCGTATTTAGTTTAATCACGAATTTGAAGATTTAATCGCGTATTACAAATGTACGGTAAAAGTCATTAAAGATTATTTCACATACACGCACGAATTTAATTTGCTTGATATGTGAGTCTTAAGTGCCATTAACGTAATTGGATTACTTAAGTCAATTGTTAAAATTGTCGGAATACTTTTCGAAGTGTTACTTGATGATACTCATTGCTCAGTTCTGGATTCTGCAATATAGATGGCGAGAATATTTTTGCCATCGAAATACCGCTATGTAAACGGGAGTGTTAGTGCTCCCTATGACAATTTAATGTTTAATTCCTGTTTAATTCCTGTTTAGGGTTCTCTTAGCTCGGGAATACAGATGCGTTCATTGATCACGCTGGTTGCAATCCTTGTTGCTATAACCTCTAGTAAGTACAGTAGTTCCATAATGACATTATGGAACTAATGTTATTTTGTAATCCTCTTTACACATCTCTGTTTTCTAGTTATGGATTAGATGGCGTGGGACGTGGGTGGGTATCTGCTTCTAATTGATCATCATTATAGTACAAATCATTAGTGTATCTCTATCATATACTAAAAAATATTAATATTTTTACTCAGTTTCAGAGGCTAAGGAATTACGTTATCAAACATATGATTCAAGTCTTGAACTAAAAGTTGAGGAATTTGCAGTTAATGAGGATATCATGAATGTGAAAGTAAAGGAGGGTATACTACAAACATGTTCGGGAGTGGAGTATAACCAAATGACTTGCTCTTGTCTTGCAAATGCCTACAACCTGAGAGAATGTCCTGATCGCCTTAACTGTAAATATAATTTCATTGTTTCTTTTACGCGTCACATTTTATTTGGCATGTTCCCAAGGTTTGTAAATTTTAAATTGATTTAATAAAAGTATGGAATTTATGCGTGTACTTGTACTTGATTAGGTCTCCTCAATCATTCGAGTGGCCTGCACCAATGAACTCCCGTTTGTGACGTATCATCTCCCTCCAAAGTTTGCGGTCACTAGCCATCTCGCTCGCTCCTTCTAGGTCTATGTCAGTGTTTCCTGTAAACGCTGCAGCATCTTCCAGCAAACATTTCCTCCAGTTCTTTCTTGGACGGCCCCTAGATCTTCTCCCATGGGCAGGGGTCCAGTTAAGCAGGTACTTAGGAAGCCTAGTGTCTGGCATTCTGGTGACATGGCCAAACCAACGCAGGCGGTTTGCTCCTATGTACGTCTCTACTGGATTTATCTTTGCACGCTCCAGCACTTCAGTGTTTCTAACCCGATCGAGCCATCTTATCCTAAGTATTCTCCTCAAGCAACGCTGATGGAACACCTCAAAGCGATGTAGCTGCTTTTTGGTTGTGTTCCAAACCTCACTACCATATAACAATATTGTCAAAACCGCTGCCTTATAAATCCTGATCTTTGTATAAGACTGGATGTTGCGGTTTTTCCATATATTACTCAGTTGATTGAAGGCTCCGGAAGCTTTCTGAATCCTAGCTGACAACTCACGGTCGATAGTACCGTCGCTGGAAATAATTGTACCTAAGTACGTAAAATCACTAACTTGCTGCACTGGCGTGTCTTCAACAGTGATGTTCAGATGCGTACAGAATACATATTTTCATATATTTATGGTCTAACTTACTGATTTGTTCACCTTAGAGACTGTTGATATAATTCATCATACGAAATGGATTTCAGATTCGGGTAGTTGTGCTACATACAGTCATCACTGTAAAAGGCTGACGGGCGGAAAAAGGGAGAAGAAGACTTGCTGCAAGGCTATCATGTGCTTCAGAGAAGCAAGAAGCTGCTACTGATCTGTACTTGTAGTTAGAACAGTTTGTAAACTGTACATTACTTTAGGTTACAGTACCTACTCTTCGATTAATTGAGTAATTAATCGAATTAATTGTACAACTTCAATAAATCAACAGAAAATTAAGTTTTTTGTTTTATTAATGTTTATTGAATCATCAAAGATATTTTTTCTGACTTTCAATCAAATCTAAAAGCGACTGATCTGGCCTTCATAATAGCAGCAGAAAAATTACGGATCTAATATGAGATGGCTACAACTCTGTATTTAGGCGGCGAAAGTCGGGGGATGAACCGATAGCCTTATATGGTATAAACTGAGTATTCTATAGTCTGGGAGGGATTGTTCTGTGAATATAACATCTCGGTATGAGATTTAGACGGTGTAGTGTCTTACTGTAAGCGAATACTAGTATTCTATTATAGTGCTATAATATGCTATTATTCACTAGATACACTATACATGTTAATTGTTAAAGTATTCTCTGATGCGGAGTGTTATTATGAGCAGCACCATTCGTCTAAATATATTATATATATCTGATTCCTCACATAGCTCAACTTTATAACAAACAATGGACGTACCTACTGTCCAAAAGAGCTCCATGCCCAGCATGGCAGATGAGCGGTGTTTCATAGGAACTATCTCGGTAAAGTACACCACTGACACCCCGTAGTTGGCACCTGAAAAAAATGGTGAAGATTAAAAACGGTTTAGACTGATTTCAGAATAATCTGAGATCTGCTCTATTTTACAATTTTCCTGCTTCTTAATCGCGAGGTACCAAGTTCAATTCCCAGCTACCAGCCATGGGGTGACCGTCGTTGACGCTCAGCTAAGGATTCCGAGTGATCTATGCAGCCCCCACCGGTCCACTCAGCCGAATACTCGAGAAATTAGGTGTGAGGGTTAAATGAGGAGCTGCCCATTGCAGCAAAGTCTCGGTCGAAGACAGTTTGGTACACACTACCTTAAAGCGATCATGAAGTGTAAATTTGCGACTTCTTCGAAAATACTCGAAACTTGGGTAGTGAGCTAGGCTTGGTAATTTTGCCGCAATCCCAAAATAGCTCCGTCATAATTGCTTCACAAACGGAGATAATACGGGACATTTTTTTTCCATGTTGCGGCAAGGTGACAGTATATCATATACGGTACCTATGTGTAAATACACCTGATTTTAATCGTCCATAACAAGTTTTCTGTTGGTTGTTTTTTTTTTTACCGACAAGATTACCATCGGATATAAACCATTATATTTCACATATCTTCCTTAATTTGGTGTACAGCGATTAATCTAGTTCCTACAAGCAATTAAAGGCAGCTCACTTCATGAAACTTGAATGTAGCACGAAATCCTGGAATAATAGCTTAATTTTAATGCCATCATGTGCGGCTGTGTTTCAGCTATCTTCATGCAAATTTTGCTGATATGCCAACGAAATTAACTTGCTCAAAAATTCAAAATTAATTCTACGGTCAAAAGTACGTCTAGAAAGGTGTATCTGGATTCTGGAGTCCCTAGCGTATCGAGCAGAAAATGGCCGTAAGAGCTTCTACTAGTAAACTTATAAGACAATTATTTGACGCTTGTGTATATTATGCACATTATACAACAACAATGGTCGAAAGATAAAAGTCAAATCTATCAAGTGTCATTAATTTGAAGATTTTATCAATTAAATTAGCGCCACAGCACATGAATAAAAATGTGCATTTTAACACTGTTTCTATTGCAGTGTCTGACAGTTTGCCGCAATCCAACAAATTAGAGCGATCTTCCTGTATCGATTTCACGCGATGAAATTGATTTCATAGTTGTTTCTGAAAGAGGGGAGTGATATCTGAAAAAAAAATTAGGTCCAAGATTTTCAAAATTGAATAAAAAATCTTCTAAGGCCTATCTCAAAATTCGGCTCAACAGATATCTTCTAAATGATCCATAGAACATATCCTGAAAGTTTCAGGGTGATTGCTCAAAAAATGTAGGAGAAGATACACTCGATTGTCAGGGCTCGCGATTGAAAATCGCTCGCGCAATTCAATTACACATTTAAGCGCTGACCTTTGACTGGCGATAATTTTGGCTAGGAACAATATTTTTCCATGGGACCAAAAGCCCCCCCCCCCCTCCCCCCGGCCCCCTTAACTGTCACTGGCCCAATGTATTATCCTTCGGCTTCCTGTAATCGGATGGTAACACTTGTGTATTTAATACACAAGTTACACAATGTGTAACAATGTGGCTGTTGGAATGACCGAAGTAAAATAAAGTGTGACATAAAAAAATGAATACACGAGTGATACACTGTCCTTAATACTTAGTTGTAGTGAACGGTGGATTTTGACGTATTGAACGCACGTTCCAGTCACTTTGTAGTGAACGTTATTGAACGTTAGTGAACGTCAGTGATTATCAAAAACAAAAATTCATGAAAATAATCTTTTTGAAATCTCAATTTCTCCAACTGATAATTATCAATTTGTATTGTATTGTATTGTAGTAGTATTTATGCTACTGAAGGTACACGTATTCAAGTTCGACACGGACTCTAGCTCGACAAACCCTAAGGTTCGACTCTGTCGAACCAAAGCACGCTACCTGGATTCAAGTTCGACACGTACTAAAGTTCGACAAGATAACTTTGACTGTCGAACTAGAGTTTTGAAATCTCCGATCTCAAGCAACGATCCTTTACGAGCTTGTAATCTATTCGTTTGTTTGTTTTCCACTAGTCTCATGCTGTTCAATTATGTGTGAATGTAATCTCTATAATCCATGTCTATAAACATTTAATTGTCCTCATACTCATAATTCAATTGTTTGCTAGCAGAATTGTAGACTTAGCGGAGAGATAAAAGACTAACGTAATAACTCGTACTCCGTTTTATAGATCTAGATTGTAAAGTACGCTTTATAAATATCTACCACGTACCACACTTTATATCATCACAAACGACTAGTAACCGAGTACCGGTCTAGAGATTTGGCAGCTGAATCGAAATCAGTCGGATATCAATCTATTTCCCTGTTAACTAGACCAGAACTGAGTGGCAAACAGGAGAATTAAAACTATACTGAAAGGTTCTGGAATTTATAACCGCACATGGTTGCTAGATGTCAGAAAATATTTGTATCTGCCATTGAACCCTGTGATCCTATGATGAGGACCCAGCAATAGCCATTGGATCATAAGCAGAAACTATTTGTCGGACTAGAGTACGCTACCTGGACTCTAGTTCGACACGTACCGAAGTACGACAGGGGTGATATCTGGCGAATTTAATTTTTCGAACTATAGTGCGTGTCGAACTAGAGTACGTAAATCCTACTGAACACTACTAGTAATTTATCCATAACGTTCAGAACGTGAGATGCGTTTTAGTGAACATATGTACAGAACATTTTTAGTGAACGTTCCGTACATGCACTACAACTAAGCCTTAATAACACAAAATAGATGGTCAAAGAAATTATATTATTATTTTGATACACAAATTCAAGTTTGTCTCAAATCATTAAAAACTTTATAAACATTTCATCCAACAAAACAGCGCCAACTTTAGTATACCATCAAGTAAAAGAATTGAAGCCAAAACAAATGTTCTTACAGCCGGATACCGAATATTAAACTTCCCCACTTTTTAGATATTATGTGTCCGAAATTTCCCAGTCTTTCGCATTCTGTTCGGATAAATGCTTTTAGCGTTTAGTCTAAACATTCCAGTCCCTACTAAATACTATTCAAGTGCATGTAAAAAAACTGCGTTACTTTTCATCCTCTGCTTGTTTACAACTATTTCCGGGTAAATTTCTCCAGTCTTCAGCTGTCTGTCCGGAAATTGTTTCACCGAAGCATCTCTGCATAGAGGGGGAAAAATCCTCAACAACGCCCAAAACAAAAAACCGAGGATTCCCAAAACGAAGAAGGATACCATGAATACTTTGTGAAGAGTTATGCCTTCCTGGTTATGATTCTCTGCAGTCTGGTTCAGCTCTTCTTCCGGCATGATATGATGGTGTTGGAAAAGTCTTACGAGGTATATTTAGAGAATAAGAGGGTAGCTATACCAGAACTATACAAACAACTATACAAATAAAGAAACATTCGATGATAAGTTAAACTCACAGTCTGTGAGGTTGTATTGTAGCATTATATTCATCACCCTGGCAAAGTTGCAGAACTGGTGGACATTTTGTGCATTCCCGCCTTGTTGGAAATGATAAATACTTCATCTTGATGACTGATAAACGTCTGGGCGAAACTTAAAAAGTTTTTAAACGGCGATGACTATGTTTGTTTTATTACGTTACCTTAATCTTCACTACCAACTATATTCAATACCTTACCCTCATTGAAGAGAGGGGCACATATTGTATAATTTGTATAATATTAGTTGTTTGTTGCTGGATATTTTCACCTTACCCTTTAGAACATGGTTAGTACCTGGCACTTGTGTCAGTTGCTAACCATATGAGCGGTATACAAGCACATTATTTCATTTCATTTCATTTCATTTCATTACATGTGGATGGGGCATATATCACAATTAGATTAGAACAGGCTGCTTATCATTAGTTTCAACTTTAAAATGGACATTTCCCTTACTTCGAGGAATACTGGGATCCGTCAGCCGTGAAAAGTTCTACAATCTTTAGAGTTGAGACACACGACAATCTGCAAGCCATCCTTATAACAAATTACGTATAGTCCCTGACCCTTTTTATATTATAACGTAATTCGTAAACAGCTTTTTACGCACTCCTTTGAAAGTTAAACCAAAGCTATTATCTGAAATAATCGTAATAAAGCAGTCGTTCACACACACGGACCCTGGGTATCACAAATTCTCAGTTTTCTCAGCTGAGCCTGATAATTATCAAAATTCTGCCTCCTTCGGTTGACTGTTCGAATAAATTTCCCCAGTCTTCTGTCGTCTGTCCGGACTTATTTGAGAATTGATGCTTTTTCTGCAGAGAGGGAGACACATCTTCAACAGCAACCAAAGGCAAAAGAAGAGAATGAGGAGTCCCAAAGAAAACCAAGAGAACGTGAATACTTGCTGTGCAGTTTTACCATCGCCGAAGTTTTCCTCGGTAGACTGACTCGGCTCTTCTTTCGACATGATAAGATGGTGGTGGACAAGTTTTACGAAGTTTCTTGAGAGGATCACTACTATAACAAGACTAAACAACTTTACAGGTAAAGGAGTAAGGGAAATGTGTATTGTGTAACCACATTGACTGTAAACAGTTACTGAAAACAAAAGAAGTGTAAATTGTTGAATAATATTACGTTATTAATATTTTCATGTATAGTATTATGACCTAACTCACTGCAATGTTGGTCAATTGTTCATATTATGTGTTTGATTACTCTTGGACTATACAAATTTCAGCATGTAAACGGACGGCCTCAGATGTAGGAAACAACTTATTCAGGAATTTTTGGCAGAACCAAACCGAACTACGATTTTCTTTTCGTCGAACCGAACCGAACAAACCGAAATAATAATAATTATAGGCAAGTTACTTATACTTCGAGACGTACAAACCTGCTGATCTAACTGTAATCTCGTACCGGAAAATGACTTAACTCAATTCTGAATGTAAATACGGATTACGGGTTGTAACTTGTGTCATCGTCATTGCCATTCAATGAGCTGGGTATAGTAATCGACCAATGACTTGATATTAGGCTGGTAATCACTAGTCAATTATTACAAGCTTAATGTATAGGCTTGTGATCACTAGTCAATTATTACGAGCTTAATGTAGTATGAGCAAGAAAGAAAAACAAAGCTTTGTAGTTTTATTAAATGTAATGTAATTGTGAAGAAGACAGTTTTATAACTTTTAATAAATGCATTCCGTTCAAGGCCAGGTTAAGAGTATCAGTCACCATCTGAAGTTATTCAGTTCAGCAAAGAACAATGTTTAAAACCTTACCTGATAAAAAATAATAAATGACTTCACTTAGACTTAGAAATTTAAGATTCGTAGAAGATAATCAGAAGTCATAATCTGCAGACAAGGTCCTTTTCTTCTCATACCTCATTGGATTCAGACAAAAAGTTGTCATAATTCAAATTGATTAGTCTTACAATTGAGGATTTCCGATGCATAGGTTCAAAAGCTCAACAAACACAAAAAGTTCAACAAACACAAAGATTGGACACACTATTAATCACTGATTCAACCAGCAAGTTTTGCTTTCTTCTTGGCCGTTTTTTACCGTCCCATATTGTCTACAGCTTGCTACGCACTTCAACGAAAACAGTTCCTCTGGAATAATTCCAACCAAAGGCAGTCGTGCACATCGGCGTTCACAAACCCGATAACGAAATCTGAAGTTTTCGGCTGATTGTTCAAATTATGCTGTTTGTTCGGATGTAAATCTTTAGGTTAACTGTTCGAATAAACTTCCTCAATCCAGCTGTTTTAATATTTCCTTAATCTCCAGTCTTGTTTACGAACTCCTCATATGCATGTTCAGGTACACATCGGCACTTTTCATTTCAGTTGTTGGCTCATTCTTAAATATTTCACCGGTCTTCAGCCTTCTGTCCGGAGGTATGTCAAAATTGTTGCCATCTCTACAAAGAGGAGGACAGATCGTCAAGGCTACTCGGAACAACAGAATAAGAACGCCGATAAAAAATACAATGATTTTCAAAAGAGCGCCTTTTGACTCTACGATAGAGTGAGAATGAGAGTCATGAGACTCATTTAGTGAAATTGGCATAATCTCAATCAGCTAGATATTGGAATCGAGGAGAAAGTATTCACTATTCGCACTGGAGGGGAATATGAGACAATAACTGAGCTGCAAGGAGTTGAGTTCTACAGGTACTTCAAAATAAGTATGTGACTACATTTACATTACATATAACTGCAAACAATACTAACTAAGTTAAGAGAAACAGCTCAATGTGAATTATTTATTAGGGTTCAGAGGTGGGTAAACCTTAATAATTATAATTATAATAATATGTACCTTAGATAATATGTAGACGACCTCATAGGATGGCATAATGAAACATTTGACACGGAGTTGTAGAGTGAGCTTTGTGCCTCGCCGGGCTAAAGTAGTGGATGTCCTTGCTGTACGGCAAGTTAAACAAGGAACTGAAACTACTAGGTTCCGTACAGACTCAACTCTGCACCCATGTTAATATGTTCATTATATGCAAGCCTCTTGATTTATAATATGTAGGCAAACCCGAACCAAACCGAACCATAAGTTTCCTCTGTGGAACCGAACCGAAGTTCTAATTATAGGCTTACTAGAAACTCGCTGATCGAAATGCAGCTATAATCGCGGAAATGAAATCAGTAATGTTCTGATTTCTCTTCATCAGTCATCTTCTAGCTACGTACTGTAAAGAGTATAGATTTTTATTTTACGATGACGATAAAGTTTTAAGTATTTCCTAATCGATACTTTTTACCGCATCAAAAAATATCAATCTCAACCAAAGATATGAATAGTCATAAGTCATAGCATAAGCGTAAATGTGAGCCAGTCATGACGTATCATAAAGCATATTATTGACTGTAGAATTATATTCACCATCGTATCGAAGTGAAAAATTGGCGGAAATATTTGCCATTTTTGTAATGACATATCACACAGGGCCAAGGATTAGACACCAAGGATTTAACAATTCAAAAGAGGATAAGTGCCTCTTTATAAGTTCGATAAAATAAACTGTTAGAGATCCGTGAATGTTAGACATAGCATTACATTAGATTATTCATTAAGTTTCCTAAATCTTTATTTTTAAAAATGTTTAATTCTTAACTAATTTAGAAACATTTACACCCTCATTGAAGAGTGAGGGTACACATTGAATAATGTTTATACGAATGGAACGAATTAAATTATTTTAGTTTCTTTTATTGGTTGGTTGGTTATAGAATCCGTCTTCAATCTCGTACCGGAAAATTATCCAACTCAATTCTGAGTGTAAATACGGGTTGTAACTTGTGTCATCGTCAATCGTCATTGCCATTCAATGAGCTTTGTGTAATAATCGACCAATGACTTGATATTAGGCTGGTAATCAGTAATTACTAGTCAATTATTACGATGTAGTATGAGGAAGAAAGAAAAACAAAGTTTTGTAGTTTTATTAAATGTAATGTAATTGTGAAGAAGACAGTTTTATAATTTTTGATAAATCCATTCCAATCAATGTTAAGAGTATCAGTCGCCATCTGAAGTTATTCAGTTCAGCAAAGAACAATGTTTAAAACCTTACCTGATAAAAAATAATAAATGACTTCAATTAGACTTAGAAATTTAAAATTCATAGAAGATAACCAGAAGTCATAATCTGCAGACAAGGTACCTTTCTTTTCATACCTCATTGGATTCAGACAAAAAGTTATCATAATTTGAATTAATTACAGTTTTACAATTGAGGATTTCCGATATATAGTTGTAAACTAATTACAACACTACAAATCTATTACATTTATTGAGTATTATATAAAGCGATGGAAATATTTTAAGCGGGTAATATCCTGTCAAAACCCAGGATACATAACATGAAGACTTTGTTGTAACTTTGTATGGAAAGCATTAATAGGTTCAAAAAGCTCAACCAACACAGAAAGCTCAACAAACACAAAGATTGGACACACTTTTAATCACTGATTCAACCAGCAAGTTTTGTTTTCTTCTTGGCCGTTTTTTACCGACCCATACTGTCTACAGCTTGCTACGCACTTCAACGAAAACAGTTCCTCTGGAATAATTCCAACCAAAGGCAGTCGTGCACATCGGCGTTCACAAACCCGATAACGAAATCTGAAGTTTTCGGCTGATTGTTCAAATTATGCTGTTTGTTCGGATGTAAATCTTTAGGTTAACTGTTCGAATAAACTTCCTCAATCCAGCTGTTTTAATATTTCCTTAATCTCCAGTCTTGTTTACGAACTCCTCATATGCATGTTCAGGTACACATCGGCACTTTTCATTTCAGTTGTTGGCTCATTCTTAAATATTTCACCGGTCTTCAGCCTTCTGTCCGGAGGTATGTCAAAATTGTTGCCATCTCTACAAAGAGGAGGACAGATCGTCAAGGCTACTCGGAACAACAGAATAAGAACGCCAATAAAAAATACGATGATTTCCAAGAGAGCGCCTTTTGACTCTACGATAGAGTGAGAATGAGAGTCATGAGACTCATTTAGTGAAATTGGCATAATCTCAATCAGCTAGATATTGGAATCGAGGAGAAGGTATTCACTAATTGCGCTGGAGGGGAATCTGAGACAATAACTGAGCTGCAATGAGTTGAGTTCTACAATATGGCGATGTTGCAACTCACGACGGGGCTAATGTAGCAGTATTAACTATTTATAGGTTATTTGTTCTCCAAGCGGTGTGATAAAAAATGAAGAAAACAAGAGAACCGCTTTAGCCTTTATGGTTACAGATCAAGGATTGACCGCTCATGACAATAGCTGAGACTTATCGTTCGTACTGCTCACTGTGTAGTGGTACATTTAGAATCGTTGTTGATGCTTCTCGTTTATTTTGCGGAGCCTCCGGAAAAGTTTTGAGAAAATTTGAAGCATTTTGCCAGATTATCTGGCATCTTGAGCACAAAATAGCCTTAGAAACATGTTATGTTGAATACTAAGAGAAATAGTATGTTAGATTTTGGGTTATATTCTCAGGGCAAGCAAGGCTATCATCAGGGGATCCTTCGCCTGTCCTGGTGGAAACCAGGACTGGTATTTATCGGAATGAAGAAAAAATATCATTTAATCAAACAATTTACAAATTTAGGGGTTGTACCTGGGGTGAATCGTGACGGAAGAGATAATTTAATGAAATTGGATCAAAATTGAATCAAGTAAGCAAGCTTTCTGTGCTAATTTGAATTCCAAAGGTCCAAAGTCAATTTACACAGAGGACGTTTATTTGTTAAGTTGCAACCCAAGCCACGTTGACAATTTTTGATCGGTTGAGTTAAACTATGATATGACAATCTGTGTTTACCAACTAATGTATAGTTTATCTTTATTTATGGTTTTCAGCTTTTGGTAGTCTCGACCAACATTTCTTTTGATAGAGCAATAACTGATTGAATATTAGCATAATCATTAATTATTAAATATTAATGTAATTATTAATGTAATTTCACGCTCAGCAAGATGGCTTTACACGTACGAAACAAGAGCTAAATTATAACCAAGATTTCCGGATCCTTCATTGATATCCTGATTGTTGCAGATGAACTTGGGGCACTTTAAGAGCGCTCGTTTAATAGCACAGACAGACATTTTGGCAGATGAACTATTAAGAAAGCTAACTGCAACAACAACAATATCGAGGATGACGCTGAGGACGACGATTAGTGATGATGAAAAAGTTGTGGCAGATGAACTACTGGGTGTTTCAAGACTCGTTACCAAATTTCAAGTGCCGCTCAAAATTTAAGAAACAAGGCAAACTGTTTAAATTTTTTGCATCTTGCTTATAACATTTAAAGATAAGTATACAATTATGACGATGTGTTAAATGAATCAAATATTATTACTAAAATCGTATGTGTTACTACAATTTGTAAGTTTTTATTTATTTAATTATAATTTATTAAGTTCATACACTGTATTACTTGGTTTATTGTACCACACAAACTAAGTGTCTGGATAAGGTTGTGAAATGATGGTCACACAAAGATGATTGCTCTTAAGTCTTAACAAACCCCACAATTGTAATTATGACAAATGTTTTATCGGGTGACAGATTACTGTTTTACTTTCCATTCAACGCTCAATCATATGTTATGAATGATTTTGCATCATAAAAGTTTAAAGATTGATTTTGAGATAGTGGACGTTAAGTTCTATAACAAATACAGATCAGTGTTTTATGGTAGAAACTAGAAAATCTGATACAAATTCAAATTGTGCTTGAGTGGCAGTTTTGTGAATGAGTTTGAGAGAGACTCACCGATTGTAAATCCAGTGACACCTCTACAGCAAATGAAGAGCCAGAAGGACGGAACGAAGGCAGATAACAGAGCACTGATCACTAGCACCACCATTCCTATTAGCAGTACTTTCTTACGACCATACACGTCTGATAACTTACCTGCCACTATACTGCCTGCAGGGGGTGAAAGGTGTTGGAACTGAAGTAGGTTTTAGAATTGAGAAAAAAATCGAAAACATTAAAAACAGTACTGTGTGAATAACCTGATAACAAGATTTACGAAAAGATTTATGTAGCATCTAATGTAATTATTAATACTAATAAAATCTCTAAGACTTACCGATAGCGTAAAAGAAGAAAACTATGGCCGGTATGATAGCTTCTTGTATCGGAGTCAGATCAAAGTCACACTTCATGTCCTTTAATATCACGCTCGCTGAAAGGAGTCACCCGTTAGTTATTTGCCCTATTACAAGTAAGATGTGATAATATCATTATCAGCCAGCCGACGTATACTGTTCCTTATATTATATATTTTATAATATATCAGGATTCAGGCGACTAATTCATATTTGTTGAGTATTATATTCATGCAATCAACCTGTTATACTAAGAATTCCAGCCAATCTGACAGCCGCTCTGCCAGTCAAGTGTACAACATATTCTACATCAAGTTGCTGCGTTAAAATGAGCCCATTTCTTAGTTATAAAATTCAAGTTCGAGTATATTTTTTGATAGTGTCGCTAAGCACTCTTACCAAGGACCCTGAGTTGTCAAAAATGCAGATTTCAGATGGAAACACGAGAACATTTTCATAATCTATGATGTTAAACAATAACATTGTTATGACAGTAACATCTCTAAACCACGATATCACTATCACGTGAATCACGGGTCGATTGTTAAAATCCTCACACAAATGTGTGGTAACAGGGTAAAGTATGTTTTGATGGGCACCAAGTATCATGTTTCCATTCTGTTGCCTTGGTTATCTCAGTCTCTGTTAAACCTAGCGTATTTGTGGTTGAATATGTCGCTCACCTTGATGGGTTATTATATATATTTTTCTCAGCTTTACTAGACCTAGGTTATGTTCAAAAATCCAATCAATAAAATCTATACCTTTTCGACTAAGTTAATCATAGAAATTTAATGACTGCAATCTACATAATTTGATGATAATATGTTGCCATAATGCCATACTATTCCAACGTATTATGTTAGATTACATTCCAGCTCATTTCCCTCAATTACCTAGCTCCATAGAACCACGTCCCTAATTTCAGGACAGGGTGACACACATCATGACATCAGTTGTTCTACTATTAGATTTACAGAGTATTGTAATGCAGGTTTATGTTTCATTACCAGGTTTGTGTTTCATTACCACCCCTGTGAGACGTGCTATTCTGACCCCCAGCTGTGGTTAATTCGTTATTTTTAGATTGGATTGAGCTTCGTTGAAAAGTCACGTCTTAAAGTTATGATAGTTTGTGTTAACTTTGTGTTACTGTATTGTGGTGAGCTTCTTGGTTATATCAGATGAAATTAGAGTAATTTGATCGTTTTTTAGTGACGAAAACAAGAGGTCAGGGTAGGACAATTTACCGTTAGCTGGCTTTAAAGCTTTAAGCTAATCATGAGCCATGGAATTTTAGCTGTGACGACCAATACTAAAATTGTTGCCACGGACACGTTGTTGTGGATATTTATGTCAAACTATTTCAAGGCCGTAATGATAAAAATTTGTATTAAGTAGCAGTAATTATACAGGGTGGGCCAAAAGTCAGTACCCATACGTTGGCCTTTATAGCTCAGTCACTGAGTGCCCAATTTAAATACTTCCTTCTGATATGACTTAGTACCACCACTGGTTCGAGGAATTTGTCAACTCGAAAAATATTCGCGTTCATTTTTTTCAAATGAAGGTTCATTTTCACATTTATTTGATAGTTTGGATAGTTGGATCAAGCTTAATGTTATTAAATTGTGTTTGGCCATTCGAATTACGTTTGTCCTGAAAGAATTAAAACTGTAGCTTCTCAGATGACCGAGATATGAAGCATAACGAGTTTATTCATTACGTGCGATCAGGTGATTGGATTACCTAATCACGTGATAAGGTGACCCCGTTAACCACCCCGTTAAACATTATGGGAATTGTTAAGAGTGCCCAATTAAGGTGTCGTGTCACGGTGTCACATAATCACCCAGTCAATTTTGTTAACGAGATACAGAAAATGCTTGATAACTTCGTCATTTCTAATCCGTTTTGCCTCATGTTTTCAGATCATATGTAACATTTGATAATCTACCGTCTCTGAAAAAATTAGGCGTTCAGCATGTTCAGAGAAAACAATATAGGTGTTTTAATATTGAATGGGCGTGGTCTAAAATATTCGAATTTTCAAATTTTGACGACGGAATCCTCGAACCAGTAAGTACAGTATGCAATCTGCAAAGCAACAGCTCTCAAATATAAAACACGGCGGAGCTATTAAGGCCAACGTATGGGTACTGACTTTTGGCCCACCCTGTATATATATAAGATCTAATCAACACCGACTTTTAATGTGTAGGAGTACAGCTACAAAATATATAATATATATTAGTATAATTAATTACTAATTATACCGTTTTTAAATCGTTTCGACAACGTCTTAAAATTTCTATGATTATTGTCCTAGTCTATATAAGATACGCTTTGATGCAGTTTGGACATGTAACATTATTCGACCTTTTTGTTTGGCTGTCAGACTTCTAGCACGGCCTTATCTCGCGATAGAACAGGCAAATGGTGTGAATTATCTACTCATATAACATCACACTATTATAAATTGCTAGATGTGCGTGGTCTATATGTACTGGTCCACACATTTGAGGTTTTCTTGGCTATCTTGTAGTTTGTACCAATTCATTACTTTGCTAATTTCGTGGAAGTCGATTGCGTCATCACGTCATGCCATTACAGTTTCAAAACAGCGAAATCTATCCGAACATCATGCACCCCGAAACTATTGTCGATTATGATCAGAACGGAGAAATGTCAGAACCGGAAGGATTACAAACCCAGCCAACTCTGAACGACTTCGTGATTGTGTACAAAGCAAAGAAAGAGACCGGCTGTCTTGAGATCTTTTTTCGCCAAGTTGAGCAGGAAGTAGGTCTTAAAGTAAAGAAGTTGTTATCTTCCAAGTTCGATAAGAATGGACTGATGTACGGTGTAATCTCAGCTTCTCGGGAAGTGCTCGCTGAGCGGGCTGTAAAGCTCAAAATATCTATCCCAGTCCAAAAACAAGTTGATGAGGAGTATTCCCTGGCAAAATCTTGCATGAAGACCATCAAGCACTACTTTTCTCCTTGTCTGGAGTCTGGATTTTTCAAGATCCCATACGACCCTCAGTATGAAGATCATATCAATCACTCCATTTTCGAGGGAGGGGATCCATTCAATTCCTCTAGAATCAGAATCATGTTGATACATGATCTTATCAAGGATATCGATATCACATCAGAATTGAAAGAGAAAGAACCTAGTTATCCATCTCTAAAGAGAGATGAATACCGCGGTCTACGGTGGCTGGAAGAGCACAAATACATCGAAGATAGCTTCCCTCTGCACAGTATAGATGAGGTAAAGAATCTGGCAAGTTCAGTCCTTTCTACTAAAGAATCTTGGTACAGGTCTCTGTCTCTAACTTCACTGAGAAATTACTTCGGAGAGAAGATTGGACTGTCATTTGCTTGGAGGTCAGCCTGGATGTCTAATGCACTGCCATTCCCTATCCTATTTGGTGAGTTGAACTAAACATGAATCTGATCTTAAATCCAATAATGATACAGTCCATAATGTCTCAGTTTTTTCACCCTGTTATGATTTTCTGCAGTAAACTATTATCAATGAAATATTTAAACTTTTAAAACTACAATGAACAAAACATTGCAGGTCTGATCACGATATTTTACGGCATCGTCATAGGCACGAGCACCGAAAAAAGTATGTTCGGTAACAAGATTGAGGATAGGTACCTTGCTGCCATGAACAACCGAGCCACTCCTTACTACGCTCTGTTAATGTGCATTTGGGCAGCAGTCTTTCCAAAAATCTGGTCTAGATTCAAATACATTTATTCCTTTAAATGGGGCACGACCAACTACTTCCTGTTTGATGAAAGAGAGATTGTTAAGTTTGCTGCAATGAAAGAAAGATCAAGAGGTGCACTATACCAGAGGTACTGTCTAACTTGGGCGTGTACGTTTGTATCCATATTGATAGGAGTTACTTACTGCTTGGGAATGATATACATCCAGATGACACTGACGACATACCTCGAGGACATGATTGATCAAGCGGACCTAACAGTTAATGCTGCGATATCTTTGATAAATACATTCTTAGTCAACCTGGTGATTAACCCGATGTTTGAATGGAGTTCAAAGAAGCTTACTGCGTTTGAAAGACATCATTTTGATTCAGGTTCACAGCATATCATTATATTTTTTGGCAGTAATGTTCTAATATTGAATATTAATCTCTACCTTACAAGACTTTTTTGTGGCGGACCAATTTGCGACGACCGAAATTTTGGCAATTGGCGGTCCGAAAATATGGCGAAATTGAACAAAAACCGTCACATTTCGGACGTCACAGAAAATAAGTGTATTTTTCATCATTTTGTTTTCTGACACAAAGGAAATTCAAAATTTTCTAAAAATCGGTAAAATCATGTTGAAACAAAATGAAACTCATAAATCGATTTCTTCATCTTCCTCTATACTTAAGGGGTCCGGCTCGACTCTTTCAGTTTCACGCTGTTCTCCAGTGTACTCCCAGGAGTAAGATTCTCGGATAAGCGTATTACTTGACATTAAATTCATCATGGAATATTGTGTTTATTTGTCCCACCATCATATCACTAACTTTTCAAGAACAAAATGAATCGATGAAGCCACAATTATTGGAATGAGCTAAAAATAATGCGACAGATTCTATTACGACGACCGAAATTTTGGCGGTCCGAAAATATGGCGAAATTTCGGGAAAACCGTCGCATTTCGTACGTTATGAAAAAGTCTTGTAAGGTATTGTATTTAAAGGTACCTAGAGAACATCAAAACGATAAAAAACATTTATTTCAGATTTCGAGAGAGCCCTTACAATCCGGGTGTTTTGCAACTCATTCTTCAACAACAACATTCGGATCCTTATGATGCTGATAGTGCCCAGATTTGACCTCACAAATATATTCACCCACAAAACGGACTCTTTCGAGCTTTGCAAAGAAGGGCAATGTGCAGAGGCCATTGGCTATCAAGTGGCATTTTTCCTCCTTCTGCGGCCAATTATAGATCTAGCTAGGTATGTTCGACATACGATCAGGATATTGTTTTGCAAAAAGAGAGCTGTAAAAGATGAGCTGGATATAGTAGATGGGTCTCTGATTGAATTTGTGGAGAAGCAACACGGACTCTTTTCCGGACAGAGGTTTGGAAAGCAACTAGCTCTTAAAAACTTTTACTCACAAAGATTAATTTTTGCTGCTTAAAATAGAAATTTAGAAGATAAGAGTTATTTGTGTCTAATAACCTTTGAATCCTCATTATTCTATTATTTAATAATGAGGTCTGATCGTCATGTTCTTACAGCGTTCGATGTCTGTGTGAAGGTAAAATGGTGATATCCTCTGGATCAGGCAGAGGTCGAGTGTTATCGGGATTATTTCTTTAGTAGTGGAACAGCAATAGTCCCATTACCTTAGTATTGCTGTTCCACTACTAAAAATATTCTATTATTTGATTAGACTGTAGTGATTGAGCAAAGTTCAATAACCACAACTTGTTCTTCAGGTTCGGAGAGAAGTTCACAACGATGGATGATATGAATGCTAGGGTTGCTCAATATGGCTTTGTGGTCATGTTTGCTGCAGCCTTTCCTCTTGCTCCTATCATTGCCTTCTTGATGGAGTATTTTGTTAGGAGGGCAGATATTGACCGGTAAGATTATTTTATAACAATTAACAATATAAGCCGGCCTTAGGTGAGCTGCCATCTTTTCTTATAATTAACTATCTAGGTACATTCTTGTACTGTCTTAGATCTTGAGGAAGCAATCTGTAAAACCACAAACTGTTTTAAAAGAAGTACATTGTAGTTTGCTAGTGATACCAAAAGGTACATTTCAATGTACCATTTACTTTTCAACTCTAAAAGGTACCTAAAGAGACAAAGAAGACCCATTCCACGAAGACAGGAGGGTATTGGGAGTTGGGAAGATATTTTAGAATTTGTAAACATGATGGCTATCTGCACAAACGTCTGGATTATTGCATTCCGGTATGATTTTGTTTCACCTTTGTAATTATTACCTCCAAATTATCTTACAGAAAATAAGATAATTTGATAATGATTGTGGAATGTGTAGTGACACAGAGTCTATACCTTGACTAAATAGTAAATAATGTTTCAGGTCAAATTATGGTTTTAATCTATTTATTGACTGGAAAAGATACTACCCTGAGGATTACCAAGCTATGCTCAGTGTCGTCCTCATATCATCTCTAGTCCTTCTAACGTCTTTGATAAGAGCTGTTACTCAGTACAATAAGATCCCAGAAAAAGTGAAGATATTTCAGAGGGAGGAAGAGAAGACAGCGGGAGAATTTTTAGGTAACATGTCAAACGGGAATTCTTGCAGAGGACCCGGCAATAGAACATTTGTTTCACAAAACTCGGTGGCAGTTTGATGAGGAGTAAAAATTTCTGAGAAATTTGGTAGCATGCCAATTTTATAATGAGGCATTTATCGTTTTGATTCTAACTCATCTAAGAATAATTTGAGCAGCACAGATTAACAAAACAATCAAAGCTTTTGCATTTCAATAATTTATGTCAGTATTGAGAGAAAAGCTTGTTATGTATTTCAGGTTGTTTACTTTTCCTGGAGTTCCGTACTAAAATATTCTGAAATAAAAGATTCAAAGAATGTTGTTGTTTAATGACTTACCCATAAATATTTCGGCAGCATCAGCAAAAGACATCATTCCGAGCACAATCATAAAGAAAATGTGGTATCTGCCAAACCCAGCAGCTTCCAGTACCTGATGGGAAGTTTTATTATCCTGAATAACATTGACACATAACATTCTTTAACCAATGAAATAGTGTCAACAGTCAAAATTACTTTGCTTTATGTTTAATTAGCCCGAGATTGAAACATAACATGTAAAATAGTATGTATAAGTATGAGCTGATAGTCTCACAAATAACATCCATCATCAAAATATTATATAAGCAGGAATGTAAAATCCGGATCGGAGTATTGTTTATTGAGTCATTCCTTTCCTGATAAGAGCATTTTTCCTTGTCGCATCAAACGGGATCAATACAAATTTACACAAGAATACATAAGCCAGAATCTCAACTTCCATGAAACATTTTCGTATTAGTATTAGAGAAACAATTACAAAATCATCAACAAACATTATTAAGATCGTAAGTAGGAATCGATTCTGTACTTTCAGGGCTTGTTGGTAGTGTTTCGGGACTGAGTGAAGTGGGAGATCTTATTTCAATATCTTCTAACCGAGCTGAAATTATTGAATAATTAAACTTTCAAAATTTGCCCTGAGCTAAATCTATAACTAAATCCAGTGAGTGCTCTTTAATAATGTATTCTTTGAAAATGCAGATAGATTATTACCTTGGTCATCAATTTCATTAGGAAATTCCCCTGTAACTTCATCACTTACATCAAGAGTGGGGTTTGCATAGGCCATATCTGACAAATAATCATAAGATTACTTGTTGATGGTTGGATACTTAATTAAATGTGTTCTTAGGTTCTGTGAATAATAAACATTGAATCGATTAATAAGAACAGGATAAGTATTTGCAGAAAAAATCCACATTATTCTAATACTATACTTCAAGTATCAAAATATAAGCACACCAGCTTAAATTTCAAACTTGACTACATGGTTGCCAATTTTATCCTATACCTGTGGAGTAATAAAACAGAAGTTAAGAGAGCGATTAGTGACTAATCTTTGAATGCCAGAAGGCACGATCGATATGGCTTAGTGGTGAGAGCTTCCGGCTCTTGTGCAGAAGGCCGTGGTTTGAATCCCAGTGTCACCTAGTCTACCAGGGAGTTGATTCAAGATGTCAATCCTTCGCAGCTCAGTGAGGCCCAGTGGTGCATCTCGCTGATCTACCGAAGATCGGTTGCGAGAACATCGCGCTACAAACCAGGGAATAGCTTAGGATCCATTGCATTAGATCAATGTAAAATTACATATCTGTGTAATTTCTCCTTTGTTGACTCAGCAGAATGATCGGAAACGTGATCGAGGATTAGTTGAAGAGGGCCTTGCAAAAAGAACAAAGATCTTCCTAAGATAACCCTTCATAGGGTACCCTTCATCAGCACAACAATATTGTGGTAATTAAAGCAAAGCAAAGTACAATTTTTGGATGAAGCATTGAAAATGGACAATCACCAAACGGTAATATTTCTGTTAAAAGTTATAAAATTATTCAAACAAAATAAACATAATATAGCAATGACCCTATATAAAATCTACCCTTTAAGAATTAAAAAAGTTTCCTAAACAATCAAAAATTACCCTTGGCCTTGTGGGCTGTGGCTCCAAGTTAAGATCTAGACTGTTTATATCAACAAGGTTTTTTCTCGCACCTCTGTCTCCACGGAGAGAAATCACTGTTGTTCTTAGGATTTCCAGGCCTGTCAAGGTCGTATTGGACAGTTCAGCCGCATTGACAGATCTTTTGAGAAAATCGAAGGAGCTCAAAAGCACGATTTTCAAAAATGTTTATCTGACACCTGATCGAACCCTGGAGCAGAGAGTAGAACATCGAAAACTGGTAGCAGAATTGAGAGAGAAAGCTCGAGAAATGCCAAACGAACATCATTTTATTAGGAAAGGTGCAGTTTGCAGTCAAGTAAAATCAGTAGAAGATAAGGACACTGTCTCGACAAGTTCAGCAATGAAAAGTAGTAGTGCAGGAGTAACTAAGAAAAAGGAAAAGAAACCCAGACCACTTTTACCGCATCATATAGCGTGTAATCGTCGACCACCACCAGGATACGTGTCACCAGTCACAACTGACTCATCAGATAATGATTATTGACAATTAAAATTTTGGTCCCCCCTTGTTCAAATTTGTTATTATAACTGGGTTGATTTCTAAGTGATAACGCTGCTTATCTATTAACAGCAACACATTTTCTGGATTACATGACCGATAAGAAGTTTGTTAAGTAGATACATACAACGGTTTTAATATTATTACATGACACATAATAGGATTGAATTAATATTGATATTAAAATGCTCATTGTAGCCATATATTTTAGATTTTCATCATCATCATCTTAGGATTTCAAAGCGAAGGCGCTTTCTAATGTATCCTACAGCATCCGAGTACCTCTGGCCAGTGTGGTACTCCATCTTACTGGCCAGCTTCTTAACCAGTCTTTCAGCTTCACCACCCACTTCAAGAACCCTTGCGTTGTAACATCGCTTTTTCTCATTTTCATGGGACTGGTACATCGCTGGGATCGATTTGCTTGCATTGGAGGGGGCTGGGGCATGAAATAATAATAATAATAATAATAAATACAACATTTATAAACCGCCTTATAGCTAAATCATATAACTCGATATAATTTAATCCTGGAGATAAACTCCAGTGCTTTCTAAAGCGGCTCTTACATTAACTGAGCTTAGTTTAATTGAAAATTAGACATGACAAGTTCATTTTACCTATGTAAATGCAAAATCAATCAAATGCTAGAGAAAAGAAGTATGTTTTAAGTTTGGTCTTGAAAGATGTAACTGACTCAGCTGATCTTATGTCGTATGGCAAGGAATTAAATACTTTAACTGCACAGTGACTAAAAGCTTTCTCTGTGTTTACATAGTTAGGAGAGGTTGGAAAACTAAGGTAAAAATAATCATTATCAAGACGTACATTTTTAAAACTTTGCTGCCTAGGAGATATCAACTCTTTTAAGTAAGGAGGAGCTATATTATTTAAACACTTGTAGGCAAGTAGGGCAATCTTAAAATCTATTCTAAATCTAACTGGTAGAAAATGAACTTTCTTAAGAAGTGGAGTAGTGTGTGCCTTTCTTCCTCTCCCGAAAATAAATCTTACAGCAGAATTTTGCACCTTCTGTAAACGACTTAAATCATAAGAGCTCAGTCCAAAATATACGCTATTGCAATAATCAATTCTAGAGAGTACTAGAGCATGAACAAGCTGAATCTTAAGGTTAAAAGACAGTTTTGATGCAATAAACCACAAATTTCTGATCTGAATATTACATGCTTGAACCACTGACGTAATCTGATCACTCATTGAAAGATAACTGTCCAAATACAGCCCAAGACTCTTCACAGTTCCACTAACAACATGTGGCTCTTGATCCTTAACAATCTGTAGAGAGGCTGGAATATTTGTTGAGTCAAATTTAGAGGATATAACGATGACTTCAGTCTTAGAAGAATTCAGTTGAAGGAAATTGTTTGATGGGTCATCAGAATCAAGGGTCTGATGGGTCATCAGAATCAAGAGTGAAATACAGCTGGGTGTCATCAGCATACAAATGAATACAGCACCCATGCATACTTGCAATGTTCTCAAGATCTTTGGTGTACAATATGAATAGCAGGGGGCCAAGGATTGAACCTTGTGGCACACCTATCTCAAGAACAGTTGCTGAGGAAGACGAATCCTTGACTTTGACACAAAATGAACGGTTAGCCAAGTAGGACCTGATCCATGTAAGAGCAATGCCTGTAATGCCATAAGCAGATCTTAGCTTCTTGATTAATCTTGGGTGATTGACAGTATCAAAGGCAGCACTCAAATCTAGAAGTAAAAGAACAACTTTAGTTTTCTTGTCAATAGTTATCAAGATGTCGTTATGGATTCTGGTTGTTGCAGTTTCACAGCTATGAAACTTCCTATAGCCGGACTGAACTTTAGAAAGCAAGTTGTTATCCTCAAGATAACTGGTGAGCTGTATAGATACACACTTCTCAATGATTTTTGACAAGAATGAGAGATTGCTAATAGGCCTATAGTTAGATAGAGATTCACCGTCAAGGCCACGTTTCTTCAAACTTGGACGAATGAGAGCCTCCTTAAGTTTTATAGGAAACTCACCTTTAACTAATGATTCATTGACTATAAATGAGATCAGAGGAAGGAGTTCTGGGAGACACTTGATAAGAATCTTTGTAGGTATGGGGTCAAGATCACAGAATTTGTTAGACATATTCTTTATGATGCTTACTAGTTCTTCATCAGACACATGACGGAATTGTATCTTTGGGCTATTAGAAAGAGGAACAAATTCATCTGAGTTAGGAGAATCTTGGGATTGTTGTTCTAAATAAATGTTGTTGTATATGTTGTCGACCTTTGATTTAAAGAACTGTGCAAAGTTGTTAGCACTCTCAAGATTTGAAGAGCAAGAAGGTGTAGTAGTACTAACTTTTTCTTTATTGAGCAACTTATTAACGATGGAATAAGTCTTTTTAGCATCACCTGCACTATCTTGTAACCTTGTTTTGTAGAAGTGATCTCTTGTGGATACAATGACTGAGGATGCTCTCTCTGATGCTTTCCTGTACAGTCGTTTATAATCTGGGCAATCATGATTCTTTTGATACAGTCTCTCAATCTTTCTTCTCATTGCTTTTGCTTGTTGACAGTGTGTAGACCACCATTCAGCGTTATGATCTTTTCTTGGGATGAAAGTTTTTTCTTTAGCATGCTTGTCCAAAATACTGCTCAACTCAGACTCAAAGATATCAACTGCACTATCGAGGTCATTGAAGCAATCAGTGTCACATAGTTTTGACTTAAGAATGTCCTCAACAAAAGCATCTAGGTCTATGCAAGCAATGTTTCTGTAAATAATTGGTTCTAGAGTGCCTATGGGTGCTGGAGATACATTGCAATTGAAAGCAACAAAGTAGTGGTCAGACGATGTACCAGAATCAGTAATGACAGGATCTAGAACTTCAATGCAATCGTGAGTAAAAGAACCATCCCTGGTAATTACAAGATCTAATATGCCCCCATCTCTGTGTGTTGCAGCTGAAATTTGTTGCACCCACCCACAAGACTTAAGTAGTGAATTAAACCTTTGTGCAACTGAATCATTTTCGTCTTCAATGTGGATATTAAAATCACCCATGATCAAGGGCTTTCCAGGTTTGTCTACTAAATCAACCAAGAGTTGCTCAAAGTCAGTTAGAAATTGGGGGATGTTAGCACTCTGAGATGTGGAGGTGCCAGAACGGTAAATTGAAACAATTCGTAGTATATCTCCAGAAGATGATTAGAAGGTACATTCACAAGACTCAAACGTTTTGAATCGCTTGCACTTCTGAGGAGTCACTTTAAGACTTTTCTTATATAGAACAGCAACACCTCCTCCCCGCCCAGCTCTTGGCTGGCTATGAATGGAATATCCAAGTTCTTTCATCTCAGAAAACTTAGCATTGTCATCTTTTCTCAGCCAAGTTTCTGTAGCACAGCAAATATCAGTATCAAAGTCTTCAAGCAATTGCATGACTCCAGCAGTTTTATTGCAGATGGATCTGCAATTGAACAGGGCAAAGTTCATACTCTGACATTCTGACTTAGAGTTTGTAGCTAGTTTTTTGAAGTAAGGATGTTTTGTTTATACCGATTCAATGCCTGTTGCATGATGGGGCACTGCTCTGAGCTGGAATGGTGAGTGTTACAGTGAGATGAGATTCTTGGATCTTTTGACAGACTGCAATTGCGACATCTATGTCTGCTAGGGTCTTCCTTGTAATGACAGTCTGATGTTCTATGCCTACCGCTGCAATACATACAAACCAGAGTTTCTTTCTCAGGACAATTTTGGGAAATATGGTGGAGCTTCTGACAATTATAGCACTGCTTGATGATGAATCTATCCTTTACAGGACAAGCACTATTCAGAATGAAGATTTTGCCGTCTCCTGTCAATAGGTTCCTAATCTGAGGAGAGACCTTGATCCCAGCAGTAGTGTACCTTAGTCCAACATTTATGTACACAATTTCAAAGAAATGCTCATTATCTAGCAAGTGTTTAAGTCCAGGATTTTTCAAGGGAATAATATCTAGAAGAGCTTTTTTAGTCTGTAACCGGAAATCTTCAGCGGGCAAACCAGAGCGATCAATGGTTTCGAATATCTGACTGGGAATATTAGACACAGTGACCTTAGGGAGAGCTTTCTGTGAGAGAGTGATGTGAAAACCAAGTAATTTAATGACATCAGAGTTTTCAATAAGACTTTTAGCCTTCAGCCTATCAGATGAAGATGGAAAAACTAGCGTTATCTTCTTATGTGAATCTAGTAGGCTAGTTTTCATAGCAATCAATCGTGTGTCATAGAGCAACTCAGATAGAACATCTGGAGCAGATGAAATATCAGCAGAAGGAGAGGGACTATCTAGCACCAATATCTCTTTACTTTCCTTGCTAATTTGATTTATGTTAGCGGACACTTTACTTGGCTGAGGAGAACTAGCACCACCTACAAGAGCTTCAGCAAAATTGCTGTAAGAGGACAGTGCACTTGGAGACCGGGATTGCAAGTTTTCTTTGTTAACATTAGAAACTCGCTCTTCCAGCGAATGTTCAGAGGCTGGAGCACATAGAGCAAGCTTGTCGACAATAATGCTATGCATTTCCTCACGAAATGATTCCAGAAGGGCAGAGTTGTTTGCCCTCATCAGATGCTCAACTTTGGAGAGAACATCAGGAGCTTCATCATGACCATTATCATGACTCATCACAGGGTTGGACTTAGAAGCATCTACCACAGATGGTACAGGTGGACCAGGTGGAGAAAAGTTTTTGGAAGAACGGGTGTCATCTACCAGTGAAATGCAATCTTCACATACGAATAGAAAATAACCCCAACGAGCTTGATCTGCAATCATAGGTCTCACCTTAGCACGGAAGGTATTTGTACAAATGGACTCAGGAAATTGAACACTGGTTTTTTTTGCGACAAGCGGAGTGAAACATCCCATCACAGACATTACAGATAATCGATTCATTCACAGTGTCATTACTCCCACACTGTTTACACGAGCCGTCTTCAAATACAGGAAGTATAACAGAGTTCTTCTTTGGCTTTAGAGTCTTCTTGAGCTTCTTACTGGCCAGGGCCTCGTGCCCCTTTTGGCCCGCCATTGACATTGCTTCCTGAAACTCAATAAATGTAATAGATTTGTAGTGTTGTAATTAGTTTAAAACTTAATACCCTTACATCAAAAAATGCTCTCTCTGAAGCATTCCAAATCGATCTTGCAGAAATGTCCAGCCTAGCTTGGTCTCCTAGGACTGTTCCCTTTGGTAACTCTAGACCATCAACTGGAAGAAGAACTGGCTCAGTCTGCACATCCCTGCAAAGGTGTCTCTGTTTTGGAACATTATTATGCTTGAGCTGCTTGAGTTCTGCAAAGGTGTCTCTGTTAAAAGTAACATGGGTTCCCTAAACCACAAGATCACCATTTTCATTTTAGGCAAAGGCTTCAGCAATCAGCATCTTTATTTCTGACCATTTTAAAGGCTTCACTGTCTTTAATTCATAGCAATCTGTTTTTAAATTTATTGGTAGACAATACAAATAAAATAAGGTCATACGTCAGTGTGTGATGTGAAATGAGCTTTATATTATTACATCCGATCTATTTTGAGACCAGTTGTATGTGGCATCTTCAATTTTTCAATTTTGAAACCTTGCTATTTTGAATTTTTTAATTTGAAGGCTCCGTATATAATAAACGGCATTTCTGAGTTTAACGGGTGATACTCGTAAAATATTTGTTCCAAATATTACCGTCGACGAGTCCAACTCGGCGCCCGTCCTGGTAGGTTATAAACCTACAACTCTGAGTGCATTGTAATTACCAGTAAATTAATTTTGGTCGGATCATAATTCCCACTTTATTGACCATGCTAACTTTTGGCCTTTTCAACTCAAGCATAATAATACTCCAAATTGTTTACAACAGAAATCCGGACTTATAAGCAATATTTTCAAAAATATGAAATATTTATATTATATATTATTTATGCTGATTATTCCGAAACTCGTGACACACAAAATTGATTGACGATGTCAACATTTCCAAATCGTTGCTAGCTCTGTTTGTGATTCGTGAAGCAAAGCATTACGATCTTTTCTAAAGATTTTATTGAAGCGAGACAAGAATGACAGTTCTTGTAAGTTTATAACTTACCAAGACGCGCACCTAGTTGGACTTGTCCACGGTCTTGTATTTGAAACAAATGTTATATTAGTATCACCCGTTAAGGCAGTTCGCGCGGCGTGTTGAAGCGGTGACGTCCTCCTACTACACAACAACAACAAAAACCGTTTTGGTCACGTGACAGGCTAGTAAAACATGAATTCGATTGTTTAGGGCTCGGGTTAGAGTTAGGGTTGTGGTAAGGGTTAATGGGTTATGGATAGCTTCGGGGTTATGGTTAGGGTTACGCTTTTTTTGCCACATAAGTGATGATGATGAAACAAAAATTAATTTATTTTTATTTTTATTTTTACTACATACTACCTACTTACTTGTAACTGGCTTTTTCAATTTTTACTTAAACTTGATTTGAAACTTGATTCAAGATGTCAATCTTTAGCATCTCGCCGATTTGCATATTTTTTGCATATTTTTTGCATATTTTTTGCATATTTTTTGCAAATTTTTTGCATATTTTTTGGCGCTTCGCGCCAAAACCTGAATTTCAAAAAATTTTCGGGGCAAGGACAAAATGAAATTGCAGCATGTGCAAAATCGCGATTTTTTAATGTTTTACGTTTCCCGCGTCAAATTGCGATTTTATTCAGATCCTCCGCATTTTCACGTATTTTTTATTCAAATCTGCGGGCTAGGGCTAAATATTACGTTTTCTATGAGCATATGAAACCAATCATCATGCATATACTAGGGGGTGCACCATAAAAATAAACTTGCTCGGATTTTAAAAATTTTTGTACCATTGTTTTCTAGAGACTGTGAGAATTTTCACAATACCAAATTTGTCATACCTTTTTGAAAAGATCAGTGAGTTTCGCCTAGGTGCCATATTTGATGGTGCGCGGCTTTTGGAGCAAAATTTGCTGTAAAAGTCGCGTAATTTGACCAAATTTGACCAAATTCGTTGATTTTTGTCGTATTATTTGGATATATCTTCAGTTCCTTGAATGAGATCATTCTGAAAATTTGCGACGACCTTCCAATAGGGCTTTCACAACTGTCCGAAAAATTTGGTGGATATCGGAGTTGATATAGTGATCAAAATGGGGCAAAATACGCTGCTTTTAGCTGTAACATAATGTCTGATGGTTGGATATGCTTTAAACTTTTCGGACACTTTCCTTGTAAGTCTATGAGTAAGCTTACCAATTTTTGTTGCAATCAGAGGTCGGGAAGGATACTTAATATCTATTTGTTTGAAGAAAATTGTGCTGGCCGAAATTAGCGCTAAAAAACCATCCTACAGTCGGCACGCGCGGCTCACTGTCGATGGCGCACTACCTACATATACACAGCCTTCCGAATGTAGGTACGGATTTCAGAAAACCGAAAATACATTTTCGGCTCTTAATGATCAAGTTAGCATGAAACATGAACAATAGTGGTTTCCAGAAAAACTTTAAACTTTGAAAATTTTTGAAAGGGAGGCTTCACATAGCCATGTGCCTACGCGTACTGCGTGACGCGCTTGTTTCACAAGTAGGATAGGCACATACAGATCAGCACACATAAGATGGTACGTGTGCGCGCGCGCAGTGCTGACAATTGCGTCGTACTTAACTCCGTGTGCACGTACATCGTGTGCGATTATTTATACTTATTGAAGGCTATAAATGCCTCTTGTTTATTTTAATTTGGTATTGTTCACTTTTAGACGATAAAATACAGGAATTGCGGTATAATAATACGAATAATTAAGATTGTACGATCAAAATACATCACGAAACAGTATCAACTACCTCGCTACTTATCAACTTATACTATGTACTATGCGACAAAGATACACAAAGCAATATTTATATACTTATAGAATAAACGAAACACAGTATTCAGTATTTACTAGTACTACCCCGCTACTAGTAGTAGTACTACAACTTAATGCGACAAAGGTCAAAGATATTGTATAAAATATAACTAAATAAACAATACGGTGCCCATGCCTGAGCTTTATAAAACTGGAAACACTTCTCAGATTAATTATTTTGCTTCTCAAAAACAATTACAAACTAACAATTTTCGACGTTAAACAGCTACATTAAACATTAACATTACACTTCACAATCCGAAAGAAAGGGGCTCGTCGCTGCAGGCCTGACTTTGACTTGATCCTGAAAAAGTACATGTCATTTAGGTACCGCGACAATTGTGAATTGACCCCTCGACAATTGACCCCCTATGTAATTACACTGGGGTCAATTGTCGCGAAATCTAGGGTTTAGTACGACAATTGGCCCCCCGAAAATTGACCCACCGACAATTGACCCCCTACCTATGTAATTAAACTAGGGTCAATTGTCGCGAAATCTAGGACTTAGTACGACAATTGACCCCCATGTAATTACACTGGGTCAATTAATCGGGTTAGGGTCATGGTCAGGGTCAGAGTCAGTGGTCAGGGTCAGGGTCAGGGTCAGGGTCAGGGTCAGGGTCAGGGTTAGGCCTAGGGTTAGGGTTAGGGTCCTGGGTCAGGGTCAGGGTCAGGGTCAGGGTCAGGGTCAGGGTCAGGGTCAGGGTCAGGGTCAGGGTCAGGGTCAAGGTCAGGGTCCTGGATCAGGGTCAGGGTCAGGGTCAGGGTCAGGGTCAGGGTCAGGGTCAGGGTCAGGGTCAGGGTCAGGGTCAGGGTCAGGGTCAGGGTCAGGGTCAGGGTTAATTGTATCAAATTATATTGTCGGGGGGTTAATTGTCGGGGGGTAAATTGTCGCCCACCCGTCATTTAATGTAATTACATAATACAATATAATACATAATTTGGTTATGTAGACAGCATGAGAGTAGGCCTGGCCATCTCGAAGTGATAATAATACATAATACAATGTAAATGTTGCTGTTACAAAATGTATAGCTAACATAAGCGAGCGTTCATGTATGACGTCAGCGACCGAGGGAAAAGGGTATTTGGAAATGCTGACGGTTGCTGACAGGAGGGGGAGGTATGAGCCTTGTTAACGTCAACAAAAATACGTGAATTCAAATCAATTTTATTAGCAATAAAACGTCACTAATTTCCTTAAAATTAGTACTCTAACTGAACTCTGGTGACCAACTGCTTAAATCAGTCACACACTAATTTTCCCTGCCTCATGCCTACTACTGGAAACTGTATCTCCAGACAAGTGTCAGACGTTACTATGCATTGGTTGCTCTTCAAAAAGGTTAGCAAAAAGATAAAGAGTGCGACCCTGATAAACTTTTGGGAGAGATTCATCGACGACATATTTGGAGTGTGGATGGGGACAGCGGGACAATTTACAATGTTTGTCGAATTGTTGAACAAACTGGCTAAATCAAACTGGCAGAACCATATAGAATCAAGGTTATCTTTTTAGACCTTACCTTGAGCTTGGACTCAGAAAATCAGATCTGGTACAAGCTATTTAGAAAGGAAACAGATGCTAGGAACTACTTGAGATCAGATACATATGTAGTTTCCAACCCCACCATGTGTAGAGGACCTGGGCGAACTAAAGGAGGATCTTGCCAGATGCGGACACAACAACAACGGTGACAAACTAGAAGAAATCGAGCCGAAAGCAATACAGAGGTCTATTGAGAACCCAGGAAATCCAACCAGAGACACTGAGGATAAGACACAACAGAGCCTCGTATTTTCCGTACAACACTCTTGATAACATTAGTCTTACAAAGTTGGTTAAGAACTTAATCTGGTCATTAAGCTACTAGGTTAATGTTATGTGGGGATGTACGGATAGTATTTGCCACTAGGAAACACCCTTCAATCGGTAATACACTAGAAAAGAATCGACAACTGGGACAACTGGAAACCCTTGATGTAGGACAATTACAGAGGTGTAATGGACCTAGCTGCAAAATTTGCCCCGTCCTCTTTGACAAGGACTCAAAAGATCATGGGGGGGGGGGGGGGGGGGCCAATGACTACCAATAGAGACTTTTGGGGACTAATGGGGACTAAAAATCATGGGGACTAGAGGTCAACTCGTTGACGTAATTCACCATTTGTCCCCATAAGTCCCCAGAATTTTTGACAGTTATTTATGGTTTTCAAGTTAGTTTAATAACGATACGATCGAGATGTTTTGTCCAAGATAAGAGTAGGATAAATCTAAATGGGGACTAATGGAGACTTTTGGGGACTAAAAATCATCTAAATGGGGACTAATGGAGACTTTTGGGGACTAAAAATCATGGGGACTCTGGGTAAAATCGTTGACGTAATTCCCCAAGTCCCCAAAAGTAGTCATTGGCCCCCCCCCCCCCCCCCGATCATGGTCAACAACATAGAACTGGTGCTAGACGGAACTCTAAAATGCAAGGACAAGCATGTTATCTACCTTATTGGTCATAATTATCACGGACATTACTTTCACACTGAAGACCTCAGCGTGAATTATTATGTCCGTGAAAATAATGTCTGTGGTATTAAGGTCCGTGAATAATAAAGTCCGATAATTATTTCCATTAATTTTAGTGTGCGTCCCACATAGGCGTAGATATGTCTGTAGCCGATTACTATATTAGCTAATTAGTATACTAGGACAAATATAATCACTCCTCAGTCACATTCTAGAGTTCAGAAAAAGAGTAAAAAACTGAATATTATAAACTGGAGTTATTTCAATTTTAAAGAAGACATTTTGGCTAGTATCCCGAACCGAGATATTATATGTGCAATTTTTTTCATGGAAGCCTTTTTACTTAGTATCCACTACAGGCACGTAGCCAGGATTTTTCTTTGGGGGGCCCTTTGCGAGCGGAGCGAGCCGACCCGTTCAATCCAGCTGCACAACAAAATTTGTTGTTTTCTTGATTTTTTATGTATGGTGTAAAACAGTGTAGAGAAGTGTACGATCGAAGAATATTTCCAGATTTAAACATGTAACAATTGTTGTTTAAATGCTACCTGAAGCTGTTCAAATGAAATTGAACTGGGAGAATCGAGAAGATTACAAGTCACAGCTACGTACAACAATCAGGGTCAGGAATGAAAAGGGATACGTAGATAGAGTTCCTTATAATCCCTGACTACGACAGGGAGCTGAAGGCAGATCTGGGAGGGTCTGGGCACAATATTATATTGCTATTATATTATCATCTGCACACTTATACTTTAACTTAGCTTAAACTAATTACAACACTACAAATCCATTACATTTATTGAGGATATGAGTATGACGTAGTTATGTCGATACGTTATTCAACTATTTATTTCTATTAGAATCTGTCTTCACTAAGTCTATTTAGAGACAATCAGAAATTTGAATCATTTATCAAGACATTATACTTATACATCACAAAACCTCCGACTTGATTTACAACTTAACTTCACAAACACTAATCATATAATACAAACTTACTCTGTCGGTTATCATACTATAATTCAAGGCAACATTAGCGTCCGTGAATTGATCTCTGCAGGAGCCCTCCCTTACTAAAACTTGTGTCTTCATCTGCCGTATTACTTGGGAATATCGCCGGTCTCAGCTTCAAACATAAAGGTATGATATTCAATAGATGCCGCTCTGCAAACTTCACCTGAAAAGGGATAAGTAGATAGAGCTCCTTATAATCCCTGACTACGACAGGGAGCTGAAGGCAGATCTGGGAGGGTCTGGGCACAATATTATATTGCTATATTATCATCTGCACACTTATTCTTAGTTTTAAACTAATTACAACACTACAAATCCATTACATTTATTGAGGATATGAGTATGACGTAGTTATGTCGATACGTTATTCAACTATTTATTTCTATTAGAATCTGTCTTCACTAAGTCTATTTAGAGACAATCAGAAATTTGAATCATTTATCAAGACATTATACTTATACATCACAAAACCTCCGACTTGATTTACAACTTAACTTCACAAACACTAATCATATAATACAAACTTACTCTGTCGGTTATCATACTATAATTTAAGGCAACATTAGCGTCCGTGAATTGATCTCTGCAGGAGCCCTCCCTTACTAAAACTTGTGTCTTCATCTGCCGTATTACTTGGGAATATCGCCGGTCTCAGCTTCAAACATAAAGGTATGATATTTAATAGACGCCGCTCTGCAAACGTCACCTTATCACCTACCTGAAACAGATTTTAAGATAAGCAACTAAATAAAGATTCGTTGAGATTCTGAGTTTCTGCCCTGACGGCTAACCAAATAAAATTTGGTTTAAGATATTTACCTTCTTTCAGATTTCTTTTTTAGACTGAACTAAACTTTAAACGATAACCTCTGAATGATCTGAACAACTAACTTTAAGGACATCGATCCTAAGAAATGGCCGTTTTTAAAAGCATTAAAAAATTTCAAAGGGTCTACACAATGTCAATAACGCGCGGCCGGCTGGCGCTAGATATTGTAAAAGGCTTACGATTTTTTCCTTTATTCATCAGAAAGTCAATGTGGCAGACATAAAGAGCTAAAACTCTGTCAAAGCTTCTAGATCAATCTTTCGATACTGTTTAGGCGGGAACTACAGGAGGTGCTATTTTCAGGTCCGTCTAGATCTCTGATAGGAAAAGTTAGTGGATCACTGGATCCGTCCCTGAAGTGAAACAAATGTTACTATCTTGCAAATGTTAACCATTTTATTTCGATTAGAATCGAATTTAACATACTTAAACTTGATATGATGTAATAATGAGGTACGTGTAAAAATCAAGGGTATCCCTCGAGCCAGTTCAGCTTGTGTAGTATAACAAAATAAATAGGGAAAAATAAGGGAGAGTACCTGGTGCCATGCTGTGTCAACAGAAGCGCTGAGGATAAATTCAGTGAGCATTAGTTGGAAAGGATTGTCATCAGTTACTGTGTGAGTTAGTGTTGTGGTGGACGAAAGGATAAGCCGCTGATCAGGGATATAGGCCCCTCCTCACGAACTCTCTGCTGTGTTGGCGCAACGAGTGAGACTTTGGGGTGGTCAAAAGATGTGATGGTCCCGTCAAGTCTTGGCGAAACTCAACATAGGTCAGATAGGTAGAAAACAATGCCATTGGAAAACTCTATCCAATGCAATAGTCACATTATAGTCATTTCTAGAAGAAGAAAAAAACCTGGTTAATGTTGTTTAATGTGAGAGAATAAGATAAAAGAGTCGACCAATTTTTGTCAGTGTAAATATTGTCAAACAGCGGGCTCCAAAATCGTCTAGGGGGAAAGAGCCCTGAATATCAGCTATCTGCCTTAGTACCTTGGCTCTAAAGTCTAAATTATGCAGCGATGACGACATAAAAAGTCGCTGTATCATGGCAAATCTTGCTTTGTCAGAACTAAAAGAAGGTTTAGGAGCAAAGTAAATATCAGACTTAAGATATGAAAGCACAGAAAGACTGAGTCAAATGTACAATTGTAGCTGCTGTCAGCTATTCTGCATCAAATAAAATATTAAGGGGCCATCTACTTAGGACGTCCAGCAAAAAGGGAGGGGGAGGTGGTTTTGGAATTTCGGACAAATCCGGACAGTGATAGGGAGTGGTTTCTGAAAATCCGGACGTCCGGAAATTTTGGCAGAATTAACGAAAAAGTCGCATTTATTTCAACTCTTTGACACTAATTACTCAGTAAGTTTAGATCCCTGTATTTTGAACGAGAAGTCGTTTCCCAGAGCAGCTCATGAGAGCTGAGACACAACTCGCATATTCTGCTACTGCCTTAAAACTTATTCCATTGGATGGCTACCTACTTAAGTACCTTAATGTAACTGTGCTAAACTTGTTCGACACTAAATGTATTATTGTCTATTCTAAGTGACTACACATTTTATTAACAATGAATTTGAGTTGTATTGGTTTTATTTGTACTCTTTAAAGTAGCTGGAAATCCGGACGTCCGGGGGAGGGGGTTTGAAAATTCGGACACACCCGGACAGGGGGAGGGGGTGCTCCCCGAGGGTGGTCTGAAAATCTGCAATTTTGACGGACGTCCCAAGTAGATGGCCCCTAAAGTCTAAACAAAAGTTCTCAAAACGTACACAACGAGAGAGTGTCGACCTACATGTCAATGAAACAGACTGTTTCACTGTTTGAGACAACACGTGTGTTTGCGCGCAATTCTGGAATAATCCGAGAGATGAACTGTAGCGAGTGTAACTTTAGTGTGCAGATGAGTGTGTACTTCGATGTATACTATTTCTGCACGTACAGGATCCTTTGTAAGGGGTCATTCACATATTTAGTTATCACTCACTTTGCTAACCAATACAGCAATACTGGGGTAGGTTCACTGATAGTGTTTCTCAGAGATATAGATGGCTGTAAATTATGCTAATAAATATATAAAAATAAATATGGTCAAATGTGAAATGTTAAACAATGAGATGATTTAAGAGAAGCAAATATTAGTGGACTGAAATTATAATCTGATAAAGTGCAGCTGTGAACTCAAATGTATAAAACAAACTCACAATTCGGATCGAACAGTTTAAAATGAAACACAATAAGACAGAGTAATTGGTAAAATGTTAAACAATAAGCTGTTTTAAGACAAGAAAATATTAGTCGACTGAAATTATGATCTGATAAAGTGCAATGTGAACTCAAATGTATAAAACAACAGATCGAACAGTATACAATAGTACATTTAACAAATGTACTATTGCAAATGACAAAAGTGTAATAAGGTAACTGGTAACAAGTCTGCTGGTTATTCAAAATTTAACATTAAAATATGTCCCGGCCCTTTGAATCATCCACCGAATGATCAACTGAATGATTGCAACAGACAAAGAAACAAGCAAAATTTGTTAAATGGAGTGCATGATCAAAGAAGGTATATTAGCTCCCTACAAAAATCTAATCCAATGAGAAAATAAATCTAAAGTCCAATTGCAAATGACAAAAGTGTGGTAAGGTAACTGCAGGTAACAAGTCTGCTGGTTATTGAGAATTTAACATTAAAATATGTCCCGGCCCTTTGAATCATCCGCCGAATGATCAACTGAATGATTGAAACAAACAAAGGAACAAGCAAAATTTGTTAAATGGAGTGCATGATCAAAGAAGGTATATTAGCTCCCTACAAAAATCTAATCCAATGAAAAAATAAATCCAAAGTCCAATTGCAAATGACAAAAGTGTAGCAAGGTAACTGCAGGTAACAAGTCTGCTGGTTATTGAGAATTTAACATTAAAATATGTCCCGGCCCTTTGAATCATCCGCCGAATGATCAACCGAATGATTGCAACAGACAAAGAAACAAGCAAAATTTGTTAAATGGAGTGCATGATCAAAGAAGGTATATTAGCTCCCTACAAAAATCTAATCCAATGAGAAAATAAATCTAAAGTCCAATTGCAAATGACAAAAGTGTAGCAAGGTAACTGGTAACAAGTCTGCTGGTTATTCAAAATTTAACATTAAAATATGTCCCGGCCCTTTGAATCATCCGCCGAATGATCAACTGAATGATTGCAACAAACAAAGGAACAAGCAAAATTTGTTAAATGGAGTGCATGATCAAAGAAGGTATATTAGCTCCCTACAAAAATCTAATCCAATGAGAAAATAAATCTAAAGTCCAATTGCAAATGACAAAAGTGTAGCAAGGTAACTGGTAACAAGTCTGCTGGTTATTGAGAATTTAACATTAAAATATGTCCCGGCCCTTTGAATCATCCGCCGAATGATCAACTGAATGATTGCAACAAACAAAGGAACAAGCAAAATTTGTTAAATGGAGTGCATGATCAAAGAAGGTATATTAGCTCTCTACAAAAATCAAATCCAATGAGAAAATATTGTTTTCCGATATTACAATCACAATCCACGGACATGACTAAAAATGACTGACACGTCCCGCGCGGCATCAGAAATATGGGAGGAAATCTGGCACCACGATTTGTGGTGCCAGTTTGTGGCCATGGATAGAGCCCTCTTTGCCGCCTCCGGCGGTCGCGCGCTACTGCAAGCGAGAGGGCTCTGGTTAGAGCAAAAGGGAGGCCTAGGCTTTCAGAAATTGCACTACAAAGGGGAACCCTCGAGTCCAAAATCGTATAGGGGTAGGTGCAGACTTCGAAAACCGAAAAAATATTTTCGGCTCATAATGATCAGGGTTGCATGAGCATGAAACATGAATTGACCAGTGATTAGTTGCTGATGTGATTCATAGATTGATACATTTCACATGAAAACTGTGTACATCTTAACTCTAAATTTTGAACATGATCTTTAAAATTCTCCGTTCGATTCGTGGATCACATTAGGGACGAGAACTTTTGCTAATCGGGATGGATCTCGTATCAAGGGACGTGAGACTTGCGTGTCGGAGGCATTGAGGACATTAGTATCTCATTATATCAACATGCCTGCCTATCCTGCTTAGGTCGATCCAGATGAACTCTGGAACGAGTTTCGCGGCAGTGCTTTCCTCCATTTATCTCTAGCACTTATGAGCAAACGTAACTTATCAGGATCCAATCCAGTATCTTGTTGTAGGATGTCCGGAAAGGTCTCATGAGGTCGTTCTCGATACTAATGGCCATTATACGATGGTTTCCAGAAAAGGAGTTGCTGAGCAGATTGGACATTGGTCCTGTGTTAACAGGTAAAGATTTCGTTCAAAACGAAGTCTACGTCTTTTTACGGTATCTGTCACCGGTGGAATATTTCCGTAAAGAACGGATTTAGGTGTGTGTGATTTCCACCATATGCCAAAGACCCTTTGTAGCATTCTTGTATAGACACTGTCTAGTGCTCTAGTGTCAGCCTTCTTAAGAGTTCACGTTTCTGTGCCATACAGGAGAACAGGTGCTACGCAGCTGCAGTGGCGCACTGTTGCCTATTGGCGCCCCCCTGAAAAAGTGCCCCCTCTGTTGGCGCCCCCTCCCTTTTTGGCGCACCTCCTTAAAACTGGACAAATTATATGATTTTAGAGGATACGCCAGTAAAATCTCTAAAAAATCGTGTTTCTAGAGCAAAACGAGCAGTTTTAGTACTGTAGTTAAGTTTTTCCAAATTGTCCCACATTCAAGTGACGATTTGGCGCCCCCCTAAGATGGCAGCCCCCCACACAGTAGGATCGGTAGGGCCCTTCAATACGCCACTGCTGGCGCGGTTCTAAAAATCTTGGTCTTGATCTTCCTAGATTGCGTCTCTGTTAGATGAAACTATGTAAGATCCTAACTATCGAACATGCCTACCTTCTCTAAATTCATCTCTGATGGAACAGTTGCTTGAATTTGGAAAGGTCTTAACATCTTGGCACACCTGTGCATTTTAAGTTGTTGTGCCACTATAATCTATAAGTTTAAATTATTATTATTATTATAAAGGGTCTCAATAAGAGGTCTCGACTGCCTAGGCGTCAGACCTTGGCAGTCGGTAGTTTTCCTCTGGCCCGGGATCAGCTGACCCTAGGGACCAGAGGATAAAGGTGTAGAAACTATATGTATCTACAAAACTTTCAAGGTTGTTTTTACAAGAGACAGGGCTTGCTGCGCAAGGGAAGAAAAGCGGGAGAAACACTCACAAATTATACAAATAAATATTATAAAACATAGCAAAAAGAAATTCAAACAATCCTACACTACTACAAATGTTTATTACATACTACAATGTGATACATGATAATTATATGCTGTATAGACAAGAAACAGGGCTTGCAGGGCAAGAGATGGATCAAAGGGACTAGTCACAGAGTGTAATATACAGTGATTCAGCAAGAACCCATTGCTAAATCTGGCACACAAAATACCACAATCAATACAAAAATATACAATATTATATCAAACAATATGTTTATACAAGAATCAGGGCTTGCAGAGCAAGAGAAGAAAAATAAGAGAAAACTACCATCAACTGTATATACCGTAGTCCATCAGATAGGTAATCATTACTAATACACAAATCAGCAGGGCTAACAACAATATAAAATCCATAATAAATACTCAATCTACCCAATATACGAGTTAAAAATTGTATAAACAAGAGACAGGGCTTGCATAGCAAGGGAAGAAAAATAAGAGGACCAGGTAAAAAGTGTTTATTAGAGTACCCAGTGAAAATTAAACTAAAAAAAAGAGTATTTACAGTGTATTATACACTCAAATATATTATATGTCTAAGACCATCCTGAGAATCCTGGCTGATCCAAGCAGAGCTGTCTTCTGGAGATTAGAGATGCTCAGATTGCAGTGGACTGCGTCGAGGTGTTTACGAAAGTTTATGGTGATAGTTCCTAATGCGCCTATCACCACAGGGACGATTGTGACCTTTCGTAAATTCCAGTTCTTCTTAATTTCTCTTTTCAGGTCTTGATATTTCAGAATCTTTTCTTGTTCTCTATCCAAGATCCGGGTATCTCCTGGGACTGCAACGTCAATGATGGTTGCTGCGTTGGTTACCTTGTCTACCAGGAGGAGATCCGGTCTACAGTGTTCGATAACGTGGTCCGACTGGACATGGAAGTCCCACAATATCTTGACTTGTCCGTTCTCCAGCACCTTCTCTGCCCGGTGTTCGTACCACCTTTTACTGCGTGGGAAGCCGTATTCCTTGCACAGACTCCAGTGCAATGCGGCAGCTACTTTGTCATGCCGACACTTATATTCTGTCTGTGAAAGTTTTGGGCACCCATTCAGTATGTGGTCTATTGTCTCGTAATGATTTCTGCAGAGTCTGCAGAGGGGAGAAGAGCCAGGTGTTTTGTCAATCCTGTGCTTCACGTAATTAGTCCTAAGTGCTTGGTCTTGGGCTGCTATCAACAATCCTTCTGTCTCCTTCTTCAAATCTTGTTGGGTGAGCCAGTTCCAAGAGGTTAACGGGTCTGCTGTACCCATCATCTGCCTTGGGAACTGTCCGTGCATCACTTTAGCAGTCCATTTCTCCTTGCGGATTTCCTCGCGTTGTGTTCGGTCAATATCTTTCTCTATCTCTTCACCCAAGAGTATCTTGTCTTTGACAAAGTAGTCCTTCAGAGCAATCAGTTCTGGGTCTCTACTTCTCACCACATAAGTAGTGAGTGCATTCTCCTCTCTCTTAACGACTTCCTCTATACTATGTAGCCCACGGCCACCCAGTTGACGGCTGACGTATAACCGATCAACATCTCCTTGGGGGTGGTGAGCTCCATGTATCCTCATCAGTTTCCGGGTCTTGACATCTAAGGCTTTGGTCTCCCCAGCATTCCATGAGAGAATTCCAGCTCCATATCTTATCACAGGTACAGCCCAGGTGTTAATCGCTTGTATACTATTCCTGCCATGAAGCTGGGATTTCAAAACCTTTTTAACTCTTCTGATATAATCTTTTGTAACCAGTGCTTTCATCTCTTTGTGTAGTATATCATTAGCTTCTAGTATTCCGAGATACTTATAGCCGTCGTCCTCCAACTCATGGATCTGTTCACCTGTGGGTAGGGAGATGCCTTCAAAAACGGCTCTTGCTCCCTTCTTCACCTTCACCACGGCACATTTCTCTAGCCCAAATTCCATTTTTATGTCACTGCTGAACTCTGCTGTGGTATTAACCAGTGTGTGCATTTCGTCTTCACTCTCGGCATACAACTTGAGGTCGTCCATATATAGCCTATGCGACACTTTCGGTTGACCTCCTCTCTCCAGAGAGTATCCTATGTCATGCTTATTCAAAAGAATGGACAGGGGTATAAGACTAATGATAAAGTGGATAGGTGAGACTGAGTCTCCTTGGAATAGACCTCTATTAATTTTAATTCTCCCAAGGGAAACTTTACCAAGCATCAGGTTAACATACGATTGTTTGAAGGAGGCTTCAAACAGGTCTATGATGCATGAAGAGATGCCACACATGGTCAAACATGGTCAAACAATTATTATTATTATTATTATTATCTCAGCAGTAAGTCCAGAGAAAAAATCGAATCGTTAGTGTTTGAACTACACTTTAAGAAAATATTTTCTGATCCATTTCTAGATAAGGTCAATGATCTGGTATTAGTACCAGCATATTCATTCTTCATTCTTCAGTAGAATTTTGCTATTGTACAATGTATAAGCTTAGTATTCCTATCACTACCTGATGTAAGGCTTTTAAAGATATTGATGCCATGTTAAAGAAGATATCGGATCATCAATGTGAACTTACCTTAGTTCGTGTATTTATGGCAGGTAATATTGTGATGGGTAAAAATAATGACGGTAAAAATATTGCGGATTTTCCGAAAAACCGCCAAATTTAACCACAATTTTTTTTGTTGATTTACGAATAAAACCACCTAAGGTATACAATACGATTAGGACTTAATTAAGACTTAGCTCAGAAGATATTATGGTCTCTTCAAAAAGAAACAGGGAGAAGCTCTTGTCTTAAAATTTTTATTGTGTTATCAAATCCAGGCGAGGGAAGTGTTGCAAAATTTTATTTATGATCAAAAAAATCAAAAATAGGCTATCTGGATGAAATTAACCAACTTCAGAGCTTTTAAACTATGTTTCCAATTAAGAAACCATGGGTATTCCATGAAATGTGTTTAGAAAAGGGCTGGCTTTCCGTGATGATGATATCATAGCTTTTCTCCGAGAGAGATACTTGGAGGAATTCAGCAAAGAGGAGAAGATTTTGAGCTTTGAGCACGTTGAGCGGGGGGAATGCAACGTCAATTAATGTCAGTATTCCATAAAAACCCCAAACTGACATTGACATTAATTGACATTAATTGACATTAATTGACATTAATTGACATTAATTGACATTAATTGACATTAATTGACATTAATTGACATTAATTGACATTAATTGACATTAATTGACATTAATTGACATTAATTGACATTAATTGACATTACTTGACATTAATTGACATTAATTGACATTAATTGACATTAATTGACATTAATATGTCTTGAAATTTGAGATTATCATTATTCGATAAATATTCAAGATATTCACGTCTATGTAAGTTAGACCGGTTCAAAAAAACAAAATGTCCTTGAATAATTATGAGTATGTTCTTATCTGTTGATCCTTAGGTTCAAAGACCACCAAAAAAAATTTCAGCTTCCAACTCTTCCATCTTCGGTCCCCACCGGCCACGCCCATATTTTATTGGTTTCTTATACAGGTAAAATATCTAGAATCGGCTTCTTTAGTATGAAGGAGTAATGTTAGCTGTTTAAGATTCGTTATTCAAATATAAATGTCATGAAGGCATTTCGTTTAATGTGGGTTTTAAGTTCTGATGATGTTGAGAACCACGCCCTTGGATGGCCACGCCCATTTAAGAAAATTAAATTTAGGGAAACCGTATTATTTTAGTTTTATTGTTTAATGATCTGAATTTTTTCACATTTCACATTTCCATATGTGATAGTAGTGAATAAATTAATGATATAAACGTTCTAAAGTGCTAAAAATATGGTAGAACTACATAATCTCTGGTCGAAAAATATCGTGTCAATTAATGTCAGTATTCCAAAATTTTGCAAAACTGACATTGACATTAATTGACATTAATTGACATTAATTGACATTAATTGACATTAATTGACGTTGCATTCCCCCCCGTTGAGCAGGAGGGAGAGGAATCACTAGTAACTTATATCCAGCAGTGTTGCAATCATGGTGAATTATCTTTCTCTGGTTTTAGGGAGAACTCGATCATTGAGTTGTTTGGAACTTTATTGCAGGACTCAGAGATCTACTGTTATTGCTACAAAGTGGATGCTTCATCAATCAGAAGCAGATCCCTGTTCTGAGATACTTAAGCGTGCAGAATGGGAATCAGAAATGTTCACATTCAAGAAAGAGCTAAACAGCTCTGCTGACACCCAAGAAGCTAATGAATCCCCATTGATAAGGAAAATGACATCTTCATCAGAAGAATTATGCTCCCAAGGTTACAAGAATACACAACATCTGAAAGTTAAGAATGTGTTTCATTTTTAGACAATAGTTAAACAGTACATGTTCTTAGAAAAATAGATTATTATAGTGCTTTCAACTGAAGCTACAACATCAGATCTCGGAAAATATTCCCCTTATTTATTTAATCGTTTTTTAATTCTTATTTTTCTCTTCCTTCCTCATGTCATTTTTCTAGACATATTCTTGATGAGGTGTGCAGATGATGTTGGTGTAATTATTATTTTATTGTTTAATTTGATTTGATTTGATTTAATTGGGTCGACAATCATTGCTATTATTTATAAATTATTTATCTAATGGAATAATTACATCATTAATATCTGGTATGGTTTATGCTTGCTGCTTTGATATTGCAATAATATTCATTATTTATTTTCAAATTATTAGTTTTTTAGTGAGATGATCGATTTACAATACTTTTATCGTGAACTGTGATAATGTTTAATCAATTTGAATGATAACATGGAATAATTACACTATTAACATTTAACATCTGGTATCCGGTTACTGCTTTGATATTGATTTACATTATTAGATGCTTACTGTTTAGTGAGACGATTGATTTACAGTGCTGTTGTATTGTGAATTGCATTGATCATTGTCTTACTTTTCCTTCCGACTATCTACCCAGCCAAGAGGCAACATGTAGCTGTGGTGGTTGCGAAATCACACTATAGACTTAATGCTACACTAGGTAACAGCCCTCCTATAGCCCTCTAACAGCCAACACTTAGTTGTATTTTGTTATCGGCTATTAGCCGGTTAATATTCTATCGGCATTGTACCTATTTGCGGTAAAGTTATAATATTGATTACTATGTCACAATCATGCTCATTATCAACAAATTAACTCAACTTGCTCCAGTCATCCTGCCCATCTAATTGTAAAACCTTATATGAGGGTAATTACATAGATTTATATTTAGGTGTCAGGAATCTCAGTGAAAGACAATAACTTTATGTACTACGTTGTGTTTTTTGTGTCCAAGTTTGCCTTAAAAATAAAAGTAAAAAATCTTAAACATAGATTTATATATAGATTTAAACATAGATTTATATTCAGGTGTCAGGAATCTCAGTGAAAGACAATAACTTAATGTACTACGTTGTGTTTTTTATCTCTAATTTTGCCTTAAACTCTTAAACATAAAAGTTTTAGTGTTTAGGCATGTGCAGAATCGCACTATTTGCAAAATATTACTGCACCCACACGTTGCCTTTGGCCTGGTTTAATTAGACAAAGTCGATCGTAAATTATTTCCCCTGGAGGTATTTTCGTCAGCAAGAATAAATCTTAGGCTAAAATCAGTCAATAAAAATGTTTACTTTAATTTTTACTTGATGTTGATCGTTTATGAGTATTCAATGACAGATTATATGTAAAATTTCACATTGTCAAATCATTTTTCCTGTAACCATCCCCTTGCAAACATTATGATGCCTTCTTTGTAGACCATATTACGTCACATAATATATTTTGCTTAGTGTATTTTTATTGAATTCTTTAATATTATTATTATGTATTTAAATTACAGAATTGTTTATTCCTTGTATTAACGTATTAACCTCTCTCCTCTTCAGATAGGAACAATGATAGAAATGATTGAAAATATCCCCAAATATTATCTGGTAGGATAGCATCTTTTTGTCATTGTGTATTTTGAATTTCGATATCTGTCCAGACATGTAGGTATTGCCGACCTTAAAGATGAAATAGTGGCTACCTGCAAAAAATACTTAACTGAAGGATCTTGCTTAGGTATTATCTATTGTGACTGTAATTTATGATAAGTTGTCCTCTTTACACAATTCTCAATGGATATCTGCGAACCACTTTATGATCTTTGATACTTTGTTTCTTTACCATAAAATTATCAGACCTTCAGACCTTTCATTCATTATTCATTAGCACTGTTATTCATTAGCATTCTGAAGAAGCTATTTTCATAAACTAGAAACATGACATACTTAAAAGAGCAAGTCATGTTTCCAGTTTATGAAAATAGTTTCTTCAGAATAGAACACTAAAACGATAACATCAACACGATTAAACTAACTAATACACCATAAAACTAATCACGCACAATATCCTCACTACACGTTTTACATGGCTCACGCGAAGACCAGGCTGTTCTCCAAAACCAGGTGAGTGACACAGGCCACAAGTCTCACCTAATTGTGTAATGACTTCTACACACCTCACACACCGTCTTATAAACCTTGCCGCTAAGTGGGGGAGTAGCGTGGTTAACTCTCTCACATTTCTAACTCACATTCTCTCCCCTCTGTTATGATAATTCCTACTCCTAATTCCCTGCACTCCATTGTGCTCTTTCTGAAAGGATGAGCAGGGGAGAAGGTGGTGTTGGGCTCTAATTAGGGGAACTGTGCCCTCCAGTGTGGGGAATTGTAACCCCAATGTGTCTATAAACTGTGTTACAGTGAAATTGTTGTTTGGTAGACTTTCTTAACCTTCACACGTAAGCACTAAGCAGTTACCTCTTTCTTTGGCCGTTTATATTATATTATAATATGTACCAGAGCAGTTTACCTTTTTCTTAGGCCGTTTATATATTATAATGATATGTACCAGGGCAGTTTACCTTTTTCTCTGACCGTTCTTATATATAATAATTTGTACCAGAACAGTTTTCCTCTTTCTTTGGCCGATTATATTATATATAATATATAATATGTACCAAAGAAGTTTCTTTGGCTGTTTTCTCTTTTCGAGCACAGTCACCAAGCCACCGCTAGCTATTCAGATTCAGCTTCTTCGTACAGCGTGTACTCTGTTCGTTGCTATCGGTTATTATTGTTTATAAAATATCTTTCAGTTGATTTACCTACTTGGAAACATGGATAGTGAATCTTAACGTGAATTGTGAAATGGCTGCAAATAATAGTGAAGAAAACAAAACATGAACGATACACTGTAAGAAATAACGAAACTATTGCAGATAGTATTTTTATTATTTCAATAAATAGCTGATTCATAATTTTGGTATCACCATTGGTTTGACTTGAAGTCGTGTGGTCGTTTGAATCGAAAACTTATGGAAACTTGATTGAAAACTTGATTATAGAATAAAATATGCTTGGGCACAAACAATGGTTAGTAGTTATTTAAAATTAGATTACCAAGTTTGCTTTTAATTTTAATTGGTATAGCTGAACATTATGTAATTTCAATTTTAGTGATGCAGTTAGGGTTAGGCCAGGGCTAGGCATTGCAATTATTACACACTGAAACTCTCATCGTATATTAAATAATACCCCAAAACATCTGCACCATGAAAAATATTAGCTCACAGTTTTAGTCAATTACTTGTCACTTTAAGTATGCAATAGTCATTCTGTTTTTGGGCAACTTGGTAATTCGTCAAAAAACTCTTGGTGTTTATCTAATATCTAGGCCACAACACAAAGATCACCTGATCCCATCAGGCACTCTCCAAGTATAAGTCTTTTATCTGTCTCTATATTCTTCATCTCCGAATGTGCTTCACGTGGGCCTCAGGTGTGTTACATTACCAAGGTTTCTGTTTTTGTTCCCAGACTTGGAGAATTATTTTTTACTTAAGTGCGTAGCTCGATAATTTTACCTTCCAAAGTTGTGGTATACAGTCTACACGATAGTGTAACATCGCACCTCGATAAAGACCGGTAATAAATTTGCCTAACGAAGTATTTCTTTCTAAACCACATTTTACAAATTAATAAATGTTTTGTTGGCTGAAGCCTTTTATTAAACAGTGAGCTCAAAACTCGGCTTATCTTGATAATACTTTGAATGGTGATGATTCAACCATTGCTCAGACCGACACACGTTTTTTTATATCTCGTTGAATCTGCAATGCCTTATGCCTAGTTATCTTTCATCATGTTTGACTCACTGTTATTGTGACGAGCGTAAGCTGACGTTTGATATGAAATGGAGCAGTCAGTAATGATGCAGACGGTGCTCATTGATATTAGATCATAGCACACAAACCCGGTGAACTTGCACGGCAAGACAAGGATTTCTAACTTTCGCCAAACTCACTGGTTGAGGTATTGTAGGTGTAAATTGGGCTTTCAATAGATTTTTTTCAACGGTTAATATAACCGTAGACACATGGCTTTAGTCAATATCCGGTATAAGATACCCTCATGGCTTTATTCAATATCCGGTATAAATATCCTCCCAGGCACTCTGGGATGGGAATAAATACGCATAGATTTAGACAGCTCATTAATGGGCAAATTATACAGTCAATGCTGGCTAAATTGAAAGATGAATTACAGCTATTCTATTGCTAATAAGCAAGGTGACAGGCTGACTGTGTGGGATAATCTCGCACTAAAACACCCACACATTTAGACCAACCTTGACCAAATTTAAACGAGATCTTTTTAATTCGCCTCCACCATTAGGTTTGGTATGGTATAATCGTCTAAGAGTGTATAAAATATGGCCAGCCCAAGCCGCTTCTTATGGCTTTATTACACTTCAAGGTCGTGTATTCCCCTTTAGATATACGTCTTCTTTTGTTTCCTCCCATTTAACGGCAGAAAAATCCCTTTCAAATAAGTTGAATACCTACACAATTTATAAGCAGTGCAAATTGGCTGACTTCAAGGAGTGTTCCTGTATGTCTAATTCTCAGCATTAGATCGGCCGGGAGGAAATGGTTATTATAGGTTACCCTCCGGGAGTAGCGGGAGGGAAGTTCACCACATATATTACATATGGAGCTCAGGGTTAACAGAAATACATGCTATTCACCGGGGGAGAACCTTTTCTTTAGTCTCTCGCTCGGGTGTGTACAATGGCTACTTTAGAGAGCCACACATGCTCCTGTCACTCTGTTGAAGATGTGCTATCACTGTTTTACTTGTACCATTGCTCAATGTTTTGTTATTGTTCAGAATGGTTTGGAGTTATTGAAGTTATTGTAACTAGCAATTCATGAACATCAGTTACTGGGAAGGTGGAGAAATGCGAGTAAATGAAGGAGTATATTGTTTAGTTACGCATTATTTATTTAGTTTGGCCAACAGCCAAGGAAGACGCCTGCTGATTCCTTGCTTAGAAAAATATTATTATTTTTTTCCCGTTTTTCTGTGGCCAATTTGCAGTACAAATTTTCACCAAGCCGAATCTGTGAAGTGCACAATCAAATTCTCCATTAATTTTTCTTTGATAGTTGCAACAATAAGTCTAAGTATTAGAGTTTTAACTAAAGCAGAATCTTTGAAGTTGAAGTGCAGGTGTTTTTTTCACGGATTCTCATTAAATCAACTCATCTATTTTCCTCAAATGACGCTAATACATCTTTAAGATTTTCATTTAATGGTCTAAGGGATAGTTTCTCCTGTAATCGTTTAGAAGGGTGACATCCTGCAGTCGGACTCTGTAGAAATGGAGAAATAGAGAGTGGTGCATATTTAGATTTCAAGGAACTGCTAGTTGATTGGTGTATAGCAATCGATTCAAAATACCATGTTTTACCACCTGCGATTAATTGATATTGATGTTCTTAAACCAAGCTTTCAGCCATAAAAGGAATTATCACACGTCGTTTATCAACGCTCGGCGTCACAAAAAAATCTGATGTTCTCTCTTGAGGCTTTGTTACTTTTTGTTTTTGATTGGATTGTCCTCGGTATCGGTGTCTGCAAATTGCAATTGATCTCACCAACCTTACATTTTCACGATTTTAAATCTGTGGACGGATTGTGCTTTCGATTCTAAATGGCCAGAGCTTGAACTAATTCACACAGTGATCATATATTGTACCACTCCAAGGATATCTGGCACAGAACTAGAGATCTTTGGATTCGTGACTTGAATATGAGTGAGACAAAGCATGTTTAACCCACAGTCTGTTTGAGGTTTAAATTTAACACTCAATATAGCGGAGCAGGTGTGTTGTTAAAAGGTAGACTTCTGAGAGCACTATTATTCTACAGAACCACATCAACAGGCAGCTGGCTGCTGGCTCCTGGTAGTTGCATGGCTTCTTTCCAACTAAACTGGTATTATGTTTTTATTTTTCTGCACATATCTCTGCAGCAAATAATACAACTTCACTCGGAAGTGCCGTGCCGACGTTTCTGTTACCTAGATAAACCTTGAAGGGCTTCGATAAGTTAGCAGCCTTTTTACCTTTTTACCTTGCTCGCTGCTCAGAATTTTGGTCCAATTTTATCATAGAGCCTAACGACATAATCGTACCTATCTCTTCTTGACTTTTACCTTATTGCATTGGGAGATTTCACGCTCATCGCGGTCCATGACCGACAAACAGTTCTTTTAAAAAATTCGCAATATCAGCTGCAGACGTCTATTTTAAGGCTTAAAGCGGGTATTGTCCGTCGGTATATAATGCAGAACTCGCTATACTTGTAGGGGATGTTATCGGGCCCATATTATAGTGAGGGTTACAGTCGTGTATCTTCTTACAAATTTCTACCTTGACAACTTTAACTGGTGGAGATGTGATCGTAAAATCTTAGTGATGTACCCTTCGATGCGATTAGCAGCAAAGTGTAAATTGGATTGGATGATATTATGATTGTTACCTCCTGTAATCTTATGTCTTGATATCACCTGCGCTATTACCCTCCCTTCCATCTAATTGCCAGATCTCTTATTTAATGTACATTTAATGTTGAATCAACAGACAACCTAATGAGTGAGTGTTTTTTCCTAAAACGACTGAAGTGCGACCAAACGTTTGCGGAGTAAATAACCGTAATATTCGTCACACTCACCGTCATCACGGTGCTGCTCTGGGGTTGTGTATCATATATTGTGTGTTCCCTTGGTCATTTCATGTTTAATTCATGTTTTTTTTAAAATCAAGATTTGTGACGAAGAAAAAGTTGCATTTTGCGTTTTGTATCTAGCGAGATCTCGGTAACTGTGCGGTTATTCTCAATTATTGTGATAAATCTAGAAAACCTGCTTAATTCAACCCTACTTTTGGCCTGGTAATTGTTCTAATGTGATGTAGTATAATGTCTATCTAATTACGCAATTAGTGGAATCCTATTAATCTTATCCTTCCTCAGTCACTCTGAGTCTGGCATGTTACATAGCATACATGAGCGGGGCACAACACAAGATACTCAGTTATATTTCGGATTTAGAGGAATTAGTCTTGTCTGCTGCATCTAATTACATATAATTATTTAATTGGAATCCTAGGGGCTGTCAAGTGACTTCTTTGTGATCTCAGGGACTTTACTTCGTAGTAATCTGTCATTCTTAACAATCTGTGACGTTTTAGTTTTACTAGAATTCTTACATTCGAAATTGGAACCTTTGTAAAAAACGACTCCGAAATTATTTCAACTGATCGTGTTATGAACAAGACCGGTGCGGTTGTGGAGGGCACGACCAGCTTTCATCAGTTTTTGGGCTCTGGCCCAGGTATGCAAGCAATAATTCCATAAAATCCACATTTATAGCAATTTGTTAGGCATCCAGCACAAGATTCTAGAACGGCATTTTATGGTTTTGTCAATCTAATAATGAGAATAAAATTCGCTTTTTTGGCTGCCGTCGCTTGATTTAGTTGACCCACTCCAAATATTGTAAATGCATCGTATTGAATTAATAATATTCATCATAATTTTAACTATATATACATGTATCATAAGATAATATCTTATGATATGTATATCATAAGATATTATCTTATGATATGTATTTAAATTATTCATCATTCTGTCCTCTACAAATGATGGTTGCCCCTCTCTTGCTCTCATGTCCTCAGTAAAATATGCACAAAAAGTCCGAAAGGTATGAAGATCTGGAAAACTTAATCAATCGAGTATCCAGCATGATTCGCATTCCCCTTTTTACAGATTATATGGAAATGTCATTATGGCTTCATCGACTGAATAACCATACGGTCGATACTGAGTCCAAGAGTACAACTCTACAGACAACTTGCAGGACTTAAAAGGAAAAGTTGAATATAATTGCAATCCATATCTTTACACAATCCACACAGTATTCAGCCGTTTTTATTCTCTAAACTTAAAGACTACAAAATAACGCTATATGAAACAGTAAGACCTCTCGGAGAGTTAGAATTAACCCAAATATCAGGGACACGAATGCCTACTCCAGGATTTAAGAAACTAAACTTTCAACACTGAAAACATTCAGAGTAAGACCTCTCTTTACCGTGCCTCTCTATACCTACCGGATATCTCGATATACCGGGCCTCTTCTTCTAGTGTGATTTCAGTGCTCACATCGCATTTAGTAATGTGATTAGTACCTTAATATTATTATCGAGCTGTATTCCATCGCTGTACGACACAATACGTGCATAATACAAATACGTGCATAATACAAATACGTGCATAATGAGAATACTAGGAATGTTAGGAATAGCTGGAATACTAGGAATTGTGATCATGTGAACCGCTCTACAATCTACACCAGTGTAGTTATATAAACTGTGCTATTTTCCTTCCCCCCGAGGAGCCCGGTATAGAGAGGTTTAACTGTATATTATATATATTATATTATATTCAAAACAACAGTACTGAGTATCAGTAACTCACTACTGAGTCACTACTGAGTTAACGTGTTTGAGAAAGTGAGACAATAATTCACGCTGTACTTAGGGCTACCTTTTAAAGTTTAGCGCCTTTCTATGTCTTCACATGAATGTTTTCCATGATTCACCCTAGGGTTAGCCTTGTGTGCCCCGCTTAATCGTTCTGTACGGGTCGCTTCTTCAAACGGTCCCCGTCCCGTCGAATCTATGTGCACTAATTTTGGATTTGGGCACATTTCTAAGTTTTTTGGCCAAGCCTTAATAATTAGTGCGGTAGACTTGACTAGTGACTACTCATTCTGAACTCCGGTTTGTGACAGTCTTTTAAGTTACTTCAACTTGTTGTGTAAGTCAGAGATTAACCATTTAGTTCACCGCTCGGTCTACGACCTGGTCTAATATTAGAATATTGATAGACAGTTTTTGGGTTTTCCAAATAGTTTCTGATTATTCTGATTTGCGACAAATGATATTGCACTGTTAGGATAAACGACGTTTCAAAGTAACAACTTCTTATTCATGCTGACAAAATTGGTAAATATGTGAGAAAACTGTCTCATAAAATTTATTAATCAAAAATGGCTAAACGACAACAAATTGTTCAAATACTCGACTAAAATTAGAATCAAAATCTATATATATACACCACTACTCGATCTGCTATTCAATAAACTTAAAACATCCACTAAGTCTAAACAGCAAGTACGTGATTGTGATCGTGTGATGGAATGACATGTACAGTGATAACAGATGATAAGATGTAAGTGATAACAGATGATAAGGTAAAAGATACAATACATGTGAGATGGTGTATACACAATGTGAGTGAAATTATAGTGAGTGGTTACTGATTGTGAGCGAGATGTGAAAAAACATTAAAAATTACTACTGCTAGAAAACTGAAACTGTATGCAATAAAAAGGGAATGAAACTAAAATATCTAAAATTCTTCAGTACTAGCTATGATAAAACGTTTAATAGTATCCAGTTCTTCTCTCTTGTTAATTGTAGGGTTCAGATTAATAATAAACATCGCTTCGAAAATCTTTCTTCTGACAGTATTGGGCTCAATTCTTAAAATATCTACTTCTAAACTGGGATTTAACCCCTTATGACAGCTCGAATAATGTATGGCAAAAGCTTGACTAACATTAGAAGGGGTAGCAGGGTAGGTAGCGTAACGTAAGTGTTCTCCTACACGAGCATGTACTTTCCTACTGGTTTCTCCAACGTACAGCTGGTCACATAATTTACACTTAATCTTATATACAACATTCTTCACTTCACAATCTTTATTACAAACTATCAAAGGACAAATTTTACATGAATTAATACTGCACACACGTTTATCATACGGTCTGTTACTACATAAAATATTTCTCAATTTCGAAGTAGGTTTAAAGTTTACTTTAATAGGTAAATTGTTCTGCTTTACATAATTTCTAATCTTATTGCTAGTACTGTCCGAAATAAAATCTAAATTAAGAACTGTCCTGGAATCATCCTCAACACTCTGACGCCTGTTAGAATTACTACTGTTACAATAACGTCTTGGGTTCTGGTACCCGTTTTTCTGTAATAGATCATCAAGGAGTCTGAGAGAGTGCTCCTTTTCCGCTGGGCCAGATGAGATACGGCAAGCCTCGCTATATAGGTTCTTCACTGTATTAATCTTAACAGACTCAGGATGACAAGAGTTGTTGTGCAGGGTAATATCCTTTTGTTGCGGCTTGCGGTACAATCTGCTGGTTAATTTACCGTTTGGCTCGATCCGGACCTCAGTGTTCAGGAAGGGGATAAAATCGTCCTGTTGTTCTGGAAAGTCGACCTCCCACTTCAACTTTTTGTCCGGATCTTGGTCTGCAATCTGTTGAACCAGAGCAAGGGCTTCTTCTTTCGTCTCTGCAGTACTGGCAGCATCATCTATGTAGCGTTTGTAGAAGTTCGATAAGTATACCGATAGGTAGTGTCGATCGGTGTAGATAGAGTTCTTCTCGAACTTGTACACTCTAATGATGGCACAGAAGGGCCCTGGCCTCAAACCCATGAACAGACCATCCTGCTGTAGCCAGAGAGTCCTGTTAAAAACAAAGAAAGAGTTGGTAAGGATGTGTAGTAGGATCTCATGAATGTCTGTCAGGCTGAGTCCCATCAGGTCCAAACTGTCTCGGTGCTCTGTAGCTAGCTCAATGACATCGTCTATACAGCCCTGTACGTTTATGTTAGTGTATAAAGCTGAAATATCCGCGGCAAAGAACTTTCTCCTGGCAAGCTGTTCCTGAGAGATCTGGCGGAGCATCTCTATGTGCTGGATTAAATTACTCAGGTGACTAGGCACCTCATTAAGGAGAGGTTTAAGAATGGTCGTCACTAGCCAACTGAGTCTCTCTGTAGGTGAGTCCACGCAGCTGATTAGAATATTGATTTATTTACTATTGACCGTCAAGTCTGAAGGAAATAGTAATTAAGCTTGCTCCATTTTTAACCTTTTGTTACCTTGGCTGTAATTCCTTTCATTAATTCTTCACTCCTTCCATCGTTAACCGATAGCTCTTGTAACTGACAACAATGTAGGCCAAATTAAAACTGATAAAATCAATCTCTCCCTTTCTCTCTCTTTTTCTTACAACAAATCAAGTCCGGCGGCCACGAGTTGTTGGCTGAGCTCTTGTTAAATGTTATTTGGCATATTTACACCGTAACTGACACGTTTTGTAACATCTCTTTTGACCGATCGGTAGCAAATTTTTAAACCTTCTTCCGTCTCTTTAAAGGATGGGATATTTCATTTACTAATTAATTAGCGGATTGAAAATTCACATTCTGTTATTATTTTCTCCCTGACATCCCGACAACATGCAGATCATTATGTGTATTATCATTACCCCTCTTTTTCCTCACTTTACTCCTCCACTTTACTCCTCTCTTGCTTCTCACTACTACCCATTTGCCATCCTCCTGTCAATCTGTTCCCTTAAACAAGGATAATCACCAGAACATGTGACATGACTGATCACCCATTTGCCTGTCTGGCTGCTCTCTACGTCACCCATTCTTGAGATCTGCTGCACTGTGTGGCATGCTGAACTGAGTTCTACTGCCGTTGTAACTTCTTGGTTGTTTTATTGTTTAATATATGATTGTGGTGGAGGTTGTACTTTGCTAGGAAATAACTAATCTAATAATTTGTGGCTCATATTTCCAATCAAAGTCTTAAATTAAGTTAATTTCTGGATTTAAATGAGCTTGCTAGAGTTATTATAGAGGATCAGAGAAAACGTTCTTTAGAATAAGATTATTTAATCATACATCATGTATTTTTATAATTGCTGCTCTTTACACTAATTAAAATGAACGGATCTCTTTGTTCTGCTACACTCTAATAAATTAAGTCATTTGCCAATGTAATTATATATTCTGAAATGCGATTCCTTTAATTAACAAGATCCTTTCCTTTTATCTGTGACTCAGAGGGGATAATATCATTACAGGTCAATATCATTACTATTTGGGGTCATACCTACTTTTGTTAGAGCTTGGTGGCTGGATTGATAAGCTAGGTTTTTATTATCCAATCTTTTGCTGTTTTCAATTATCTTAAGCTAGCGTGATGTAAATATCTAATCAAAAATTGTGACCAACCGTTGGAGAATAATATTTACTATTTTAGATTTAAATAATATTCCATATTTTTCGAAACCCCTCACCATCTTACTATACAATTTCTCTTTCCGGTACAAGCTGCAGAGTTCCCCGAGTTGACCTCTATAATCTATTTGCCTATGACAATATCGCACTTAACTCGCACTTAGCAAGAAATTTGACTATGAAAAGTATGTGGCAGCTTTCGGCAATTTGGCTATCGAAAAGGTTGTTATAACACCAAGAATTCTTGGTCAAAGTGCTGATAGGCATTTCCACGGGTCGAAGTTTACAATTTGGGAATATAATGCCGAGTCAGAGAGTCCTAGTGTGTCGGACAGTGCGACGGTTCCCACCTAGAGCACACTTCCCTCCCTCATTACTCACACTTTCATCGGGGTGGCTCCACGCTGCAACTCGTGCTGCAGGTAGGATCTATGCAACTTCTCCTTCCATGCAACTTTTAGCTACGCGCAGTGACGTTTGTCACACCAGGAAATTCGTACAACAACCTAACCTTCTGGGTGATGTTGACAGATGGATCTGACTTGGTCGTGTCACAGTTGTTATAACAGTGTAAAACTACTGGTTCCTCTGCCTCCACCCCGGCTCTCTGGCTTTATGGTTACCCTCACCAGTCACCACCACCTGGGTAGCTGTTTCAGGGTTACTACCTGTGTGGTTTCAACATGACGTTCTGTTCACAGTCTCGTGAGATTTTAGTGTGTGAGTCTCTAATGTTTCTAAAAGAGGTAACGGGGGCGACCAGTTTAAAATGTAACTAGATTATCATGCCCCGTTGTAACTTCTAGACTAGCATTTGTCAAACTACTCATTTATTCAATTCCTTTCGAGCTTTTGGAGGGTGTATGAGCGGCGACATGCCCTGTTCGCCTTACTCCTTTACTCTCTAGAGTTTTCTTTACTGAAGATGAGTACCTAATTGTGCGAAATTGTTCAAAATTCCTCTCGCGTCTACATAAAGACATAAATTTTTTGAAATCAAAGAGCAGTTTGTGCATTTTAAGGTTTTCTTCTTCCTTTGCTTCATACTGTTTAATATTTCCTGTTCTTGTTATTTTCTTTTCAACACATAATCTCCCGGGTATTCCACAGAACAAAACTTAAGCTGATGTAATATTATATTTCTATTATATAAAGTCGCTGTTCGTGGGTGATCTAAAAGACGCTATGATATAAAAGTAAGTTTTCTCCACTTCCTTTAGTTCACACTTTTACTTGCCCAGTTTTCTTTCTTTTCGACAAATTGAAAGTTTCCTGATATTACCCGGAAAACTTAAGTTTACTAACACTATTTTTTACGTTATAGAAGTATAACACTTTAGAAGGCACTACGATATTCATATTTTATAACCCTACTAGGAAGGCGTGAGCCATTTAAATACTGAAACACTTTCCGGTTATTTAAATGTCAAACTTAAGTAACCGTCCAATCGTGGCCATTCTTACGCTGTTTAACAAAATCCGTCTAAAATATGATACCATTTGAAATATCAAAATAGTCTACATTTTATTCAGTTTTAATACTTGCATTTTCAACACTACTTGAGCTATGCAATCTGGGCGACAAGCTTGAAAAGTTAAAATTGACTGAAGGGCGTTCCCCCTCAGTATAGCAACACCTCGCTATATTTATTCAGGGTACTTTAAAATCATTTTATTTATTATAGAATGCATTTTGAATAAAATAAATTTTTCGAGAAAAAGTTGCGTTTAAATCGGGGGGGGGGGGGGGGGGGGGGGGGGGGGAGGGGGGGTGCAGGTACTTTTTTGATGGAACATATATGCTGACTTTTCGAAATTTCTGAAAATAACCACCCACCCACCTCCTTCACGAATGGAATAACAAAAAAGTACCACGGTACTTTTCGAAATTTTCCCGAATGACCCCCCACCCCCTCCTTTATTTTTCAAAAAATTCCTGTTCATCAGCAAAAGTCCACGGCTTATCATGCTCCTTCTACAAACTGCGTTATGTTGTGCTTAGTGTGCCCACAATACCACTGGAAGTACAACATGGCGCAGCACTTTTCCACCAATCATGGTGACCACGAGCTCCCAGAGGACTATGCCCTGGAAAAGGCAGAGGAGGAGTGGGTAAAAAAAACTAAAATTTTAGATTTTATATGTATTTTGTTATGTTGACTATTTACTATTATGAATTATTTTAGATTTTGTATATTGACACGAATTTTTCAATTTATTCTTCAGCAGGATTCTATGTTGATTTTTTGAAATTATGCATCTATATTAGAGGACAAAAAAAGTTGAAGCAAATTATCTCATAGGTAAATCCTGTGTATCATTTATTTTTGATAATTCACCATAGCATAAGTTGGTTGCAAATTCTAACATTTTGGTAATGAAAAAGTACCATGTACTTTTATAATCATGTTTTGGGGTACCCCTTCTTTTTTTTGGGACAAAAAAAGTACCATTATATACTTTTCGAAAATTTCAAAAAACACCCACCCACCCCTCGGGTACTTTTAGGGTTATGTTCCATCAAAAAAGTACCTGCTCCCCCCACGTTTAAATTAGAAAGATCCTATATATTTTGTAAAAGAACCCCCAACTTCAACTTGAACATGGTCCTGCAACTACCATCCACCGCGGATTTATCTAAGGATAGATTTGTGCTGTAATCTGACCATAAAACTAAAATTTAAATCGCTGCATATTCATAAGATCTGTTCACTGTTCAGTTCCTAACACCCCATACTGATTCGCTCTCATCTCAGATAATTTCGCCCCTCCCAGACCGCAATGCTCAACCTGCTTCCGGCCATTATCGGCTATCAGTTCTAAACTCCCAGACCTTGTGTGCACAGAGAGATTATTGTTGCTCTCAAGCCGTAGCAGCAGTTGAGAGTATACGTGTATATTATATTATAAGCTCTCTCCAGATGCTTTATTATTATCTAATTGCTGTCCGTATTTCCTTATGCACTCCCACCAATCACAGAGCATTAATACGCCCACGTGCATTCCTTCCACCAACCACAGAGCATTAACACGCCCACGTGCACTTCCCACACCAATCACAGAGCATTAACACGCCCACGTGCACTCCTCCCACCAATCACAGAGCATTAACACGCCCACGTGCACTTCCCACATCAATCACAGAGCATTAACACGCCCACGTGCACTCCTTCCACCAATCACAGAGCATTAATACGCCCACGTGCACTTCTTTCACCAATCAGTGAGGAGGGTCCGATCACATGAGGATCATGATTGGTCCTGTGTGTTGAAGTGGTGTTTGCATCCTCGCTTTCCCAGCTTTCTCGCCTAGTGAGTCTGCTGCTAGCCACGCCAGATCCAGAAAAAGAGCGGTGTCTATTATTGCTGTGACCAATGGAGGATGGATGTGGGATGTGTGGCTAATCGTCAGGTGGGAAGAGTAGTTACACGTTGTTATTCATCCTCCTCCTCGTCCAGCCTCCTCTAATTTATAATCACATTCAGTGTGTGACTTTGTGTGCTTGTGTGCCTGGTTTGATCCTTCTGTTTTTAGAGATTGATTTGATTAGTGTGTAACGGCGACTTGCGCTGCTTTGTTGAGCACCACTTTGTTGAGCACCACTTTGTTGAGCACCACTTTGTTGAGCGCCACTTTGTTGAGTGCCACTTTGTTGAGCACCACTTTGTTGAGCGCCACTTTGTTGAGCGCCACTTTGTTGAGCGCCACTTTGTTGAGCACCACTTTGTTGAGTGCCACTTTGTTCAGCTCCACTGTCTATCTGGTGTTAACTATTAGTAAACCTGTAGTGGAAATCTAGGGTTCCTTTATCTTGTTGAAATACAGCAGTTTTAAAAAATCTGGGTTTCTAAATATATAATACTCCAGAGTACACTTAAACAGTTAAACCTTACAAGCGTTGTCAGTGGAAATAAAGATGTGTTAGCTAGATAAAAATAGTCGACAAATCCTGTTTGCGTTTGGAATTCGCCATAAATTTATTAAACTGGAATAATGAATATTATGCTTTAAGGTATAACTTTTCCTTCGACGCTTAACTTCAGCATGTGATATTAGAGTGTCAAAATAATCAGGCCATTTAAATTAGGCTTGCAGCTCTCTTAGTATTGTTGTTTTCTATTTATATCCGAACTGCAATGAGAACTTCGGATCCAGTTTTAATTGCTTATAATCATTACATATTGACATATTATTAGCAATTCAACATACGGCCTGACACTTTTCAAACATATTCCATTTTAAATCCCATAGAAAATGGACAAGCTGAAATACTGAAATAAAAGCCTGTATCCACTTGAACGTAATTCCCTTAGCTTTTTCTTTCTAGATGTGCCGATATTATGGAATGCAATACCCTGTTAACTAGGAATGCTCTGCTTCAGCCGGGTTATTATCACTAGTCACTACTAGGTATTTAAAGTTCCAGGTCACTATCAAAAATCAAGCCACTAATGACACGAGTCGACCACTATTTCAACATCATATTTGGAATTTTTCCGGAAACATCTGAAGGTAGCCGGACCACTTTCGTTGATGGGAAATACCATGCTCTAACTTGCTCTATCTTGCTCTAACTTGCAGTTGATTGGATAATACTTTCATCGTTGTGGTCAGTTGAGATTTAGTATGCGGATATTATGTTCTTTTGAAGAAATAAGTTCCGCCTTTTGAACACTTGCAATTATCAACCTGACACAAACAGAGTGGAGTGCTTGTAACTAATTAATGCATCGTGTTTAGAGCGAATTAAAAATATTTCCGTAAAACAAAGGTTTATTTGTGGAGTAATAAGGATATTTACCTGAGTACTAGAGGACTGGCACCACATGTACCATGGTGAGTGCTGGGCTCACAACACAAATGTAATATCCGGCTCGATCAAATGTTTTACAGTACCTGGACCTGGCTTTCCTCGGGTAATAACCCTTCTCAGTCACTGATGAAGTGCTGATAGGAACTTGGTATTTTACATGCTTTAATTCTTGGACGTTTTGACATCATGCTACAAGACATTTTGAACTATATTGTGAACTATATTCTCATAAAGTATCCATACAGCGTTTAGTCGTTGCTTTATCATTAGCTTTCAAACAGTATCAAGATTCTTTTAACTATTACAGTATTACAGTGAACCCAGATCTAAGCTCGCCGCTCGAACCATTCTTTTATCTGCTAGAAAGTATCAAGATTCTTTAATCTATAAGAAAGTATCAAGATGGGTGTGCACCATTCTCTTATCCAGACTAGTATCTTTTAGTAATTATACAGATTCCAGACAGAAACACGTGCTGGGAAAGCCAGATTGGCAGATTTACTACCGATCTCTCAAAGTAAAGAGTTAGATAGCTCCCTTTCCTTTAGATTAGAATCATCTATTGTTGTCAGAAAAACAGCTTTCTATAAACCGTTGTAAAGCGCTATTGTTCCCGTTCTTTAAGAAGGCTTTACTCCGCGATTTTAAAATAGGGATAATGCCTATTAAGCTTTGAATCACCACTAGATTCAGCGTATGACATAGTGACGATCATTAGCCTGGGATCCTTCTTTCTTTTTATTCTATCGAGTGTTCATTCTATAAAACCTGTTGATCTTTTGTGACATTTTATTTCTGCCTGTGCTCACAAGATACCGTCCTTTTAATCTGAGCTAATAATAGCCCGTCAATGAATGGGTCAAACATAGCATAATATAGCTCCTCCATCTTTAAAAACAGCAGTCTGAATACATCATTGAATAGATCACATGATATTATAGCGCTTTGATTATGTTTGATTACACGAACCCTGATTAATGGTTCATTAATAGAGCTTTATCCGTGATTGTTGGGGGCCGTGCACAGTACCTGCTTGCAAATTGGCTGCTAGGTAACACACATGTGGGACACGGAGCACTGCTAGGTTGTCTCGTGTAATAACACTCACGCTGCTATCGGAACACTCTCGGAACCAGCAAATAGCCATGAATATTGAATTATGGAAGGCGTTTAAAGAGCAGTGGGCGTAAGAGCTACGATTATCAAGTTTGCTCTGTGGCACGAGTTTTGTTGAGAGTTGCTCGCGCCTACCACCACGTCTGCAACGATTGGGCGACAATCGACATCTGTCCGACAGCGACATCTGTCCGACAGCCGAATTAGGGATTGCGGACAGATGTCGCTGTCGGACAGGATTCGTTTTTGGCGATATCTGTCCGAATTTCGGATCATATTGTAATTTCGGTTCACATTCGTATTTCACAAGCTCACGGGTAATCTCGTGACGTTGCTCCCATTGTTCTAATGCTGATGTGATCCATTGAGAACTGATCCATCGATACGTGATTGACTAGTTGAGGACAGGAGCGTGCTAGCCGTACACTAACTGAGTCGGACAGATGTCGCTGTCGGACAGATGTTGCTGTCGGACAGGAGTCGTGTTACCCCTGCCACCACGCCTGCCACCACGCCTGCCACCATTCCTGCCACCATTCCTGCCACTACGACTGACACCGCAATTTGTAGCCACTGACATCCCTTCAAAATATGTTTTTCACATCCTTTCACATTATATAATATCATGTTTATTGTTCGTGTACATTTGTGGCTAAATTTCTGCGGTCCTGAATTGTTTGAATTCCTTCACACCGTTCCTTCTCCCTTTCTCCAACTCAAATTACATTTGTGGCCAGAAAATTAAATTTTGACAGCTTCACCACTAGATCTTAGTAAATTTGAAAATGTAAGTTTTGCAGGCTGAACGGGTTTTCAGTTCCCTGGCTCCCTGGCCCTGGTTTCTTTGACTTAATGTTTAAAAATTCCTGTCTTTTCTCGATGTTGTGTGCTCAGGAGTCAGGGTGTTTGTTTGGTCTGCTAATGATCGTGATGCACTCAGCGCTCTCTAAAAGCTGCAGCAGACGGGGTTTGGATTTAACTGGAAGGATATTGAAATTGACCAGCCATTGAAGATGAAATCTTGATCTCCAGCTAATTGAATAATTCTGAGAACTTGCTTGATCGTCCCATTCTAAAGTTATTGACCCAGCTTATCGTTACATAATGAGACGCGAGAATAGATTATTGAGTAGATATTGTAGACTCATAACTATATTTGTAAATAACCGCGCAGCCGATAGTTGGGCATTCTCGGCCACAATGATCTAGTAGCATTATGTTTCATATGACAATATGATAGAATCGAGTGTTGAATCGAATAAGATAATAGCCCGTGACGTCACATATCTGATGCACCAGACTTACATCTTCTTCTAAGTTCGTAAAATTCTATTGTTTGCAAATAGCAAATAATCCAGAATGATCCCTATCACGGCATGTCCCTCATTTCTCTTGTGCAAATACCTACATATAATATGATGATAGTTAGCTTTGCGGTAACATCCACTGCACTCTGTTATTTCTACCGTGATCGATTGACGGATTGGCTCTGAACTTGCCAGCTTGTGCACGATCATGGGTGAAAGAAGCTATACAAATTTCTGAATGCCAACTCTCAGATACTACGAGATGTGTCCAGTTTTGTACTGACCGAAATTTTGTCTTATGCTCTAAGTATTAGTGTGCATGTCTGAGGCCCATATCATTCATAACTTCATGAGAATCAATGTTACAGGCTAGCTTCTATAATGCTTGTGATGCTATCAATTACACGCCACACGTACCGTGAGTTTTAAAATCTTCATCAGTGATGTCTCTTGTGTTAAACTGTGTGCGAGTTGCTTTTCTTGTCCCTCTCTTTAGTTTATAACAGTTTACACTTTACAAGATTTAATACTTTCCGTACTTGGTGTATTTTTGGATATTCTAGAGAGGGGTGACCTGTTGAATCTGTGATCTAACTTCTAGCACCTCGGCCTCCTTTACTATTCGTAATGAGGCAGCCTTTACTTTTCTGGCTTTCTAAAAATTGTGTTTCTTTGAGTTTTTTTGTATCATCGCTTCAATGGTACAACTTGAATGCGTCTAAGTTTATTTCACTTCAATCTTGACATCAATTTGCATTATATTATATTTATTAAAATATATTGGTAGTCGGCTGATCCTTACCCTCGCATAATATATCTTAAAAGATCCGCCGCTAAAGTTTATAATTGGTTGATTAGTTGTCGACATGCTAGATTACAGACGCTAGTTGTCTGTGATCATTATGCCCAACTGCAGATCATTTGCTTTCCTGGTGTCGGGCCATTTTTTGAGAACTTTATGGGATTCTTCTTACAGTTTATGTGTTTAAACTGTCCCATTATGCCGTTTACAGGCCTAGTGACAATTGTCATGTATAAATATAATGACCCTATCAGAGTATCAGATTGTAACCTGTGTAAAGGTAGCGAACCTGACCAGTGAGCTCGTCTTGACTCTCGCGGATACAACTTTCTAACTTCGTAGTTAAGGATGGCCTGCCGTTATAACTTTATAACTTTGTAGTAAAAGAAAGTTACTTGCCGTTTTTGGTAAGAAGCAAAATGCTCTCTTTTTGAGTTATTGAGACTTGTCTGCATGCAGATTGGTTAAAACGAGGCTTATGTAATGTTGTAATTGTTTGTAGCTTTGTAGACGATGCTTGTCTTGTGCTGGTATGCTTGTTAGTATCAGCATTTACTAGAGAGCTCTGTAAATATACAAATATAAACCGTCCATCAACAATTTTGAACGTCATTGAACTATACTGTGTTCGTGTTTGGCCACAATTGCGAATTATTGCAATTTTCGTTATCTAAAAGGGCTGGACGATTAAGGGGGCCCCCGATTATTAGGGGTCAGATCATATGACGTATAATTAGTGATGTGACGTATAATTAGTGATGTGATCCACCAGCTATGATCTACAGAACATGTGAACTCTACCCTATATCTAGCCCAGTTTAATTTCCGAACAAGGATTCCCGGATCGGGACTGAGAAAGCTGTAAATGAGTTCCCGTCACAAGTGTGAGTGAAGTGAGGGGTGTCAGAGGGCATATGCGGATGTGATACGCTGTCGACATATGGTAATGCGGACACCGCAGGGGATTGTTCTGTAGACACTAATGCTGTCGGTTTGACAAGACATAAGCCCCGGCACAATCTCCAAAAGCGTAGCAAGGATTCTCACCGTACGTAAGAATGCGATACTATTGTCTTTCATCTTCCAGTATATATACCTAAGAACACTTGATCGGCTAACTCCCCTCGCCTGCCTATGGCACGTACGTCTCACATCCCTTGATACGAGAACCCTCTTTAGCAAGAGCTCCCGTCCCTTATGTGATCTACGAGTCGAGCAGTCAGATCATGTTCACTTCTTAATGTACGGCTATGATTTACAGAATTGACATGTGATTTGTGAACTCTACCCTATATCTAGCTCATTTCTGGGTCAATTAAATTCTACTGATGGATCACATCACTAATTATACGTCACATCACTAATTATACGTCATATGAATTGACTCCTAATAATCGGGGGCCCCCCTTTGTCGGCCTCCCATCTAAAAGAACAATAATGAATAAATCGTCCCCTTCGCTATGGCAGAATTGGCGAACACATGACAAAATGGTCGTAAATTTATTTGACAAAGATCCTCTCCCCACTCAATCAATCGCCCAAATACAGTGACCTAGAATAGCCCTCTTGTAAATATCTCTTCATCCGTGAGACGTGACCACAATCCGCCCCCACATTCCACCCCCACTATTTTCCCGCGTTTTCTGGTTATTCTCGTGAGGTTCCGCCCCCGCCCCATACAGATATTAATACATTACAGTCTCCCACACACACAAACACACTTAAACACACTTAAGCACAGGCCCCCATGTGGTCCTCGTTCACCGCCTCAACTTCTCTACTCGCATTGTTCGTACCAGAATTTGTAATTTTACTTCTACAATTATATTATAATGTACTCGCTGTTATTATTCAATTTTCTGATGTTTTGTTCTCTTAGATTTGGGTGTTTTTTACTGTTCTTTCAGCAGTGAGGGTCCCCGTTTCCTGCTTTTCCATATTCTACAGAAAACATGCTTCTCATATTTTGACACTGAAAAGCTGAAGTGAAGACAGAATCTGTCTTAAATGTAAGCAAAGTGCAGTAAAATTCCTACTTATTTTCGTACAAATTTTAGACATATTCTGTCTTCGCCACCTAGCGAGGAGTCAAACCATCCTTCATCTACTCAAATCTCGTTTCTAGGGCTGTGGTCGTAAAACTTTAGTACAGTTTAGTCAACGCTCACTGCTTTACTGTAAGCACTTCCCTTTTTTGCCTTAGTTATTAAAAAGTTTTCTGTGCTTTATTTCTGTATTCTTTTAGATTTCTGAATAATGGAGCATCACCTCCTTACTCTGTATCTTATCCTAACTTCTTAACAAATGAGCAAATGACAGCAGTTCTGCTTTTTAAAAGAGTGTTTACAGTTTACACGTATGACATTAGGTCACTGTTACATTTACTTAACGTCTGTTTTGCGCCACCCTAATATTATTACATTGTGTTTAATCTTGTTTGTTATGATTGAATAGTGCTCTGGGAGGGTGTTACAATATTAGCATAAAGTGTTAAGCGCTGGGGAGGGGGGTTTGTGCTTGCTTATTCGGTTACTAGGTCGTGTTAAAATTGTGACCTTGCTTACAAGTTACTACTTAGTTCCGTGGAAATATACCACTCCTCGGTTTCTTGGAAATAGACCAACGGCTTTACCGTTTTACCATCTAATTATTATTTTTTCATTCATCTGTTATCTGATTCCTGGAGGGGGATTATTTAAAACATATAAGTGATACGAAAAGTTTGTTTTCAGCAGGAGCTTTCAGAATACATGTTTGAATCGCTTTTTCGGCTGTTATCTGATTGTGGAATTTGGGCACTATTGATTTTTTTTGATCTGATCATTGTTTTTTTTATTGTAATTGATTGAAATGAAATGATCCTTTTAATCAAACCTCTCGCAGGTTAAAAATATTCCATCGGCCTCTGCTAGTTTGTGTTTTAAGTATACAAGTGACCACACTATTATTATGCAAATTTGTAATGTCATTAGTTTAACGTCAGTACCTAGTTGAGTGTGTACTGTGCCGGACTAACACAAAAACTACTAAACAGTAAACACTGTATAATCTTATACTCTTCCATGTTCTTAGCAATGTGTTTTAAATGGCCGTATTCAAAATTTAAACGTTTGGTCGTGAAACATTACAGAAACTCGGATCTCTGTATTTCACCAAGATAATTGATGTAACAATGTTCGATGTCGTATAGCAATCAGTCCTTAAAATTATCTCTGAGTCGTTATAAAGTTGTGTTCAAATTACGGTAATTCAGCCTATTGAAAAGGTTCAAAACTTTTGGCCACGAGCCACATTGGTCATTTTGTCATTTTCATATAAAAGAATGGCCATCGCTTATATTTAATTGACAGCAAAATTCACTTTCTTGGCTTAAGTCTTTAAAAGACTTTCTATAGCTCTCCAGTACTACGAAATGGTCGATGTTTAAATATGAATTCATTTTTAAATTATGGTCGTATGGCGGGCGTAGTATAATAGCACTTTGACGTTTGAGGTAAAGTCGAAACTTTTGGGCGATTGGCCTTCGTAAATGTTAAATAGATAAATGTTAGTGGTAAATAACCGCCGTCTGCACGATTTGTATTTAATTGAGATATAATCGTTGATTTATATCCTGTACTGGTCCTGGATTATTAATTGTTCTCTGATCTACTATAGAATTTTGTTGATACAACGAAGTAGATTTATTTTAGCTTCTGGCTATCTTCCAGTTCCAGGATTTATACCGGCTACAACCCACTTTTGTTCATCAGTTCTATATCTCAATAACCGCTGACTTCACAGTCTGTATTTAATTGAGATATAATCCTCTACTATAATAATACTAGCCACAATAAAATATCTTTGAAACAACGACATATCATGGGAGTTTAGAACTTTTTGCTGTCTACCATTTCCATGATTCCACCTGACTGTCAGCTCCAAACTGCTGAGCTTAACTTTTATCTGTGTTAACTGGGTAGTTTACAGGTCTGTCTGTATGTCTGTCACTATGTAATACCATCAGCTGATAGTCAGTAGGTCACTCTGTTTATAGTATACTTATAGTTGTCCTTCCCAGTATAATATATTAGTACGTGGCCTTGTCAGGGAGCTGTTTTAACACTGCAAGCTGTAACCATGAGTGTGTTAATCAGTAAACAACAGTTCACTGTAAAACTACGTCTCCTTGGTGATAAGGTCACAGCAAGTGTTACTATACCTGGGGATCTGACAGACCTGACGACTCGTAACCAGGACTACTCATAACTATGGTCTCCATAACGACTATTAACCCCTACCTTTTTGCTTTGTGTCAAGAGAGTCACACAATATTATGCACTAACTTTCTGTTGTGAGTTGCACGGTAATTTATGTTGAAATTTGTGTTGATTCATTTATAATGCAGTGACACAGTAAGTTAGCCGTACAGTGAATCATTCTGTTCGGATTTGTATCGATTCGACAAATAGTATCCTAGGCGACCGATATCTATCTATGGAAGAGAAATTCTGCAGTAATCGCACGATAATTGCTTAATGAGTCCGTAATGAGCAAATTAATAAACTAATAATATAGATCTGGTAACTCATACTGTATAAATGTCGCAATTCAAGTAATAGTTGCAGCAAGGCATAGTTGTATATTGAGACAAATCCTCGGACTCGTCCAGGTTTCTCTCAAGTGTCATAACTCATTTATCTCTTCATACCATAATATATAGTAAGAAGTGGTGAGACAAAACAAAGAGAAAAATTAAGCGGGGAGTGAGCACATAATATTATGTACGTTTCGCCATTGTGCAAGTCTTTCATTTATTATTTGGAACCGCACTATTTACATGAACACCGCTTCAATAAAATACTTCAGTTCAAGGTTAAATTCAAGGTTTGATTATCATTGGTTAGTATCTGTATACTGTAACTCGAGATTATTTTCTTTAGTCAAGTCTCATTTTCGCACCATTAGTTGTATTCTTTTATATAATTATTTTCAATTCTAGTAAACGTAAGAGTTATTTAGTTTTTTAATCATTTAGAAGGTCCGGTTGAGCTTTGCAAATTTTAATTGCGCACATGAAAACACGGCGGAATGACGCCTATCTACACCGTCTGTAATTATCCAATACTTAGAGCACGACGTGTTTTTCCACCAATTTTATTGGAGACTAGATTACTTAATTAGCGGATCTCTTCTATTTGAGTACCAGATCTCCGTTCCTGTTACCACGCGCACAGAATACCACCCACACGTTAATTCTAGTCGAATAATTCCTCCTGTAACTGTTCTCATTTAAGAAGTCATCTCGATATCTGGAAATAGCTCTTAACTTCATAGCTTGTTCCAGTTCCATGCTCTCTCTCTCTCTCTCTCTCTCTCTCTCTCTCTCTCTCTCTCTCTCTCTCTCTCTCTCTCTCTCTCTCTCTCTCTCTCTCTCTCTCTCTCTCTCTCTCTCTCTCTCTCTCTCTCTCTCTCTCTCTCTCTCTCTCTCTCTCTCTCTCTCTCTCTCTCTCTCTCTCTCTCTCTCTCTCTCTCTCTCTCTCTCTCTCTCTCTCTCTCTCTCTCTCTCTCTCTCTCTCCGCTCTCCCTGTACATCGGAATAACATCTGGTAGTTGGAACAGTGTTACCATAGTTACTTTAGTTGTAGTCACGTAGTTTCCTGGTTTTGAGTGTCCAGAGAGGAGATTTAGAATATATTGTGTTATAAAGGAAGAAGAGCAAGCATGTACCGCAATTACTTGTGCTCTGTGCTTCTTGTATACTTATCGCGTGTTTTATTTACTGCTATATAGATCGTGTTTACTCTTTTTTCTCGCGAGCTTTCGCCGCTTTTGTGATAATTTTCCTGCTGATTGGTGATCGTTAAATATACATAATATGTAGCTACATAAACTATCGAGGTCTGTTCATGACTATCATTTTAAAACTATATTAGTAAATTAGAACTAGCACTTAGCAGGCAGCAAGTCACAAACACTCACACGATAGAATGAAAGATCGGCCCAGCAATCCAACATTTAATTCATTCATACAGTAGAATGAATGGAGCTGAAAAATGTTCGATATAAACTTTTACATGATTAATTGCTGTTTGAAGGTAGTAAAGGCCTAGTCACCACCACAACCAGCTCTTAGCTGCTCTTACATGGCCGCATGTTAACATACCGCTCTCCTTCTGAGCTCGTAATTAATCTAACCTGAATCTCTGAATTAATTTACAACAGGCCATGAGGGCATAATATAGTGAACACAACCAAACTGTAGATTATAATGACGAGGCTTTCCATATTTTGATGCCTAGACAGTAAGCCACCCTGACCTTCCCTTAAGTTGAGTTAGCCGGGCTAGCCGGGCTATTGAGCGGACTATTATAGAGTTTGGTTATTGCAGCTCCCGGCTCTGTTTCTACCTTTCTCATAACCATTGTCTTCTGATTACTATTATCTACCTGGTCCTTTGATTGGCCACGGAATGTCGGTTGGGTATAGACTGCTTTTACTAATTTATAAAACTATTTCATTCCTGAGAATTTCTTGATTCTACTCAGTTGGGTGGTGTGGTCTTGCATCTTTCATGGTCGAGTCGGTCTGGTTACAATTAGGAGTGGGACAATGTCTGAAATTGCAAAACTTAGACACATTTTACTTGGCTTTTCTGTTGTTTTGACGCGTCGTTCCGGTTTATTAGCTCTTAATTCGATAAGGTCGTAATTTTTCCAATAAAATGGTCCCAAAAGTCGGACCTAGGTTGTCGTCAGCAATTGAGATTCAATAAACACCTGCAAAGCCTGACCGAGCAATATCTCGCTTTACTCTGTGACTGGTCGCCTCACACTTACAATTTCTCCGGTTCTCACGAAGTTTTCAACTTTTATTCTTTTTCTGAGGAAAGTTTTTAGTGATATACGATGTTTGCATTTTTATAATATCATATGTATCTTATGAATATAGTTACTTTGATTAGGGTGGCGTGTGTCTATTTTTTATGACTAATGAACCCCTCCAAAAATTTTCAATTCTTCAGAAATGAACATTTCAATATATCACAATTTCGCGAGCTGAGAGCGAGTGTTCTAGATATCTGAAAATAAGAGAGCTGGCTAGGACTGAACAGGCCACAACTTGTACCTGCATGCCGTGGTGTGGACAAGTGATAATGCTTTCTTTTAACACATGCAGCTCCCATTCACAAGTTTGTACAGCGCTTTTTCTTGCACAGTCACTGCTGTGGTACTGTTATACTGTTGCAACTGTTGTTGGAGAATTAATTAATGAGACCGCGATTTTTTTTTTCAGAATGGTTAGCATTGTCTTTAAGTGCGGTGTACTTAAGTTTGGGTTTGATTTATTTGATTTAATAACGATTAACGGCGGTTATTTAAATTACCTTGATCAACACAAACGTTTTTGAGAGCCTGTAATCCTACTTACAGACACGAAGATTATTTGGACTTAAAACTAAAGTAAACAGTGAAATTAAATTCTCATCCGCACAAGCTTAAATACTAACTTTAAATTTTATGATAAAGTTTACAAAACGTTTTTTACGACAGTATTTAACCAATTCGAGTTCTATAATCGTCTGTCGTCTGGACGTTGACGAACTTAACTCACATTTAATGAACAAACAATTTACTTTACCTTTTGCTGTAATTAAACTTAAACTGCCATCACTATAAATAGCGACAAGCACGCCGACTATCCGGACTTAAACTGTAGTTATTATTGCTGAGGTAACCTGGTACAAGGCCAGGGTCACAGCGTGTGTTTGGCGTTTGTACACCACCAGAAGTCTTAAAATAGCGGGTACTTTAGCTAGTTGCAGTGAACCGTGTCCAGCATTTGAGAGCTGTTGAAACATTGAAACCTTTACCCTGTGTTTTCACAGCTTAACCGAGCCGACGGGAGGAGCAATGAACCAAGATAACCTACGCATTCTTTCTGCCGTATCGCGGGGTTGTTGGCTCTGGTTTGTTCTACAGAAAATTGAACTGCGTTTAGTTTTGCCGGACACTAAAAATGCCGACCTGCCACTTTCATTAAAGTCTAATTTCGGACCAGGTTGTGCCTTTTGTTACCTTTGTTCCATTACATATTATTATACAAACCTTGAATTGCCGCTTGCAAGGGTTGTCCCTTGATTTGACCTTATAAAACACATAAAATATTATGATCATTTCTTAACAAACACATTTCATCACTTCCTCTCCAACCGCCTCCGCTTATTAAACCAAACCATTCTGACACCTGCAGTCTGCTGGCTAATGCAATATATAATAGTGCACAATATTATCATAACATAGACGACCCTCCCTGAGCCTACCCTCCCTTCGCCACTCGAGCTTATTTCAACATTTACTTAAACGCGCCGGTTTACCTTGGCACGACAATTCTTTTCGGACATTTATTTTTTCGCTTTCTAATTCTCAGGTGTGTCGCACACGAGGCATCTGGCACGAAGTGGACAATTCTCTAACTATGAGAGAGAACTATAAGATAAGGCTTTAATGCGGTGGCCATTACATGTGAACAACCCTCACCACGGTTTGGAAACGTCAATAGCACTGTCAAAGCGATGGAAGTTTTGGTGATTCCAAAGCTGACAGTTGACACGCTATTCAACTATTGGCCCTAAGAATCCTTTCAAGCTGACTTATCTTGTTGTCACAATTCCAATAATTGAACCCGTTCTCGTTATGTTCAGAAAACCCCCCTAACAGTAGCCTAGTGTTTTCTAAGGTTTACACGGATAACATAGACGGTAAATATTTGATATCAACATGATGTTGTATAAAAATAAAACCCTCGCTATGCCCTCATTCGAGTTTTATTGTCCTCGTTCGAGTTAGTTCATTTTACGACCCGAGTCGTAATATTGGTTATTTTTAAATAAGTTGACTTTTTGATAGTTAGTGAAAGTTTGTGATAAATATAACAAAGTTTAAGATTTCGAGTATTGCTAGTTGTGCACTGATTAAGCTTCTTGATTCTGTAGAATTGTATTTTAACCTTTAACATTAACACTTTCTGATATACAAATTAATTCCTATTCTTGAATTTTCTAACAATGTTATATCTTTTAGGTAGCGTATGAATTGCTGAGTGTACAGTACAGGACGCAAGTATGAGGTGATACGAATGGGTCATAGTCCCCATTAACCGTCTACGTTAATTCTGTAATGCTTTTTACTTAGAATGACCAAGATGTTGTTATTTGCTATTTGCACTATCATGTCTTCCAAATTAGATAATATAGTCATAGGAACAGTTCCTATAGGAACTAGTCTAACTGCATGACTTTACTCATCTCACACACAGTAACTCTCATGTGACTGCTCCTGTAACCCTCATCGACCATTCCATCATTTTTATTTTGTGACGTGTCAACCATCCTTCAACAAGGATTAAGGAACTAACTATAGGTCACTTTCAAGAAGGACCATTTTCAATCGTCATCCGTCTATTCTAAGATTCTTTCTTGTTCTGTATGTTGGGTGTTTGGGCTCGTACTGCAATAAAGTTGAATATTTTCAATTCAACTTATGAGATCTAACAAGTCTAATTCGTGATTATTTAGGATTATGTGCAATTTGATGTTATTTTTCGATTAGTGACCACAACTGAATTTGATAATTTATTCCAGCTGGAAGCCAATCTTTTGATCAGGCATTTTGTTTCGCTATGAAAGATACTTCTTTGTCTTGAGTGTAGGATTTCAGCGAATATGATGTAATATTATGTGGGGATTGTTCCCATTATCTGAAACATTAGTAAGATTGAATTCTTTTACTGCACTTGCTTTCGTAAATTGAGTTCAGCATCCTTTGAATAACTCTTGCTTTTCAATAAACATTAACATCTCTATCAACAATAAGCGGGTGTTCTGACGAGCAAGTTTAATCGGCTATCAGTACCTGAAAAGCAAGTGTTAGTTTCTTTCTGTATACGGATTCCGGCGATCAACAGCTTTTACGTTCTTTGGAATGCCCGTCTCTTTGCGGCCAAGAGTTGCATTTATTTTGTATCAAATAAAGTTCCAACTCAGTTAATTTTGCGGGTTTTTTGAACCACGTACTGTAACATTATGATCAGGTAAGTTCATTTATACTTATATAAGTTCAGACCTTAAAAAGATGTCAACAAGCAAGAGATAGGCGGTTGAAGATCCGCGAATGCCGGTAGAACACCGGTTATCTCCTGCGATACACCTTCTATTGCTTCCGGCTGGTCGTAACCAAGCATTCCTCTTCTTAATTCCGTTATTCTGCGAATTTATTTTGTATTTGTTCTTGTTGGTATTTTGTCCTGTATAATATAAGCTTGTTGAATAAATTGAATTTTTCAATGAGCAAATTACTATGTCACAAGATTTAGAATACTCGAATAATGAATAGTTAAGCTTGATCAGAAAGCATCAAAACTTTTTATTACAACTCTCACAGAGTAAAAATGTGATTACAACTTCTCGAAGATAAGATATCACTCTAATATGATACGACTTTAACCTGATCATTTAATATTTTAGCACAATTGGCAGACTAAACCGGAAGGTTTGCAATATTGCAGCAATAATGTGATGAATAAAATTATTAATATAATTTTTAAACTGCGCTATATATGGGTTATAATCCAATCGTCACGGAAACCAGCCTATTTTGTATTGTTTGCACAGAAAGACAGAACAATGGTTATAGATTATCTGTACTCCGTCCTTGCTAGCAGCTACTTAAGTACCAATAATATTGGCAATATATTATAATGATGGTAAATTATTTTTAATTGTGGTCCGATTTACAACGATCATTACACTCAGATGAGGAACAAAGGTAAAAATGTTATATCACTCTCATCATAATTACTTTATTAAATTTCAGAAATTATACAAGGATAACGTTAGTAATACATAATTCGATTTTTTGTTGTTTACTAATAACAAAACGCAAAAAGATCTAATACTCGCCATGACAATTGTCAGTAAAATCTATAATCAAATCGGAGACTAGGAATAAGCCCAATTGTAACGGCCAATTAATCGGCCAGCCAAAACACCGGCCAAATATGCCTCATTATCTCCTTACAAAAGCCAAATGTATTTCTAATAAATACGCTGACATCAAATTTATAAAATACTTATAAAGCACCTACTATAAAGTAGTTAGTGCTTACAAAATATGCTAAGTCGGTCTGTAAATATCGAATAAAAACAAATAGAATGATCTTGTAAATAAAAATAATATAAAACTATAATCTGATTTAGAGATATTTATGAGTAGTATAATAAAATTATTTTATTATCCCGGTGTCGATCAATGCCAGTGTTATATGTTGTGCGTTGTGCTCTAGCACTACTGTATTGTGCTCACATATGAAATTAAAATTTCAGATGTGAGCAAAATACGCTTTCCATGGACTTATCGTTTCCATAGTGGTGCTACCCAGTACCCACTCCACGACCAACCAATTGCAATCCATAGCTTAGATTTTGCTGCCAGAAAACTTTCCGAGCAGAAGTTCCATTTCATCGCTTGCTGGTGACCTGGTGAAGTGTGAACATTATTGCTGATTCCCATGACTTCCCATCTCCAGGATGGAGTTTTTTTCTTCACTCTCCGCGATATTTATTGTGTATTTTCCAACTACAGCTCTAGACTTGTCAGCGTGTTACTTTCTCGCTGTTGCACTGTAGCAGTGTAGAGTGACATTTACACTATGTTAGTCTCGTACAATGCCCGTGACGTTATCAGAGTTAGCTTAGGTTTATCGCTCTACTGTTCTTTTTTTTTCTTACTCAGTTCAGTTACTGATTTTTTACTAAAACTAGAACGTTAAAGTTTAAACTTAAAAGGAACTAATTCAGGTAGCTTTATCAAAACGCTAGTCACCCTAACTTTAACCCTTGATCTAAAGCGTTAGTCCATCGACTGTTCTCTGTTACAGTAAAATTAACCCTTGAAGAGTAGCTGAGGTAATCACTGCACATCAGCAAATTTAAACCATGTACCGTCATACCACGTGTACAATAAACACACAGCAGTATAATTACCGTATACCAGCAACTGTACCAGAGCTGCCTCCCACTAGTAAGTAGTAGTCGGTTCACCCTGGATCAAAGACACATGATCCTTACTGAGAGAGGATTGGTAATTACATCTAATGACCCTGACCACTGTATATTATATACTAACAATAGTACTTTCACTACTTACAATGCTATTCTCGTTTGTGATTAGGGCAAGAGTAAGAGATCGCCCCATCCATACAGTTTCACGATTTGATACTGGACTTGCCACGGGGTTAGTCGCTGCTAATTTTAGATAAACGGCAAACAGGAGTTTTTTTTCGTTTGTTTACGTTTGATAGCAATATTTTGAATGCATTCTGAAATCATTGCTAAATCATTGCTCGAAGTCCCCTAACGTTAATAATATCATCTTAATCACAAAGCTTACTCAGTGCTCACTTTTATTACAGTATCTTAATAGAAACTGTAGAGTGCGTGCCACTATTATATCTGAAAAATACACGGCTCACCCAATGCTCACCTTTCATACTGTATCTCTATAGAAACTGTAGAGCGCGTGCCACTATTATATCTGAAAAATACACAGCTCACTCAGTGCTCACCTTTCTTACAGTATCTTTATAGAAACTGTAGAGTGCGTGCCACTAATATATCTGAAAAATACACAGCTCAACCAATGCTCACCTTTCTTACAGTATCTTTATAGAAACTGTAGAGCGCGTGCCACTATTATATCTGAAAAATACACAGCTCAACCAATGCTCACCTTTCTTACAGTATCTTTATAGAAACTGTAGAGCGCGTGCCACTATTATATCTGAAAAATACACGGCTCACTCAGTGCTCACAGCAGCTCGTGCTGCTCACAGCGTGCCCCATCAGCTCACTGCTATAATGTATTCTATTCTCATTATGCCTTGTAGGAGATAATCATTGTGGTTAGTCCCGGGCATGTGTTGCAGAGGCAGTGTCTTCAAGTAACAGTACCTTGTGTCTGGTGAGCGCGGCAGGAGGGCGGGGTTCTTGGAACCCTCCATCCAGTCTAATCGTTGTGTACCAAGAGTGGGTGGAGGTTCTGATAGTAGTTGCACGCATTACCGGGATGCTTCAGAGCACTACTGTAGTGTGTTGGTGGGGATCGCAGACTTTAATTGCTGGATGGTTGTGCCTGGTATTTTGGCAATTAGTGATCCTTGCAATTCATTATTTTGAGGAGCTCTTTGTTGTTGAACCTGGACAATCTTTAGTCTCGTGTTTTTCTTTCCCTTTTTCGGGTAATGATTGTAACTTTAAGCGTGTTTAGCTGCGCTATTTTCTGCTTTCTTAACTTTCCTACCGGTGATCGAGCCTTTCATACCGGTAAATCGTAGTTCAACTGTATCAGAGTTTGCTACCATAGCTCCGCTCTAACTGATATTCCAACTCCTCGTCCGGCCTTCTCTTACAACTAAACATCAGAGTTACCAGACTGCTAGATGTTAATATAAGGTCTAAGAGTTACCAGACGTTACTAAGGTCCGAGGACCACCTCCAGTAACCTCCGGCTCCATATTATTATCCCATAATGTCATCACCTCATCCAGTTCAACAACTATTTCAGGAGTGTTTTCTCGGAGACTGTTCCTTATAACCTTAGTACCTGGATCCCAATTAATGACACGGAGAACTTTAAAGGTCTTAACAACCTTTAACAGAGGCCCCTTTCATCAGCTATTATTTCACTGCTGCAAACATCTACTGGTATGTTAGCAATGCGTGAGTTAAGTATTGCTAATTGAAGAGTTAAGCATCATGCGGTTTGGTATCATGCGGTTGGAATGAAGGCAACCTCGTCGAAAGTAATTAGTAGTTTAGTGCTCATGAAGATGTCTATTGTCTCTCCAGAGTTGCCGTGAACAGACGACCCAATGACACCCAATCTTTGTGTACACTGATCACAATCAACAAAATACCTGCTTGTTTAGTTGTCAGTACCTTTTTGAAAATGTTTGTATTTTTGATGAGGCTGAAACATCCACTATCATTATAACTTATTAGGAGTTGAAACAATAAAAGGTCCTCATTGCAGATTAGTCTTCCTTTCAAGCAGTAGAGTAGGATAAAGAGAGGACCGTTTCCCTCTCCCTGCAGATCCACCCCTCCCAGGCAGTCTTTATGCAGAAACTTCTGATCACGTGGTTACACTTGTCAATACACGCGATTGTATTCAACCAACTCTCACTCTCCATTTACAGATTTACAGCTCGAATAATCTAGTTTCCTCCTCAAAACACGTCACGTGATCCTTGTCACGTGTTATAAATTTCCTCCGCAAGCATTTCACTGATTGGTAGAGAATCTTTCTTTCCACTGCGAGTGTGTACGTTAGCTACTTACTTACTGTCAGTTTTGTCTCGCTGCTTAACACAAGTACATTCTCCAAGTTCTCTTCCCTGATGATTGGTGTTGGATAATATAAATACTGACGTTTATAGCTAATGACTAGACTATTAGCCATTCAGTAATATCGCCCTCTCATATCACCTCTGATATTACTTCATAATCAATAATATCACGTACATAATCAGTAATAATATTACTATTATGGCATGGTGTATTTACGCACCGTAATTTGCTTTCTGTATTTAACCTTCATACTCCGTTACCATCGTTACCTCTGTGTTGGTATCACATGCAAATGTCATCATTCGTGTAGTAGTAGTGAATCTAGTGGTACTGATATATTTTCACAAGAGTATTATACCCAACATTGACCGGCGAACTGATAGCTACTTCAGAAGCAATGAAACTACAATCTTCTAGATAAAATGAGTCATAGTACTTTCAGCCGGAGCCATCATAAGTGACATAAATCTAAAAGGTAGTATGGTTAGTTTCTAAATATAAACTCAAACTCTGAAAAGGAAACTGCCGTGAAATATGAAACATCAATAAAAGGACCAATTATTTAAAAAAATAATTTATGGAAAGCCCCTCAGGCAAAATAAAAATCAATTATGCAATAAAGGAATCTTAAAAGGGTTTGTACTATTCATTCCTGAGGGGCGGAGGGAATTTAAGGCATGTATATATCGGTGCTCCTTAACATCTAAACTACTAGGACTTGAATTTTCTAGGATACACACTGAAACACTATTGTTAAAATTTTCCTTCTGAGTCAGTCCATGCTCTATATGGAGGTGGAGTCCTACGCAGTTTGAGTCATCATCCGTGTCAACCTTTTGCCCACTGATGATCTTGTAGAATGCTCTTCTGTGTTCGCCAAACCTTACCCGTAGCATTCTGGTGGATTTGCCTACGTATGGTTTCTCACACAGTTTACATCTGATCAAATATATGATGTTGTAAGTGATGCATGTACCTGGTGCTGGTTTTACCCGTTTCCCATTGATGCTGATTTGTGTAGCACTATCAATAGACTCACACGTTGCACAGTTCTTCTTTCTACACGGCCTTGTTTGACCATGCTTATTCCCCAGAGCTATTTCTTTCACCTTAACCAACCGGCTTTTGAGGTTGCTTCCTGTTTTCTTGACAAATTGGAAGAACTTTTTGCCATTCTTCTTTTCTTCAAGGGTGTTACTCTGTTGTTTTGAGTCACTCAGGTTACAAAAACTTCTGGTCTTCTTTAAGTTCTCCTCATACTTTTTCACTGTGGTGACAATGTCAGAGTCACTTCCGTAGGTTGAGACAACCCTTATTGGTAGGATCTCTGATATATTTTATAAGGGGGTCGACGGTCGTGGCAGTCCTGATATATAATGCAGTGTAATGATTGTCCGAATTCTCATGAGGGGTATTTAACGTGTGTTATCTGAGCTCTCATTGATCGGGGATCTGTTATTCAGGGATCAGGAATCTGCTGGTGCCTGCTTTGACCGGAGGAGACCTTCTGTCTTTTGTACCATCAGAGCATCAGTGGTAGCAATATGTGCGGTTGTTGGTAGCTGACAGACGCTGTACCATCAGTGGTAGCAATATGTGCGGTTGTTGGTAGCTGACAGACGCTGTACCATCAGTGGTAGCAATATGTGCGGTTGTTGTTAGCTGACAGACGCTGTACCATCAGTGCTAGCAATATGTGCGGTTGTTGTTAGCTGACAGACGCTGTACCATCAGTGCTAGCAATATGTGCGGTTGTTGGTAGCTGACAGACGCTGTACCATCAGTGGTAGCAATATGTGCGGTTGTTGGTAGCTGACAGACGCTGTACCATCAGTGCTAGCAATATGTGCGGTTGTTGGTAGCTGACAGACGCTGTACCATCAGTGCTAGCAATATGTGCGGTTGTTGGTAGCTGACAGACGCTGTCTGAGGGTGTTTTTCTTTCAATTTGAATGATCATATTTGCAACCTAAAGTAAATTTTATTAATGTAATCTCATGTTATTTCTGAACTAGGCGGGATTTATTCTACACCGTCTAGATAATATGTAATTATTTCATTAAAACTAAATTTACTATAATATCTTAATATCATGCTATAAGATGCTTTAAGATGCTATAATATCATCAATTTGAAATAATATCATCAGAAGGTGAAATACGTCATTTTCGCTCAATTTCTGCTCAATTCTGCTCAATTCCATTTATAAAATATAACTTAACGGCCACTAACTGACAAATATTGACATTTCCGTTCGTGTTGGATTTCCAATATTAATGTCGCCTTTCGTTCAATTTTCAAGCATTTGATGACATGACTTAGCGAGTGTTCCGTCGATATAAACCCTAATTCTCTTGTTGTTGAAAAATAAACCACTTGACACCTTTCCTGAAAACATTTTCCGTCTAATCTGTAGCAGACCTGTGAAAATTACGTTCCAAAAGCTGTCAAATATAACAAAACTTGTGCTTTTCTCTTCATTACCTTCGACTCGAGTCTATTTCTGCAGCCCTGAACGCTCTCCCACTTCCCCGTTTTCCTTACCAGCCACTATCCTCCTCCCCCTCAGTCCTCACACAACACAGGTTCCCCTTCACTGGCCAGTGTCAAGCTATTAGCTCCAGCCTGATGTAAATGTAATTAGCTGCCAGTGTGAGCCACGTTAACAAGGTCGTGTGAAATATATTATTATGTGCTCGTGTCGATTGAGAGAGAGAGAGAGAGAGAGAGAGAGAGAGAGAGAGAGAGAGAGAGAGAGAGAGAGAGAGAGAGAGAGAGAGAGAGAGAGAGAGAGAGAGAGAGAGAGAGAGAGAGAGAGAGTGGTCGTTCGTTTAGTTTACAGTTTGTTACCCGTCACATAGTGTGAAACTCCTTCATCTCACAAGGCTTCATCAACATCAAATTTTATATTAATAGCTAAGCTTTATTTGGTTTATTCATCATAGAATATTGGTGGGGGAGAAGTTTGTAAGGCTTCTCGCGTACATGAGGGACTCATTTTTGTTGGATTACGTAATTGTTTGCCAGCCACTGGGTTAGGCGAAGTTCTGAGGGTAGTAATTAATACAGTGAATAGTAAGCTTCAAATCCCCTGCCGAATCGCTGATAATAATATTAAACCTTCCAATAATCCTGACTGGTTATTACATCATTATACATCATTAGCCAAATTTGCACTATTCTGATTGTTGTTCGATGTCAGACTAACTCCTAAGCTTATTGCATTGGAGCATTGGGATCCTGCCGCCTCGCACAGAATGTGAACAAAATGTTAAAGGGTGTTTGTCCGCTTCATATCAGCCTGGCTTTTCTGAGAAAGTGTAATTCAGGCCGAGAAAGTGAAACTGGGAGTTGTCCGGCAGTTCTCTGACAATCATCACCTTTCAGTTTGATGAAGTTCGGGGCTTCGGGGTCATGGAATTAGAACTGCCTTGTCGACACTTGATTTTAAATTCCTGTCACGGTTAGACTAAGCCTTGCGGATCCATTTTAATGTAGTTTTGTTCACTACTGAGTTAGACAAGGCGTGGAAACCATATTTATCTGAAATTATCGACGATTGTTTGTTGTGGAATTTGGTGTCGCCATATTGACTGCTCGCATTCTCGCAAAATCTCCCATTATAGTTGTTTAGTGATTCACATACTGGAGTTGGACACGCACTAAAGTTCAACAACTACTTTAAGTGTGGGGGTCGTAGGATCTAAGGTAGGATCTACTAAAAACTCAATCAATTGAAAGTTATTCTAATTAATAAAATATATCTGTATGGAATATCCTTTTCCCCACAGTCGATGTTTTCTTGTCGAACTTCAGAACTTTTCGACTATAACTACCGTACTTGTCGACTTACAGTACGACGTACGTTTTGGTATACCTTGTTGATGGGCAGGCAGACTTAAGGACTGAGAAATCACTGCAATTTATTGAGTTTTTAATGTTTTCCTGGTCGGCAACCGTTTGTTTGAAGTTTTTTTTTCGTAATGGAAGGTGAGGGTAGGTTGGTAACCGGTTATAGGGATGGTTTCATGGAGCCAGTCCTTATACTGGCTTTTATATGCCGCTACCAGTTGAACTTACTCTATTAGTATATTCAGACCTTGGAAAATCTCCCGCGTTATGACGGACGAATCTTCCGTTATGACTTTCTGACAAACAGTTTGACCCGTCAGCTAGTACAGCTGTTATTACAGCTTTCCGCTCTATATTTGTAGATTCCCGTTCTGTAGTGCGACACGTACCTTAGTGCGAAAACCTCCAAGATCGTCACTGTCGCACTACAGTACCTGGACTGTTATAGTGCGACACGAACTGAAGTGCGACAAAGAGTTCTCTGCGTTGGACTCCGGGACCAGGTCGTGTTGCTGCAGCTTCCTCCAGAGGGCTTGCTTGTGGTGGAAGAAGCATCCTTTCTTGGTAGTAGTGGGCCAGGTCGTCTCCACAGCGTTGACCAGGGCTCTCTCGTAGTCACTCATGACAGATTCAGGGCTGACTCCGAAGGCAGAGAGCTCATCCAGGAGGGCTTCGTAATTCGTAATGGGCTTGCGTCTTTCCGGGGAGTAAGCCGAATGCGAGGGGAATTCTCCAGCCGTCAGGATACAGTCCGTGGACAGTCACCAACTGTGTCGTCGTAGGTCTTGTCGTCGCGCTTCTTATCCAGGCAGTAGCGGTATCCGTCGTGGATAAACTTTCTTGAACCAGAAGTACGTCCAGGAATGAAGGTGACTGTGGAGGACATGTTGTTCGATGCTTCGGTAGAATCATCGTGACCTTATATATGGCCCAAGCATATGAACTTGTTGTCCCAATCAGAGATATGTCTTTATACGATGCGTGCGATAGGAATTAGTATCATCTGCTGCTTACGACTGACTCAGTGGATCACTTCGACATACTTGGCTTGTTGTTGAAAACTTGTTGTAGCACTGTGTATTTTAGTTACATTTAACTTTTTTCTTTGTCGGTTGATTTATCAATTTATAACTTTATAAACAGCTTGAGGAGCTTTGTTTGCACAGAGGTACAGGTATTTCACGTAAACAGCTGCTAGATCACGATCATCCAGCTTGGTATTTGGATAATCAATAAATTGACCTGAGATTTTGCGGCTCACTGTCAAAAGAACACTTCACAGCTTTTGTCTTATCTGGGAACAATTACGCTACTGATAAGCTGATAATATTATGATTTTCCATCGTTGCTTGACAAAACCATCGCTCACAATTTCCTTTCCTCTGAACACAACATGAACCGATAAAAGATAATTGTGCAATTATTCTAAAGGTTTTGGTTAATTGTCTACATGCATAACTCTGCGACTTCCGGTTACATTGTCACTTGATAGGCTTTCTTTTATTCATGATGCTGCTTTCGTTCTGCAGTCTGTAAGCTTAGAGCTGTGACGTTAAATCTCGAATACATATTATACGAATTATACTGTTTAACATATTTCCTTTTAAACTGTCAGAAAATAATATTATGCTTTTCGTTTCATATTTTATACTTCTGCGGAATAATATTTGCGGTTGTAGTTATGTTTTCGTATTTTTAATGATCCATTGATAAATCCGAGTTTTTCGACAAGTGAAAGCATGTGGCTGTAGCTGTTAACGGTCCACCGAGTTGTTTGTTTATCATTTGCTCTGGTTTCATATGCATGTCTTGTGTAAACAAAAACAAAGCGCCAGTGAAATACTGTTAAAACACAGATCTTGACTGGAATTGGAGAAACTTATCCCGCATGAAATCATTTATGCGACATGAGCAGTGTCAAATCAGGTCCAGATTCTTAACAATTCTTAACAGAGTCAAATCAGGTCAAGTTTGAACAGTTTCTTCACAATTCTTAACAATTAATGGCATGAACTTTACAAGCATCTTGTTAAGTGCACTATGTGAAAGCGAGCACTTCTCTCTTGTCCAGGACAAGCTTCCTCGAGAATGGTTGCATAAGATTTAATTGACTGCTATTGTGATATTCTTATGAATGAAGGATATTTTGTTCTGCTGAACATTTTGCTATTGTTGTTGTTGCTATTTTTCCGCAGTATGTTTCTCCAGAACCCATAATGTAACACTGCTAACTATGCGACTATAAACGTATAAAGGATCCTGGTTGGAAGACCAGCAACTGTCAAGTGTGAAGAACCTTACTCCAGACTTATAGTGCAGCAAGTAGCTACTCATTTGATAATTTACGCGCCTGGAAAGGAATTCAGACAAATGATCCCCTTCATACAGTTCACACTATATCAAAGTATTCAGACCTCATCTAAGCGTTACATATTGAGAGCAATAGGGGCGTTACATATTGAGATAGAGGAATAGGGGCGTTACATATTGAGATAGAGGAATAGAGGCGTTACATATTGAGATAGAAGGATAGGGGCGTTACATATTGAGATAGAGGAGCAGGGGCGTTACATATTGAGAGCAATAGGGGCGTTACATATTGAGATAGAGGAATAGAGGCGTTACATATTGAGATAGAGGAATAGGGGCGTTACATATTGAGAAAGAAGGATAGGGGCGTTACATATTGAGATAGAGGAATAGAGGCGTTACATATTGAGATAGAGGAATAGGGGCGTTACATATTGAGAAAGAAGGATAGGGGCGTTACCCGCCACTGCATCCTGCTACTCACGTTACTCTGATGCTGTGAGAGAAGCGGTCTGGAGAGGGACGGAGTGAGGGAGTGTGAGGACGGGTGTTTTGTTTTTATACGAACATCAGACCAAACACATCTAGGTGTTACAGGGAGGCGTTACATAGACCGCAGGAAAAAAGACCTGTCCTTGCTATCGTAGTGCACTATCCTTGCTACTCAGATATTGTGGGGGTGAAGGAGGGGTACAGTGAGCAAGTGTAGCTGCTACTAGTGGGGTGGAGTGGGGAGGGGGCGAGATGTGTGCAGTGAGCAGGATTGAAATAGGACGGTCTCTGTACTGGACCACAGCTGGGCGTCCCCCGCCACACTACTTACGTGGTGCACTGTTGATGCTACTAGTGTGGGACTAGTGCACTGCCCATGCTACTCTGATCACTCTCCAATTACACATGTCTTGGTCAGAGCACGTGTGAGTCACGCGATCAGCTCAAAGTTGCTCATATTCATAATATGAGTCATATTGTGTACAGGAAGAGCAAGCAATTGTTTGCTTGTATTTCACAACTACTGAGGCGTTCTTTTTCATAATATTACGATTTATTTGAATATTATGCATCTATCTTGTTGTGTACAGCATGATTTTAGCGTTGTTACCTTGACTATCGATATGTTATCATCAGTGTGATAATTGAGGGTAAGCTCTTGTTTTTCATGCGGCTTTATTTTAATGTTCATGAGGGAAGAAAGGACCGGTCACGGTGCGGTGGTTTGTGGTTAAGCGACTGAGTTTGTTGAGTTTGGTGCAGTATTATATTGTATGGATTAAGAAGAGGGAGGGAAGGAGACAAGACGGAGGTGAGTCAGGTGCAGATGAGACTGATGAATTAAGGTGTTGAAGAATGCTTTTGTTTTCATGCGGAATATTTTTTATTATTTTTCACAATGTGTGTGCGAGGGAACAAAGGAAGAGTGGAGCAGGTGAGACTTGAGAGACGGAGTTAGCTGCAAAATATTATGAAGAGAAGAATGAGGGAAAGAAAAGAGTCTGAGATGGGCCAGAGTGGGGTGAGCCAGATGAGAAGAGACTTATGGAGCTTCGAGAAGTGAGGGAGTGAGGGAGTGAGGGGCAGAGTATTACAGTAGTGAGCAGGTGTAGCGGTTTAGAGTGAGGTGGAGTACTGTTGTTTATTGAGCAGGTGGGTAACGAGGTTACCACGTGTCCTACACGGATAGTCCGGCTAATGAGGAGCTCCAGATCTTATTACTAGTGAGAGTTATTATCCTGGAGCTGGTAGTTTCTGCCACACACACACACTCGTTACCATGGTAACATGACACGCCACAACGTGCACCAAGTGTTCTACTCCCCCTCGTTGCCAGGTAGCCATCTCGCTCTGCCACCTCATTACATTAACCTGCTGCTGCTACCCAAACTAACTCACCACCCGCATCTTAATTTAGTTTTTCTCTCCAGCAGTTGATGAGCTTTACATTGTAATTTAGTTGACGATGTGCTTGGTCTGATGAGCTGTATGTTAACTGTTCAGTTTGTTATTTAACCTTGGTTTACAGAAAGGTTAATTTGCGTTAGTCCAGGAATCCTGTACTGGTAGATCCAGGTTTGTTGTTTACTTATTATCAAGTCGTTATTCCCATAATATTTTAGTTAAACCTAATGACACGTAGCTAGTTTAGTTATTTATCAACTCAGTGTTATTTCTAGCTCTGAGCTAGAGCTGTTTGTGGTACCAATTTAGGCTTTAATTGTCAGTTTTAATGATATAATTAATACCTTATATCGATAATTGATATAAGAGATTGAGTTTATCATTAAAACTTCAAAACTGATTGGTTATCTTGATATTGAAACTTCTCGACCAATGATAATCCACGCTTGTCGCTTATTTACTAATGGCATTCCTCCACGGCCAAGTTACACTTTCATAGTAGATGCTATCTAATTTCATTTGAACTACTGATTGGTAGCACTGATATCAGGCTCCCTCGTGAGACTATAAAATCAAGTACTTCTTATAATAATTACTCTATTATTACTTTAATATCTACGTCCAGTCTCTAGAAAGCAGTTTTATTCTTATCGTAAAATATCGTGTTATTTCAATTTGTTATAACACAATATTTATACCAAAAATTGGTATAAAAGATAAATACCAATTTTTGTAAATTTTTGTCAGTCACGTTCATATTTTTAAGCCTTCCGATTTAATTATTACGCCCAATTTTTGCAATAAAAGAGATAGTTATTAATGTTTAGCTAACACCTGTGACCTGGTACGAACAGCGACCTAGTTCAAGCTAGACGGTACCTGGTGCGTTAGGTTATTATATATTTTTAATTAAGTTTTTAATTGAACTATTAAGTTTCTAATTAAACTATAATTGGTGCTATCTGAACAGGTGGGGCAGATCACATAAATATTATTTCTAAAACAATAAGTCTCATTATTCCCTATTTTGCGGTGATACGTTGCACTAAACCTTCTCTCCCTTTATCGGTATCCACTGAACACATACACATCAAAAGGCCCTTCTTTTTTACACACTAGTACATAGTCTATCAGGCCACTTTTAAAAGAGCTGACGTATAATTTCAGATAGACCTCCTTATTTTTGTAACCGGATAAGTAACTCTATCCATTTATCATGTCAAACTGCTTTGATAAGACTTGCTTGCAACACAGGCCCCAGATAAGACTAGAATACCCGTCGTTATATATTCCCACCTGTTACGTGTATTGTATTGCTTAAGTTTCTGCGCAGAATTGGCGGCTCTCAGAGAGTTTCCTAGTAGCATCTGAGTGTAGACTTGGTGAGGAGCTTCGCTACTTGAATAGATAGCAGAGCAAGGAAGCTAGTTACCATACACCTCTATACCCCACTCTCTTGGCAAACTACCAACGTAATGTTCAATTGTATTCACTTAGTGGGGCCGTGTAAAGATATTCTTTACGGGGAATTGTTGCCCAGTTTGGCACCTTTAGAAGCGGCCTTATTCGGTCCCTTTTGTGTGGTCTTTCTGTACGAACTAACTGCTAAACGTTTATGATAAATTTGTAAAATGTAGATGTATTCTGCAGAAGTGACTGCAGGAGGAGACATGACCGTTTTGTATACAATTCAGACCATTAGCTAAGATATTTCGCCCAATCTCGACTATTTTTCGAACAATTTGTTAAATTATCTCCGTTCTCCTGAGAAAAGCGGCAGTACAGCCCGTATGTACGAGTAATCACCTGAATTTCATGTGACGAAATATAATTCGATGTTTTAAACATTTTTAAAATTTTGGTGTTTTTACAATTCTTTTAAACATACCTCCCATACCGGTCTATAAACTCGTGACATTCCTCTCCGGATTATTTGCGGTTCAGTTGATTCCACACGGATTAGTTGCGCTTCCTGACCTTTTGTTACTCTGTGACAATGCTCTGTGACAATATCCAATTAAAAGACACTCAACTTTAATTGAGACTGTTAATTTTATTGTTCTTTTCCATTAATCTCGTTGGATAATTTTCCCTACCTTTCCCATGTCACTTACCAGGCAAGATCGCATTCCATGATTCAGACTGCAGGCTGTATTGTTCCAGCTTGCCGAGACTGTCCTACAATAATTGGAGAATAATACAGGGTTAATATGTGCTAGCCACAACTAAACTCAACTCACAGGGCATTATTCACTCCGCTTTACTGACAACGGTTATTCTGTCTTGTGTCATTACTTTAGACGTGATATGCAATTCACACTGGTTATTTTTTTGTTTTCGCGAATAAGGCTTGCCTTTTTATCAGATCTCTTTTGTCTTCTTGAAGGGAGAATTGTTCTTGTGGTCAATCCTGCCGCTGAAAGAATTACCTTTCATTAGCTAAGGATTGGCTTTTGTGTCGGCTCAAACCCTCTCTAAAGATTGTTTAACTTAACCTATTGTGTCGATATCATGGTAAGATTTGGTGTTATTCTCTAGAAATAAAAAACAGATACTTCTAGTGTCTGATTTCTCTCTATGCCACGAACCGTTCCTGTCTTCTCTACTCAGTTATTTCTGAAATGTATTGTTTTACTGTTACCTATTGTTACTGTAACCTAATGTAAACTATTGTTCCGATATCATAGTAAGATTTGGTTACATTTTCAAGAAATAAAAATCAGACAGTACTTCTTTCTTTCTGACATTTGTCTCCAGACCACGTACAGTCCCTGTCACTTCACTGCTCATAGCGAATAGTTACCTGAAATGTATACCTCAGCTTAGTTAGTTAAGGTATTGTGTTACTTACCCACTCGTTACAGTGTAACATTTAATTAGTCTCCATTGTTGCGAGCTGCTGTTTTCCCATTCGCTTTTGTAAAACATCCCGTGTGTTACCTCACGCGAAACTCTACCTCTCTCGTAACTTATAGCTTTATAGTACATGCCTTCCTCGCATAATATAATAATATACATCAAGTTTCTTTTCTCTATTTCTCGTTTTTATACGCTATATTATTTGTCTTATCTGTGTAACGTGCAGTGTGACCACTGTACGTGCTTGTGACCAGTGACCAGTATGTTGTAATGTTGTATATTCGCGTAACTCGGGCGATGCTATACTACGTCAGCACGCTGGTTAGGGACGCCCTGTTTGGAGCGCCTGTAGGGCACGACAGATCCGCAGGTAGCTTGTAATCTTGCACATGATCAATCGTATATTGTCTTCTGTGAGGTGGGATGGTGTGCTTCTTGCGTTTCTTGTGCTTATTGTGCTTCTCCGGTGTTCTATTGGTGATCTGAGCTCTTTTCTTATTTTTTTATACACCAGCTTATTCAGGATTCTTACGTCATCCCAACGGAAATTATTTTAATACATGATATCGAATAATAGAAATAAAATATCTAAGATACCGCTAACAGTATTAAATCTTCGTTAAAAGACTGCGTTTAACAACAAACATCGATATCTCATGTTGTTCGTTGATAAATGATGTTAATAAAATATCATCATTTAAAGTTGTGATATCATAGGTCTATAATAACCCGTGTAAGGCACCCAGTCAACCTAAGCAGGAGTAAGTAGACAAGTTAATGTACCTAGATTAAAGAAGTTGTTAGAGTAGACTAATCTAGACCTCTGTAGTATTTTAATGCCAATCTATAGCGTATCTCGAACCACCATAGTCCCAGGAACCACCTCAAAGAGTTGTAAAAGTAGATAAATAAAAATACCAATGATTTGTAATTTTTACTACTAAAACATCTCTATTCAAGATGGTATGAGCAAATTCGCGTGCCATAATGTGACCGTTTCAGTCATTTCCACCCCTTGTTCAATCGTTGAGTGCCTCCCTCATGAGCAACAAATTTTTAAAGTTTATTTGTGGGACGCCTGGAGAAAATATGTAGCTATAATATCTACTATCTAGCTATTTATATGCTATTTATATTTTACGTTCAGTTTTACAACTCTTCGGGGTAGTTCCCGAAACATTGGACAACACATTCCTGCATAGAAACTCTTATATTTAAAAGTTTAAATGGCAAATTCATAATGCCCTAACTATCATGTTACGTTTTATTTTGTTAATCACAATGTATGTAGTAATTGTGTACGACCTATAATGTCGTGTACTTTTGTGTATTATATGGCTTACATGTTAGGTATATTCTTTACATTATTATGAGCATAATGTAACATTGCTATATCAATTACTTTGTGTCGCAGTTTACTATATTTGTCATAGCCACCGTTTAGTTTTACATCATCCATTGGGTGGTTTGCTATATATTTGTTATCGTGGTTATAGCAACCGTATCATGGGTATAGCAACCGTATCGTGGTTTTTACACGCCCTCTCTTATAGCTCCACTACTTCCAAGATTACGTGTGTAGTTCCTGGTCGTATGCTTTAGAATGATTCATTAATTAGACTGTCGTCTACTAGCTATGATAATGTCATGAGGCGAGAGATGTTCAATGTTCATTTGTTTGGTATCTACACCAGTAGGTACAAAATGTTAACTTCACTAATTATGCGCATATACTTCACTAATTATGCGCATATCATATACAATATCATTACGTTGATCCAGGTAGCTTATTTCTCCGGCATAATATATCTCGCTTGGTGTGGAGATACCTGCTAATCACAATGCCATGTACACCATTCTTAAGAATCACGATAATTATCGTTATTTACAGCCTCCTCCTCCCTCACTCCTCCTCCTCCCTCCTCCGCCTTGCCTTTACTGAAATGTTAGCAATTATGCCAGTAAACGTCAAAGCTAAGTACAGTAATGCGATTCTGTACGAGTCTAAATGCTTTATTGCATTAATATCCGTGCCTGTTTTGTTTAGTCAGCCTCTACACAGCTTACATAGCTTCTAGCGTTTAAACATAGCATCGGGATTGTAGGCTTGTCACATAGCTTCTAGAGTTTAAACATAGCATCGGGATTGTGAGCTTGTCACAGTGCTTCCAGCGTTTAAACATAGCATCGGGATTGTGGGCTTGTCACACTGCTTCTAGCGTTTAAACATAGCATCGGGATTGTGGGCTTGTCACACTGCTTCTAGAGTTTAAACATAGCATCGGGATTGTGGGCTTGTCAGATTGCTTCTAGCGTTTAAACATAGCATCGGGATTGTGGGCTTGTCACACTGCTTCTAGCGTTTAAACATAGCATCGGGATTGTGGGCTTGTCACACTGCTTCTAGCGTTTAAACATAGCATCGGGATTGTGAGCTTGTCACAGTGCTTCCAGCGTTTAAACATTATTATTATCCGCTGTTCATCACGTCAAACGATTCATTCGATTATTTAGAAGCTTTTTTAGAATTACGTTTTAGACGTTTGGTAAAGGTGATAGTGCGGAATCAAAATAATTGAGGCTCGGAAATTGATATGATTTGAACATCACGACTGATATTTTATTAATTTATGATGACAATCTCATGATCTAACCATGACTACTTCAGTTTTTAGTTGCGATGCAAAGTTAAGAGACAGACACTGATCTCAAAGGAACTCGGCTCAAGAACAGCAGCTCGCCAAGATGGCAGACAACACTAGCTATGTGGACCTTTTCAAGGGGAGCGCCATGATCCTCCCCCTCTTTGAGGCATCTGAGTCACAATGGAACAGATATGGGCGTGCCATTGCCTATCTTTTAGGGCTGAGTTACATGTTTCTTGGAGTGAACATTATCGCTGACGTTTTCATGGCTGCAATCGAGGTTATCACATCTAAAACGAAGCAAATCAAAATAGCAACGGCCAATGCTAACGGTGACAATGGTGACGACACCGCCAACCAAGGCCCCCATTTCGATACAATTGAAGTAAAGATTTGGAACGATACAGTCAGCAATCTAACACTCATGGCACTGGGTTCCTCTGCCCCGGAAATCCTGCTCAGTATCATTGAAATAGTGGGTAACGGGTTTGAACCTGGTGAGCTTGGTCCCGGTACAATCGTTGGATCCGCCAGTTTTAACCTCCTCGTCATTACTGCCATCTGTATTTACGTTATCCCCGACGGTGAATCAAGGAGAATCAAGGAGATCAACGTGTTCGCGTGCACCTCGTTCTTCGCCGTGTTCGCCTACATCTGGTTGTATCTGGTCATTGAGGT